>NC_141691.1:255745349-256413248 GCF_964263255.1 Lissotriton vulgaris
TTATTATATTACCTTGCAAAGGAGGGAGTCAGTCGCGGAGCTGCGCTTACGTCACTCAGAGCCGCACTGGTATTGGTTGAGACAGCGGGTGTGTAGCTGAAGTAATAATTGTAAAGGAGGGGTGAGTACAGGAGCGTGATAACTAGTCTCATGAGAAAAGCTGCGCAACTATTAGTTGGATTTATTTGAATTCTACATTTTTATTGGTCACTAAAGAATAAAAGACGTGCTGGTATTGGAAGTAATTTTGTAAACAAATTGAGAGTTATCTGATTTGCGTTTAAATTATATATGGCACATAGGTCCTATTGTAGGAGGCAGACCCGATAGGAAATATCTAGGGTTTGCGCAAGAACAGTATATAAGAGGAAGACCTTACATCATGTACAGAGAGAAAAGAAAAATGTCATTCATTAAAAGAATTAAGAAAGAAAGATAAAGCAATTAAAACAAGAGAAGGGATTATTATTCCACCACCAAATACGCCCGCATCATACATGATGGTCGAAAGTGGCTATCACACTTGTGTGTGCTTAGAAAATTGGATGGAGTACACAAAAGATGATGGTGTTTTAGCATTTCCAGAAAATTGTACGTATAATGGCAGAGTTTTGTACAATTAGAGAACTCGTATTAATGAATTAGATCCTAGACCTAGGTTAACGCAGTATGAGACATTGGAGGAATGGGAAACTGAGGATTTTGAGCGAGATAGACCCAGAAGTAACAGGAATTGGAGTAAGTTTTATCCCCGATTTCCAAAACAGACAAGAGACCAACAAATGAAACAATGGAGACAGTCCATGTTAGTGGAAGAATTATATCCTGTAATAACTTTAGAACCTACAGGAAGTAAAAAGATTGAGAAAACTAAACATTTAATGACTAGTGGTGAATCGGATGATGATTATTTGGAGGATTTATTAATGAAAAATCCACCACCTTATAATGAGGAGCCAAGCACAGTTACTCCAAATGCTCCGTTCCTGAAACCCCCTCTGATTCCGCAAGTGGTACATGAAACTTTGTTAGAAAAAGTACTACAAGACAGGGAAAGAGAAGCATTAAATAAACAAAGAAGTGAGTTGATTCAGAAAATGTTCAAATTAAATACAAGTCCTGAAGCCCTAACAATTCCAGAAACTATTGTCCCAGTTGTTCCTTTGTACAGAGATAAGCAGGTTAGTCCTTAAACTCCTGTTCTGACTACACCTGTAGTTCAGCCAAGAAAAGAACCCTTAATAGTTGATGATCAAGCGAGTGAATGTGAGTCAGTAATTTCCCTGATGGATTTGCCAATTAAAGAACCAGTAAGTGATTCGTTCAGGAAAACCACTCCTATAAATTCTAGAGAAGTAAAAATGGAGACATCCTCAGGTACAAGAAGTGCCACAGTAGTAACCCCAGAAGAAATAGAGAGATGGACAAGTGAAATAGAGAAACCAAAGTCACAGCCAAAAGTATTGGATATATTTAAATTAAGAGTCGAATTAGAAGAAATGTTGGCTGGAAATGTGGGATTGGACAGATTAAATACATTTAGTGAAGAAGAAATGTTGTTCATATGCAAAAGTATTACTAGAAATACAAGAGGGTTTCATGAAAAGTTAATGGATATGGCAGCTAATATGGGAATTGACATTGGCAAATCTAAAGTATTACAGAAACCATAGTGAGCTAAATTTTCTGACAAAGATTTGGAAAATATGAATGTATCAGGTAGAAAGGCACAGATCAGGGAGCTTATGACATTATTGCAAAAATGGGGTGAAATAGAATTATGGAAAACTAGGTGAGCAAAGAAAAAAGAAGAGGCCCAATCAAAACACACTGTATCCGAATATGGGTTAAAAGAAGCAGAAAAGGTGGAAAGGTTATGTCCCATTAGAGAGGTACCAGGTGGAGGTTACGTACATGTCCCATGGTCCAGACAGGACATTGTGTCATTCACAAATGTTTCCCAAAACTTCGAGAGAAACCTGTAGAATGGTTTCGAAATGTCTTTTGAAAGATTTAGATGGATTATTTGACATTGTTGTTCCTGTAGATTTGTGGACAGAATGTAAAATTGCTATTGATTGGCCTATTGATGAGTACCCTAGAGATTCAAATGCAGGAGCACCTTCTGATGAAGTTATGAAGAAATACAACCAGGTAATACTCTACCTCAAAGGGAAGGTCCCTGCAAAAGAAACTGATACTACTAGAACTGATAGAACCACTCAGAATAAAGATGAATCTCTGCATGCATATTATGAACGCCTGTTACAAGTATTCAAACAGTATAGTGGATTGGATAATATCGATATGAAAGACATGACGCATTTTATTTATCGGTTTGTGTCAGGATTAAGGCCAGAAATTTCACAATGGATTAAAGATCATAAAATTTGCTGTCAGGCCAAGCCGATTGATGAAATTCTTAAATATGCAAAGTATTGTGAAGATGAACTTGACAATAAACGAAAAGAATTAAACGAAAAGGTAATGTGGGCACAAGTAAAATTAGCAAAGCAACAGGAACTCCAGTTAAGTCAAATGAACAATACCCAGACTCAAAGTGATGGTAATGGGGGTAAGCCAAGGGGAAAATTCAATAGAGAAGAAGCAAAAAAGAAGTTCCATTGTCACGGATGCGGCAAGTTGGGGCACTGGAAGAACGAGTGTAAGGCTGTGCAAAACAGTACTATGCAAACTAATGATTTTAATCCACAGACGCAGAATGAGGTGCCACAAAAACAACAGCAGCAGGTAATACAAAACCAGTTACCCCTTGCACCCATGCCAAATTTTAGGAGCAAAGCACACCAGAGTATGGATACCACAAATTGGGAGGGAAGTGAGAGGGGAGACACAGCAACATCACAATTTCTTTTGAGTTATACGTTTTTCAGTGAGGACACATACTGACGGTACCTGAGAGGGGAGGATGAGGAGTGTGTACTTGGCGCCTCCTTGCCGGTAGATCAGTCAAGTCCATACATTGAAGGAAAGGTTGAGGAAATGATGTCACCTTTCTATCGGACACTGGTGCTACCTGTTCTACTGTGAGAACAGTAGATGCTCCAAACCCACCTCTCTCGAGAGAAGCGATCCAAGTAGTGGGCGTTTCTAATAAACAAATTAGTACGCCATTTTACAATGGAAGTTAGAATAGGCAATTTTAAAGAAATGCATAGATTTGTTGTGTGTGATTAAATCCAGTGAACCTGTTAGGCAGAGACTTGTTGTGCAAAATGAATTGCACCATCTTTTGCACCCCAAGTGGTGTTGAAATTCAAACCCCAGACGTAGACGGAATCTATAAATTAATGTTAGCAAAACAATAAATAGAGAATAAAAGGTTAACTGTAGAAGACCTACCAGAAGAATTACAACAGACTGTAAATCCTAATGTATGGGATTTTACCGGAAAAGATGTAAGATTAATGGCAAATGTCGATCCAATAAAAGTGACAGTGGAAGAAGGTGCAGTTTACCCAAATACTCTACAGTAAAAAATGAGCCCAGAAATAAAAGCAGGTGTTGCAGCAGAAATAAAGCGTTTGGTTGAAGCAGGCATTTTACAAGAAATAATGAGCAGTACATGTAATTGGCCCATAATTGGCATAAAGAAGCCAAGTGGGAAGTATAGGGTCATACAGGACCTCCAAAATATCAATAAAATTGTTGTCCCATGCTGTCCAGTTGTGCCGAATCCTGCAGTAATTCTGTATCAGATACCGTGGGAAGCTGGATGGTTCACCGTAATAGATTTGTGTCACACATTTTTCTCGATTCCATTGCACCCAGATGGCAAATTTCTTGTTTCTTTAGAATTCGACAGTCATGTGTACGTCTGGAACTGCGTTCCTCAGGGGTATAAAGAAAGTCCATAGATTTTTAATCAGATTTTGAAAAAGTGTTTTGAGTCTTTGGTGCTGCCTGGACAGTCAGTCCTGGTCCAGTATATAGACGACATATTGGTGGCGTCTAAAACTCGAAATGACTATGTTGTTGATACCATTGCTTTACTGACTCATTTAGGGGAAGGAGGACATAAGATGTCATGAAATATCTGGGGCACCAGATAGAAAGGGGTGTCAGAAGGTATACCTCAGAAAGAATCAGAATAATCAAAAACATGAATCTACCTCAAACTCAGAAAGAAATCAGAATGTTTCTCGGAGTTGTGGGTTACTGCAGGCAATGGATTGTGGGATTTGCAGTCCTAGCAAAACCATTGATACAAATGACAAAGAGAAGAGCAAAAGACCCAGTAGAATGGGATGACGAAAACATGACTGCTTTCTCAAAATTACGAAAATGTCTGTGCACAGCTCCAGCATTAGGGATGCCTGACTATTCAAAAGATTTTGCATTATTCTGCGATACACAAGAAAATTGTGCACTTTAAGTTCTGACCCAAACTCACGGTCTGATGAGACGTTCTGTGGCATATTTTTCTTCCACACTAGACTCAGTGGCATCTGTATTACCAGGATGCCTCAAAGCAATAGCTGCAACCTGCATGAGCCTTGAGCAAAGTGAGTCCATTATTATGGGACATCCAGTGACAGTGTATGTTCCACATGCAGTTGTGATTTTGTTAACAAGGACCAAGTCTCAGCACCTCACTCCTAGTCGGCTGCCTAAGTATAAGCGAATTAATGTAGGTGCAGGAAACGTCCCAATTGCCAGCTAGGATGTTCCACGGAGATTCCCATTTGGGAAGAGATGCCATGATACGTTTGTTCAGACAGTCATAGTTCAATGCGTAATTCAGGAACATAGGATGAGCCCTTTGCCATAGATGTTTAATTTGTCAACAAATGAATCCTGGAAAGAAAACTGTAGTGTTACTAGGAAAGATTGGGAAGGCAGAGGGTCCCTTCATATGATTGCAGATTGATTTCATTCAGTTACCCCCTTGTCTAAGGGGGTAAGGATGCTTGTTTCCAGTCCAGGGAGGACATGGCTTGGCAGTTCGGGCTGGACTATTCCCAAGGGGCACAGGGTCAAGACTGATTTGCATATGGCTGGGTTCAAACTAGAATGACATGGTGAGCAGAAAAACAATGGATTTAGGCCCAGATCTCTGTACTAGGGTGAATGTGTGACATTTTTCTGCATTCTGTCCATCAACTGTTGTTTTTGCATACTTCCATCCGTTCACCAAAAGTCACAATGATTTTTTGGAAAACCAGCTTAAGCCGTCAGGGACTTCCCCTTGCTTGAATATTGATTTCTCCTAGAACTCAGTTAGTTTTACAATGAACATCTATTCCTTAGGGGTTCATTCATGACGTTCATATGACCGACTTTACGTCAAACATGGCATTCCTAAAATGTAAATATCCAGTATTTTTAAAGTGCGAACAATTACCCGAAGGTGTCAAGGCTCTGAGGGCCATCGGGAAGATTAAGCGTGCTATTGCCCAGAGTCACATGGTGCTGGGCAGACCTTGAAGGTATAAATATACCGTCACTTGCTATGGCAAAGCACGGTGGTTCGGAGCAGTTCGAGGTTCTACTTGCCCGATGCAGCTCGCTACAGCAAGTGCTGAAGGACTCCGACTCTCCATCTGATGCACTAACAAGAAGCTGTCCTCCTCTGCTGAGAATCCAGCTCCAGTGTTTCTGATACCCCTTGCGGGGTGTTGGGAAATCGAGTCCCTAGACAGAGATACAGACCTCCTTCATTCTAAGGTATGGAGCTGATTAGAACCTAGAGAAACCTTTGGTAGATTCTTGGCAAAAACTAAACCTATGCTAAAGACCATACTTACTTCTTCCCTCTTACTAGACCTAGGTTAGGTACATTGGGGTAGGGGTATTTTAAAAGCACTAGTTGAGTATTTTAGCCTTTGTTATTTATGTATGTATTTTTATATGGCTTGGAAACCATGCAATGCTATTACAGTATTATTTTATAATACTATTCTCGTTGTGCGCATTATACTTTGCTTTTTGTCTAACGCTTCTGCCAGTTCACCTCTCTTGCATGAGAAAGACGACTGTTTAATAAACCTTTTATTGAAAACGCCAGTCTCACTATTTCTCTGCAACCTCCGTAGAAACGAAGCATGGACTATTGACTGAGTGAAATACTTATCTATTGATTCCACGACTCTGAAGATAGGTATTCCAGTCCTAGGGAAAGAAAGTTGTCATGTTTATGCATTTGTCAGAAACTAATCCCTTCTTGTGAATTCAAGAAAGTTTCTGGTGACCTCTGAGCTAGCTGGCACTCACAATTAAGTTTAGTATATTAGATAGAGACATACTGACCTAAGTCCTACATCATATCTATAGGATATATTATTCCAATGCGCAGAGCCTATTGGGAATATAGGAACTACACTACATTGCTCCCAACGTTTGGTAAGGCACTAATTTAACGCTAGATACTAAAGTAACTCAGTCGTGCTTTTCTCAGAGACCCCTTTTTTCCGTAATACGCCACTAGACGTCTGTATTGGGTTAAAGGATCATATCAGCCATAGCTGATTAGGACGAAAATCCTATGTATTAGCTTTTTGGTTTGTTCAACGTTGAAGGATACAGTGTTCCGAAATATTGTGCACCTTATCTTTGTTTCCTTGAATCTTACTGTGCAAGTTTTTCGTTAAACAAAAATTTCTCTAAACCTAGACCTGACCTGACCTCGTCAGAGCCGGTCGCTCCTCCCGCCCCGTGGCTCCTCCTGAGTGCGCCGGTTCCCCCTGCTCTTGCCGCCAGTTTGCCGCTGCCCCCAGGGCTTAGGTGCCTCTTGTCGCCCGACATCACCATAGCCATCCCGGATGGATACAAGATCACCCGGAGAGACCGCGTCAACCAGACCGGAGGAGGCATTGCCATCGTCCACAGGAACACCATCCGCATCACGACCAACTCCAACGACTCCTTCTCTGCCGCCTAACACCTCCACTTCCAGATACACACCGACCCCAAGACCACCGTCAGAAGCACCCTCATCTACAGACCCCCGGGACCACGCACCCAATTCAGCGAAGACATCGCAGACTTCATCAGCCCGTACGCCCTCCCCTCCGCTGACTACATCCTCCTAGGGGACCTCAACTTCCACCTGGAGAAATCAACGACACCAACACCACCACCCTGCTGGACAACCTCGCCATCCTCGGACTCAAGCAACTGGTGAACACCCCCAACCACTGCGCCGGCCACACGCTCAACCCCATCTTCTCCTCCAGCAAACACATCTCCTTCAGCCACTCCACCGGACTTCATTGGACAGATCACAGCTGCGTCCACTTCAGCTTCAGAAGAACCACGACTCACCACCACCCACAACAGGCTCCCCGCAGGAGCTGGAGCAAGATCATCACCGACCAGCTCACCACCTCCCTCAGCCTGAGCCCTCCCGCCAGTGCAACGGACCCCAACGAAGCAGCTCGCACCTTCACACAGTGGCTCACCAACTGCGCCGACGACCTCGCACCACTGAAGAAACCTTCCAGCAGACCCGGCAGCAAGAAAGCCTCATGGTTCACCGACGCACTCAAAACATCCAAGAAAAACTGCCGTACCCTTGAAAAAGCCTGGCGCCACGACCAGACCACAGAAAGCATGACAGCCCTCAAGAACGCCATCCGCAAGCACCACCAGCTGATCCGCACCACCAAAAGGACAACATTCAAAGAACGACTGGACAACAACACCCACAACAGCAAGAAACTCTTCAGCATCGTCAAAGAGTTCTTCAACCCCAACGCTGGAAACAACGACATCACACCCTCGCAAGACCTCTGCGACTCTCTCGCCACCTTCTTCCACCGGGAGATCACCGACATACAAAACAGTTTCAGTGCACAGACCTCGCACCCAACCACCAAACCAACGCCCCCCACCACCACCCTCTGCACCTGGACCCTGGTCAGCACCGCAGACACCACCCGCACGATGAACACCAACCACTCCGGATCACCAACCGACCCCTGCCCCACCACGTCTTCAACAAGGCCGACTCCATCATCGCACCCCCACTCCGAGACATCATCAACATCTCCTTCAACACCGCCACCTTCCCGGAGAGCTGGAGGCACGCCAAGCTCAGTGCCCTCCTGAAGAAACAAACAGCGGACCCCACCGACCTCAAGAACTTCCGCCCCATCTCGCTCCTCCCTTTTCCTGCCAAAGTCATCGAGAAGACCATCAACAGACAGCTCGCCGCCTCCCTCAAGACAAACAGATCCCTCGACCCTTCGCAGTCTGGCTTCCAAGCCAACCACAGCACCGAAACCGCCCTCATCGCAGCCACCGACGACATCAGATCCCTGCTTGACAAAGGAGAAACAGCAGCCCTCATCCTCCTGGACCTAGCCGCGGCGTTCGGCACTGCACCCTAGTACAGCGCTTCAACAACATCGGAATCGAAGGGAAGGCTCTGGAGTGGATCATCTCATTCCTCGCTGGAAGAACCCAGAGAGTCCGCCTCCCCCCGTTCAGATCCGAGGCCACCGAAGTAATCTGCGGCGTACCACAAGGATCCTCACTCAGCCGCACCCTCTTTAACGCCTACATGAGCCCCCTCGCAGCCATCGCACGTCAACACAACCTCAACATCATCTCCTACGCCGACGACACCCAGCTGATCTTCTCCCTCACCAACGACCCCGCCACCCCCAGAGCCAGCCTACATGAAGGGATGAAAGACATCGCCGAGTGGATTAAGAACAACCGCCTGAAACTGAACTCAGACAAGATGGAAGTCCTCATCCTGGGGTCATCGCCCTCTGCCTGGGATGACTCCTTGTGGCCCCCTGCCCTGGGCACCACCCCAAGCCAATGGACCGCGCGCGAAACCTGGCCTTCATCCTGGACTCCTCCCTCTCGATGACCAGACAAGTCAACGCTGTATCGTCATTGTGCTTCAACACCCTGCGCATGCTCTGTGAGATCTTCCGATGGATCCCCACCAAAACCAGGCAGACAGTCACCCAGGCACTCGTCACCAGTCGACTGGACTACGGGAACACCCTCTACGCGGGAACTACTGCCAAAATCCAGAAAAAACTCCAGCACATCAGAACGCCTCCGCACGACTCATCCTGGACATCCCTCGACACAGCCACATCTCAACCCACCTGAAAGACCTGCACTGGCTCCCTGTCAACAAGAGGCTCACGTTCTGACTCCTCACCCACGCACACAAGGCTCTCCACGACATGGGACCGAAGTACCTCAACAGCCACCTCACTTTCCACACACCCACCCACCAGCTACGATCAGCCAGCCTCGCCCTCGCCGCCGTACCACGCATCCGCAGAGCCACCGCTGGAGGAAGATCCTTCTCCTTCCTTGCGGCCAAGACATGGAACTCCCTCCCCATCCACCTACGGCTGACCCAGGACCACCTCTCCTTCAGAAAACAATTCAAGACCCGGCATTTTAAGCAGTAACTGACCCCCCACAGCGCCTTGAGACCCTACTGGGTGAGTAACACGCTCTACAAATTCTTGATTGATTGATTGATTAAACGGGGACAATAACACAGAAACTGGTGGAGCTACAGGCGACAACGCTGTACTAGCTTTTAATCAAACAGGTTTTAATGAAACCGACGATGATGCTATATGCATTCCTATAAATTTAAGGAAAGCCATCACTATAAAACTTATAAAACATGGCCTATCATCAAGAGGTGGTAGGGCAGTTTTTGTGATAGAGGCAAATAAATATCACTAGACAGAGGTATTCTATTCATAGATAGTCTTCCCCGAAGCAAATCCAGTAACACATGTGTTTCACTTCTACAAAGAAGATGAACCACCGGATGAGTATATTCCTTTGGAGGATATTAAAATTCCACTAACTTACCAGGAGCATGCGCTCTGGTTTAAAGGCGCCCTAAAACATATAAATCACATTACCAGGCTTGTTTCACTAGGTAGACCAGGAGCAACATGGCTGGCTATAGCCAGCTACAGACCTGACCCTGACATTGAAGCAATGTCGGATGAACAATTACTTAGTAATATACAAAATGTAATAGCATCATATAGTTAAAGATCTTTACTGAAACACTAGAACTCCTATTAAAAAGAAGTGGGAAAATAGTAAACAAACTTCTAAAGAGAAGCGTTCTCAATCTAGAGGTAGGTCTCCTCAAAAGGAGCCCTCTGAAAGGAGGTATAACCACAGGAATAGGGAACATGTGAGAAAACCTGATAGATATCAAGATACTGATACACGTTCCTCTCGTACCTTTCAGACTTCATCACAGAAATCCGAAAGAAGAGGGCGGTCAGAAAACAAGGAAGAATGCGTGAAGTCCAAAGACGATCAACAGGTTCAGAAAAACAAGAAACCTCAATTCACCAAAAAGAAGGTAGCAGGTCTAAAAATCAGACATGCAGAGGATCTTGAGGACACAGCTCAAGAACGGGAAATAGGCTCAGACAATGTTGGACAGCGCAGCAGAAGTAACCATAGCTCACAAGAATTTTAAGGATCATCTGGAGACAGTGGACTTGAATGAATTAGTTAAAACTGCAGATACCAGGGTTAGTTGTCCACATCAGTTATATGAAATAACACTCCGGATGGAGGGGGACATACTAAGAAAAGTAGGAGCACTCTTTTGGGAGCGACTCTCTAAGGGTTATGACATTCAGCTAGCTGAACAAGACTAGCCACCACAATTTGTTAGGGAGTGCCCACATGGCGAAGACATAATTATAGTAACAGATGTGGTTGGGAAAATTCCCGTCCTGATGAAAGTGCGCACTATTTTCAGGGAACTGTTGGTTCCTTATCCATGTCTTTGAAAAATGAAAACTTAGTTGTCTTTTTGATGATTTTTTCAATTTCCTTTATTTATATCATTTATTTCATGATTTCTTCGTTTTTTCAATAGATTAAATCAGTTTCATGAATTATACCCAATGCATTTCGGGTCACTTATAGGACCCTTCCTCAGGGGTCTACAAAAATGAAAAACTAATTAGTCCCAAAACAGAAAAATCTACATTAAATTTTAAACACATCCTGTCCAGTTCTAGCAATAATCTCTCTTTTTAGATCAAAACCACGTACATGTATTAATACAGTAACGTTCATCAAGTTAAATCAAAGAACACATCAATACACCAGAAGGGTCTTTCATGGTATCTCTAAGCAAATTATATCTTAAAAAAACTATATATACAAAACTATACCCAATACTCACAGGATCTTATTTTACCCTGCTGACATGTTATGCTCTAAAATAAATCAAGTTTAAGCTAGAGTTTTCAGGATTACTTGAGTTTCACGAAATTAAACTCTCTCGCACACGCTGCACGTCGTTCTGTGCAAGCGGTAACAAACACACTACTTTCTTGCGCTGTGTGAATAGCGTCCTGGCGCGATCACTTGTAGTGTGTAGAGCCTCGTGAAATGGTCAAGTGCTTAGTAATTTAAAGTAACCTGCACTATCGAGATGTAACCCGTTTTGTTAAAGTTTATAGAAAATTCTCAAATTGACATGATTATGATCAAAATCGATAGGGAGATTAAATCAATTGTGAAATCATGTGTTAAAGTAAAAACAGAACAATGCTAAATAGTAATGGTATTATGAATTAGGGACAACTCTGCAGTAAGTTATCAAGTCAAAATTAAAAAAAATCGTAAATAACAGTATGATCTGAAAAAAACGTTCTGTGTGACATTATAAAAAACAAGATAGTTCAATACGGTCATTCAACCCAAACGGCTGTAGAGTATTTAACTTTTTGATCCAAAGGAATTCAGCCTTTAATAATTGTTTATGTGGGTCTGTACCCAGATCTCTTCTCACTGCTTCTAGTACACTGTATCTTAATTGTGAAACATTGTGTCCAGCTTCCTGCCAATACATAGCCACTGTTGATTTGACATTCTTCAGTCTTGTATTACTTTTATGTTCCGTGATTCGAACCTTTATTTTCCTTTCAGTGATACCTACATATATCTTGCCACACGGGCACTTAATGGCATACGCCACATTCTTCGAGTCGCAAGTGCTAGTGTGTTTAAACTCAATTGTAAAACCTTTTGAGGGGTGAGGTAGTTGTTTCCCTCTGATGGTTTTGTTGCAATGTGTGCAATTACCACAAATTTGCATCCCTTTGAATTTCGTGGTAGTATTTTCAGTAGTTTTCTTAGATAACAACTCCTTTAGATTGCAGGATCTTTGAAAAGCAAAAATAACTTTATTTTTGTTGATGCATTCAAGATCAGTTTCTTTTTCAATCAGATGCCAGTGTTTTTTGATGATGTTTTTTATTTTGTTTGCTTCAGTTGTATATTTCAACACACATATGTTGAAATGCTTCTCCACTTTTTCTATTTGTCTTAAAAGAGTTGATCTTTCCATCATTTGTACTTTTTGTTTTGATTCGTTAATTAAAGTTTCAGGATATCCTCTTTTTATAAACTTTTCAGCAAACTGATCAATTGTTTGATTGGCTTCCTCCTCTGTGTTAGTGATGCGTTTCAGACGTAAAAATTGTGAAAAAGGTGATTGTCTTTTCAAAGCTAGTTGGTGAAAGCTGTTAAAATGTAAACCACTATTTCGATCTGTAGGTTTTGTGTACATGTTGGTTTTGATGGTGTAATCCTTGATTTGTACTAGCACATCCAGGAAATTAATACCATTTTTGTTGATGGTGTGTGTAAATTTGATGTGAGGGTGACAATCATTCAACTTCTGGATGTTTTCAAAGTTTCTTCTCTGTTCCAAATTAAGAAAATATCATCTATATATCGTTTGAACAATACTAGATTTTTGGTCCAGGTTGATTCTTGGAAAATGTGCTCTTGCTCGAATTTTGACATCAACATTGTCACGTATGTGGGGGCTCCAGCAAAGCCCATAGATGTTCCATTGCATTGAGCATAAAAATTGTTTTCCCACTAAAAATAACTATGGTACAGAGCAAAATGCATCAATTCTAACAAGAAAACTTTATTGGCTCCAGCACACTGATTGTTCAGCAAAAAACACTCTATAGCTTCTATACCCTTGTTGTGAGGGATTGAAGTATATAGTGAGGTTACATCTATTGTGCATAGTAACCAGTTCATCATGTGTTCTTTTGGAAGAGTTTCCAAATGGTTAAAAAAAGATGTAGTATCTTTAATGTAGATCTTCCAATCCTGTACCATCGGCTGTAAAAAATGATCTAGATATTGACCCAATGATTCAGAAATAGACCTGTAAACAGCCGAGGTCGCCCCCACACACCCCAGCTACTGCCTCAATTGCCTTGCTGCCTGCTGTGCCCTCGTTCTTCTGCCTCATGTGCTGCCTCGTTTTCTTTGTGCTGTGCCCTCGTTTTGCTGACCCGCTTCTTTTTTCTGTTGTGCCCCCATTTTGCTGCCTCCTTTATCTCTTCTGCTGTTTGTCACCCTGCTGTGACCTCGTTTACCATCTTTGCTGCCTTGTCTTTTTGTTTACATCCCACAGGACAGGACGACCCAGCCGCCGCTGAGCCGCCCCCTGCCCTCCTTTCCCGCCGCTGCCTCCCTGCGGCCCGCCCCCCCTCCTGCCCATTCGCCGCCCCGCTCCTGCCACCCAGCTGCTCCTCCCTCCCGGCTCCTTCTTATGACGCCCATGCATACGCGCAGCGGGAGCGCCGATTGTGCGCCGAAGGCGCGCCAAAGGCAAGGCCGTCTGCGCCCGCCCTTGCCTGGACCGCGCCCAGTGCCAGGACCCCTGGCCCCCGCCGATGCAAGACTACCCGACGGACCTACGACGCCGCCAGTCTCAACGCACTCAATGTTGGACGGAACCCTGCCTGCTACCGAGCCACCCCGAAACGCACCCACGGACCCTTCGCCTGCCAAGCCTGCCGTTTCACCTGCTACCGGACCTGCTCTGCACCCGCCAAGCCCAACACCAGCAGCAACCACCTGAAGTGCATCCTGCTCAACAACCCCTCCATCCACAGGCACCCCGTGGAACTCTGGGACCTGCTCGACACGACAGCACCGGACGTCGCCTTCCTCACCGAAACCTGGATGAACGCCTCCTCAGCGCCCGACATCCCCATAGCAATCCCGGACGGATACAAGATCACCCGGAAGGACCGCGTCAACCAGACGGGAGGAGGCATCGCCATCGTACACAAGAACACCATCCGCATCTCAACACCTGCACTTCCAGATACACACTGACCCCGAGACCACCCTCCGCGGCACCCTCATCTACAGACCCCCGGGGCCACGCACACAATTCAGCGAAGACATCGCGGACTTCATTAGCCCGCACGCCCTTCATTCCGCCGACTACATCCTCATAGGGGACCTCAACTTTCACCTGGAGAACAGCAACGACAGAAACACCACCGCCCTGCTGGACAACCTCGCCAACCTCGGACTCAAGCAACTGGTGAACACCCCCACCCACTACGCCGGCCACACGCTTGACCCCGTCTTCTCATCCAGCGAGCACATCTCCTTCAGCCACGCCACCGGACTCCACTGGACCGACCACAGCTGCGTCCACTTCAGCTTCAGAAGAACTACGACCCGCCACCACCCGCAACAGGTTCCCCGCCAAAGCACGAGCAAGATCACCTCCGAGCAGCTCACCGCCTCCCTCAGCCACAACACTCCGACCAGCACAACTGACCCCAACGAAGCAGCCAACAACCTCACCAAGTGGCTGACCGCCTTCTCCGATGACCTCGCACCGCTAAAGAACCCTCCCAGCAGACCTGGCAGCAAGAAAACCCCCTGGTTGACCGACGAACTCAAGGAATCCAAGAAGAACTGCCGCACCCTCGAGAAAGCCTGGCGGCTCCACCACACCACAGACAACAGGGCCGCCCTCAAGCACGCCATCCGCAAACACCATCAGCTGATCCGCGCCACCGAGAAGACGGCACTCAAAGAACGACTGGACAACAACACCCATGACAGCAAGGAACTCTTCAGCATCATCAAAGAGTTCTCTAACCCCAGCGCAGGAAACAACGACATCACTCCCTCACAAGACCTCTGCAACTCACTCGCCTCGTTCTTCCACCGCAAGATCCCCGACATACACAACAGCTTCGACGCACAGACCACGCACGCTACCACCGAACCAGCGCCCGCCACCACCACCCTCTGCAACTGGACCCCGATCAGCACCGAAGACACCACCCGCACGATGAACTCCATCCACTCCGGATCACCAACCAAACCGTGCCCACACCACGTCTTCAACAAAGCCGACGCCACCATCGCACTCCATCTCCGAGACACCATCAAGTCCTCCTTCCACACCGCCACCTTCCCGGAGAGCTGGAAGCACGCCAAGCTGACCGCCCTCCTGAAGAAACCAACGGCGGACCCCACTGACCTCAAGAACTACTGTCCCATCTCGCTCCTTCCTTTTTCAGCCAAAGTCATGGAGAAGACCGTCAACAAACAGCTTGCCACCTTCCTCGAGATGAACGGATCCCTTGACCCCTCGCAGTCCGGGTTTCGGGCCAACCACAGCACCGAGATCACCCTTATCGCAGCCACTGACGACATCAGAACCCTGATCGACAATAGGGAAACAGCGGCCCTCATCCTACTGGACCTCTCTGCAGCATTCAACACCGTCTGCCACCGCACCCTAGTGAAGCGCCTCAGCAACGTCGGGATCTGAGAGAAAGCGCTGGAGTGAATCATCTTGTTCCTCACCGGAAGAACCCAGAGACTCCGCCTCCCATGTTCAGATCCGAGGCCACCGAAGTCATCTGCGGCGTACCACAAGGAACTTCACTCAGCCCAACCCTCTTCAACATCTACATGAGCCCCCTCGCTGCCATCGCATGCCAGCACAACCTCAACATCATCTCCTATGCCGACGACACCCAGTTCATCCTCTCCCTCACCAACGACCCCACCACCGCCAGAGCCAACCTACATGAAGGGATGAAAGACGTCGCCTACTGGATGAGAAACAGCCGCCTTAAACTGAACTCAGACAAGACGGAAGTCCTCATCCTGGGATCATCACCCTCCGCCTGGGACGACTCCTGGTGGCCCCCGGCCCTGGGCACCGCCTCCAAACCAACGGACCACGCACGAAACCTGGGCTTCATCCTGGACTCCTCCCTGTCAATGACCAGACAAGTCAACGCCGTCTCAGCCTTGTGCTTCAACACCCTGCGCATGCTCCGCAAGATCTTCAGATGGATCCCCACAGAAACCAGGAAGACCGTCACCCAGGCACTCGTCACCAGCCGACTAGACTACGGGAACACCCTCTACACCGGAACCACAGCCAAACTTCAAGAAAGACTCCAACTCATCCAGAGCGCCTCCGCACGACTCATCCTCGACATCCTCCGACATAGCCACATCACCGGACACCTGAGAGACCTGCACTGGCTCCCCATCAGCAAGAGAATCACGTTCAGACTCCTCACCCACACACATAAGGCTCTCCACAACCTGGGCCCCAAGTACCTCAACGAACGCATGACCTTCTACACGCCCACCCACCAGCTACGATCGACCAGCCACGCACTCGCCACCGTACCACGCATCCGCAGAGCCACTGCCGGAGGAAGATCCTTCTCCTACCTGGCAGCCAAGACTTGGAACTCCCTCCCCACCCACCTTCGGCGAACCCAAGACCATATCTCCTTCAGGAAGCAGCTCAAGACCTGGCTATTCGAGCAGTAACTTACCCCTCCCCCAGCGCCTTGAGACCCTCCAGGGTGAGTAGCGCGCTTTACAAATGCCGTGATTGATTGATTGATTGACCCGCATGCTGACACTATGGGTCTAAACGGCGGTGATGTTAAACATTTATGTACCTTTGGGAGCATGTAAAATTGTGGCCGTCTCGGATATTGGTTATCCAAAAACTGATATGTCTTTTGGCTGATCCATCCCATGTCTAAGGCTCTTTTTAGAATTTCTCTCAAAATTTTGTGAAAATCTTCAGTAGGATCTTTTTCCAGTTTCATATATATTCCTTGGTCTTGTACGTGCTGCAACACACTGTTGTGATAGAAATCAAAGTCCATTACAACTAGGGCGCCGCCCTTATCTGCCTTTTGACAGGTAATATTGGAGTTCCTCGCCAAATTCTTAAGGATGTTCCATTCTTTTTTTGTGACATAATTATGCCAGCCTTTTCCAACCATATTCCGATTCATTTAAAATATACCTATGCCAGAAAATGGACAGTAGCCCAGGCTCCTGCTTTATATAAAAATCAACCAACTTCTCAAAGGCAGTACCCAGTTAAGCAAGAAGCTGAAAAAACAGGTAAGGGAGATATTCGATCAACTTGAATGCCAAGTGGTGATTGAAATATGTACTTTTGTTTCATGTCTCCAAACCAAACAAAACATATCGTCTAGTATTGGATTACAGACATCTAGGGCCAGATGTAGGTAGGCATTTACCGGTCGGTAACGGCCGAATTCGGCCGTTACCGACCGGTAAATGCAATTTGAGATGTAGGGCCCTGTATTTTACAGAATCGGTAAATTTACCGATCGGTAAATTTACCGATTCTGTAAAATACTGAATCGGTATTTTTTCCGATTCGGTAAAATTGATATGTAGGTGGGACTCTTCTGAGTCCCACAAGCATTACAGAATCGGTATTTTACCATCAAATATTATTTGATGGTAAAATACCGATTCTGGTGTGCATGCACATGTGTGCATGCACACCTGTGCCATATGACAGGCAGACCTGCCCTTAGGGCAGGTATGCCTGCCACATGGCCCCCGAAGCTTTTTTGGGGGTGCTAGAGGGTGTCAAAGTGACACCCCCTGCACCCTTGTCAGAATCGGTATTTACTGATTCGGTAAATACCGACCGGTAATGCCCCATTCATTCCTATGGGCTTCAAAGCCCATAGGAATGAATAGGGCATTACCGGTCAGTATTTACCGATTCGGTAAATACCGAATTTTACCGATTCGGTAAAAGGGAACATCTGGATTCCCTACATACCAACCCCTCACATTTACCGAATCTTAATTACCGAATCGGTAAAATTCGGTAATTTTCGGTAATTAAGATTCGGTAAATGTTACTTACCTACATCTGGCCCCTAAACTCTTGTTGCAAAACTTTTGTAGTACAAAATGCACACAGTGCAGCATTAATGAATAACATTGTGCATAAAAAGTATAAAACCACATTAGATATTTCTAACGTTTTTTTCTGTCAAAACATTACTCCAGAAAGTAGGTATTTGACCGCTTTCTCAATTATGGGTACACAGCGTCACTTCTGTCATCTCCCACAGGGATTCAAGAATAGTCCTGGGTTATTCTCAGCAAGGGTAGCAGAGTTACTACAAACTTATGATGATGAAGCATTATCATATGTTGATGACTTCTATCTAACAGACGATGACTTGGATAGACACTTGAACAGGGTGAATACAATTATATTGGGATTCGCCTCTGAAGGGTACAAATTCAATAAAAAAAATCTAGAATTCCCCATTTAAACGTCCTCTTTCTAGGATATGAACTTTCAAGTGAAGGCAAAAGCCTGGCAGCAAACTCTGAAAAACTTACAGTCGATTCTAGGTTTCCTAAATTTTGGAAGAACATACATTCTAAATTACGCAGAAAAGGTTAAACCTGTCTATGAAAAAATCAAACCTGATTTCAAAACAGTTAATTGGACACAAAAACACACAGAAATTTTGCGTTCATTGCAAACAGACATGTTAGCAACAAAACATTAGCAAACACGCGTAAACGTTCGCAACTTAGCGATACGAATCATTTCAAGACATTGTGAATTCATGTTCATAACTTTTAACGAAGGTGAAAAAGTACCAATAGCTTACAAATCACATTTGTACACACAAGCAGAAATGATATTCACTTCAACAGAAAAAATTCTGACAGCGGTTCAAACTGCAGTAGCAAAAGAGAGAGCCCTTGCACAGGGTAAACGCATTATGGCCGTTACACCTGTACCTGCCTTAGAAGTAGTGACGAAAGCGAGCATTCCGGATGCTAAAGCTCTACATACGAGATGGATATAGTGGGTTAATCCTCTTGCTGCAAAAGACGTTAAATACGTTTTTGACCTATATTTGAAAACACAAGCATTTCTACAACACGAACAAGAATGCCCTCTGCCTATTGAAATCCTGACTCTTGACCAGTATGAATGTATAATGTATACTGACGGATCAGCTCAACCGATCGTTAAAGGTCACTGGCATAATGGCAAATTCCAACCAATGGTCACTAAAACTCAATCTCTAGGATATTGTACAGCTCAGCGAGCTGAACTACAAGCCTTCAAGATGGCACTTGAAAATACAGATCGCAAATTCCCCACACTCATAGTGTGCGATTCGTATTATTGTGTTCAATCTTACAATGAATACTGCAAAACTGGATTCAAAACAGTTACAAAGATGCAAAAAGTGGCACAATCAATCATAAAATGCTTTGGGAACAAGTAGTTCAGTTACGACAAGGACTACAAAACCCTCACGTAATACATACGCTGAGTCATCAACGTGATGGCTTTCACCCTGAAGGGAATTCATTGGCTGATGAAGCCGCGAAGTCAGCTGTGCAAAGGGCTATAGTAGCTGCAATCACTTGACAGCGAAATAATGCTAGCTGTCAATGCTTCAGGCAAAGACAGTGGTAAAACATTACCGAAAGGCTTTCTACTCAAATACTCGTATATAACTGAAGTAATGTTTGCTCGAATCCCTGGAGTGGGGGATAGGGTAATTCCAAACATGGAACGTAGATTAGGCCTAATCTTAGCAGCACATGAAGGGCTTGCCTCATCACATGCAGGGGTTTCCGCCACAGTATCATTATTAAAACAGAGATACTGGTGGCCACGCATGAGGAAATAAACCAGAAACTATGTTTGGAATGTGAAATCTGCCAAAAGATGAAAGTCTCTTCAGTGAAACGTCCAGCGAAGATGCCCCTGTTAATTTCAGATAAACCATTAGCTTGCATTTACCTGGATCACTGTGGTCCCATACAGAGGGATAATCACTATAAATATATCATGGTCGTAGTGGATTCGTGCTCAAGATTCATTTGGATGTGGCCTCAGCGCTTGGCTGTCGCTCGAACTGTTATAAAAGATTTATGAGTCTTTATCGGCACTTACGAAGTCCGCATGCTTCATTCTGACCAGGGTCCTATGTTTAGCTCTCGAGTTTACAAGGAGGCCATGGCTAAATTGGGCATTGCATTGCGGTGTTCTAGTCCATTCCATCCTGAGGGAAATTTGGTTATGGAGAGAAAAAACCGGGACATAAAGCAATCTATAACAGCTAGGGTATTAGGCTTGGGTGACGGGTGGGTCAAACAACTAATAAGTGTCCAACGTAGTCTCAACAATCTGCCAAGAAGTTCAGACTTCAGTGGTCGACCAAAAACCCTTTGATATCAAAGACAGTTTGGCTGAAATGAGAACGAAACAAAGTAACGTTTTCCTGAAGCCAACCATCACTGAAGAGATACTAACTGTCCCAGAAAGGCCTGCCTGGATTCCTAAGCTTGGGGATTTAGTCATAGAGAAGATTGCGGACAAGTAGGAATTTGGGCCTTCTAAGAGACAACCAGTACGTGTCCTAGCAATCCACGGACCAAGAACAGTATTACTGCCACCCCCTTGCTGGTAAAAAGGAGAACAGGTTTGTGTCCATTGACCTGGTCAAACCACATCATGTGGCCAATCATAAGACGTAGGCCAAGTGGACTCCACCAATATAGCAGACGCCCAGCTCTGGCTACTATCCAAGAGTTTCAAACTGAGAGACTCATCACCTTTGAAGAATCTACAGTGCGAAATGAAGGTCTATGCAACAAATCTATGGAACTTGTACCTCTTGAGACCCAAATAACAGTTTGTCAAGAAACACCTGTCTACAACGAAGTAGCATCAGACTACATGAATGTATCAAGTGATGAAGTGGTTCCAGCGATTTCAATGAATCCTGATGCAATCCCAACAATTGACAGAACTGCCTCTGGCTATTTCATTAACTTTGATAAGTTTTCCGAGGATCCCAGTGAACCTGAAACAACGCCAGTAAAAAGAACTTTGAATGAACACGTAACAGACCTTTTTCTGGTTTCACCATGGATTGAACTTTGGATTGTTTTGGGTGTGCTTTTTCTTCTACTTTGGTTGACTCTGGTAATAACTTTGGGAATGCTGATAAATGGAAGATATGTCAAAACGGACACAGCAAGTAAGAACACCAACTTACTCCTCGAGCAACACAAATCATCCCATCGTGAACAAAGAGACTTGTTGTCAGTGAACAACACAGCTGTTCCTATACCAGGGGGTATAGCTTGGGACAGAACTGATTATGACATTTTTAGCCCTGCGGAGCTGTTGTAGATTCCATACCAGTTCAAGATTTCCTTGAATGACTTTGTTTCATCTAGTACCTTTTCAGATGATTGGTACTTCGAGCCTGTTAATGACTTAGAAATGTCTGCTGTTTTTACAAATCATGAATACTTAGGAGGTTCAACAGATTATGAACAAATGTATTGTTATAATCACTATGGTCATCATTTCTTGTACAATTCTGCAAACCCTAGAAATGTATTGATGTATAACCAATTGGAACATTGTCCTACACCACCAAAGGGTAGCCTTCTTACAAGCTCAAAAAAAATTGACCATATAACCCCACACCTGAAAGCATTGAACTGGCTTCCCCTTGAGGCCAGATTACAATTTAAACTGACCTGCATCACACACAAGGCCTTATACTCAAAGTCCTGGGCTTATCTCGCACAGAAACTGGTGATATCTGGTGGAATCAAAAACTCCCGGTCCGCCAGAGACCTCTTACTCCAACCTGCTCAGTTCCAGAAAAAAAAACTTTTAACCGGGCTTTCTCTGGATCCGCCCCAAGAATATGGAACTCTCTCCCGCCAGCCATCAGAAGAATCCCCTCTTTGGCACGTTTCAAAAAAGAGGCCAAAACCTTCCTTATGGGTAAATTCCTCTCCTAAATTGCTGCCTCCTACGAACACATAGACTTTTGACTTACTACAGGCTAGCGCCTCCCTTCGGAATACCAAGCTACCTCATCAGGATATCTGGGGCCTTATATGGAGCTACTTTAATGTAACTGTACATACTTGTCCTCTACCATTAATGTGTTTCTTTGCCTAATGTGATCAAATGTAAAGCGCTCTGATACCCTAACGGGTCAAGTTTGCGCTCTATAAAACAATTTAAAAAAAATAAAAAAATAAAAACAATGTTGACAAATACCAAGCAAATTTATTCTGCAGCCTTTTATGCTCAGCTGTCTTCACTAGGTTTTGACTTTTGGAAAGACAACATTGAGACAAAAACTGTCTGGGGCACAAAAGATTGGAAAGTGCAGGAGATAGAAGCTTTATTTAGAGCCTGCATCATCCCAGAGGAAATTATGTTTTTGAATGACACTGTCCAACAGACATCTTGTCTTGGGTTAGCCAAGATAAAAGTCCTAAACAATCCCTCCATACCTACACCTACACCTGTTAGGGATAACACTTGAGATTGGGAGGTCGACGTACATACTATTTTGCATCACAACGAAACAGATCCAGATTGGAAAAAATGGTTAATCTGGCCCATAGACACAAACAACTGAACAAAACAATGGAGTTCACATTCACTAGGCCAGATCCAAGATATGTTCAGAGACAGCATCCAGGAATAGTAACAACAAACAGTGTAGGGAAACTGTGCCTTGATTGGCAACATAGATCTACACTCAAGGATGTAAAACAACACTTATCTTTACTTAAAGATGGCACTGATCTTAGGGAATTCTTGCTAGGATCAAGAAAACTGCTTCATAAACGTTTTGTATATGCTGGTATCTATGCTGCTCATAATGAAGCATGGAAAATTACACAAGCAGAGACTGCAGAAAGAATACGAGTAATTGATCATATTAATTTAGAGAAAATTCTCTCTGTGGTTGACAATGGGTTAACGACTCTGTCATCCAGGATATATTCTTAGGACAGCATAGTATCCTCTGCCATAGACATCATGGAACAGGACTTGGTCATGTTGCAACATGGTCAGTCGCAATTACGTTCTATCTACCCCCGGCCTACATATCGCCTTTCCCTCGGAATATAAATTAATTCATCTTGATAGGAAAGAAACGAAAGGAGGGGGATTATTGATTGCCGCTAAAAATATCCTGAACATGCTCTATTTGGAAGGCTTTATAACTAGCCATTTAGAAGTCATTATATTCCAGATCGAAGATAAATTAAATAATATCTGGAAAGGAACCTTAATATATCGCCCTCCTGGCATGAAGGGAGATTTTTCAAATATTTTGCTTGAAACCATTGCACCTCACGTCTTTGCATCAGACAAATGTTTTGTAGTAGGGGATTTCAATCACCACGCTGACATATTAACTGACTTGGACACAGAAAAACTGATGTCTAGCATGAGCACTATAGGACTCAATCAGAAAATCATTGACCCTACACACCAAGCTGGCCACACACTTGATCTTCTTTTTACCAACTTTTCTGAGCTGGAAGTAGCCCCTCCTATTCCATTGTTCTGGAAAGATCATTATCTGCTGCATTTTTCCTTTCCAATGGGTAAAACAAAAAAAGCACCAGTAGATGGTTTAAGGCTGCAGAGATCAATGAAAAAGATCACTCTACCCCTTTTTCATAAAAATGTTCAGCTCCCGCCACATACTCCTTCCTCAAGTGCTAGTATTATGGCAATGCAATTTGATCTAGCACTAGAAACAGCACTGAATAAAATCGCTCCTATGAGCAGAATTAAACATAAAATCAGAACGGCACCTTGGTTCACCGTGGAACTAAGAACTGCAAAATCAGAATGTAGAACCGCAGAAAAGAAATGGCGGAGGAGTAAAGATCAGAAAGATAGGAAAACATTTAAACTTCTGCACTCTAGATATATGCTGAAAATAAAACTGAGGAAAAGAGCGTTCCTCACGGAGCGAATAGATAGAGCTCAAAACTCCTCCAAGGAACTCTTTCAAATAGTGAAGGAATTTACCGCCCCCAGTGCTGCGTTAGAAATCCCTGATACTCTGGAATGGACAAATGCAGTGTCCCAGTTCTTTGAAGATAAAATTACCACCATTCATCTCTCCTTTCCCGATCATCACGACCAATCGCGGCTGATTGCTCCGGTCACACCTTATCTAGATTCCCCCCACATCTTGGAGGAGTTCACTAAATGCGACCATGAAATGGTGATGTCAGCCGGTCACAAAATTAAGTCAGGGACCCCTACAGATCCCATCCCCCCTAAAAAATATTCTATACTTGCACCAGTACTGGTTGGACATCTTACTGACCTTTTTAATAAGTCTTTTATAGACGCTGACTTTCCGATAATATGGAAAGCCGCTAAAGTCAGGCCCATTTTGAAAAAACCCACGGCTGACCCTAACATCTTGACAAATTATAGGCCTATATCCCTGCTCCCATACTTTGGGAAAATGCTCGAATCACTCGTGAACAAGCAGCTTGTGAACCACCTCGAAAGCCATGGACTTCAGGATCCTTCACAATCCAGTTTTAGGGCTCAGCATAGTACTGAAACCGCATTGGTTGAAGTGGTTTATAACATCAGACTGGCGCTAGATAAGCGCCGATCAGCCATCCTCGTGCTGCTGGATCTATCGGCAGCATTTGACACCATCTCTCACCGTATCCTAATTCATCGGCTGTGGGAGATTGGAGTCAGAGGAAATGCCCTGAACTGGTTTGTTAGTTATCTGTCCGACCGCACTACAAAGGTACAAATTGGAGAACATAGTGCACTTGAAAGACCTGTCAAAAGGGGCGTTCCCCAGGGCTCTATTTTGAGCCCAACGCTCTTTAATATTTATATGACCCCCGAGGCTAATATTATCAGAGACCATGGTTTTGATGTTCTGTCGTATGCAGATGACACGCAGATTCTTGTCACACTAGACTGTGACTATAATGAAACCAAACAACGTTTCAAAAACTGCCTGATACAAGTTGAAGAGTGGATGACCATCAATCACCTTCAACTAAATGGCAGTAAGTCAGAGATTATGCTCTTCGGCAAAGCGGCGGAACATTAGACAGATGATTGGTGGCCAACTAAGCTGGGCATATGCCCAGTGCCAAAGGATCACATCCGCAATCTGGGCTTCTTGTTAGATAACAAACTGTCCTTAAAAAGCCAAATAAACAGCATAGATGGCACCTGTTTTGGACTAATGCGGAGCCTGAGAAAAATCTTTAAGCGGATTCCCATTCAGTCCCGCAAACCTTTGGTCCAAGGCCTTATAATAAGCAGAATGGATTACGGGAATGCTCTTTTGCTCTCTATAAATGAACACCATCTGAAGAGGCTCCAGGTTCTCCAGAACACAGCAGCCCGGCTGGTTCTTAACCTTCCGAGAAAAACCTCCTCCGCTGCCTGTTTAAAGAGCATCCATTGGTTGCCAGTAAAAAAGCTTATCCTTTTCAAAACACTATGTCTGGTGCATAGACAATTGTATGGAAGAGGTCCTAAATACTGGTCCCAAAAACTCAGATGGTATCAGCCATCAAGAAATCTCAGGTCCAAGAATGAACTCCTATCAATACCTCTGAGAGTACGTTCCTCCAGAAATGGTGGCCGAGCGTTCTCGTGTTTGGCCCCTGCCGCATGGAACAAAATCCCGCTCCTTCTCCGTAACTCCCCTGACCATGGCCGTTTACGTAAAGGACTAAAGACCTGGTTATTTGAAAATTAATACCGTTTTCTGATGTCAGAGTCCGCTGTAGGCGCCATGAGACTTCCTGGAAGTGATTTGTGCGCCATATAAATATCCATGACTTGACGTGACTCATGATAATAGGCTGGGTGTTACAAAACCGACGTTCATGCTATGTGCCTTGGCGTTTAATCAATACTACGTCACTATTTTCAGAATTCCATCTCACTGATAAACAGATCAAATTGGCACAGATGGGAGCAGATTATATGGTTCTGAGCATTGAAAAACTGGAAAGATTGCCATTTACTGTCGCTGAAAAGCCAGCCACAGAATGGATTGTACATTCGACAATTACTCTGCCTGTTACAATTTTCCATTTTCAGTATTGCCTAAAACACATACCAGCAGGCACATATGAAAGGTTAGGTAAATAATACATCAAGACATCCTGGGAATTACCATACACACAGATGTTGGAGTGGGGGAAGAGAGGTGTTTCTTAGTGGTAAAAATTGTGAAAACGCACTAAGCAGTTCTCTCCTTTGTCAAGGTATTAATTTACACGGGGCCTGCGATGGTTCCTCTAACAACTTATCCTGCCACTTGCAAAGGTTCTCCGGCTGCGATGAATCATCCACATTTTGGACAACTTTCAAATGGAAGTTACATTATGTTGAACGATCACAGCTGCTGTATCATGTTGCCTGGTTTATCTTATCTAGTGACAGTGTCAGCCAGGGTCACTTGCTGAATGCAAGTATTGTTTCCAAAAACCAAGACAGAGTGGGTTAAGCACAGATTAATTTGGGTTTGCTTGTGGATTCACCCTGCCAAGGATTGTGGTTACTGCTTGAGTAGGGCTGCGCCCCCTCTCATCCAGTATCGCAGTTATAGGACCTCCACTGCAAAAACAATAAGGTGATGGAAGGTGATGGCCTTTGTCTAGAGTGGCATCGTGTGAAAAAACAACCTACTGGAATGCATCCTGAGCGATCACAATTTCACTGTGTGGGTCAGCTCACTAAGGAATGAGGCAAGAAGTCCTTGAGCCGAGCCTCCAAAACCTATCTCCCTGGGCTGTTCCACAAGTCTCAGTGGAGAAAGGGTATCAAAAGCCATGGTAGGATCAAGTAGGATCAGCAGGGTGGTATGGTCTGCGTGCCGATGTTATCAAGCACCGTGGTGAGCGCAGTTTCAGTGCTATGACTGCTTCTGAAACCGTGTTGAGACCCATCAAGAATTTGGTAGTCCCTCAAGTAGGCACTCAGATGGAAATTCAAATGAGATTCCAAGATCTTTGCTGGAACCGGCAGGAGGGAGATGGGTCAATAATTTTTCAGTCCAACGGGTCCAAAGATGGTTTTTTAAAAGTGGCCTAATTACTGCCGCCTTCCAAGCCAAGGGATATTGCCCCTCCGAGATGGCTAAATTAAGTACAGTGGTAAGATGTGGTAAAATGGCACCCTTTGCTCTTTTTAGGACTTTCAAGGGGCAAAAGTCCATTGGGGACCTCGACTTAATTCCTTCTAATAATTGGTCTGTACTCACAGGTGACAAAATTGGGAAGGAAAGTAAGCTGGGGGTCGTGTTATTGCTGGAACCTTCCACTGAATAAATTTCAGACTGGGCATCTGGGTCCTTATTAAGGTTTAAGGCTTCCAGCTGAGTAATAAGGTCTTGAATCTTAGTGCAAAAGAAAGCTGAACGCCTATCGCAGAGCTCCTGTGAAAACCTCCCCAGGGTCAGTAATTGTAGGAGAAATAAGGGAGTTAACAGTATTAAAAAGCTATTCGGAGGATTTAATAGACTCAGAGATTTTAACAAAGAACCTTCCCTTCTTCTCCAAGATAGCTCCCTTGTATACCTTCAAACATTGTTTATGCAAGTCTCTACCTGACAATGTTAGCTCAATGCGCCATAGTCTTTCCTGCGTCCTGCATTCCTGTGTGAGCTTACGCAATCTATCAGAAAACCAAGGCGCTGAAGGCCTTTTCCTTGCTGAGTAGTGACATGTTATAGGGGCTAAAGTATCCAAAACTTCAACTAACTTTTTGGATAGCTCGACTGCTGCTAGATTAGCACTTAGGTGACCTGGAATATGAAAATTTGTCAAAGTGGTTGCGACATTCTCATTACCAATCAACTTAAAGTTCCATTTGTCGAGCATTTTCCTATTTTCAGGTCGCGTTTTCACAGAGGCCGAACCCCTTAAACTAAAGGGAATGGGAAAATGGTCTTACCAAGCTAATGGGAGGGGCTCTCCCACCCTAATACGGTGATCGTTAAAAAAAATCCCGTTTAGGGTGTGGCCCGCCTTATGAGAAGTGGATGTGACCAGTTGTGAGAAGCCACAGCCATTCAAATTTTCCAAACGTGTTTTAGTATCATGACTTGCATGATTCTCTAAATGAAAATTAAAATTACCAAGAAGTGTAAAGTTAGTTCTTTCTGGAAAGGGCTCCAGAATATCCTGACTAAAGGATGCCCTAGGCCCAGGTATACCATAACAGAAAACTCCAGAGAAACTTTCAGTGGGATGAGTGTTAATAGAGAAATATAGAGCCTGGTATTGATCGGTAGGTGAGGTGAGTGGTTCAGAGCGACAGGTAAAAGCATCCCTGCACAAAATGCCCAGTCCATCCCCTCGTCTACCTACTCTATCAAATCTTGTGTGGCAATATCCCGCAGTGATAGCCTCTACAAGGTCAGGGCCTGATCAATCATTAGCCCACGTTCCTGTTTTGAAAACTGGATTTCTCTTGGATTTCGTTGTAAAACAAGATCTTTAAAAGCAACATTATTTTTAATCAGGGATCCAAAATTAATAAGGAACCTCTGAACTACCTTCTCAGTGGTGGAGGGAGTCCCAATGGCCTTGGTAATGACCGGGCTCTCCTCTCCTCCCCCTATAGTTCTACAATCACAAAACGCATAGGGAGAAGATCCTTTTGGGTCAGGAGTTTCAGGGTCCATAGTATGTGTGCAATGGGCCTTAGCCTTGCAAAGTCCCAGCAATTCCTCTCTAGGGTACCTCAAGCCTGCATTGACACCTGACAGAGAGGAGCCAGCATCCCTAGCTTCTGGCGTGGACTTGGGCGTATGGGCGCAGATGGGCTTGCCTTTAGTGCGCCTTTGGCAAGCCAGCTGCGCGTGTCCGCTGCGTGGCAGGCAGGACATGTTCTTTTTATAGGTTTTGCACACTAGAGTGCTAACCCACCTGTCTCCGCCCCACACCAGCTAGCCGAGATGCAATGGAGCCTCCTGCACCGTCCACAACAAACGGTAACAACCGCGGTGGAACGGGGTGCAAGGCGGGGCCCTGAAACGGGAGACTGCTCACTTTCACGTAAGTACAGTATTAAAAACAAATGATGTACAAAGAAGAAGAATTAAATTATTTAAAATCACAGCAGCATACATTTTAAAAGGTTAGCAACAAAGGACCACCCAGCAAGGCAAATCCAAGAGGGCAAATGCATCGGCTACGCGGCCGGCAGGGCACGCGCTTTTTATAGGTTTCGCACACTAGAGCGCTAACCTACCTGTCTCTGCCCCACGCCAGTGGGCCGGGAGAATGGAGCCTCCTGCACCCTTCACAACAAACGGTAACAACCGCGGTGGAACGGGGTCCAAGGCGTGGCCCTGAAACTGTAGACTGCTCACTTTCACGTAAATACAGTATTAAAAACAAATGATGTACAAAGAAGCAGAATGAAATTATTGAAAATCACAGCAGCATAAATTTTGAAAGGTTAGTAGCAAGGGACCCCCCAGCAAGGCAAATCTAAGAGGGCAAAAAGTGTCTACATAAGTATTGTTTCCTAGATTTTGTCATATTAAGTGTAGATCTTACATTTTTTTTATTTTTTCCTAATATAAATGTATTGGTTTTATTGATGTTATCATTACAATCGAGCATGGAAATGTTTTAAATGACAGGAGTCATCATCATAATACACAATTGGACCTCTAATAATATGTTCAGTGTCATATAAAGATTTCCATTAAACTTGCTATAGTCAAACAACTTATGTATGTTCACTTGTGTCCATTCTTATCAATGTTGTGCCTCTACACATTCTTGATGACTCTATATTAAAACAGTCTAACCTGGGACACGATAACCTTCCCCATTGTCCCACCCCTCTCCCCCCTAACAGGCTCACTCCATTATTCATCATCTTAGGGTTCTGTTGTGTATATACCCTTTGGGTTGTCTCGTCTTAACTAATATCCTTACTGTTGAGTTCCCCATTGGACCATCTGTGTGTGCCAGATATTTAATGTAGGGGGAAAAGCCGATTTCCACCTCATTGTGATGGCTTGTTTTGCTATGAGGATAGCCATATCCCAAATTTATACTGTGTTCTCTGAATAAGTCCGGCGAGGATGTAGCCCTAGTAGGCAGCTATCTGCCATGTCCCAGACAGAGATGCCTGTCATACCCTAAATTACCATCCCTACCAGGGACCAGAATCCCCTCAACCGTGGGCAGTTCCATGAAATGTGCAGTGCCCATCAGCTTACATCTAGGGCAGCAGACTTGTGCATCAGGGTATATACAGTTGAGGCGGTGTGAGGTAAGGTATGCCCTATGTAGAATCATGTATTGAATATATTTATATACCATAGTTACTCCCTCTTGTGGCCATTATGAGATCCTTTGTTTTGTAATTAGTCCCACTGTAGTAGGGATACCAAGTAATGGAACGTTAGGCGAGTATGGGGTAGCTCATTGATGTATTTCAATGGCCGCTTCTAATATAGGATGGCTGTTTTGAGCAAAGAGGGAATTTCAGGTGGTATTTTGGAGTCAGGGAAAAGCAGTGTGTGTAGTGTTCCTCGGTCAAATTTTTCTGTTGTGTATCCAATTTTGTTTAGATTGATGACAGCTAATATGAAAGCCATTGCAGTTGGCTAGCCATGCACTATGCTTGACAGTCTGGGGCTCCCAATCCCCCCATCTCTGGTTTGATTTCTAGTTTCACCAGGCTCAACCTCTGGCGTCCCTTACCCCAGATCAGCTCCATGAGGAGAGTGTCCAGTGTTTGAAAGACACTGGCCGGTATCAGAATCGGTATATTAGGAAAGTAATATAATAATCTGGGGAGTAACACCATCTTGGAGATGGCTATTCTCCCCAAGACCGTAAGAGGTAATGATGTCAAGAAGGATATCTGGGCACATTGTGATCCAATTGTTTTCAAGAGGTTCCCTTCTTGAAGGTCCTGATGTGTTCTTTATATTTAAATACCCACATATTTGAAGGTTTGTGGTGCAACCAAAAGATCAATTTGACCAGTTCTGGATCTTCCCTATATTTCATAAAGAATGCATGTGATTTTATAGCATTAATTGACAGTCCAGAGATGCATTCAAATTGCCAAAATATGGTAGAGATAGATTCTAGATCTACAGTTAGGTCTTTAATATCTAATTTAAGGTGATCAGGATATGCAGACACTATATGTGTTGTCTCTCCTAGTGGGATCGCTTTGTTTGCAGCAACTTTCAGGAGTCTAATGAGTAGAGGTTCTAATGGCAATACAAATATTATCAGCGACAGAGGATAGCCTTGTCTTGTTCCTCTTGCCACCAAGTGAGGACGATATATGTGTGATCCAGTACGTACCCAAACAGTAACAGTTTGACCAACTTCATATAACCAGGAGTATTCCGAATCTGTCCATAATTGCGAACATATAGTTCCAATTTAGTATATTAAACGCCTGTCGGAGATCAAGAGAGATACAACCAGTTTTACAGGAGAGCTTGGCGGCGGTTTCCATAACATAATGCAGGCGCCTTATATTCAGTAACTTATATGTTGCGACCAGGAATAAAGCCACACTGATCTGTGAGTATGAGTTTGGGAAGATATGGGAGGAGACAAAGGGCCAGAATCTTACTAAGTATCTTATATTTGGTGGATAAGAAAGAAAGGGGGCGATATCCTGACATGTCTTGCGGATCTCTGTTTGGCTTGGGAAGGGATATGACTAGTGCCTGCCTGGTAGTTAGTGGGAGGGAGTGGGCCTCCTGTGCCGAATTATATAGACAGCAAAAGACACACAATTGATGGACGGAATCCAGAACAAATCAAAACATTCACCCCCAGGCAAGAGATCTGGGTTAAATCCATCATTCTTTTGCTCACCATGACATCCCCAGTTTAGACCTTGCCATATGCACATCAGTCATGATCCTGTGCCTCATGGGAACAGTCCAGCCCGAACAATCAAGCCAGGTTCTCACTGGATTAGAAAGAAGCATCCTAGGACTGGTTTCAGGGTTTCACCCCTCTTCAGCCAGGATAGCTTGATTCCAATGGCACAGTGAGCCCAGGACCCACGTCTGGGCATACCTGCCACACTTAGGGCGAGAAAGCAAAAGGCACACAATTGATGGACCGTATGCAGAACAAATCAAAACATTTGCGCACAGTCAAGAGATTTGGGTTAAATCCATCATTCTTTTACTTACCACTCTGCCCTGGTTTAGACCTGGCCATATGCAAATCAGTCTTGACCCTGTGCCTCATGGGAACAGTCCAGCCCAAACTGCCAAGCCAGGTCCTCCCTGGACCGAAAACAAGCATCCTAAGACCGGTTTCTGAGTTTCACCTCTCTTCTGCTAGGATAGCTTGATTCCAGCGGCACAGTGAGCTCACGACCCACGTCTGGGCATACCTAGCACACTTAGGGTGAGAAAGCAAAAGACATACAATTGACGGACGGAATGCAGAACAAATCAAAACATTCACCCCCAGTCAAGAGATCTGGGTTACATCCATCATTCTTTTGCCCACCATGTCATCCCAGTTTAGACCGGGCCATCTGCAAATCAGTCTTGACCCGGTGCCTCATGGGAACAGTTTAGCCGAACTGCCAAGCCAGGTTCTCCCTGGACGGGAATCAAGCATCCTAGGACCGGTTTCGGGGTTTCACCCCTCTTCTGCCAGGATAGCTTGATTTAAGTAGCGCAGTGAGCCCACGACCCACGTCTGGGCATACCTAGCGGACTTAGGGTGAGAAAGCAAAAGACACACAATTGATGGACAGAATGCTGAACACATCAAAACATTCCCACCCAGTCAAGAGATCTGGATTAAATCCATCATTCTTTTGCTCACCATACCAATCCAGTTTAGACCTGGCCATATGCAAATCAGTTTTGACTGTGTACCAAGCCTTGACCAGGTCACTAACTACAAACATCGTCTGGATCTGGTTATCAACTGTAAACACTGTCCTGATTAAACAATGGTGTGACTGCCAAAAAAATGGGATGAAAATGTTTTAAAAGGCTTGTAAGCTACAGAGTGAAGTAGCAGGCTCCTGGGTTTGTCTCTGACTAGCTTTGGACTCTGTTCCATAGCCCGGGCTATTGAAATAAATCTGGTTCCTCCTGCAGACGAAGGCTCCTGTGTCTCTTTTTACTAAGTATGGAAGGTATGGAAGATTTGGGTGGTTTCCCCGCCGCCAAGACCCAGTAAGTGGGTTATCCCGGTTCTTCAAATGGCGCCTGAACAGGGAGTCCACGAGTAGGGAGGTCAGGCCCGGTGAATGTGAGGAGGTGCACGGAGAGACTCCGATGGAGGCACCCTAACCGAGGGATTCTTGTATTCCGGTAGACCGAACGACTCGCCCGCTGTCCCTCCCCACCCAATCTGGGCCACATGACCGTATCCTCGCTGGAGTCCCCTACCAAATATTTTCTGGAGCAGGACACAGCTCTACGTCTGCAGAAGAGAACTACCACTGTAAGGTAAGGGTGAACTGATCATCCACCAAGTCTGTATGATTCTGTATTGACTTTCGCAAAAGCCAAGTTGTTATTGACTTTTGCCAAAGCCAAGCAAGCGAAGTGACGTTTTAAAAACCCGCTGGTGTCTGTTCTGTTTGATTCTGCTGTTATTGACTTTTGCGAAAGCCAAGCAAGCGAGGTGAGTTTTGAAAAAAACCCGCTGGTGTCTGTTATCTGTTTTTTAAGCATGCCAGTCAGTAGTAAGTTCAAGAGATTATGTTGTTGTATGTGTATGCAAGACTCCCAGCTGGAGGAGGCCTGTCCGCTTCCTCCAGTAGGGACCCCTGGCCATACGATGTATGTTAAACATAGCCCTTCTGCCATAATGTTTTCTTCATTCTGGGTAAAATATACAAAAAAAAGTAAAACGGAATTACAGTAGCGACTTTATGGCTCCTTTAATTCCCGCCAACTTAGAGGAACAATTAATGAAAAGAAAAACGCGCCCGTCTATGTTTGAATCTGTACGATTTTGGAGGAAAGAGATAGAGCAGGGAGCTAGAAAACAGAAGGCTCAAGAAAGAAAACAGGAACGTATGTCAATGGCCGACCACGCCAGAGAAAATTTACAAAATCAAATGATAAAATCAGTAGAAATAGCCGATAGGGACCATGGGGCACGGGTACAAAAATGTTATCCAGCTCGTGAGGAGAAAGGAAAGGGCCATATGGAAGGGGGAGAAGAAGGTGATTCCTTGCTTGATGCCATGCTAGAAAGCCTTCCTGCATATGCCCCAATGTACCCTGCCCTGACGCCTCACACCCTGTATGTCCCCCCGCCACTACTCACTCCTGCCCCCACTGCCCCACTGCCCCTCTTACTGTTCTCCCTGTCACACCGACCCTCCCGACTTTTCCTATGACACCAACCACGCCCGTTAACCCTGTCCTCGCTGCAGGAATGACAACAAGTCTCCATCCGCCCAACCCCTGCGGCCTCACCCCTACCCGCCCTTTTCCTACTTCCCCGTGGTCTACAGTTAAGCAGGATTTATATAAATTGTTGAATTCCCCCCGACTGGCCTCCCTGCGCTCTGCAGTCAGCTTTTCGTCCCTTCGAGAAAATTACCTACAGAGGCAACAGTGTGAATGTTGGATAAATAATGGGAATATTTATACCGTTAAAGAAATATGGTCCACCTTTTCTCAGTGGACGATTATGGAACAGACCACCTGGGCTGAATATATGTGTACTTTGGTCATGCAAAGTTTTGAGAATGCGCTTAAGCAGGTACCCACCGGATTAATGGACCTTAGTTCTAAAATAAAAAGAGGCCATGTTCAGGGAGAGGGGATGTTTGGTGCTATGTCTGCTGTAATGGCTTACAGTGATATGACAGCTTTTCTCAACACCCCTCTGGAAACAGCTATGCCAATGAGAGAGGCAGCTCCTGTCTTTGTTAACGCACTTCTGATGCCCAAAATAATGGCCGAGGGGCTGTTGAAGCACACTGGCGCAGGCTTTGGGTTCATGTTCCTCGGAAAAAGTCAGAAGTAATGCAGTTAAAAGGACAATTACCAGATCCCCGGAAGAATCCTGCTGCCTTTTACAGAGAATTAGGTCAGAATATATCTGCAGGTACTCTCGTTCTTGAGGATGTAGATTTACTTTTTGGTACGGTTGTCCCCACTGAAATTTGGGACAAGATTCGACATACTGATCATGAAGTGGCATTGAGAGGTAAATGGACTGACTTAGAGGCTATGGAATAAACAAGGGTAGGAGGGACCAAACCAAAAGCTGCCATCCTGACTTTGCCCGGTAAAATAATGACGTTTATGAAAATACATTTGCCGGAAACTGTCATTAACTGGGATAAAATAGGCAGCTGTAGGCAGCGAAAAGATGAGAATATGGCTGACTTCTTTACCCGTTTTGAGACGGAATACAAGGGACACAGTGCTTTAGATCCCCGGACCCCAGGTTCTGGCCAATGTATTTGTCAATAAATTTGTCAGCAACTTGCTTCCTGAGATTAAGAAAGTTGAAAGTACGTGGTCTGCCCAAACTATGACTGGTATCTTGGCTATGGCACAATATCACGAGAATAGGGAGAATGAAGATAGAGATAGGGAAAGTAGGAAGGGTAGGGATCTTAAGACTAAGGCACTTCTGCAGCAGGCTTACCCTCCCAGAGGTCCCGATGCCCACAGGAATTTTAGACCTCATCTCCAACCCCTTCCGAGGGCTCGCCATTCTACCCCCTCCAGCCCTCAACGCACGGGAGCCCTCCAAACAGATCAGTGTGCTTATTGTAAGGGGTAAGGCCATTGGATAGATGAGTGTCCTGTGTTAGCTGAAAACATCCGAACAGGGAAGACTCGGCCTTGCGCTCCTAGGGAAGCGAGGCTGACTAGGGACCATGGCCCGCCCCATCCACAAGATAAAGAACGTAGGCCCAGGGATGACGCTCCTTTCCGTCCGCGCCCGGCCAACAGGTTTGATGGGTACAAAGCAACATGCACTTATTACAATGATGATTATGACGAAGTTGATGAGACAGGATCCTACCAAGCATAGGAAAGCCAGGAAAGGGGTATTACCAGAATGCAAATTCCAGTGGATCAAAGGGGCCCGTATGTTCAAATGTCAGTTGTGGGGATTGATAAGAATTTTCTTGTGGATACTGGGGCCACCAGGTCTTCTATTGCACGTCTGTCAGTCCCGGAGGCACCCCTTTCTGGCAATATGAATGTCTCAGTGGGTATTGCAGGAACAGCTGTGACCAGCCCTGTCTCTGAACCCCTCCCTCTCGATATTGGCCCTGCACATGTTGATGCTCCCTTGGTCCTTACTACAGGTTGCAGTGAAAAGTTGTTAGGCAAGGATTTACTGAAAGCTCTGTATGCGACCATATCATGTAGTCCCCAAGGTGTGTCCCTAACAATTTCTCCCACCGCAGTTCCCTACATCTATCTGTCCGGTCCCCTCCAACCAGAGTTGCAGTCTTTACCTTCCTCCCTCTCTGCATCATCAGACACTGATGTAGGGTGTCTCAATATTCCCCCTCATGTGGTACGCATCCAGCCAGGTGCACTTCTCCCTCACCTCCGACAGTATCGACTACCCATGGAAGGAGAAATGGCAATTTTGACAATAATATCAGAATTGATGGACAAGGGTGTAGTGGAGGAGGCACATGGCAATATCTGTAACAGTCCCATTATTCTTGTTCTTAAAAAGACCAATGGAGATGCTCTCTCCCCTAAAATATACCGATTTGTGATTGACCTTAGAGCCCTTAACAAAATAACAATATCCCAATATCCTGTTGTCCTCGACATTACAGCCCTCTTAACGATGGTCCCTTCTGACGCCACGCACTTCTCTGTCATAGACCTGAAGAATGCTTTTTTCAGCATTCCTATACATCCTGACAGCAGACATTGTTTTGGTTTCTCCCTTGGTGGGCGGAGCTTTAGATTCTGCCACGCCCCTCAAGGTTTCACCGAGAGCCCCAGTATCTATAGTCAAGCCCTAAAAGGTCAACTAGATTCCTTGGAACTCCCTGATAATTCCACACTATTACAATCTGAAGATGACCTCCTCATTGCTGCAAATTCTGCCCCAACATGTAAAGAAGCTACTTTCTGTTTGTTACGCCACCTTGCCCTCCATAATCAAAAAGTCTCTTTGAAAAAGCTTCAATTTTGTCAAGAGAAGGTGACCTATTTAGGTCATCTCTTCTCGAAGGAGGGAAGGCAGCTCACCGCTGATCGTGTAGCTATTATCAAAGCTATGACGGCCCCACGAACACAAAAGCAGGTGCGAGCCTTCATAAGCCCAACCTCATACTGTAGACAGTGGATTTCTAATTTTTCGGCCATGGTCAAACCTCTTCTTGCCCTCACCACTAAGGACATATCAGACAGTTCCTTACCATGGACTACAGAGCATGCGCAGGCCTTCCAAGATTTGAAGAGGGCCCTGTGTAGTGCTACAGTCCTCGGTACTCCTGACTATAGCAAACAATTGTTTCTTTTTGTACATGAGACAGATGGCTGTGCATGCGCTGTCTTGACCCAGATGTTTGGAGGTCACCAACGGTCATGTGCCTATTTTTCAGCCCCCTTAGATCCGTCAGAGTATGGGAATCGTCATGAAATCCCCCCCGACTCTGATGGTCCCACATTCTGTAGATACCCTCCTTAATAACACCAAGACAGAGTACCCCACTAGCGCACGTCTCACAGGATATGAACTGACACTCTTTGCCAGCCACATCAACATCAAAAGATGCACTGTACTGAACCCCGCCACATTACTCCCACTGGATACTCAGGATGCCCGCTTAGACCGCATGACTGCATATTAAGGACAAAGGGACGGGTTGACTAACAGGACACCCCGTTAGCAGAACCAGAAGGTACACTATATGTGGACGGATCATGTCTCAGAGGGCCAGATGGTAACACCTCAGCAGCCTACGCCCTCACGACATTGGGGCAAGTAGTAGAAACAGCTCAGATTCCGCAGTGCTATGCTCAAGAAGCAGAATTAGTGGCCCTCACTAGAGCCTGTGAGATAAGCAAGGGAATAACAGTAAATATCTATACTGACAGTCAGTATGCCTTTGGGTGGCCCACAACCTCCGGAGATTGTGGAAAGAAAGGAATTTCCTTACTTCCCATGGGACCAAGATCCAACATGGCCCCGTAATTCACAGACTGTTAGACTCCCTCACACTCCCCAGAAAGGTGGCCATTATAAAATGTAAGGCCCATAAGAAAGTGACAGATGATGTTGGGAAAGGCACTGCCCTGGCTGACTAGATGGCCAGACAAACAGCTCTTAGGAAAAGAGAAGGAATGTATGTAGGAGGTCCCGCTAGGTGGGTGACAGATGAGGGCATGGTTGAAAACACAGTACAAAGTGTGATTGATATTCAGTCCCATGCTACTCCTGAGGAACTAAGGGTGTGGAAGGAGCAAGTTGTAAAGGAGGGAATTGATGGTTGCTGGGTCCGTTCGACTTTGGAAAGACAATGGATGTTATCTGACAGTCATTTGCCACCAGTAGTTATGATGGCCCATGGTCCTGCTCACATTAGTGCAAAAGGGATATGCAAGCTGTTGGAACCTACGTGGTACACCTCTAAGATACCAGCATATGCTGAAAATCCAGGAAAAAGCACAGTTACTCTTAAAGGAGGATTCTTCTCTCCTACCTTCCCTTTTGAAGTCTTTCATATGGATTACATCCAGATGGACAGATGTAACAATCTAAAATATGTCCTGGTGGTGGTCTGTACCTTCAGCCGATGGGTGGAGGCCTACCCCGTCAAAGACTGCACCGCTATCACTACCGCCAAAGTACTATTAAAAGAATACCTCCCACGATTTGGTTTGCTCCGCTTGGTCTGGAGTGACAACGGGACCCACTCTACAGCCCAAATTATGGAATATGTCTGTACAGCATTGGGTATAAAACAAAAAGTCATACAGCTAACCACCCCAGTCAGCAGGTCTAGTCGATGTGCACAATGGCATCCTAAAAACTAAAATGGCCAAAATTGTAGCCGAGACAGGTGTCACTTGGGTCGATGCTCTGTCCCTAGCCCTACTGTCTATAAGAACATAATCGGATAGGGCTATCCCCCACAAGATCGTGTTCGGGAGGCCTGCCAATGTCTGGGGTGTCCCACGGCCTAAGAAACTGTCTGATGTTGAATACCGTGTATTAACTGATTATCTGTACAGTCTAACTAATACCTTTCGTACTCTTTATCACCAGGTGCACGAGGCCATACCTGACAAAAGCGAGGGCCCAGAACACATTATCCAACCTGGAGAAAACGTCCTGATCCGGAACTTTCAACGGACTAAGAGCCTCGAGCCCCGCTGGACCCAGCCCCGTCAGGTGTTACTGGCCACCCGCACCGCTGTGAAAGTAGAAGGTCGGAAGAATTGGGTTCATTCGTCTCACTGCCGACGTGTGCCCCTGCCCCTCCCCTATGATCAGTGGGTGAGGGAAGGACAAGGAGACTCAGAAACAGAAACAGTTCCGATGTTTGTCCCATTCAACTATGCCAGACAGCATTCTACATCTACGGAAGCAGAGAGTTACAACATACTGAAAGGAAGCGTGGAACTTTCCCCTAACTCTGCTCAACACCAAGAACAATTGTTTCCCAACCATACTGTTACTACTTCTGAACGATATAACTTGCTCCCCCGAGTGAAGGCTTGCCCTTGACTTTGCCAAGTGCCGATAGGCTGTAGGGCTGTCATCTTCCCAGATGAGAGTAGTGCTGGTGTGTCGACTAAGGTATGCCATAGGGCTCCTTGGCATCTGCGCCCATTGAAGCAACCACCAATCACAGACAGCCGCTAGAGGTCTCTGGCTTAGCACAATGGCAGCCGTCCAAAATGCCTGAATCCAGAAACAAGATGTCAGTCTACGACATAGTAAATGCTTCATAGCCACCGTGGTGATGCTGTTTGTCTCCCTCATCCTGTCTATCCTTGGTTGGCTGTTACTAATCTACCATCCTGTTACCACACCAACTCCTACACAGATTCCGGCAGAGCATCAATATTACACGCTACCATCCCACGAATTACCCCGCCGTGCAGAATTCTTCAACAACACCTTCATCCAAATGTTGCATCATCATCAGCTGATCATGAACACTTCCAACTGCTGGGTTTGTGGACTGATGCCAAATTCCATGATACACCCTGTTCCATTCTTTCCTTACCCATTCTCCATCACTAGGTCTTGTCTTGCCTGGTGGATGCTGATGCAGGAGGCCATCACCGTCAATGGTACTGCCAATTCTATCCTTGGGACAATTCGGGATGACTTCTAGCGTAACAGATCTGGCAATGCCAATGCTCCTTTTTGCCCGACCAGCTCGTCCACATTGCTACTACAACAAGATGAACTCAGTGAAATGGTAGTATTCAACTCAACAACTCGACGAACATTTTCAGATTTCGCGCAAGAAGGATACTGCCTGATAAACGAGACACTGTGAATGTCATAAATGTGCAAGGCCGTGTCTGCATCTATGGCCTAGGGACTAAGAAAGTTGGTACCAGTATGTGTGATATCACAAAAGCTTTGAACTCTACATCTCCTCCAAAGCTGCTGGCATCCCCCAACACCTATTTCATCTGTGGCACTGCCGCCTATACTTGGCTCCCCCGTAACTGGTCTGGTACATGCTATCTGGCCTTCCTACTTCCACCAACATACTCTACCCATGGAGGATACCACCAGTCAATGAAGGGCTCCCTGCGCCCCTCACGTAGGGGCGTCATATCAGCCGAGGATAAAGCGGGCCAGGAATTTTTTGGGACTTCTTTAAAGGTTTACTTCTATTCTGGAGCCCCATGGCAAACTGTCAGGCTGTACGAGGACTGACCAGGGTCCTTGAGGTCACCATCACAGTAACAGCTGGTGCCCTCTCCAATACCACTGCAGAGCTACAGGCGGGCCGCCTTATAATGCTCAAAAACTGCATGGTCCTCGACGTCATCCTTGCTGATCGTTGTGGTTTATGTAAATTGATCGGCTCCAGCTGCTGCTTGTACATCCCAGACAACGCACCTACAGTTTATGATGCCACCCGATGTCTGCATCGCCTTTCTTCCGAAATTCATTTGGATGAAGGCAGCTGGTCCCTCACCGGCTGGATCTGGGGCCTCCTTTCCCAGTGAGGTTGAAGGGTCCTCATTATCCTTGCCTTGGGCGTAGCTGTCCTGGTCTCCTGCTGTTTTTGCTTTCAGTGCTTGCCAGTGCTCTGTACAATGTGTGTTCAGACCATCAAGCCTCCACCCTCTAACATTCACAACACCAATATGATGATGATGATGCTTCAACAAGAAACAGATGGTCTTATGAACATTGACATTTCTTAAAAGTATTTGCCACTCAATGGCAAAAGGAGGGTCTGAGGAAAAGTGTTTTTTCTGATCAGCATCATCTGTACCGAGACTCCATTGTTGTTTCATTGCCATCTCGTGTCAAACACTTCCACACGACCCACCTGATCATTTCTGCTGATGCCTGAGGAAAATCTAAACCATCTTGCAGCCTGCATTTCTGCACAGGAACTGTCGCACACCCAACCCCCCTGTTCTTTGCAGTTCAACAGAAAGCCATGAGACACCCACGCCCTGTGTAAACAAGCTTGTTTTCCATCTCCTTCTCCCAGCCTGGTAAACATCCTAGACACCGTGATCAGGTTATCCAGACAATGGTCTGACAGTTGGACTCTAATCAGGGTGAATAAACAATGACTTGAAAGACCAGGCTATGATCAAGGCAATTGAACAATGACCTGAAAGACTGAGCCTTGATCAAAGCAGAGTGGACAATGATCTATGTACCAAGCCTTGACCAGGTCACTAACTACAAACATCGTCTGGATCTGGTTATCAACTGTAAACTCTGCCCTGATTAAACAATGGTCTGACAGCCAAAAGACTGGGATGAAAAATGTATAAAAGGCTTGTAAGCTACAGAGTGAAGTAGCAGCCTCCTCAGTTTTGTCTCTGACTAGCTTGGGACTCTGTTCCATAGCCCGGGCTAGTGAAATAAATCTGGGTTCCTCCTGCAGACAAAGGCTCCTGTGTCTCGTTTTACTATGGAAGGTATGGAAGATTTGGGCGGTTCCCCCGCAGCTGAGACCCAGTAAGTGGGTTATCCCGGTTCTTCAGGCATAACATATGCTGTGCAACTTATCGTACAGTTATTGAGTAACTTGTATTGTACTTTTACCTCTGACCTCTCAAAGAGTGCAGAGGCATTGTGTTTAGAATAAATGCATATATATTTGATATATTCCTGGTGTGGTGTCCTTTCATTTGGTACTCAAGGGATTACAATTGGTTAGCCTGATGACTGCTGGTCCATGCTACCACTAGGGTAGCTTTCTATAAGGTTGACTTTACAACCACCATCAATAAAGGTTGATTAGACTGGTGCAAGGTGCGCACTAGATCTAGTGGACATCATATGCCAGGTTAAATTTTCACATTAGTGTGCAGCGGATGGGATAAGAGCTTGCATTGTTTTACTAAATAATCTTGAAAATATCATTGGAAAGATCATATCATGTTAAGTCAAGTCAAAGTCAAGTTTCTTTTTTAAAGGGAGATAGGAAGCACGCTGCCTTGGAACCAGCACTGCATAATCTGGGTATAGGGAAATCGGCTGATTCTAGTATTGAATGGGTGCCCTTTCACTGGCCCTCTGGAGGATTAGATCGCGATCCTTGTAGTTTAGGATACAGGCAATGCTTGTTCTCGGCTGTGCACCAGCTATCGGACGACCCGGTGGTCTCCGATGTGCTTGTTCCACACAGTAGAGAGGTGACAATCCTTCCAATGCTATCTGGTCTTGTAGCCACTGCTCCATGAATTGTGTCGCATTTGATCCCTCTGATCGTTCAGGTAAAGCAGCACACAGATATTATTATGGTGAGCCCTGCCCTCAGCGTCCTCTGCCCAGTCCTGTAGGTCAACCAACTGTTTTTGTATTTGGGTAATATGCTCAGAATGTTTTTTGTGTTGCGGTAATAGTTCTGACAGAGTCCGTTTATTGTTTTTGACTATATCAGATAACTTCTCACGATCTGCCTTCAGAAGGGTAAAACCAGCGGATAGGGAACCTTTTTGTTAATCAATGGATTTTCGTGAGTCACGTATCTCCTGCAAGATTAAATCCAGCTTATCTGGAGGGGACTCCTCATTAGTCGGTGGGACACAACTAATTGAGGAAGGTTATGTTTGATTCCCCCTGGGTCTGTTGTTCAGCAAGTGGCATTTCTGATGTCTTGCCTTTTGTTCGCCCCATGATGGAGTAGCTGGGAGTCAGTGGAGGTTATACTGTTCATGACGCAGTGGTTATGTAGTGGTTATATAGTGCACTTTGTTTTGCTAAGCTGCTTGGGAGGAGGGAAAAGTGATACCAACTAGGGTCAGTCATCTAGCAGCAGCACCAGGTTATTGGATACATTGAAGTTTCAGTCTTCAATACGGATTGTCTGCACTTAGTTGTGGAGTGGAGATGGACCTAGGAGCCTCTTTCATACTTAGTACCCAAGGTTTAGTGTTTTAGGTCGCCAGTGCCGTAGTATAATTATAGGCAGGGGGCTCGTATAAACGCTGAAACACAGTCTCTAATGGCCATAAGGCAGCATAGATGCCCCCATTAAAATGTTCTTGCATGCATGGGGGCGTCCCAATCTCTGCTCTGCGGCACCCCATGCATGTATCTAGCGGGTCCTATATTTCAGCTAATTCACAGCTTACAGATGATATTAATGACCCCACACATTCCCAGGCTCATGATAGCAAGCAAGGGCAGTCTTTGAGCCTCATTCGCTGTGCACTGGTGTTTTGTCCCATGTGTCTTCCTCTCTTCTAGTGGCACCATCTACAATGCATATAGGAGTGCTGCCAGTTCTCATATGCTTCCCTATGGTACCAGGGAGTGACACTGATCACAGCTCCTGCCGAGTGCCTGGGGTCCAGTGGAGATGCAGGAAACAATGCGTGTAGGGTGTTTGGAGCGCCTACGTGATAGCTCAATTTGCTGCATCAAAAAGGGGACACTCATCCATACTCACTGCACACCACTTCAAACGGGCCTCGGCTAGGGGGAGCATACCCAGTGTCTGCAGGATTTTCTCATCTGGACAGTAGCCTCCAGCCGTTGCACCTCTAAACGGGTCAGAGGGAGTTCCAGCGCTGATTTGTCTCAAAGAGTTCCATCACCTTGTTTGCACAGGTCCTCACCTTCCGGATCATCGCCGCCGTGCCCATCAGGGACAACTCAGCCCCGCCCAGCGCCCATCGCCAGTCTGGCAGGGCACGGCCGGTTCATCACCATGGATTCACTTTGCCACGCGGACAGCAAAAGAGACTTTCACCTGGGTCTACATGGCAGTGAGTTCACTAGGGTACCTCGTTGCTCTGTGGCGCAGACTCCAGTGCAGCGGCCCGCAGGTCCCGACACTTATGCCAGTCTCCGTCAGGTCTAGTAGCGCAGGGTCCTTCTGTCAAAGAGTATTTCTAAGCCTCGGATATCCTCTCTGCTTTTCTGCTGGCCCAGTATATTGCCGCTGCACTCCTGTACCTGGAGCAGGGGAGAGCAGGGTCAGATGGCTTCCAGTGCCAGTGATTATATCAGGATGAATGAGCCCTGCCTCAGAGCTCCATCAATTAGCGGCTGCCATGCTTGGCGGTTAGCCCAAGTGCAGATCTTACAATATTAACTCCAGTGCAGAAATATTTAGAACACAATCTTTTTTATCAGACGTTATTTAGTCCACAGTATTCTGGTACAATACCCACCAAGAGATTACTAAGAATGCCATGCACCAACTAACATAGCATATACATATGTGATCTTTTATTCCCAGAACAAATTAGGATGCTATTTTATGCATAGCATATAGCAATGTTCTCCTAAAAGACCTTATCATTTTGAGTCTCATGCATTCTATTCTATTCAAATGTCTTGTAAGAGCATGGCTACCCAGAACATGCTTCCCAGCAGTATCAGCCCTGGCTGGAGTGAGCCAACGCAACTCAAAGTTATACTTCATGCCATTACTCTCTCTGTCAAAAAACACTCAGAAGTTTGATTATATTACACTCATTGCACCCTCCATCTATTTCCTCTCTTTATAAGCCCTCACAAACAATTTCCTGAATTACTTTTAAAAACATGTAATCATCCTTACCAACCTGCTCATAAAGCTAAAAATCAAATGCCATGAAAGAAAAATCATCCTTATTGTCTCATTTTTACAAAAGGCTCATAAAAAATGGCACACCTTCCTGTCCCACCTGAGGTTGCTAATGCTTGCTGATATTGAAAAAGTCTCAAATAACACCTGCTATACCAACATGTTAATTGCACTTAATTACCAGTCTTTATACTTTAAGAACAAGATGTACAAGTAAATATGTCCCAAATAGTGGTCACAAATTGATCACTAATCATTTTTCCCATCACATGTTTTTGATTTACAGGGGTTGCAGAATGACCTGACTAATCGAACAGCATAACCCCATCATTGTGCTGAAAAGAAATTACATTTTTGTTTGTAAAAAGCAGCTTGTGTTCCTTAAAGGAACCAGTGCTGATGTGAAAAGTGCCTTTTTTTGCATGGCCACCCAGATTTTTTGGACTGATGTTGCTTGTTATTGAACTATGCACATGATGTACAATCCTCACTGAAGATGGTCTGATAAAAAAACATGATAAAATTGGTTAACCCCATATGAAAAATGCCACTTTTTGGAATGATGATACCCATTTTTTGCAATGAGGCTGCTGCTTTTTGACAATGTGCTCTGACCCCAAAAACATGTCATAATCAGCCATACTCATAATTTACCATACGCAAATTTAACTTACCTATTAGTCTCTGGTATATGGAAGAAAGGGTACGGAGGGGCTGTAATTTATATGTCACTAGTGAACCGTAACACATATTGTACAACCAATAAAATGACAACGCAAACCATGACTGCAAGACTGCAGCCAGTAACCCGGCCGTGCAAGTTAAAACTGCAAATTCGACCTGTCAAAATAACCCATTTTGGCAGACCTAATCCCTCCTTTTAAATATTAACTAGCAGCCCGTCCCGACCTTGTCCAGAAGCTTTCAGGCTTCCCCCTACCCCCGCCTGCCCCGACATTGCCCAGCAGCCCGTGCCCCCACCCGCCCCTTCCCCCGCCTGCCGCCTGGTCCGACCCTCGCGTGGCCTGAGTCAATCCCCATCCCCTTCCCCCGCCTGCCCCGACATTGCCTTTTGTCCATTCCCCGCCTGCAGCCCGTGCCCCCGCCAACCCCTTCCTCCGCCTGCCGCCTGGCCCGACCCTCGCGTGGCCTGAGTCAATCCCCGCCTGCCCTAACATTGCCTTTTTGGCCGTTCCCCGCCTGGCCCGACACCCGCCTGCTTACCTTTTCCGCCGTTCCTGAGTTCACAGCTCCTCGCCGCTCTGCTCCTCACCGCTTGTCCGCCGCCGCTCCTCCCCCGCGCCATGTCTGCCTCTCCGTGCTGCTCTTCATGTGACCGCTCCTTCCCCGCGCCATGGCCGGAGCTCCTCTGACGCCGCTCCTCGACGTGAGCACGCACGTCGCAACCGGCGCTACTTTGGGGGGGGGGGCTACTTTTTTTTAAATATAAATTTTTTAAATAAGGTTTATTTTTAAACTTTATATAGCCTATAACCATCTACACACCCTGACGATTTCTACAGTGTATCGGGTGTGTAGATTGGCGCAGTGGTTCCGGAGTTTACCCACCTCAAAGCCTGAAACTTTCTCCTTTATTATAGTAGTATAGATAACTCCCTCCTGAGTATGCCTTAATGCTTCATAAGGCAGGGTGCATGATATTTAAATGTATCACCCTGTTTTCCTGCTACTGATCTTTTAACCATTTTTAACTTTTTGTACTGTGTATGATTTATACTGACATGAACCCTCATATGTATGTACAGTGGACACCTTGACAGATTTGAACCCCTGATTGTTTGCTTTTTTAACCCCCATGAATTTTATTAAATTGTTTGCTTTGTAACTTTCATGAATCTTAACAAATTGTAATTAACTTGTAAATATATGCTGTTTTGTCGCTTTTATGATTTTAAATGTAATCGAATAAAGCTTGTTTTGACTTGACTTGACTTGAAATGTAGGACATTTAAAAAGTTAAGGTAAAACATATCCATACAGTAACAAGACCCCCTAACATCTATCTCAACTACAGCAGGGTTAGCATTGGGAGTTAACATTAAAATACATTAATATTATCTCCACCTAAGAACCAGCTATAATGTCCATTCTTTGACTAATTAAAATAGTTATTATAGATCCAATTAACTCTGAAAGTATGATTTGTACTAAAAATTTGACAAAAGACACTCTAAAAAATCACCTTTCTCCTACCTAAAGCCTTTAGAAGCCCTTTTGAATGTGCTTCCAACTGTCACCCAGGAGCTAAATACTCCCAGAGTTGAGGCCTAGGCTTTGGGTGTGGGGAGCTGTTCTGTTGCTCTGACAGAATGACCATCTGGGCAATGGCCAAGAATTTAGTTATCTTCAAAGAGGCCTACCAAATCACAGACAGATGTTTGTAAATCCCAGGTGTGCCCTCTTCCTTTGTATTCCCACCCAGTCAGGCCCAGTGGGAGAGGAGTTGCCAACAGATCTGGTTTTGAGTGACCACAGAGGAGGGGCTGCTCATTCAGATAGAGATGGGCACTGTGGGATTGTTTGCAACTTCTGCAAAAGTTGGGTTACCCTTTAGAACATTTTCCTTATTGGTTAGGGAGGGGTCAGGAGTCATCCCCACCCACATGATAGTGCCAGGCCTTCATTTTAATCCTTTCGTATGCTGGCATGAGTAATACCTATAGGCCTTGGTGAGACAAAACATCAATGTAAGTTGAAAACATGTTATTTTGAGAACCGCCTGAGACTTCCTTTTGAGAAAATGATGGACGCTCCCTATTTGTCCGGGAAGAAACAGCAGCCCTCTTCCTCCTGGATCTCTCGGTCACCTTCGACACTGACTTCAACCGCACCCTAAGCACGAGACTCCATGGCATTGGCATCCAAGAAAAAGCACCAGACTGAATTTGTTCCTTTCTCACCTGTAGAACACAGCAAGTCAGACTACCACTGTTTCTCTCAGAACCTATGGAGATTGGCTGCGGAGACCCCCAGGGCTCCTCAATGAGCCCCACCCTCTTCAACATTTACATGGCCCCACTCACAGCCATAGTCAGTAAGCATGGACTCAACATCGTCTCCTATGCTGACAGCACCCAGCTGATCTGCTCCCTCATCTACAAGTCCACAATATCCATAAATAACTTCCACGATGGGATGAAGGCTGTTGCTGCTTGGATGAGCGACAGGTGCCTCAAGCTCAACTCAGACAAGACCGAGGTACTCTGGGACCCAACACCTCCACTAGGGAAGACTCTTAGTGGCCAGCCATGTTAGGAACCCCCACACCCAATGACTACACATAAAACCTCAGTATCATACTAGACTCCTCGCTCACGAAGTAACGCCAGATCAATGCTGTCTCCTCATCATGCTTCCACACTATTCACCTGCTTCATAACACCTTATGATGGATCCCATTCAGGAACGCACTCATCATCAGCTGACTCAACTACGGCAACACACTTTACTCAGACATCACTGAGAAACTCCTCAGGAAGCTACAGAATGTTCAGAAAGCTGCTGCCAGACTGGTCCTCAACATCCCCGGCCGCAGCCACATCTTTCAACACCTGCATGAACTCCACTGACTGCCAGTCGACAAGAGTCACATTGAAGCTCCTCACACCTACCTACAAGGCCCTCCATGATGCTGCACCAGCATCCCTCTACCACTGCCTCTCATTCCACCTACCCACCAGACACCTCCACTCTGCCGAACTGGACCTTGCCACCATCCTTCAGAGCTGCAAGAACAGGAATGGAAGAAGAACCTTCTACTACCTTAGGGGGCGCTAGGTGGCGCACTAGCGAGATGGCCGCACTTGCAGAGATACTGTGAGTTGAAGATTGCACCGTGTGAAGGCACGGAAGTCCTGAGGTGTGCAGTCGGGGACGCACTGGCTAACAGACACCGAGGCTGCACTTGTGACAAGCAGGCCTGCCAGTGAAAGCCACAAAGGAAAAAAAACGGTGCGAGGGAAGCGGCGGGGGAACTGCCTGCTGGCGGGCGCTGAGTGGTGACTAATGAACCAGCGCAGAAGTGTGCAGAGGGACACAATTGGAAGCGCTGGAGGTCGGCAGTAGCGGAGGACAGGACTGGTGAGCTGCGAGCAGCAAGGTGAGGAACAGGGGGGCCGACCGCAGTGAGGTGAGAGCGAGAACGGCAACTACCCCCCCTGCGAGGATCAGCCGCTGAACGGTGACCCGCTGGGAAGATCAGACGGCCTCTGGGACAACGCGGGGGGCCGAGACATCGCTGCAGCTGAAGACATTGCTGCAGCTGAAGACGTTGCGGCGGCCCACCCTCCCTTCCCCCCTCTCCCCTGCCCGCCTTTGCGGAGTATTGTGGGCGGCTTGGAATACCACAGTGAGAGCAGCCAAGCGTCATCAGGAGGTACCTGGGGGTTGCGAAGATACCGGTGCAGTGAGGTGTGCCCCCCCACCCCATTCCACTCTTCCAAGCAGCAGGCAGTTGTGGACAAGTCCCTCTCAAGACACCATCTTACCACTAAGGACCCTATGTGCGCCATGTTAAGGGAGTAAACAGCGGGAAGATAGTGGTGCTGCCCACAGGAGTGTGCTTGACCGGTAACTGGGAAGGTTTACGGTTTTTGTTGGCTTTAAGTGCGCAAAGCACCCAGTTGCAGTACGGGAGCGCCCGGGGACGAGTGCCCCCTCCTCCTGGACATAGCACTTGGTGTGGGAGACCCGTTCCTTTGGATTTCACTTAGAGAGGAAGTGCTTACAATATTAGGGTGGGACTGTGCTGGAACAACGCTGGCCTGGAAGCACCAGCCCTATTACAGATAGGTGCAAGAGAGCAGAGTAGACAGTGAGGATATATATGTGGAAGACACAACTGGGCACGGTCGTCAGCTAGTTGGAACTGCCAACACCAGAGCTTCTTTTGGAGCACTTACTAATAGGGAACGGGTTGGTTGTGACTACCCAGCGCTGAGAGAAGGACGCAACGAGATCTGCTTAGAGGACGCGCCTGCCCGAGGGCAAATATGGGGAAGCCGGACACAAGGCAGCCAAAATTTAACTTTGACATTGCGAAAAAGGCCAGTCGCACCTTGCAGAGCGACCAAGAACAGGATGGAGGCGTAGAAGCCCAGAATGGCAGCTCGACCCAATTGGCTGACGCCTAGAGTGTCCTGCGGGAGGTTAGGCAAGGATTTGCCACCATCGTGGACAAAGTTGATCGCATGTCGTCGCGAATGGGAGCAATAGCCCACAAACTAGAAGGCCACGAAGACCGGATAAAAGAAACGGAGCGGCGCATTTCGGACTCTGAAGACGTTACGGCAGGCCACACTACACAATTGGCCCACATGGATCAGCTGTTGCGGGTGATTGCTGCCAAAAATGAGGATTTGGAAGTGCGTAGTCAGCGTCATAACATTCGCGTGAATGGAATTCCGGAATACACCAACACTGGGAGGATGGAGGAGTACGTTGAAAAACTACTGCTGACGGCGATAGGAGCTGAGTACTTCTCGAGTCAATTTATTGTAGAACGTGTCCACAGATCACTGGGGCCGCGACCGCCGCTGGGCGCCACTCCAAGGCCCATAATAGAGAGACTTTTGAATTACAGAGACCGTTATGTGGCCCTGCGATCGGCACAAAGTAAACAGACTCTCTCATATGAGGGGATCAAATTCTCCATATATCCAGACTTTACGCCCATGGTGCAGGAGGAGCGGCGAAAATTTCTTGATGTTAAAAACAAACTGAGGAAGGCACAGATAGATTACGCGCTGTTGTACCCGGCGCGACTCAGAGTTACGCATCAAGGCAAACAGAGATTCTTTACAAAACCACAGCAAGTAGAGGAATTCCTCATGCATGTGAAGCGCACAAACCGGTCGGATGGTGCTGAGGCTGCATCACAGCAATCTCTATCAAGGGGGGTGGAAGACGACTCACAATGTCTCACTGCTAAGATATGTTTAGACTTTTTTTTGTTGGATTTGGTGGCATGGATACGCAGAAGTAAGGGCCGACAACTATAATGGCATGAGAAATGACATAGTGGTTGAATAAGTTACTAGCTCTACACACTGGGCACCCCAGACAACCATGGGTCCCGGGTGTAATGCCTGCAGTGGGCTCATGGGGAGAGGGGTGAATGTGTGGCCACCTTGTATACCCCATGATATATATGTTGCGGGAAGTGAAAGTTGTTAACGGACTAAGTTTGAGGCAATCATGCATATGCAATCTGGGAAAGCCATGGGAACAGATGGCATCCCCATAGAGTTTTATAAAACCTACAGAAACCTGATGGCCCCCATATTACGGGAAGTCTCCGAAGATGCGCTGGAAGTGGGACATCTTCCTCCCGCTATGAGAGAGGCCCTCATTACATCTCTTTTAAAAGCAGGGAAACTGCAACAGAAGTGTGATTCTTACAGACCCCTGTCACTACTCAATTGTGATGTAAAGATACTTTGCAAGCTTATCTCCACTCGTCTCAGTTTGCTCATGGAAAATGTAATCCTACCAGATCAGTCGGGTTTTGTCCATGGAAGAGCGACGTCCCATAATTTGAACAGAAGCATTTCTCTTTTTCCATGTACCTGATTTGGGTAGCGAAATACTGAAACAATTAAAGACAGGTTGATTGTTGTATTTGGGGAGGTTGCTACAGACAGCTGGCTACGACTCTTCGAAACTGTTACATCAAACTATTGTGAATATGTATGACCATGTGTGTACTATGTTTGAGAAAAATCAATAAAAAAATTATTTTTTAAAAAGCTCCTACATTGACACCTAATCCTGGAAAACCCTGCCTCCCCATCATAGGCTATCCCCATCGCCGACCCAATTCAGGAAGTATCTCAAGACATGGCTGTTTGACTGAACCTCAGTGCCCTTCAGGACCTGCAGCCCCCAACCCCCCTGGATGCCTAGAGACCCTCACGAGTGAGTATTCACTCTTAATAAACACTGATTGATTGATTGATACCCCTATCAGTTTCACGTGTCTGCCGTCACTACATCCAAAGGGGTGGCCATCCGAATTAAGCAGGGCTTGCCTTTCACCATCAAACCATCTCATGTCGACTGGGGTTGCAGGGTGGTGGGCTTGAGAGTTAGATTGGGCTTTTGGTACACCACGCGTCTCTCCACTTACGGCCCGGATGACAATAAAGAATAGTTTTATAGCTCTCTGCTCCCATTTGTTGCAACCTTCGCTGGAGAGGACTGCCTCTGTGGCCCACTACAACTCTACCCAATCTCACCAGCCCTGGTAAAGGTCATGCAAGACCTAAGTTTACTATTTATTTTGAGAGTTTCCAATGCTGGGGAGAGGGAATACTCCCACTACTCCAATGTCCATAAAACTATACATAGATCAATTACTTTCTAGTGTCTGCCTCTCTCAAACATCACATTTTATCAGCCTCCATAGACACAAAAAACTCTGCTGAACCATGCCAGGTGTGTTTACTGTTAGAGGCAGGAGCGTCTCTCCAGCGCACAACTCCAATGTGGTATATCAACCAAGTGCTTCGGACTCGATGCAGGAGTCTCTGGAGTGCTACTTTAAAGTAAAACACACTGGAGCACTGCCTTGCATCATTGTATGGGATGCAGCTATGGTGGCCCTGCGAGGTGTACTCATAAAGCATACATCCACCTTTGTCAAATCAAGCCAAGAAGGAGGATCTTGAGTTCTGCCTCATGTGGCTTGAGACCCAGCACAAGGGACAGTCTCTTAAGATTTCTACAGAGAACTGCACCTGGTTCAAAGCGAGCTCGGACAGCCATGCTCCCATGAGGAAACTATTTTATATAAAGCATATATAAGGCAGAAATAATATGAAAAGGGGTTTAAGCCATACATTATTGGCATTGGAATATCAGACATTCTCTATATCTTTCAGATTTACTATGCAACAATATTACTTGCCCACCCTCCCCTGGAGTCCACTCTGCAATGATATCCGCAAGACTTTGCCTTCTCCGAAGAAGAACCTACACTACTCCAGGGACTGGAGGAAACCACCAGCCCCAAGGTGAAAGTAGTCATTCATCAATTGAAAGTCAACAGGGTCCTGGGAATGAGGGTTTCTCATCTCATTTTAGAAGGCCCACTGTGAGCTGCTGGTCGAACCATTGGCTAAGATGTGTAATTCTTTCCACCACACTAAATCAGTTGCACCAACTATGGAAGAGTCTACAGTGACACTACTATTAAAACTGGACAAAGGCCCCACAGCCTGCTTTTCCTATAGGCGCATTACCTTGTTAAATTTTATGTCAAAATATTTATCCACTTTTCCAACAGAGCAGCTTTCTATGAGGTGTCATCTATCCAGCTATAGGCAACAACAGCGACAAGGTATGCTGGGAGAAGGAAACTCCGTTCCTATCCCGCAACAGTATCTCCATTTAAAGCAGTCTGGAATGCATGTCTGCATCCCCTGAAACAGAGAGGTATATATACAGCCTGAGTGACTTAAACTTTAAACATTGTTTTATTGCATAAAGGTTGTAGGTTGTACTTATCTAGGCTATGCAACCTTATGACTCATGAGGAGGCATTCTCACAAATCCTTCTAGATAGCTATTTTATTAGTTAGAACCTCTGGACTGCACTTCAGACCAGTTAAGACACTTTAGTGAAGGGCGGAGTAGCTACAGAGATTTAAGGACTTGCTGTATATTGAGATAAAGGAACCAGACATTGCATAAAGGTTGCATTCATGAAGAGGATTCCATTCGTGCAAGCATATATTATAATGCAGCTATTTTGTACACAAACTAGAAAAATTAAGTACCCCAGATGTGGGATACTCAACAGATTTAGCAACTAAATTGTAGGAAAATGTGTTCCGATCCATTTAACCACCAGGACTTTTGTTTTTTGACTATGCTTTGGGGCCCCCGCTATGAGTAAGTTCCCTAACAGGGTCTCATTCACTGCAAACAGTGTTAAAAATGGGTTATACGTGCTAGTTATCACTACCTGCCATTTGAGAGAGAGGTCCAGTTTTACCAACATTTTGTTTCAGGGTTGTGTCAGTTATGTGGGGCAACACTTACATAAGCCCATATAAAATCTGCACCTAAGCACAATTCCAGCATAGTTAGGCCTAGAGAGTCAGATAATGCATAAGTTGTAAAGCTAACAAGGATCACAGTGCCTCTTTTGTCTTAGCAGCATTTTCTCAGGCACTTGAAGAGTTATCCTGTGTCTCTGACTAAGCTCCTGATTAGATTTCTGGATTTTGTTCACCTTGCTGGGGCAAATTAATTACTCTGCTGGCCAGCAGGAGGATCCAAGGCTTCTTCACATCGGCCATTTGACAGTGTTTAGTTCTGTTCCTGGTAGAGGAAAGGTAGGTTAGGACCATTGTTCTTTAAGTATAATATTTCCTCTGCAGCGGAAATGTTGGCACCACCCTCGGAAATAGCCTGTTCAAAAATAATGACCTTTTTTAAACAATTCTCAAATATCTTTTAGATAGTACTATATTAATTGTAATTGTTTTGGATTTGATTAACATGGTCTTTTAGTCCAATAAGATTTGCGCAGTCTAATTGATTTATAGTATTTACATTGCTTTGCTAAGTTGATTGCACTGATTTCTATACAACTACTGTACTAGAATCGCACTGTTGTTCCATCCATATTTCTTATATATGGATAGAGTTTGTGTTTTTCTCTCAAACAATGGTGCATTTTCCCTTTATTAGTTCAAGGACTTTGTATACTATTTTCTGTGAGAATAGTTTATTGCAAAACTTGGTGTATTTTTATGTGGCCCTCTTAGAGTTTCAAATCATAAATAAACTTGACTGACTGACTGAAAGGTTACATAATATGACATCAAATTTAGGAGACATTAGGTGAAATTATGTATAACCCTGCTTTTAAAGTTAATGTTTTTGCACAAAATGCATCCTTACATCTAAGGTGGACCAGAGGAAACAATTTGTACTAAGAAAATAGCACTAAATGCAACAGAACACACATGATCTGTTCCTGTGCTCTTGCACCAAATTATCCTCAGTTACACAAGTGGACATAATCACGTAATTTTCAATTATTCCGTGTCAAAAGAGTAACCTAAAATGAACAAAATGACTCAGATTACTCTGGCATGATTAAAATTTTGCCCAAGCCTAAGGTAGGGACTGATTCTACATGTGCTAATTATTTATTACACTGCACTAGGCCTGGGAAGGCTAGAACAAAGGGGACAAGGCTAGGCCTCACATGCCAATGAAAGGAGGGGCACCCGTTAAAGTTTGGTAGGAAAGTGACCCGGCTGCCTGTGCAGCTATGGCAGTGGGTGTCTTCTTAGAGAGGTCTTTCAACAGACCACTTCACGTGGCAATGTGATCTCTACTGGCCCACAGAGTTAAGCCCTGCTCCAAAACCAAGCCCGTTTGTAAAGAGCCTGGGGATCAAGCTGGATGATGATCTGTCAATGGCCCCTCAGATCTCCACGGTTGTGGGAAGTTGCACAAACATCATTCGGCAACTGCGGAAGTTAATTCCTGTCCTCTCACAACCCATGATGCGATCAATAATAGCGGCCACTATCATCTCCAGAATTGATTACGGTAATGCCCTTTACCTTGGCTTACCTAAAACTCTGACCAGTAGGCTTCAGGTCATAATGAATGACGCTGCCCGGTTGATCTTCAGGCTACCGAGGAGATCTAAAGCCACTCCCCTACTACAAAGTTTGCACTGGCTCCCCATTAAAGAAAGAGTGGAATTTAAGAACTTATGCACGGCCCATAGGGCAATCTATGGCAAAGCCCCAACCTACATCAAAGATCGTCTGCAACTTTATTGCCCTATGAGAACACTTCGATCTTCAGACTCCCAATTACTGGTCTGCCCTCGCTACAGGTTAGTGATCAAGGGAGGGAGAGCCTTCTCAGTGCTAGTTCCTCAGCTATGGAACAGGTTGCTGGAGGTGCTGCGCCGGGAAGGGAATCTATTACGATTCAGGAAGAGTCTAAAAACATTTCTGTTCCGCAAAAGCATGAGCACAGTATAATCAGCTATGACCTCAGCTTTCATCTTGCTAAGTTATTGTCTGTTACCATCTTTCCATGCGCTTAGATACCTGCAGGTGATTAGGCGCGATACAAAAACTCACTAACAATAACAATAACAATAACAATGCTGTCCTGCCCCAATAAACTGTGAAGGAAGGTTGGGACAGGGGTGGAATGATGATGTGTTATCCTAGGATTTGTCAGAGATGCCTTATTTCCTGGAACTTTCTACTCTCTTAATTTCTGCACAGGGCAGAGGAAGAGAGAGAAGATGTCTGTCAAGCTGGTGAAGATCAGACCAGTGTGGACAAAATAGGATTCAATGGATCTAACTGTTATGAACCAGTTCTGCTGGCCCTCTTACACCCTCTGTGGGACAATAAAGGGATGGGCCTTCTGGTGGACCCCGAGGGAGACAGGTTCCCCTGGAATATCTGAGAACAGGGCCAGCAGAGTTGTAGCCCTTATTAGAGGTAGGCCCCTGATTTATGTAAACATGTGGTTGCCCTACAAGTGGCCAAAGAAGGCATGGAACTTGCAGACTGCAGAAAGAGAGGGTATTCTGCTTTGAGGGCTGTGGTTTCTGCCCTGATGGCTGTGGAGTGTCTTTGAATGCGACCCTAGACTGACAATATTGTTTTTTCCCAAAAATGTTTTCCAGATTTGGGGTTTGGCCCCGACATAAAATCCCAACCACTGCAGTGCGTTACATCTTTCTTTTTTTCAAATCCATGCAAAGGGGTGCAAATTGCCCCTTGCATGGCATTGTAAATATGTATTAGCATTTTGCATCATGGATACACCATAAAAGTGGTGCAACCATGATGCAAAATGTTAAAAATCTGGCCCAAGTCTCATAGTCCCTTAAATGAAATCTGCAATTGTGAGACAGTTGTGAATCTTGAAACAAGGAGTCCTGCACTGTGGTGTTAGAACTCCTGCTTCACCAAATCACTTGATGACAGCCAAATCATGTCCTTCCTATGCCTTTGCCTCCTAATTTGCAATTTAATGATAGAGTTGGGTGAACATGTAGGCTCAAACCAAGGTCCAGCCTCGTGTTTGACTGTGGTTCACATTGAGGTTCCTTTGACCCTCCAAATATGAAACAAGCTGACCTTTCATGTAGCCTGTCTGCCATCCCTGCTCTAATCTCATGGACCAAGAAGTAAAGGCAAAATATTAACTTTTGATGGAAAACAAAAGAGGATAGTAGATACCCATCTAGTGGCTGAATTGTAATGTGTAACCCCTAAAAATCTGGGATAAATTTCTAGATTCCCCACTTGACCAAACTGTGTGATCATAAGCAATTGTTTTATTTCACTTTACTTCCTTTTACTTCATTATCACATATAAAAGCCCCTTGAAGTGCATTTCTTCACAATGTGTGCTGTACACACCCTTCTCTTGTGTTTAATTTACTAAAATATGTTGTCGATGCATAACAACAATCCAGACCACCCAGAGGGTGCACATGACAACTGACTTGTCTCTTAGGTCACTATTGGCATTGATTTCAGGGTGGGGAGCGGCATGAAAGTTTCTAAGTTCATATTTAAAAACTCACTTTTAGAAAATACTTCTTAAAGCACTGATATAATCTGGTGTACTAAAGTAAAATCCTTCTGCATGCTATTCAATACATTTTTCTGAATTTTGAAGATACTTCATAATATCTTTAGAGACTTACTCATATTTTTAAATGTATGTTGGAAAATGAAGGTGTTCCTAAAGTTAAGGGGTGCAGGACATCTTCTTTGCTTCTTTTATTTTAATTTAATCTGTAAATACATGCTTTTTTTTTTTTTTTTTTTTTGAAAACCTTTATTGTGCTTCAAGTCAGAACAAATACGGGCCTACAACCTTCCGGCCGGCCACGAAAACATCTGTGCATCAATGCGACTTTACGGCGACACAGCAATATCATTCGTTATAGGCAAGCATTAAATGGGTTACACTGTAGTTATCACATTACCATGTCTCAGGATCGGTGGAGGTTAATTTTAAGGTTTTCATTGCAACAATTAAAGTCAGGTCGTGCTATTCCGTACTGATACAAACAAAAAGAAAAAACTAGGGCCATGCAGGTGGGACTCGACAGCAAACACTCGGGTCAATCAGTGCTACTCGCAACATGCAAGTCCCAGCCAGAGGACGGTCACAAATTATGCACACCCCAAAGGAGGACGCAACATACCCAAGCAACACCGCGCCACCACCCATCCCCCAGTCTGCCTAACACGGGCCTAGGAAAAAAAAACATTAGAAAAGAACAAAAGGCACCATAGAAAATAACACCAACTAAAACGTACCCCCCCACCCTACACACATGCAGAGGCTACGGCCTGCCCCCCCCCCTAGCAGAGTGTTTTATCTCCCCAAAAAACCCGAAATGCAGTAAGAGAAGAGAAATTGAGAAGAAGAAAGAAAAGGGAAAAGGAAGAGAAAAAGAGGCACAATTCACATAAGACCCGGGAGAGAAAGAAGAGTATACCACCCAACTCCTCCCAGGGAAGGGAAAGGGAAAAGCGGGGAGGAGCCCACCCAACAACCAAACTCCCGGTCTTCCTCGCCGCCATTACCTCCTGCGCCGTGTACAACACAATGTCAGAAACTGTAAACCCATTGAACCCGAATCAATACCACCCAGTATCTCAACACAGCACGAGTCCTCCCCCCAGCGTAAGAAGTGACCATAAGGAGAGTTCGACAGCGACATGTAGCAAACAACAGGACATTAGAGAGTACTCAGCCAGTATTGCAAAATGTGTGCCAGTCCAGGCCTCCGCCAGCCGATCCAACCAAAGTGACAACGATCATACCATCACCCTTGTCCGGACCGGCAGAAGTGTTCCAGGCCTGTCCATTGCTGCGAGTCACCTTCAACCGGGACAAAGAAGCAAGATGGCCGCTCACGGAGAATGGAAACAATGAAGACGCATCGTGCCGCAGGGGCCCAAGACCAGGAGTAACGTGCCACAACTGTTCCAGTGAAAAATACAGCTAGGGTCACATTTGGCAAGGAAAGTGAGGAACTGGGGTCCGATAGTGAGCTCATAGGCAGAATCACAACTTCCAAAGTGAAGGGCGTCTCCGCAACTGTATCCTCGTCAATGAGCAGAGACGTTACATTGTAACCATGAGGACGCCGCACCGCCGTCCCTTCGCTCGGCAACATTGTTTCCCTTCCAGGAGGAAGCAGGGGCGGCGGAAGATACTCCAGCCGGGGCTGTCCCGTGGTAGTCATCGCCTCATCGAGTCTCCGGGCCAGCGCCCGGGCAGTGCTCCGCATCTCCACCCTCAACGCCACTAGGGCAGCCAGGACATCCCCACGGGTCGGATCACTCAGTTGCAAACACCGGTCCTCACCATCCCGCTGCTCCCCCGGTACTGTCAATGGCACCGGGGCATGTGGGCAAACAAGTACACTGTACACAGGGTCAGCCCGCGTCCCAACAGGAAGAACAGGCGCCATGTTTACCTCCAATGCAGACAATTAGTGGCGAGACGGGGGTGTCCAAATAAGCCAAGGAAGCAAAGATGCAGCCACCGGGGGAGCTCCGAACACAAGTCGGGAACAGCACAGGGAGAGGCACTCCACGTTGATCGTGAGAACCGGCCGTCCACTGCGGGAGAACGCTTCAAGATGGAGTCCGCCCGTTCGTCGTCAGAGTGGCAGAGGAGAACCAGTCACGGGAGCCTCCAGCTTCGTACACGACCCAGTCAGCGCGAGGGGTAGTCCGACCCGGATGGAAGGGTCCGACCCCGATCGCGCGGCCAGCGCATTACACCCCCGTGACCATCAGCGGTACCCCAGCTCGTCTTCCCGTCCACGTCCCTCGGCGGCCAGCGGCAGCCAGCGACACCGGGACCATGGGCGGCGCTGGAAGTCGGAGAAAACACCGAATCTGCAGCCAAATCCGCCGGCAAAGGTGTCGGGAGAACGCCAGTCACTCCAGCGCCGGTATCCCACGGTATTAGAGCGGCGCAGGTCAGGAGAAGTGAGCAGGATTGTCGAAAGAAGCCAGGCGGCTCGCGGAGCCGGGAGCCTAAGCGTCCGTCCCGTCCGCCATCTTGGCTCCTCCCCCTGTAAATACATGCTTGCTCATTTTTTGAATATCTGAATTGTTCAATTGAAATTCTCAGTCAAGTAACCAGCAGTCCAATGCTGCTGTTCACCAACTACAGGTGGCTGGATATTAAGGTCAGGAAGACCACTTGTTGCTCCACTGTACTTTGAGTATCAGTTATACAGAGTTTGCGTATGTTCATCTATGAATGGCTATGTTCAGGAGAGAAAGGAGTTGGTGTTCTCCTACTAACAGGCCACTAAAATACTCACAAACTGATATTGAGTGTTTATATATTCTATTTTTGTATTGATATTTGTATGTGTAGAATCTCATTCAGCAGTAACATGTAGCACTTGACAAAACCTTCGAATAAATAATACGCATTTTATACGTGAGTATCTGATAACTGTAGATAATTTAATGGCTTTTTTCGCCCTTTATTTTGACAGACAGATTAGTTCACTGGCATAGGAGATACTTATTTCCACATAACAACCTTTGAACTAGCACTCAGATAAGATGGTAAAGGACTCAGACCACATCTTTTCAAGCCACATGCAGTTTCTCACAAAAGAAATTGCAATCCTTTAGACTGTATCGCAATAGGAAATTATAAATGAAGAGAAATCATAAAAATGCTATCTGTTGTGAAAAATGTAATACTTCAGGGATGAAGAATTGATTGCAGGCATACCAATATCTCAGCAAGTGTCTCATTGGGGTTGTTATTCTTGAGTGGTCTAGATAATATTTCTGAGTGTAGAAGAAAGTGCTGCGGTGCATCTTTTATTTACACAGGGCTTTCACTGCTATTATAAGCAGTTGCCTTTTCTTTCCACCGTGTATCTCTTTTTGCTATTATCTGTTTTTTGAGAACTTTTGACATCTTGTTTCCAGCTATAAATTATGGCCATTCTTTGAAAAAAATGAACACTGCACGGGCACTGTAGTATAAAAACAGATGATTTTCTTCTTTTTTTAGCTACAACACAAATTGTATTTTTTGGCAGGTATAATATATTTTTTTCCATCACTGAAAATAGAATGAATAACAGAACAAATCGTCCCTGTGTCTGATATGAAAGTGAAACAGTGTAGAAACGTTCCATTAACATTAAATGCGTCTATCTAACTCCGACTAAGTAATTAGGAAATCAGATGTATCACTTACAGGGTTGAATGCTTTCTCATTGCTCCTGAGAAAAGCACTTCAGTTCCCTTTGCTTTGAGTTTCAGCTGTAAATTGGAGTGTTGTGATATCCCGTTAATGGAACAGTGAGCAGTATAAAATATAAAGATACCTTTACTTGCTCCACTACCCACACATGCATAGTACAATGCTGCTTAAATGTGGACAGGAGAACACAAATGCAAGCACATTTGTAGGGCCAGATAGGCCTTTCATTCTACCGGGCATTTTCTGGGTGGCAGTGGCGTAGCTAGACCTTTTGCCGCACATGGTGGTCCCTTAGTTTGCCCCCCCTGCAGGGACTGCATATAAGGGGCTGCTGGCAATTCCTGTCCTCCTTGTCCGTAATGGCTCCAGGTAAGAGTGGTGGGGGGAGGCCGCTGCCTGCAAAGCCTGTCCTGCACGGGGAGGATCACCCCCCTGCCCACTCCTTAGTACGCACTCCGGGGTGGGCTGGAGCACACGGAGACTGGATATGAAAGCCAAGAGCTGCTCCTGGTTCTTCCGTTACTTTCCCCAGCTTTCTGAGGTTAATTGTAGCAGGCATGAGGAGGCTTCAAGAGAGAGATAAAGGAGATAAAGAGAGTGCATGGAAGAGGAAAGCAGAGAGAGGGAGACGAGAGAGGCGAAAAGGAGAGAGAGAATATGGATAGAGTGAAACAGAGAGATTGCATGAGGAAAGGAAGGGTGCAGGCTGTTTTGATCGTTTTTCCCTGGAGCACTTTTTGCTTCCCTAGTCTGGCCCAGCTGAAGTTTACTTTCTAGTGCGCTCGTCCTAAATGAATATGCAGAATCCGATCACCTTTAATTGGTTGATACACAGAGAACATCTCATATTCATGAACCATGGCCTTTTTGGGACTACAAGTCATTATTCCTTGAGCTACACAGTCCAAGCTGTAGTGTTGCCGTGCCTGACCAGGCATGTTACGTCAGGGTAAGGCATGGCCGGAAAGGGAGGCGAAAGGGCAGGGGGGAAATGGCAGATAGGGCTGCAAAGGGGATGAATAGAGACGTGTTGAAGCACAGCTGGTGATGGAGTCTTCTTTTATCGGCCCGACACAAAACCTGCCCCTCGAAATTACACACGCCAATGACGAGCTGCAGCTCGTGCAGTGAACAGGTTGTCATTGTGTGCCAATGCGAACATGTGCGGCGGATCGCGCTGAAGCTGATTGCCACCCCGCCCTACATTGCCTGCCACCCAAGCACTTACAAGTACTCTGGTGCTCGGAAGAAGAAAACGCCACCTGGAGCAGGGGTAAGCTTCAATGCAGCATGCAGCCATAGTGCCCGGCGGCCATCTTAAAGTCAGCCCACAACACTAAAGAGGCCCAGTCACCAGTTTGGCGGCCATCTTAAAGTCAGGCCACAGCACTCAAGAGGCCTAGTCACCAATTTGGCGGCCATCTTCAAGTCAGGAAAAAAATTACTGTTTCAGCCAAGAGATAGCCTGCGACCTCACGGCAATCTACTGCACCTCCCCACCATCAGACGCCCCACTGCCCACTGAGACAGGAAAGGGGAGTGGAGTCAGTAGTGTGGCTCACTGGTTAGAGCAGCAGACTCTGAAGCAGAGATCAGGCCCGGGACCAGGGTTCAAGTCCCGACGCGGCAGGGGCTTGGGCTCAATGTCCGCGGACTTGATAATTCTCGCCTCGGCGCCTACTCTAATCATGGGTCCCACGCTGCAACTCTGGGCAATAGCTTGCTTAATCTCCACAACGGCCCCTACAACACTGGGATGCCTGTCTTCACCTTGGGGGTGCCCAGGAGGGGCATCTCACAGGGAGAGCTAGGAAGGGTTCCACAGCGTTATACAGCGCCGGGACGCCCCGTTGGGGCAGCTGTGCACTTCACAAAATACACTACATTTACATTTACATCATCATGTCCATGTCACCACATTATTCACAAAATGCACAACCTGGTCCAGCGCACATTACTCAGCCTGGACCAATGCTGATGGGGGTATCATTTGTGCGTCCCCCTATACCCCTGCTGCTGACTTCTGTTAATAGCATGGGCCTGAAGTGGCAAAGCTAGCTAGAAGACTTTGAGTACTTCATGAAGGGTTTGCAGTTCAATAACTCCAATCAACAACTCATTGCTTTGCAGAACCCAGTGGGCAAGGACATCGGACAGATCATTGAAGAACTACCGCCGGCCAACTCCGCGTCATACGCAGATGTGAGGGAAGCACTAAACAGGAAAATCCTCCACAAACAAAACCTGGACTATGAGCGCTACATCTTCAATCTCGAGTCTCAAGAAAATTATGAATCAATGGGTGATTTTATCTCAAGCCTCAAACATTTAGCTCGATACTGTGAATTCGACAACTTTAGCACTGAAGACGCACTTCGGTTACAAATCATTGAAGGGTGCCAGTTAGAGTCACTGCGCCGTCGCCTGCTGAAGAAGCACTACTCTTTTGATGACATTGAGGAGCTCACACAAATAAACGACCAAGCGGAAGAACACGCAATAAAGATGGAAACTAGTGTTAAATCTGGTTCGTTAATAAGCAGAGAAGTCGAATTGATAGGGAAATGGATTCAGTGGGGTCGGATATGAAGAGCAAAATGTCGTCAGCGTATGCAGCAAGCTTGACGTGAGAGTGCTTGGTGCGAAAACCATGTATTTTAGGATTCTGACGGAGTTTGAAAAGGAAGGGCTCTAACGCCAAATTAAAAAGAAACGGGGATAAGGGACATCCTTGACAGACACCTCTTCCTAGGTCAAAGAAGGAGACTAGACCGTTGGCATAAACTGCTGCACGTGGGTTGGAATAAAGAAGGGATACTAAAGAAATAAATTTGGGACCAAAACCAAACCATTCCAGGGTAGAGAAAAGATAGGTCCATTCAACCCTATCGAATGCTTTTTCGGCATCCAATGCAATCGCTGCGAGAATGTTGTAGATGTGTTGACTTCGACAAGACATTAAACAAAAGTCTGGTATTGTCAGTAATAAAGCGTCCCTTGACAAAGCCAGATAACTCCGAACCTAACAGGTCAGGCAATTTGAGGGCTAACCTTGCTGCAAGCTATTTGGCAAATATTTTATAGTCTATGTTAACCAAAGAAATTGGTCTTTAGTTCTTACAATATTTGGTGTCCTTTCCCTCTTTGGGTATGAGGCAGATGTGCGCGTCAGAAAAGGAACCAGAAGAGGCACCTAAGATAGAACATGTGTCTATTAAACAGTGCAATTTAGGTAGCAGTAATTTTGAAAAGTGAAGGTAAAGTTCAACTGTGAAACCGTCTGGTCAAGGGGCTTTGTCTTTTTTAAGATGTTGAAGTGCGGTGAGTAATTCCTGTTGAGACATATCTGATTCTAAGGAGGTAAGTTCAAGGGGAATATTTTGGGGTTTGTGAATGCTGGAGAAAAAGTGGGATAGGGATTGGGGAGAAGGCTGAGTTTCGGAAGAGTAAAGGATCTTGTAAAAGAGAGAAAATTCAGATAGAATGTCAGCATCTTTATGTTTAGGATCAGAGTTATTGTCAACAATAGATTCAATATTCAACTTATTGTGCTTAACTTTCAAATAATTAGCCAAAATCTTCCCAGCCTTGTTTCGACCTCCATAAAACTTTGCACTCGACTTTAATAAGTACAAGGAATCATCATCAGTAGATTTTTTGTTAAACTGCATCTTAGCATCAACTAGAGCTGTCAAACTATCTTGAGAATTTGAAGTAAAATAGGTGTGCTCCAATCTCTTAATTTTCTGAATGAGATCTCCAGTAAATTTGCGGGCAGCTTTTTTTTTTTTAGCGACATATCCAATTATAAAATCTCTCCCCGCTGCCTTAAAAGCATGCCAAATGGTATGCCTGGGTATGGAATGAGAATCATTAATTGCAAAAAATTCACCCAAAAATTCAGTGAAGGAGGTGGTAAATTTAGGATCCAAAAGAAGAGCATTATTAAAGTGCCATCTCTTAGGCCCATCAATGTTAGGCAGAATGTCAATACTAATTGAAACAGGGGCATGATCTGACAGTAGAATGGGACCAATTTCAGCATTGGTGAGAGTTTGGGCTATGTTATGGGAGACAAAAATATATTCAATCCTTGACTGGGAGTGGTGGGTAGGCGAATAAAAAGGGAACTCTTTCGTCGTCGGATTACAAAGGCGCCAAGCATCAATGAATTTATGTTGGGAGATCGCTTGGGTGAAGAGTTTATGGAATTTGTTTGGGATATAAAGAGCTTTAGAGTTCCTATCAAGAAAGGGGTCGAGAGGTTGGTTACAATCCCCTGCTAAAATAAAATTGTTCTCAACAAATTTGGTAATGTGTGTGGACATCATGTGCCAAAAAGTAGGGTCACCTCCAGTAGGGGCATAAACATACAGAAGAGAAATTGGAGCCCTCTAATGGATAGTTTAAAATGTGCCCATCTACCTTCGGAGTCTGATTCTTGAGATACACATGAATAAGCTAGAGATTTGCGACATAAAATTGCTACCCCATTGCGCTTACCATCACCAGGAGAGTAATAGACATAACCCACCCAGCCCCTCTTAAGTTTTGCAGACTCTACATCTGAAAGATGCGTTTCTTGCAGAAAAGCAAAATCAACATTTAATTTAGCAAGGTGAGATAAAATGATTTGTCTTTTGATTGGAAAATTGATACCCTTAACATTCCATGTAACAGCTCTTAACGACATAACCTATAATGCATATTATGGCAGACATAATGAAGAAATCCATAAAAAAAGCCCGTAGAAAAAGGTAAACAGAGAAAAGATAAAGACTTGTGAAAGAGAAAGAAGAAGAAGTGAAAGAACAATGCAGAGGAATATGAACCATTAAGAATAATAGCAGACAGGCTAGAAATAATTTAGAGGAGAAAAATGAGAAAAAGTAAATAATTGCTAGGAAATGAGAAACAACATGAGAAGAAGTGTAGAAGCTCAATATTTAACTGCGAAAATAAAATGACAACAGTAAAATAAACAATTTGCTCTCAGCATGTTTAAGTTTGCAAGATTTATTGGGAACCCAATCAGAATGCAATCCCAATGCAATATACGTGCAGCACGGAGACCTCAGCAAAGCTTACTGAGTGCCCAATTGGTATGACAGTGCAGAGACATTTTATAGGTATAAGCCCCCACAGGATGGGCATCATAGCATACGTAATCTGGATCAGGCTATGACCTGCTGGACCAATCAGTGAAGTGCACATGTGCTGTGATACCCTTTTAAGGCTCGAAGTGTGCCTATACCCTAATGTTGCTGCCCACGTGCCATCTACAAGAGCAGATTTGGGATTTCCCCTAAAGGTGAAATCTGCGTTTCTAGTGTACGTGGATTTGGCACGTACTTGACCGGCTAGGGCAGGTCATGTCAACATCATTTACTGAAGATATGATGTTTAGCAATAGCAAGCTGAAAGCTGGAAGCTGGCGTGTTTGTTCTCGGAAGCCTTGCGTTGCTTTGCACGTTGCAGCTGACTGAGACTGACTTGACACACAAAATGGAGCGTGCGACCATTTTGTGGATTTCTGCTGGTGTCTTTCTTTAGTAGTTCAAAGAAGACTATAGGCCTGAAAACATATGTATTTGGTATCATATAAATGTCTGATTCGTCATCCCCAAATCTGATACTAAATCATATGTTAATCAGAAGTCATCCATCTTTATCATCTCCTGTCCCTCATCCTCATCCTTATGAGTGTGGTGTGGTGAACCACCTTTCCTGAATATGCAGTTGGCACAGGAACTGAAAATTGCTGCACAACAAGATGGGCATATTTTTATCAGGAGGCACAGTGTCAAAAGGGCTGCTACCACTATTATAACTGCCTCAAGTATCCATGAGCCCCAGCCTGTGAACCAGTTCATCACATCTTCCCATAGGCTACCTGTGTGTATCCCGTGGGCCTCATCCCTTATATCTTTAATTTTTTCTATGGCTTTTATTATATTCCCACTGTTATCCGGAATGAATACACAGCATTGGCTCTGAGCCAGGGAAGATGCTGGGGAAGATGCCTCATGGAGGACGGAACAGACTCCTTCCTCCTTGGCCAGAATCATATCAAGAGCAATCCTGTTTTGAATTACGACAGCCCTCATGGAGGTGAGTTCTTCGGTTATATTTCCTAAGGCATCAGTGGTACAGTCCGCTAGATCTTCAATCATCCTGGATAACTGGTGTATCCGTTCTGAGGTATAGATATTGCCTAGTATTGGAACCATTGCCCCAACACCTGTTAACACGTGGTCTACCCAAGCGGCCGTTCTCTTAGCCCTAACCATTGTTAATTCTGTCTTTTCAGCTGGCACTAATTTTGTGAAGTGGGTCATCTGTGGGATGATGGATGCTAGGTAGCAACTTCCATACCATCTTGGGGGGAGGTAGAAGTATGCCCATGGACCACAAACAAAGAAAAGGCCCTTGTAACCTACAAGACCTGGTGACGGCTTGTCACGACTCCTAACTAACTGCCCTCTTGCCCGCTGTTCTGTTTGTACCTACTGTACTCATTTCTTTTCTTTAACATTGGACAATCTGCTTTCCAATGATTAGGGTCCTTGCAATTGAAGCATGCTGTTCCTTGTGGTGGCAGGGAGTTGATCTGCGGGGTAAGGAAGGTGTCATACCGGTCTGCTGTCTTCCTATGCCTCACCCCCCCCTCTGCTCCTTTCCCTACCTCTGTTATTGCTATAAAACCGTTCTTGTGCTACCATTAACCTCACTTTTTCTTTCTTTAATTTTTCTGTCTCCATCGCCTGCGCACTGGACTGGAAATCTGCGCAGTACTTGGCTGCCGAAAGGACCTTCTCTATTGACTCTTGTTGCCAGCAGACAAAAGAAGTCTGCAAGTGTGTTCTGATGGGTGGTGTAAGACCTTGTACAAATGTAGTTACCAGAGCTGGCATGGCATCTCCCATAGGATCTTTCAATCCACTGTTCTGCCTATATACTTGCAGGAGGCGGTCAAAGTATGCATTCACACTTTCATCTTTCTCCTGTTTGGTACTTGTAATTTTGCTCCAATCAACCCTATCTTCAGGTACCTTCTCCTTCAAGTGTTCCACTACCTTTTTGTATAAGTCCCCTACTTCTGGGCCTGGCGTCCCTCCTTTGCCCCGCTTTGGTTCAACGTCTGGCCACTCAATCTTTCTTTTACTATCTTCCCAAAAGATCTTTTGGGATGATGATGTTGAATAGTGTGTCGAGGTCTCGCCACAGTAAACCTCCTAATGCTGTCATTCTGCTAAGCTCTTCATACCATCTCCTTGGTTCGTCTCTTAGACGGGGAAAGTCTTTGCTGAACGTGCTAATGTCCTGCCTTGACCATGGGACATAAACATATGCTAAATCATTTGGCGCGTTGCCAGGTGGTGGCAGTATCTCTCGTAGGGGCATGATAAGTGATGGGACCTCTGTTGTCGTAGAGTTGACTGTTGTGTTGGCTGTGGTGATGGAGTGGGCCAGAGAGTGAGCTACGTCAATTACTGCACATGTGTGTATTAGCTGCATCCATTGTTGTAATTTATCTATAGCATATTTAAGCGTGTCCTGCAACTTAGACTCCTACCATGTTATTAAATCTGGGTCTGTAAATCCGAACTTCCCTACCTCCCAATCATATTTTTCTGGAAGTTGGACACGACTACCTGTGGTCGTCTGGGCATCGGCTTGCTTAGTATATGCTAAGTGGGCCTGGGGTGCTTCGTTCATTAGCTCTGCTCGTGCTAAGGACAGTGTTTTCTTTAAGTACCGAACACTGCTCTAGTGTTGAAATGTCGTGTTCTGTGTGATGAACATATGTAAATGCATCCCATACTAGCGAGTGCCATTGTTGTTTGCTGAATGAGTCATCCTGTGATTCATCCTCAAATAATTGCTGCCACGGTCTGTCTATTAGTTTAGGTATTTTAACCTGTTTCTTAACACATTCTTTGAGAATACTGTGTTTCTTCTCGTTGTAGTCTGAAGTGGCTTTGATTGCTATCTCTCTCATTAGTTTCAGCGTACCCAGGTCTTGGATAGACTCCAATTCCGGTCTCGCAACCTTATCTTTCAATGCTCTTTCAAGGCTGCCTTTCGTTCCCCGAGAGCTAGCTCAGTGTGTTCTGACTCAGGTGCATGCAGCGGTGAATCACCACCCAGGCATCCCAGGAGAATATCTTCTAAGACTTGGTCTTCTGCCCCTGCCCCACCTTCTACCTCCTCATCTTCATTAACTTGTACGCATGGGAATGTGCCTACTGTGTCTAAATGGTCTTTTCTCCATCTGCCCTCCAATTTTGCCTGTAATATTTTTTTTTAAATTTCCATAAGTTCGCTGTGGACCTTAGATTTGACTGCGCTTGTTGAACGCATATCTCTTAACACAGAGTCCCAATTATGGTACGCCTCCCATTCTAAACTTCTAATCTTCTTTCCCTTCATATTTAACATCTGGCGCAAGTATAATAGTTTGGCCATGTCATATGTGCCATTACATGGGAACTGGACATCCTTGTTTTTAGATGTCAGATCATGCCACTTATGTGTGTACATAATTGAGCTTAAGCCTCTCTTTATAGCTACATTATATGCAGGTGAGTTCTTGGGTGGGGCTGGCTGAGCCGTATATAAATTCTTTTTACTATTGAGGTTTCCCATGGTTGAGTTGTGTGTAGCAGCTAGTCCTAAACGCCTTACAAATAACTGTTCAAGTATACCAGACAGATGGGTTGCAGGGTAGACTTCAATAGAGTAACATGTGACACAATAGGTTGACAGAAATACTTCACTTATATTTCAGCCGCACAGTATTTGCAAGAGGGCAACAAGAAAACCATACATCAATCACCCCAACAGGTCATGTAGTGCCAAATCACCAAAGCATTTTCACAAGGGAGAAAAGAAGCCAGATCCTAGTTTGTTTGTTTGGGCCTTGACGGCCTGTGAAAACAGGTAAGATAGGAAAACAGACCCTGTCTGTGGCTGTGCCACAGGGTGCTGGCATTCAACAATAGAGCAATAGTGGTGAATTGTTTCATTCAGTTCAGTCAATCACATAAAACATTTAGGACAAGTACGGGGATCCTACGCGGCAGCGCTGTAGAAAAAACCTTCTGTGCAGAGAATGTGTGTGGGTCTGCTGTACTTAGTCCCAAAGGAGTGAGGGGAATATCGGAAATTCTATCAAATTTTCAATTTTAGAGAGGTGCACTTTAATCGGTCTTTCCAGCCAGTCCCTTCCAGAGGCCAGGGGGTATTATGGGCGGGAGTACTTATTTGGCAACGTTGGTAACTGGGCGTGTGAGGTGGTCGTTTTCTACCAGATCTCCTTCAGTAATGTTCTAGTATCCAGATTGAATGAATAAGCTGGCAAAGGTAACCTAGAACCTAGCACTAGGCAAAAATACTCCACCTGCCTAGCAATATTTGGCCATTACATAGGCCAAGCACATCACAAGTACACAATAAAAAAATGCAATGAAACCTATAATGATTGAGAAAAGAAACACTGGTGTACCAGGCGTCACACCCCCCTCTTCGTGCCGAGGATATCCCCTAGGCACGAACCTAGAACCACTCTGGCCCCTAGGTGGACGATCACCAGTGGGAGGGTGGAGGCGGAACCCAGGCAGGGCGACGGGTGTCAGCCAAAGAGCCAGGAGCGCCCGGGGCGTTCCTCATAAATGTCAAAATATTAGGCCAGCTGAGCGTAGGCGATGGTGCTGGACCCAAGTCAGAGCTCACGAGAACAAATAAAATCACGATCAACAAATACACAGTAGAAACAAAATCTAGTAGCCAACCTGGCCACTCATATCGCGATACCTAACAGGCACAAACACTATGTGCCAATCTGGGGAGCGAAACTGCCACGCCCTAAAACGACGAGCTACCTGCTATCACCCACAGGGGAGCAAAAACTGCCACAGCTCACAATGAGGGGCCAACTGCTACAACCCAATACTGGAGGGTTAAAATCCCCCCCAAGTGTGCTCACCGGGCTTCGTCCAGTCTGTTAGAGCATACCGACGTCCGCTGCACCCAATGGGAATGGTCTGGCGAGGGTATCCCGCATCCCAGCGGCCGGTGACTCTCTGCGGCGGGGGAAGGGGGTGCAGACCTTCGCCCTCAATGGCTGGCCAAGGGCCCACTGATACGAAATCACCAAAGAGTTACTGCTGGCCAAGAATCCTGCAGAAGCTTGCCGTCACCAGCCAGCCAGGGAATGCAGGGGACCAAGGCCAGACCCTATAGGATAAAAAAATGTATGTGAGAAAAGGCAGCGGACTTCAGGTAGCAATGACAGAGACGAACACACGCCCGTGGCACAGAAAGTAAGAAAGGTCAACAGCACCGAGAGCGGGAGAAGGAGAGAGAGAGAGAGAGAGCTAGACGGGAGTTACCTCCTGGGCCGTGTGGTGACAAAAACAAACATAAACCATCAGAGCCAGGAACAGCAGAATGAAGAAAGTGATCAGAAAAGGAACCACGAAAGACATGGAGTCCGAACAAGCTGTGTAAATATCCCCAGGACACAGGCACACATGGTCAGACATAGAGAGTCAAGAATAAGAAGAGTCCGGAGCAGAAGCACAACACAAGCATGCCGAGAGCGAAAAGAGTAGGACAACACCAAAGACAACAGAGAGGCCACAAACAGACCATCCACCCGATCCGACTCCCTCCAGCAACCAACCAGGCCGGGGAGAGATAAACAAACAGAACGTTATCACCTCAAATCCCCGCCCTCAGAAGGGTGCCGAAGGGTCCGATCACCAGTGCTCCGTCGGTGTAGCCAGTCAGTTGTAATGGGTCCGCATTCTCTCCACCAAATGTAGAAGCTCAATATTTAACTGCAAAAATAAAAAGATCAATGACAACAGTAAAATAAACAATTCGCTCTCAGCACGTTTAAGTTTGCAAGATTTATTGGGAACCCAATCAGAATGCAATCACAATGCAATATACGTGCAGCACGGAGACCTCAGCAAAGCTTACTGAGTGCCCAATTGGTATGACAGTGCAGAGACAATGTATAGGTATAAGCCCCCACAGGATGGGCATCATAGCATACGTAATCTGGATCAGGCTATGACCTCCTGGACCAATCAGTGAAGTGCACATGTGGTGTGATACCCTTTTAAGGCTCGAAGTGTGCCTATACCCTAATGTTGCTGCCCACGTGCCATCTACAAGAGCAGATTTGGGTTTTCCCCTAAAGGTGAAATCTGCGTTTCTAGTGTACGTGGATTTGGCACGTACTTGACTGGCTAGGGCAGGTCATGTCGACATCATTTACTGAAGATATGATGTTTAGCAAAAGCAAGCTGAAAGCTGGAAGCTGGAGTGTTTGTTCTCGGAAGCCTTGCGTTGCTTTGCACGTTGCAGCTGACTGAGACTGACTTAACACACAAAATGGAGCGTGCAACCATTTTGTGGATTTCTGCTGGTGTCTTTCTTTAGTAGTTCAAAGAAGACTATAGGCCTGAAAACATATGTATTTGGTATCATATAAATGTCTGCTTCGTCAGAAGAATGAAGGACAGTATGAGAGAGTGAAAAATAGAGAGAGAAAAAAGAATTAATATGAACTGACACCTACTAAAAAGGGAAGAGAAAGGAAAAGGGAAAGGAAAGGGAGAAGGAATGCGAAGACAACTACGTGGAACATGTGAAGGAAAACATACTTACAAAGGAGAAGGGTGTGGGGACACAATCAGGATCAAAACCAGAAGAGAGGGGAGGGGGTGGAACCACGCCGAATAGGCAGGACATCCAGGGTCAGCGAGATGCCAAACCAGGAAACATCACGGAACGAGGTTCTTGATCTATGGAAATATGAGGAGAGCAACGATGAAAAATGACCAAAGAGTGAACATGAGAAACGATAACTAGAACATAAGTAAGCTAGGGATGCTTATAAACATATAGAACGCATAAAACGATCCTAAGATACAAGTAACGTGCACATTAAAACAGGCATAAAGAAAGCAGCAGAGAACCAGAAGGATCAGGGAGGAAAGGAAGAAGACGGACCAGAAAGGTCCATGTCAGGTGTGCGACAGGAATTCAGGAAGCTTTGAAGACGAACAGGATCCTCATATGTTGTGGTTTTGTTATTGTAGGTGACCCCAAAAAGGCAAGGGTGAAAAAGTCCATATCTGGCCCCGATGAAACGAAGATCAGCCCGCATGTCCAGGAATGCCTTGTGATGAGTTGCTGTAGCTTTAGCATAATCTTGCGCGAAGAACAAAAGTAATCCTGACCAGGTAAGACCAGGAGAAGCTCTAGCTGCTGACAAAACTTTTAGGAGATCTGTGTATTCCAGGAAATAAATGATGACACCTCTCGGTCTCGACGTAGTGGAAGTTGAAGTCGGAGCATGGCCAAGCCTGTGTGCTCCTTGAATATTAAGCACAGTACCCTCTGGCATATGCAAAAGCTTGGGGAGGAAAGATTTGAAAAATGTAATGGGATCATTCCGCTCACATCCCTCCACCAGGCCGTAGATACATACGTCTATTGCGGTTTTCAAGGTCCTCCACCTGCTTCTGAAGAGAGTGGACCTGTGATTGCAAGTGAGAGACTTTGGTGGACGATTCCTGGAGAGAGGAAACATTCGGTTCCACTGTGGTGACTCTTATATCCATCTGCTACCAATTGTCAGTCAAGGTTTGTAGTTTAGCATTGGTTTCCTCCATGAAAGGGCGGAGGGCCCGTATTTCATCCAACTACAGTTCCATAGATATTGATGTTGTGGATTTAGGTGGTGAAGGAGGGTCCTTTTTTAATCTTTTGGTTGTAAACTTCCCTGAGGTAGTCGCAGATGTTCCATCTCAAGCTGTGTGTCGCTATTGAGAGAAGATTGAGAAGCCTCATATTCAGAGGACAGTTTGGAGTTCTTAAGAAGAGTACGACTCAAGTTCTTAGTGGCAGAGATCGCTGATTTCTTGCCCATAAGGTACAATAACACACTGAAGAAAATACCTGAGCAAACAATTAGGTACGCTATGAGACTTTGGGCCATATGTATCAACATTCCGTTTTGCGATTTCTAAATAGCGATTTTTAAGGAATCGCTATTTAGAAATCGCAAAATGGTATGTATGTAGAAATTCGGTTCTTTTTAGCGATTCCTTAAAATTCCTTAATTGCGATTAGCAAATTGCTAATCTCAATTAAGGAATAATTTCCCATTCATTTCTATGGGCCAGGAGGCCCATAGGAATGAAGGGGAAATTTGCGATTCGCAATTTGCAAATCGCAAATTGAGAATATTTTCAAGGGTGCAGGGGTGTCCAAAGGACACCCTGTTGCACCCCTGAAATCTGCATGGGTGCACATGTGGCGCACATACATGCCCTAAGGGCATGTATGTATGTCACATGACACTTTGAAAAATAAAAAAATATGCATTTTGAAAGGAATTCGCAACTTACCACCAACTAGAAGTTGGTGGTAATTTGCGATTCCTTAAGGCCAATTTGTGAAATTGTTTGGCTTCTTACATTGCATTTAAGGAATCGCAAAATCTGCGATTCCTTAAATGCAATCGCAAAATAAGGAATCGCACATTTTGCGATTCCTTATTTTTAAAGCACATTACCTTCATACATACCATTTGTCCAAATTGCATTCGCAAACGCCGAAATTCTGCAAATTTCAGCGATTGCGAAGTCAATTTGGCTTCATACATATGGCCCTTTGGGAAATACAAAAGACAACAGATTGGTGTGAAGAATGAGCTAAGTCCACAGTATGAAAAACTCAAGTAGCAGGAGCAATGTATTCAACGTTGTGCTGAAAGGGCACAGGAACCATATGCAGTATACAGCGAATTTAGTGAAAAAAACTTCCAACAGCAAGGGCAAGGCATCAAACTCCAAATTCCTGAAGCTTTCCGAGAATCGAAGCCTCCATTGCCGAAGCTCTGGAAGTACGCGAACCGTGGATGTTCACCAGCGCTGACGGAGCGCTCTTACCGGAGCCGCCATATTCGCCGGGTGCCAAGCCACGCCCCCTATATATGTCATTCTGAATTAGGGATGCCGCACATAACCGAACGTATAAAAATACAACCCATTTTATTGTGGCACAAGATATGGTCCACCTCTAAAACCAGTTTTAATCAGGATATTCTAAATGATAGTTTAAAATGACATTGGGCCTCTAGTATCTAAAATATGTTAATTATTTTTATAAAAAAACCTTGGGCATCCAGAATATTTTTATGACCCTAGTACTATAACTACAGTCTCGAAAAATAATCTAAAAATACCTTTTTGATGCTCCTTGAGACAAACAGATTCTCAACCGAAAAATTAAAGCCAACATTCCTAGCGAATCAAATGATGTTAACCTATTCAGCTGTATCTTAAAACCATCTTAGGTGGTTATGACAGGATGGTGTTGACCCGCTTTAGAATGGGGATCTTTCATAGGCTAACCAGTTTCCCCATCACAAACGATTGGTCTAGTACCATGAGTAAGTGCCCATGTGATGATAAGTCTCTATAAACAACAGTGCATGTTCTTTTATTTTGTAGATTTTATTCTGTACCAAAAAAGAGGTAGATTGTGAAAAATGTCATTCTGTGTTTTTAGTATTACAATTTTTAGGGAATTAATACTTTACAAGGTCTGTAGTTTAATTCTTAAAAAGTGTAATCAAATATAGGAAAACCATATCTATATGAATTTTTCATATTATGGTATTTACAATACGTTTTTTAATTCAAGCTATTATTAGTATGTTTTATGATTTTCTTTTAATGTGAAACTGTTTATAATATTATATGATATCATCTGCTGTTATAATTTTATTGCAAAAATTGACTAAAGCTCATTTGAATTGGGAGTTGCCTGTTTACAGTTTTTTCTAGTATTCTTCCTTGAAATGGTAAAAAGGAAATAGGCTGGAAGTTAGTCAAGACATTAGCTTTTTAAGCAATGGTACCACTGAGGCTTTTGCCCAAGTATCTGAAATTCACATATTGAAAATGAAGTATTTATATGGTTTGTCATCACAGGTCAGGGAAAATTGGTAACACAATGGAAATTGCCGGGGGGTCCATGGTCTGAAGGAGCACCCAATTAGCTCCCCAAATTATTCTGCTACTAATTCTGATTTTGAAATAGAATTGAATCATGAGAGTGAAGGTCCTGCTGGAGAGGAGAATAAGTCCTCCCAAAATGTCAGGCTATATGGAAGTGGTTCTGTGGCAAACAAGCTCTATATTTGGCTATCTTACTTTGAAAAATGGAAGCAAGTTTGTAACATATTTTCTGAGAAGGGATAAATTGCCATACAATATTAGGGAGATTAACGAAAGACTTAATTATGGAGATAATGTCTTCAGATGCTTGATTGGAATTTTCAATTGCATCCCTGTAGCAGGCGTTTTTCGCATCATGTATAAGTTTGTCCTTATCCTGAATCACAGTTCTGAAGTCTTGCTTGTGTGCAATACAGTACTTGGAGTGCCATAGCAGTGCTAACTTTTTTACATTGATGTTTAGTATTGACACTTAGACCAATGCATTTTTAAGGGGAAATTCGGAGGCGTTTTAAGGCATGGGCAAAGTGGGCAATTGCTTAGGGTCCCCACCTTCCAATAGGCCCCCCTGGGAAAATGAACTTTCTAGCTCACATCTGTCTATCTCTCCATCTCAACTGATAATGTATTGTTCAATTTTATTTGGCATTCTGAGACTTGAATTAGCAGAAAGTGGGTAATAAAAAGCAAATCTAGTTGGGAATGGGCCCTTAAGTAGGTCCTGCCTGGGGCCCTCAAAATCCTTTAGATGACATTGGCACAATTACGTCTAGGCCGTAGGTAATGTGGTTATTGAATGACATTGAATCCTCCGAATTTTCATTGCTAGGTGACTCCGATTTTGGACCCGGTGCTGGAAGGTTTAGGCAATTGCGAGTAGCTGGTGTAAGATGAAGAAAAAGGAAGCAGAAGAAAATCACAAAAGGATCTGTCAATTGGAGAGGGTGTGGTGCAAACGGTGGGACGTTGTTGTGATTGGAAATAAACCAGATCCAAAAGGTGACCTACCTAATGTGTAGGTTGAGTGACATGCTGCTCTAGGGCAAGACCAGTGAGACTTACGCTCTCAGGAGTAGGGATTTGAGAAGTTATCAACATGAAAACACTGATCGCCTGGTGTGGTGAAATTGAAACTACTAATAAAATAAGTTGTCATAATTTAGTTCCAATATAGACTACCATGCCCTACTATTCATTTGGATGAAGTGTTGCATTAGCAATCACCAAAACTGACTGAATAGTGATCAAAGGACAAGGTTCAAAGCTCAATCCTACAGAGGACAGACAGACTCTAGCTGGTGTGTGTTCTGGGAGAGGACGGCACTAAAACTCCAGTTCTGAGTGAACTGTTAAGGTCTGAAACCTCTGGAACCCTCTTGTAGCACAAAGGTTCGAATAATAAATACAGTGGCAAACATTGCACCCAATGCAATTTTCCCTTTGTAAAATCATCAGGTCAAAGCAGCTGAAACCGATGAGGTGAAAAGATGTGGTCAATTTGAATACATGCAGAATGGAATGTTGTGCAGTAGGCATCAAATAGTGCATGTTTTTTTCTAAATTTCACGAAGAACACTTGGAATTGGAGGCGTTTACTGTAGTCGGTTAATAAGGCACCACAGGATGTCAGTATTTATCAGGTGTCGTAAATTCCTAACACATCTGGTCCACTCAATCTCGAGTCGAAACACACTTTTTCATATACTGCCCTTTTTAAACAGTCATTCAAAATACTTTCTTTCCCCCGTTTTCTTTGAATTTGCTTTGCTGGAAACTGCAAACAATGAATTGTACCAAATGCTGGGAGTATCACCCGAAACTGAGGCTCCTTAAGGTATCCACACATCCCACCAAAAGATGGACGGTGGTTTTAAAGCCAACACAAGCTTTAAGACAGCCTGAGAATAGAAAAGACTGAAACGGCTGAGATATTGAATATTCTTTGTATTCCTGTCATTTACAAGGCCAACACGTGCTTTAATTGCCCTGGCAATAAATTACACAGTATTGTATGTAGCCCAGGTGTATTGTCACAACAATAGCCTTGAAGTCAATCTGCCTTAGGCGTAGTGGTATATTGGAAAAGTAACTGCTCTATAAGTGTGAGAATTGATGCTACAACAAAGTAAATCTGAATGGAATTTTACTACTTTGAGTCAAAATTAAACATTAATCGCAGGCCAGATTTAATGAACCAAAAGAAAGAAGAACCCATACTGCAATTGGGGGGCTGATTTGCTTTACCTAGAGGTGTGTTTGTCTATCTTCATTATTAGTAAGAATGATGGGCGCAATTTAAAATGGTAAATTTACACCTGTAGATCACTCACATGTACACCTAGGTGTAACTCTCCATTTTTCGAAATTCAGCAATTTTCAAATGGAAGTTTAAACCTAGGTGTAGACTTACACGTCTCTCACCCCTACAATGCGATGTGGACCCTCCAGAAAATCCATTTATTACAGCAAAGTTACAAGAAGTAACTTTGCAACCATAGTTTATGTTCGGCCTGCTTGGCAGATACATACACCACTTGGTCAGAGACTTCCGACATGTAGGTAGAGACCTCCGCCACCTAGGACCTCCGAGAGGAAGGGGATAGGCAAATACTACCCACTTGCCTAAAATCACACACCCGACACTCATTTGCTTAAAAACAGATACATTCAACTCTTACCCAAGGCTCCGCCCTCTTCCCTTTTTACTACATGACAATGCAGCTATCAGGTACTACATGGAGGCAGTCCTTGTAGTTAAATCTTTCGTCAAATAATACAACAACCTGCATCGTCTGCTTCCATGAAGCACAGAAGGAAGCCTTATGGCAGGAGGTCACAGATGCTTTAAATTAATTGGGGAAGCAGACACCATGCAACACATGAAAATGAAATGGCAGGAGGTGTAGTGGTGGGGGAAGAGGAAGTTCTCCTGAATTCAGGTGGCAACATCTATTCCAGTTGGCATATCTGGACACCATCTCGGTCTTACTCCCCTTGAGGAGTCTGTTCTCTCCACTATGCACCATAACCTGCTTTATGGTCTGAAAGTTGCAGACACAATAGCATTGGGCCAGGGAAGAACTGAACCGCAATCTATCCCTATAACAACTCCCTCAACTCGTTCCTTCCTCAACCACACACTGTTATGCAGATATCAAACATATATCGCTCATACACAGCCTCTGAAAAAAATACTAAGTTCAATTTACTCATACATCTCCTCTCATAAAACCACCATTTCATGAAATTAGGCTGCTAAAGCTAGGCCGAAATACTGTCTAATGCAGCTGATCAAGTCACAGGACCTGTCTCCAAATGCAATCCTACAACACACAAAGGTATGTCACTTCTCATCAATGTCATTACTACCTACTAGGCAATTTATAAACCTTTTCTAGTTGTATCCGAATAGTCTTATTTCAATGGTGTTTCATTTTAATGAACTTCTTTACTAAACGATGACTAATATTGTCAAGTTTTTTAAATGTTGACATGCACTTCCTCTTTTATTCAACTTTTAAGGGACTCAATCAATCAATCGGGGAATTGTGAAGCACGCTACTCACCTGTGAGGGTCTCAAGGAGGTCCGAGGAATAACAGCTCCAGTTAGTCGAAGAGCTAGGTCTTGAGGGTCTTCCTGAAGATGTGCAGAGTGGGTGCGTGTCTGATGTTGATGGGGAGCTTGTTCCAGGTCTTTGGTGCGATGTAGGAGAAGGCTCTTCCACCTGTTCTGTGTAGCGATCGCTACCATCCACACAGCCAAATGCAAAAGATTCCGTACTGACCGTCCCTTACGGAAATAGTACAAGTCCCAGAAGGCCATCCAACGCTGGGGGTTGAATCAATGGGAGGACCTTATATAAACTCCACCTCCGGAACACAATGGGGCTTGTCAATCTTGTTCCGTAATTCTCTCGTAGCAGTATTTGGGTGTTCTCTCTCGGAGTTGATATACCGTGAACTACGCTGATGAAAAGCCTGCGTGGTCAGAAATCTTGTTCAACACGACGCCGACGAAGAGCCAGCGTGGTCATAAATCTGATCAGCACGACGCAGACGAAGAGCCAGCGTGGTCAGTCCTCGTTGGACCAATCAACGCTGACGAAGAGCCAGCGTGGTCAGGACTCCAGTAGAATTCTTGTTGCAAGCCGTATCCTGTCGTGCAAGTATACCTGAGGAGTGCGGGCTCGCCTCCTGTTCTTTCGTTTATTGCATTTGTTTAGTTTGATTCTAGTGCATCGGCCATTATTGTTTATATACTGGGGATTCCCGTTTTCTCTGTCCGGGTTTTACTGACACTACTTGCTACTTGGGCTACACCGTTCCACAAGGTGTATTGTGGTTCTTACAAAGCGTGGCTTTTAACGCTTAGTACAATTAGCCCTCCTTATCTACCTTTGTTACCTATAAATTGTTGTAGGTCGAGAAGTGAAGCTAACTTCTCCGTACTTCTGGCAATCTTTTCGCTAGTGCGCAGTGCGTATTCTTGGATTCCTCCTCGGATACATGGGGTTGAGAAACTGGTGAGTGTTGAATCAAAGGGGGAAAACCAAAGTTCATACAGTTACCGTTGTGGCATTAATCTCTTGCTCTCTGTCCCCTCCTCTACCTGCAGTGTCCCAGTACCAGTAACCTCGTGGTGTAACAACCAGACGATACCAGAATTACCATTCCCCCGATGCCAATCCACCTCCCGGCCCCTTTCAGTACAGGCTCGAATAGTGGGTATATTCCATTGTTGGGGTTTTTGTGGTGCGGAGTTGGGAGGACTATCGTCTACCGTCTCTGCTGGCCATCAGAGTGAGGTTAGTGGCGCTTGCGTATTCTTGCGCTGCTTTCAATCCCGACATTCTGGCTCTGCGGATGCACTGGATTTCAGCGAGGGTGAGGTCAGTGGATCAGAGGTCTCTCTTGGGTACGAGGAAAGCAGTTCTTTCATTGAGATATTAGGGACCGATGTTGTGGAGGCATTTTAGGCATGGGTGAGTATCTTGAAGGGTACTCTATTCTTGATTTGGAGCCAGTGAAGGTCTTGCAGGTGTGGGTTGATGAGCTCATGTCGGGAGACACCGAGGACGAGTCTGGCTGCGGTGTTCTGTATAGTCTGGAGTTTGCAGAGCAGAGATTTCTTGATCCCGGCATTGAGGGAGTTTCCGTAGTTCAGTCTGCAGGTTATGAGAGCATGGGTGACAACCTTTCTTGATTTGGGGGGGATCCATTTGAATGTCTCGCAGGACTGTGTTGTTGTCCAATCCACTGACCTCTACTACCTCTGTTTCTACTAAGGCTGCACAAGAAGTGTGACTGACTTCACACAGCACATGGACTCTACAGACTGGTCTATCATATCTCCATCTTCGTAAGTGACATGATAGAAGTATGACTATTCCCCCACATCCTTATAGCCATTCATGCTCTCATTTTATGCAATTATTGACTGCGATTTTCATGGTCACTTTTCTTAATGCTATGACATGGCATTGTAATGACAGAACATGGATCATTCCTTTAGTCTGTTTGTTATTATCTAGGAGACAGCCCTCTGTGTTTGTGTTATATCTGTCAGCTTAGGGTGGTTTTCATCTAACTTTTTGCTTTCACCCTCCTATAATGCTGAATCAATCTTTCTTGGCTTTAGGACTCTGTGCACTTTACCACTACTTACCAGTGCTAAAGTGTTTGTGCTCTCTCCCTAAAACATGGTATAATTGGTTTACACCTGATAGGCATATATTCAATTTAGTTATAAGACCCTAGCACAGCGGTATACCATATAACTAGGGCCTGCAAATTAAATGCTATTAGTGGGCTTGCAGAACGTATTGTGACATCCACTTAAGTAGCCTCTTAATACATGTCCCAGGTCAATCAATCAAGCAATAAGTCTTGTAGAGATCTGCTCCTCAACCCTGAAGGTATCCAGGCACTGAGGTACAGGTAAACTAATTCACAAAGCCAGGTCTTATGTTCTCTTCTGAATTCCGCCAGGGTGGGAGATGCTGGTGGAAGGGCAGGTCATTCCAAGCCTTTGCATTGAAGTAGGGGAAACTGCAGTCTCTGCTGTGGCTGCTAGTGAGGGTCCAGAAGGTGGGGTGCAGGTTTCTGACGGGTGGTTTAAATGTATGTGATGGTTAATGTAGGCTGGTTACTGGTCATGTAGAGCTCAGCAGGCATGTGTTAGGAGCTTGAACTGGAATCTCTTGACAGGGAGCCATTTGAGGTTCCTGAGGTGGGGGTGATGTAAGTGCATTTGGCAAGGCTGAGTCTAGCTACTGCACTCTGTATGGTCTAGAGTCTCTTGAAGAGTTGGGTGGTGATTTCGGTGTAGAGAGCATTCCTGTAGTTGAGCCGGCTGGTGATGATGGATTGGGTGATGGTTTTCCTGGTGTTGACAGGAATCGATTTGAAGATTTTCCAGAGAATGCAAAAAGTGTGGGAGCATAAGGAGGTGACTGTGTTGATTTGGTGCTTCATGGTAAGTTTGGTGTTGAAAATAATGGCGAGGTTGTGGGCCTGGTCTTTGGGGGTGTGGGTGGGTCTGAGCTCGTAGGGCCAACAGCTGTTATCCTATGGGGAGTGTTCTTCCCGAATATCAGCACTTCTATCCGGTCAGTGTTGAGCTTCAGGCAGTTGGTCTTCATCCAGTTGGCGGCGCAGCTCATGACATTGTGGAAGTTAGTTCAGGTGGTGGAGGGGGTCATTGGTGGGAGAGAGGATGAGTTGTGTGTCATATGTGTAGGATATGATGTTGAGCCCGTGGGATCTGACAATGTCTGCAAGGGTGTCATGTAGGCGTTGAACACGGTAAGGCTGAGGGACGATCCTTGGGGGATGCTGCAGGAGACGGACCTAAGTTCGAATGTGAAGGGAGAAAGGCAGATTCTCTGAGTTCATCCCATGACAAAGGATGAGATCCACTTGAGAGTGTTTCCTTGGATGCCGATGTGGTTAAGTCTGTTGATGAGGTTGTGATTGGATATAGTGTTGAATGCAGCCAATAGGTCGAAAAGGATCAGGGCTGCTGTTACCCTGTGGTCGAAGAGGGATCTGATGTAATCAGTGGCTGCGATTAGGGATGTTTCTGTGGTGTGGTTTGAGCAAAAGCTGGATTAGAAGGCATCAAGCAGGTTGCTTTCTTCTAGGTATCTGGTGAGCTCATGGTTTATGTCTTTCTCAAGGAATTTGGCGGGTATGGAAACAATAGGATGGGGTGGTAGTTCTTGAGTTTGCTGAAGTCAGTAGAGGGTTTTTTCAGGAGCAGTCTTACCTCTGCATGTTTCCATCTGTTGGAAAAGATTGCTGTGGTGATGGAGGCATTGGGGATGTTGGTGAGTTCTGTGCTGATTGCTTGGGTTCTGAAGTTGAAGAAATGGTGAGGGCATGGGTCCGTGGATGGTCCAGCATGGATTTAGGACATAAGGCTGTGGTGGTATGCGTGGTGATCAGACTTCATGCAGTGATCGAGGAGGTGCTTTCCGTGGGTGGGATTTATTTATTTATGCGTTTTTATATAGCGCTGACTTTACCCGAGGGTGTCAGAGCACTTCACAATAGGAAAAGAACTGAAACACGAGAACATTACAAGTGAACAAATTACAAAAGCAAAAGTTACATTACATGAGGCAAAAGTGACAATCGTGAGCAAACAAAATACAAGAGGTAGCAAACGGTGCATTGCAGGATGAAAAAGTGACATGTGCATGTTATAAAAGAGTACCAAACACAGGTAAAAGGGTATTACCGCAAAAAATGGCAGTCTCTCAAACCACACGAACACTCTGGGAAGGCACTTCCATAGTCATGGAGAATAGAAACTTTCTATACTAAAGGGTCTTCCTTCAGATATTAGTGAGGGCATGAATTAACTTTGGAAGTGTCTTTGAAGGAGGAGAACTTTGAGGTCAGTTATGAAGGCCTGCGAGGAGGTGGTGATCCGGAGCTGAGGCAGAAATGAGTTCCAGATTCTCACTGCATTGCCTGAAAAGGATTGGGCCATCGATCTGTCCTTCTTGAAAGTGGGAGGTTCAAGCAGTAGATTGTCTGCATTTTGTAATGGTCTAGAGTCTCCAGAGAGTTTCAGTTTATTCACCAGATAGCGAGGAGAGGAGGAGTGCAAGGCTTTGTGGGTGATGCAGGCTGTCTTGTAGATAGATCTTGCCTCGATGGGAAGCCAGGGGAGGGTGGATAGCATAGCTGTGATGTGGTCGCTTCTTTTGGCCCCATAAATGAAATGAGCTGCTTAATGGAGAACAGACTTAAGGGGGGACAGGTGAGGTTGAGATTGACGTTGGTGGATTGGGGGTCAAAGTTGTTGTAGAGGGAGGCTATCTTACTGTGGAAGTACTCTGAGAGGGTGTTGCAAAGTTCTTTTGAGATGTGGACCGTGCTCTCGGTGGCTGATGGGTTGTCAAACTCCCTGACTATGTTGAAGAGCTCCTTTGTGCTATTGACGCTTGTTCCGATGTGGTCTGTGAAGATGTCTCTTTTAGTGTCCTTGATTTATTGGTGGTCTCTGTTGAGGGTTGATTTGAAGGCAGTTCAGTCAGTGAAATCTTTGGTCGTACAGCATTGTTTCTCTAGTAGTTTGTTGTTGCTCTTGATTTTTTGAGTTGTGTCCCATCTGGCTATTCTGGGGGCTCTGCAGGTTTCGGCTGGTTTCATGGGGATAACTCTGTCAGTGCATTTGGTGATCCAGTCAGGAAAGTTCTGGAGAGCCTGTGCCAGGTTTGATGTGGCATTAGGATGGGAGGTGTTGAGGGCCTGCATCTATTGTGTCTATGATACTTCGTTCCATCTGAAGTGCGAGTAGCTGGGTAGCTTTGTGGTGATGTCCTATGAGCTTGCAATGGTGTAATAGATGATTGAGTAGTCGGTCCAGGTGAGTTCAGAGACGTGACTGTATTGGATTCTGTCCCTGGATGTGAAAACCAGATCAAGTTTTCGAGGTCAGAGACCAGTTGGGTGAGGCCGATGTTGCTCATGTTTTCTAGGAGATTGGTGGAATTGGTTTTGTTGGGGGTCTTCGGGGTGGAAGTTGAAGTTGCCGTGTATTGAGTAGTTAAAGGAGTCGATGGCTAGCGGGGTGATGGATTTGGGGATGGCATTGCAGAATGCTGCTCCCCAGGGGGCCTGTAGGCAAAGGAACCTTTAATGGTGGTTTTGAAGTCAGTTCTAAGTTGGAAGTTCAGATCTGCTATTGCATACTGAATGCAAAGTTAAACTGCCAATTCTACTTGGCAATATAACTTCCCTTGCCAAGCCTTACACTCCCCTTTTATTGCATCTAAGACTTCCCAAATGTTGGCCATAGGCAGCCCATAAGGCAGGGTGATTTGTAATTAAAAGGATAACCATGTACTTTTAAGTTTTACATGCCTTTATAGTGAATAACTCATAAATTTATTGTTCACAATTGTAAGGCCTACCTCTCCCATAGGATAGCATTGGGTTGTCATATTGCATTTAATAAGTGCTAACTTATGATCAGGAACCAACAGACTTTTCATTATTGGTGTTAGACCTGGCACCTTTGGCGTGTGTCTCCCCTGCGTTTTTTGCTTTTACCTCCTGTGTTTTTGCTGTGTGTTTGACTCTGCTTTGCTGGTCTAGATGATTTGGGCACTTGCCACTGCTGTTCAGTAAGAAAATGCAGGTGCTCCCTTTGTAAATTGTTGTTATCAATTAGTGATTCCATGATTGGCATATTGGATTTACTTGTCAGACCCCAGTGTAGTGTACTGTGTGTGCCCAGGGCCTGTGAATCAAATGCTGCTAGTGGGCTGCAGCACTGATGGTGCCCCCACAGAAGCCGCCTTTAAAATATAACTCCGGCCTGCCATTGCAGAGCCTTGTGCAGTCTGGTACTGCCATGTTGACTTGACAAGTGCACACCCTTGCCAGTCCCTAAACCGTCCCCTTTCTACATATTAGTTACCCCTAAAGTAGACCCAAGGTACCCCTGTGGGCAGAATGCATTGTATGTGAAAGGTAGGATATGCCCTGATATGTGTGGCATGTCCTGCTAGTGAAGTACTGTCAATTGTGTTTTTTCACTATTGCAAGGCTACCTGTTCCCATATGGGTCAGTGGGGAGTTTGTTTATACCATTTTTTAAACATATTGGGCCCTGGGAACAAGGCAGAAACATATGGTTTAGTATGCCTGAAATGCATCTTTTAGTGAGGGTGATTTTTACATTCTGTGTTTTAAAATACCGCACAGAGGTCTCAGCCAGTGCCAAAGTTCATTTGCCAGCGAAGTGCTACAGGAGTAGCTTACTGCCACAAAAGTTTGCTTACCAGCCCAAGGAGGAAGGAGATCGTCCAGCGCGGCCGCAGCGGAGGTGAGAGGCGCGGCCCCGGGACTGCGAGGAACAGCGCAAGCACCATCAGCTGTTTCCTCTTCCCGCGTGGGCCGCGCCCCCTCCCAGTGCCCCGCCTCCCTGAAAACATTGAAAACCTCTCGCGGCCCCCGCTTCGCGGGCGCCGCTCGCACAGAGGTCTCAGCCAGTGCCAAAGTTCATTTGCCAGCGAAGTGCTACAGGAGTAGCTTACTGCCACAAAAGTTTGCTTACCAGCCCAAGGAGGAAGGAGATCGTCCAGCGCGGCCGCAGCGGAGGTGAGAGGCGCGGCCCCGGGACTGCGAGGAACAGCGCAAGCACCATCAGCTGTTTCCTCTTCCCGCGTGGGCCGCGCCCCCTCCCAGTGCCCCGCCTCCCTGAAAACATTGAAAACCTCTCGCGGCCCCCGCTTCGCGGGCGCCGCTCGCACAGAGGTCTCAGCCAGTGCCAAAGTTCATTTGCCAGCGAAGTGCTACAGGAGTAGCTTACTGCCACAAAAGTTTGCTTACCAGCCCAAGGAGGAAGGAGATCGTCCAGCGCGGCCGCAGCGGAGGTGAGAGGCGCGGCCCCGGGACTGCGAGGAACAGCGCAAGCACCATCAGCTGTTTCCTCTTCCCGCGTGGGCCGCGCCCCCTCCCAGTGCCCCGCCTCCCTGAAAACATTGAAAACCTCTCGCGGCCCCCGCTTCGCGGGCGCCGCTCGCACAGAGGTCTCAGCCAGTGCCAAAGTTCATTTGCCAGCGAAGTGCTACAGGAGTAGCTTACTGCCACAAAAGTTTGCTTACCAGCCCAAGGAGGAAGGAGATCGTCCAGCGCGGCCGCAGCGGAGGTGAGAGGCGCGGCCCCGGGACTGCGAGGAACAGCGCAAGCACCATCAGCTGTTTCCTCTTCCCGCGTGGGCCGCGCCCCCTCCCAGTGCCCCGCCTCCCTGAAAACATTGAAAACCTCTCGCGGCCCCCGCTACGCGGGCGCCGCTCGCACAGAGGTCTCAGCCAGTGCCAAAGTTCATTTGCCAGCGAAGTGCTACAGGAGTAGCTTACTGCCACAAAAGTTTGCTTACCAGCCCAAGGAGGAAGGAGATCGTCCAGCGCGGCCGCAGCGGAGGTGAGAGGCGCGGCCCCGGGACTGCGAGGAACAGCGCAAGCACCATCAGCTGTTTCCTCTTCCCGCGTGGGCCGCGCCCCCTCCCAGTGCCCCGCCTCCCTGAAAACATTGAAAACCTCTCGCGGCCCCCGCTTCGCGGGCGCCGCTCGCACAGAGGTCTCAGCCAGTGCCAAAGTTCATTTGCCAGCGAAGTGCTACAGGAGTAGCTTACTGCCGCAAAAGTTTGCTTACCAGCCCAAGGAGGAAGGAGATCGTCCAGCGCGGCCGCAGCGGAGGTGAGAGGCGCGGCCCCGGGACTGCGAGGAACAGCGCAAGCACCATCAGCTGTTTCCTCTTCCCGCGTGGGCCGCGCCCCCTCCCAGTGCCCCGCCTCCCTGAAAACATTGAAAACCTCTCGCGGCCCCCGCTACGCGGGCGCCGCTCGCACAGAGGTCTCAGCCAGTGCCAAAGTTCATTTGCCAGCGAAGTGCTACAGGAGTAGCTTACTGCCACAAAAGTTTGCTTACCAGCCCAAGGAGGAAGGAGATCGTCCAGCGCGGCCGCAGCGGAGGTGAGAGGCGCGGCCCCGGGACTGCGAGGAACAGCGCAAGCACCATCAGCTGTTTCCTCTTCCCGCGTGGGCCGCGCCCCCTCCCAGTGCCCCGCCTCCCTGAAAACATTGAAAACCTCTCGCGGCCCCCGCTTCGCGGGCGCCGCTCGCACAGAGGTCTCAGCCAGTGCCAAAGTTCATTTGCCAGCGAAGTGCTACAGGAGTAGCTTACTGCCACAAAAGTTTGCTTACCAGCCCAAGGAGGAAGGAGATCGTCCAGCGCAGCCGCAGCGGAGGTGAGAGGCGCGGCCCCGGGACTGCGAGGAACAGCGCAAGCACCATCAGCTGTTTCCTCTTCCCGCGTGGGCCGCGCCCCCTCCCAGTGCCCCGCCTCCCTGAAAACATTGAAAACCTCTTGCGGCCCCCGCTTCGCGGGCGCCGCTCGCACAGAGGTCTCAGCCAGTGCCAAAGTTCATTTGCCAGCGAAGTGCTACAGGAGTAGCTTACTGCCACAAAAGTTTGCTTACCAGCCCAAGGAGGAAGGAGATCGTCCAGCGCGGCCGCAGCGGAGGTGAGAGGCGCGGCCCCGGGACTGCGAGGAACAGCGCAAGCACCATCAGCTGTTTCCTCTTCCCGCGTGGGCCGCGCCCCCTCCCAGTGACCCGCCTCTTTACACCACCTACCGTCTTAAGCAAGGCCGCCTACGCGCATCGCGGGACGCGCGCGGGTCGACGCCCGGGCGAAGCCCGGGCCAAGGGCGGGCCCGTTTAAGCCCGTTCAAGCCAGGGCAAGTCTGGTCTGGGCCAATCCCTTTTAATCTCCATCCCCGCCCTGTACATTTCCATCTACTTTGGGAGTTCATCACCATTACTGCTCCATTACATCAATCTACGGGTGCCTATCTACAAATATGACCACCAGGGCTATGAGGAACAAGACGGCTCATGGTGCTGGTGAGGTAATTGGTCCAATTGATCAATTCATTACCAAAGCCAATGATGCCATCAACCAGGGAATTGTCCTGCTTGAAAGACGTGTTTCCCAGGACCTTGCTGCAGCACGAAGGTCCTCTATGGGCCTCTTGGCTTTAGCTAAAACACTGATTCACCAGGAAACTAAGTTAAGTTAAGTTAAGTTAATGACATTTATTAAGCGCATGGTTGCACAGAGAACAGTGCGTCCCCGCGCTGACAGCCCTATCTGCATCTCATCAGCTGGAACACAGAAGAAGTGTCAGGCCTCCTATACTGAAGTTAGCTTGGGGAAAAGGTGGGTTTTCAGTCTCTGTCTGAACCTGGTTTCAGACAGCTCCATCCTCAAATCGATGGGTAGGTTATTCCAATCATTACTGGCATGGTGTCTAAAGGAACGACCTCCCATCCTAGCTCTATGTATCCGAGGCGCCACTAAGAGCAACACTCCATTACTACAAGAAACTCGTGCAGAACTTCATACCATCCCAATGAGCGTCGACTTATCAGTCACACACCTCTCATTGGGTGAAGTCTCGATGAATGACTTGGAGAAAACACCTACCCTGGTGATTAGCCCCACTCAAACTGTACCGTTTACTTTGACAGAGTCCCAACCCTTGTCCCCACCCGCAGCCGTAACTTCACCCCCAAAACCCGAAAAGGTGTCCAAGGAGGGTGCTATCCCCAAACATGCCAGTGCAGGGGTAACATCTAAGACCAAGCAACACTGTCCACCGAAGCGAACTAGGTCTAAAAAACCCCCACGTTTCAACCCTCCAAAGAATACAAGACAGCCATTATCAGACAACTTGGATGACTCCTCTCTCCTGGCTGCCTCAGTGGAGGAGTCCCATAGGAGTCGCGACACTGTTAATAACAACCATTTAGACCTCAACGCACAAGTGTTCGACTCAATAAAGGACTTCATAAAATTACAATTACTCCCTATCGAGCGAACGCTAAATAACATCGAGAAGCAGCTCGCTAGACTAACTAACCCCATCAGTCATCCCAAGCCTCCCGCTATCTCTCTAGAACCACCGGTCGCTATGACCACCAAACATGTTAAGGCTGTCCCCGTACAAAAACCAGTGCCCCAACCGACAACGCATACAGTTCCCCAACCTATTGGAAAAAATCCCAAAACCCCGAATATTAACCTAGCAACTCCTACAGTTGCTAAGGGTCCCACTAAACAAGCACAGGGAAAACCATCAACAAGTGCTGACCCCACTAGAAAGAACCCTAAGCCCCCATCCCCTAAACCCCCGGTTGCCCAACAGGACGCCGATGCACCCAGCAAACCAGTCGGACCAAAGAGACCAATCCATCTTCCCCCAGAAGCAAGCCCCTACACTGTGATCCTTACAGGGGTCCCAGAATTGGAGGAACACATGAGTGAACCCACCTGGTCATTGAAAAATAAAGTTATGCAGTGGCTTCAGATCAATAGACCCCTTCCTTCATACTGCAAAAGTAGACTGTCCATGGTGCGAAGAGTCCCATGGATAGGGGATACAAGGAAAAGAATAAAAGGCGACTGCATCATCATTAACTTTGACAACCCGGAGACAGTGAGTTACATATGTTCCTGGTCAACCCTGGAGAGAAAGGGAAGCATAGACACTAACCGTCTGTCCTTCTTTTACCCCCCGAGGTTTCCACGTGAACAGGATTTCCCCCAAAACTGGGACCAATCACCAGGCTGGAGTTGGTCTCAAGTCGAAAGGCGTAATAGGAGGAGGGACTGGGACTATCAGCCCTGGAACCTTAGTAGAGATCAACCTTATGCAGAGGGGTGGAGAGGGGCGCCAACTAGTAACTACTTTTCCACCCTCGAAATGGTTGATTGACCATTAAACAACCATTTATCGGCAAACATTAATTTCACGACACCCCGGTCTCTTGTTAGCCCAGGGCTGTCGTCAAGTAATTATGGACTCCTTATCCCTTCCCAACCCCCCTTGGTCTCTCTAAACCCGACTTCACCGTATGGCCCTTTTGGGTTGGAAAGACTACAAACTGGTGATTCCCAGACTTCTCTCTTAGCCTTAACACCTGCACGAAATCCCTCACACTGTCCCTCACAGCATTCCATTGAGGATAATCACCTCTCCATCTTATCCTGGAATATAGCGGGGCTCTCAAATAAATTAGGTGACCCCACTTTCCTGAACTACATACATACTTTCGACATCTTAGCGTTTCAGGAATGTTGGGATTTGAGGAACACATGAGTGAACCCACCTGGTCATTGAAAAATAAAGTTATGCAGTGGCTTCAGATCAATAGACCCCTTCCTTCATACTGCAAAAGTAGACTGTCCATGGTACGAAGAGTCCCATGGATAGGGGATACAAGGAAAAGAATAAAAGGCGACTGCATCATCATTAACTTTGACAACCCGGAGACAGTGAGTTACATATGTTCCTGGTCAACCCTGGAGAGAAAGGGAAGCATAGACACTAACCGTCTGTCCTTCTTTTACCCCCCGAGGTTTCCACGTGAACAGGATTTCCCCCAAAACTGGTACCAATCACCAGGCTGGAGTTGGTCTCAAGTCGAAAGGCGTAATAGGAGGAGGGACTGGGACTATCAGCCCTGGAACCTTAGTAGAGATCAACCTTATGCAGAGGGGTGGAGAGGGGCGCCAACTAGTAACTACTTTTCCACCCTCGAAATGGTTGATTGACCATTAAACAACCATTTATCGGCAAACATTAATTTCACGACACCCCGGTCTCTTGTTAGCCCAGGGCTGTCGTCAAGTAATTATGGACTCCTTATCCCTTCCCAACCCCCCTTGGTCTCTCTAAACCCGACTTCACCGTATGGCCCTTTTGGGTTGGAAAGACTACAAACTGGTGATTCCCAGACTTCTCTCTTAGCCTTAACACCTGCACGAAATCCCTCACACTGTCCCTCACAGCATTCCATTGAGGATAATCACCTCTCCATCTTATCCTGGAATATAGCGGGGCTCTCAAATAAATTAGGTGACCCCACTTTCCTGAACTACATACATACTTTCGACATCTTAGCGTTTCAGGAATGTTGGGATTTGACACCCGTAAATTTGGATGGCTACAGTACACACTTTACTCCTCCCACCCAATCCCATAGAGGCAGACCGTCCGGAGGCCTTTGTCTATATGTTTCGAACAGTTTAAACGTATCACTAGAACGTGTTGTCCCCCCGCAAACCGATCATAGCCCAAAGTCCTTTGGCCGCCTACTTCAGGCCTTTATAATATCCGGGAAAGAGATCGTCGACTCTCTCATCATTAATTTATACAATGGTGCTCAGAGGGACGACCAAACAAAATTTATGGAGTTTTTCTCTAAATTAATAAAGAAGGGCATGGGAGGGTCTTCTTCAGATAGGCGCCTGATTATATTAGGTGACTTCAATTGTCATATATGCCCACATAGTGGAACCAGAGTCTGCGACCAAAGAGCCCCGAATGGAGAACACACTACCCACTTTGAACATTCAACCACGGGAATCCATTTGAACAACTTACTACATGAGTGGGACCTGGGCTTCTTCAATGATTTAACTTCGCCCCCGACTGACTTCCTACCTAAATTCCATGGAAGGGGCTCGCTCACGATAATAGACTTTTTCCTCCTGTCTCACAGTCACCATGGAGACGCCCTAGAATCCAACAGAGAGGAGCTGGTTCTGAGCGATCACTACCCCATCAGTATTAAAATATATTCCCCCGCCTGTGGTACTAAGCCCAGGAGCAACCTGGAAAATCTTCATTCACATACCATTTCACTTTCATCTAGAAATGGATACACCATAAAATGGGCTAAAATCGACACCTCGAAGTTTGTCGAAAACTTGATTAAATCCGGTCCTGACCTCTTTCTGACCTGTTTGGAACTTTCACCTAATCCATCAGAAATTATCTCTGCCTTCGACCAAATTGCGTCTTTAATTAGAAAAAATCTGACCCGTAATAATAACAACAAAAACAATGCTGTCAAGAATCAAGGTTGGTTTGATCATGAGTGTTCAAACACTCGCGACATCTTGAAGGCCAGCCTTAACAAAACTCCAAAAAACCAGATGGAAATCAGATCCGCCCGTGCCGCATACAAACTGGCAATCAAGAACAGGAAAAAGGATCTAAAAAATGCGGCCTGGGAAGCCCTGCTGAAAGCCAGTACTTTAAGAGACAATACGGCATTCTGGAGGGAGGTGAACGCCCCCTTTTTTAACGACAGGACTACAGACTGTATAGAAATTGCTATCTCCGAAGATGTTTGGACAAACCATTTTACAGAACTGTACAAACTAGACGACCGAATTGAACCAATGGAGAACAATGAATCGCTAACCAACAACCTAGAGTCGTTTCCACTTTCCATCCACTTCAATCACCCGGAAGTGGAAATGGCCATCGTTGAAAGCTCAAATGCCAAAGCGCCCGGCCCAGATGGAATCCCTATAGATCTATTCAAAGATAACATCCAACTATGGGCACCCATTCTTACCAACGTCCTTAATTCGTATGCCCAGAAAGGATTCCCCACAACATGGCAAGAAGCGATCATAATACCCATCTTCAAAAAAGGCGAAAGAACGGACCCAAAATGTTATAGACCCATTTCATTACTGGACTCCATGATGAAGGTGGCCGGGAGAGTCCTTTTAAATCAACTACAGTCATGGGCACAGGAGAATAACATTTTATCTAAATTTCAATATGGGTTCGTTTCTGGTCTCGGGACAGTGGAACAATGTTTAAATCTAGCCCTGATCATTGACAAACATGTGCTGGCTAAAAGAGGCAACATCTACATGACTTTTGTGGACTTAAGCTCTGCTTTTGACTGTCTTAATCATAGCCTACTCTGGTCTACCCTCACTAACATGGGCGTTGACCCTAACATTTTATCTTTCATCAAAGAACTCTATCGAGGTGCCGGGGCCAAGGTCCGCTACGGGAAGGATGGAGCCTGTACAAATAAGTTCCCTATTAGAAAGGGGGTCAGGCAGGGCTGTATCCTTGCCCCCTTTCTTTTTAATCTGTATATCAACAGTGTCGCCGACTGTCTGGCCAAATTAGATGTGGACTATCCTAAAATAAAAGGCCATGCTGTTCCCATTCTTTTATACGCGGATGACGCCGTGATTATGTCCAGGACCCAACTAGGCCTTCAAAAAGCACTGACCGCCTTTTCTACTTTTATGGATATGAGAGGTCTTAAGATCAATGTAAGTAAAACTTTTACTATGTGTCGCAGTACCAAAAAGAACATTTCCTGCAATACGTACATCGATGCAAATAAGATCTGTCTCACAAAAACCTTCACATATCTAGGTATACTTTTTAGCAGCACTGGCACTTGGAAGAATGCTGTACATACCCGAAACCTGGCTTTTATTAGACAGATTGGAGCCTTAAAGAAATTTGCGGCCAAACAAGGAGGGAAACCAGTTAAAATTCTGCTGGACATATTCGCTGCCAAATGTATCTCAACCGCAACATATGGAGCAGGTATCTGGGGCCTGGCGGATTGCGGCGAGATCCAAACCAGTGAGAACTCGTTTCTAAGATTTTTGCTGGCTGTCCCTCGATCAATCTCAACTACAGTCTGCCATAACGAGTTAGCACGTGTATATATTTCAGACATAATTAAAACTGCGCCTATCCTGCTATGGCACAAAATCTGGTGCTCGGAAAAAACGGTGTTAAACCAGGACATTATCAAGGACTGTATGGCCTTAACCAACACAAGAAAGATACCTTGGCTCGCCTATGTGCAGAAATTCTTAACCTCCCTGGATTTAGCCGATATGTATACTAACCCCACAACGTGTCAAATGATTTCTAAAAAGGTCCTCAAGGCTCGCTGCCTAGGCTTGCTTTCAGATAGGCGTTCTTATCTCGAAGGCAACAAAGCATCGATTGCCAATCACAACCTCCTACTGTACGATGACGGCATCCCTTCTTACCTTTCCCCGCACACCACTCCCTACACGAGAATGTTGCTGACAAGGATGAGGACGGAGTGCTTCTTCCGCCTACTAACCTTTCCCACTGTAAACGATTGGTCACCTACCCCGGTGGTCTGTCCTTGCGACAATGTTTCCAAGCAGTCCAACATTCACGTTATCCTATTCTGCAAATTTTATGACTATGGTAGACGGAAATATCTTTCTCCGCTCCTCAAACACTGGGGCCTAAGACAGTGCCGACCAGCCTTACTAAAGCTATATATGCTCGAAGATGAACTCACAATCAATGCAGCTAGTAGCTTTCTGAAATATGCAGTAAGGTGCAGAGCATCCATGAACTAACTGTCTTTGACCCCCACCAGCTAATCTTTGCACAATTTTTCACAAGTCTAACTTTTTTTAACATGTTTTTAACAATGTAGTATGTCTTTTTGATTGTAGCTCATATTCATTTTTATGCTGTATTATATGTGCTTTTATGATTTTCTTTGAAAAAATCGAATAAAGCTTTATTGAGATTGAGATTGAAAATACCACTTTCAGAAAGTAGGTATTTTCCTACCTAACCATCCAGTGTGCCTCTGCTAGGTTTGTGTATTGCACGTCTGGCTTTTGGATAACAGGGGCTGGAGAAGGGCAGCATCTCCAGAAGTCTAATGAGTCAGGGCTGGGCTGAATAGACCTGGGCTGCATTTAGAGTAAGGGAAGGAGATTTCCTTTCACCTGAATGGGCCTGGTCTGCCTTCGACAATGCTGTCTCCACCTCCTGCCAGGAGGCTGCACCAGTGAGGGCAGAACTGGTTTTGGCTGGGTACATACACTCTCTGCCTTCAGAGAACAAACGATTTTTCTGTATAAAAAGAGGGGCCCAGACCTCAGACTTTTAGATCACTCTGGGAATCAAGAGAAACCTTTGCCATGGAGAAGAGCCTGAGAAGCTGAGGAGGAATACTGCCCCTGTGCTGTTTGCTGTCTGAGGTTGGCCTGCAGTAGTTACTTGCTGCCAAGGAAAGGAGAAAAGAACTTTGCTGTTTGCTTTGCCATCTTGAGGAAGATCTCTGAAGGCTTGAAACTGAGCTTGCCACCTGTTTTGAAGTCTCAGGAACTCAAAGACTTCACCACCAGCTCAACTGAAATTCCTTGTTGGGGGTTCAGATCTGCAAGAGGTCCTTGCTATTGTTTTGGATTTCTAGAGAACTGTTTTCTGCTGGGAGCTGGAAAATCAACGCAACATCGAAGACGCGTGATGCATCCGTACCTGTGTCTGATGCATCTCTGAAGAAACCATCACAGAGCTTGCCGCGGCTCGAGAAATTGTGGCACACTTCATCAAGTGCAATGACCTCCGAAGTCCGAGATCACCACACCAAGCGCGATGCAAGCCATGCTGTGCGGCTGCAAGAATCCACGCATAGTCCTGGATCATCACATTGCATTGAGGCGGCAAGTCTGTCACATCGTTGGGGTATGCAGTAAGAAAAAGACGTATCAACTCCCCACACAGTAAAACATCTACGTATCAATTCCTCTCCCATAGGGAATGGACGCCTCAACTCCCCTGCACTGCAGTAAGGAACCGACGCATCACCTTCCCTGAGTGTCAGGAACCAATGCATCACCTTCCCTGCAGCCCGTTTTGTTTGTTTACAGGACGCTTCCAAGGTACTTTGTGTGAAAAGTATAGCATCTGCAATTTGCTATGAACAGAACTATTTCTGCCATTTGAAAGTCATATTTTTTATTACTGTATTGTGTATTTTTGTCGTTTGGTCTTGTTTTGGTTTAGATAAAGACTACTATTTTTCTAAACTGGTGGGGGGTTCATTTGTAGTGTTTTCACAGTATTACAAATGCTTTACACACTGCCTCTCAGATAAGCCAAGCTACCATGGGGGTGGGTAGGGGTTATTTTAGAAGTGTATTCCCCTTACTTGAATAGAATCGATTGGCCCATATTTGGACAAAGGTACCTACCTCTGCCAACTAGAGACCCTCATTTCTACCCATTGTTGTTTGAGAAAATGTAATTACAAATTATCTTTAATGATAAAGACAGATTTTAAATAACAGTTTTCCTGCCCTAACTATTTAGTGCCTGCATCCTGTTCCTGGGTTACATGACTGGGTGTAGCTTCCACTTGGACTTTGTTTATTCCTCTCAGACAGCCATACAATAGAGGGATTTGATGTTCCTGGATGGGCCATCAACTGGCAGGATGGGAGGCAGAGCTGGGCACAGCCCAATTTGAAACAGAATAGGTTGTGCACTGCCTTCACACAATGGGCTTGTCACTTCTTTGTTGTTCATGTAGCCAACTTTGAGCCAGGGAAGGAGAGTCAGAAAAGTTGGATTGCTAATACATATTTTAGAAAAGTAACTTTTGGAAAGTTACCATTTTCTTGCCTGAAGCACTTGGAGGTTAATTTGCATTATCTCTCCAGCAGCTGCCTAATCAGTGTGTAACCTTAATGAGGTATGAAAACTGCTCCCAGTGCAGGAACAATGGGATGTGCGGATGTGTTTTTCTTCCCCATGCAGGAAGATCAGTTAGGGTGTACTCAGAACCTTTATTAAGCTTTGAAAGTACCTGTTCTTTCTGATGTAAATGTAAAGTGAGACCCCGAGAAGGCAATCCTTTGTTCCTGAGCCAGCCTGGCATTAAAACCAGTTTAAGTGGAGCTATTCCCAGAGCTGGTTTTAAGTGATCACGGAGGAGGGGTGTAGTGTTCTGTGGTTTGGTGCCTGGCTGCTCAGGCACCCGTAGATGGAACTCCCATGTTCTATATTCCCTTTTAGAAGACACGTTTGTTAAATGGTGTGCATGAGGGACATTTAGGGAAGACATTCACAAAACGTAGGCTGAGAGAGGTGTTCTGGTGACTACATATGAATGTGGGTGTAGATGAACTTGTCGGTACATGTGTAGTGTGTAGATCATCTGACAAGAGTCATAAAGTGAGGACACCACCCATGAAACCAGATGATTTCCCAGGTAGACCATGGGAAAAAATTGGTATTGACCTAGTGGGACCGTTCAATCTCCTTCCCTCCTCTTCTCGTTTTGCTGTAGTGGCTATTGACTACTATTCAAACTGGCCAGAAGTTCGATTTATCGGTGAACCTAATACAGCAAACATTATCCATTTTTTGAAGGATATTTTCTTGAGAGAAGGTTTCCCTTCTTCCATTATGTCTGACAATGGCGTACAGTTCGTCAGTTCAGAATTCCAGAATTTTTTTAAACAAGGTGGAGTTATACATCAGAAGAGTTCTTTTTATCATCCTCAAGCAAACGGCCTTGTTGAGCGGATGAATAGAGTTTTAAACAATTGTGTGCAATTGCAATTGCTAGTAAGTGTGTTGTAGAAAATGCGGTGCATTCAATGCTTTGGTTTTACCGCACTACTGCACATTCTTCAACAGGAGTGTCTCCTTTTGAACTTTTGAAAGGTAGGAAGCCATCCACTAAAATCTGCCCTGGGTGGATGTCTAAATGGGTAAAGATGAATGTTATGGATGATCTAGATAGTTATGCGAGAAAGAATGTTAGTAAGGCCCAAGAAAAACAGAAGAACTATTTTGATGAATGAAAAAGGGTTGTTCGACACAAGATCTGTGTTGGGGATGTTGTGCATATTAAAAGACCAGTTGACACAACCAAAGGACGTATAAAATTCTCAGATCCTTGCATTGTTGATAAAACTTGTGGGAATGCTGTAAGAGTTAACAACAAGAATTGGTGGAACGTTTGTAGAGTTGTTAAAGAAAAGGTTCTGAGGGTTACTAGCAGTAAATATAATTGTAATGCATCTCTTGCTAACTCTAATACCAAAACTGTTTCTATGCCGGAAAATGACAATGACAATGTACCACATCTTCGCAGGAGCATGCGGATTTGTAAAGTTCCTCTGAAATTTAGATGAGTATACTTTGTGTTATGATTGTAATGTTTTTTTCAGAATTCCCTGTTAAGTTAATTTGCATTCTCCTTCTTGTTATTCTTTCTTTTCTTCCTTCTTTGCTATTTTGCTTACATCCTTGATTTCGTTTTTATTCTCTAAAGTTTTGCGAAAAGGGAGATAATATAGTGTTCTGTGGTTTGGTGCCTGGCTGCTCAGGCACCCGTAGATGGAACTCCCATGCTTCATTGTTCCATATTCCCTTTTAGAATGTGGTGGGTTCAGGAGTTGACAGTTGATTCCTGACTGCGTTACCCTCCTGTCTGTTGCTTTGTATCTCTTGAGAGTCAATAAATCTGAACTTTAAATGAAGAAGCCTGAGGTACCTACTAAAAGGGGACTGCCTAGTAATTTGGTCACACCTCTGGGTGTGCACAAGGGATACAAGGTTCCCCCATTGTATGACTTTAGGAGTAGGGTTGAATGGGGGATTTTTTACAGTAGGGCAAACAGGAGTTGCTGAAATCCTGTGTAGGGTTGTGCCTGGGAACTTCCTGCCTTGGTTAGAGAGGAGCCTCAAATCTCCCCACTGACTAGATGGCGCCAACCATAAATGAGGCATCCCAAGACACTGTCCTCAGAACACTTTCTGACCTGTGGAGGAACAGGAGAAGAGCCGCATGTGCTGTTTGAGACCTGTGGTGAGACCTGAATGTAACATAAGCTCTTAAAAGCTAACGTAACTGTATTATCCCTTTAACTGCTGGAAACTGTTGGTTTTGTAAGTGGTCTGTACAAAGCTGAGAAGATGGATAGAATAAATAGAGTTAGGGTGAGTAAACAGATGTAGAAAGGCAACCCAGATTTTTCAGCTTTTGTTGGACCCTATAGTCTTTGCTGACTTTAGCACTCTGTACACTTTTCCTCTGCTAATAGTAACCAGTAGTAGAGTGCCTATGCTCACCCTTTAACAATGATTAAATCAGCTTTGCCATGATTGTGCATGGATGTGCAGGAAATGCTCCTTTACATGCAGCTTATGCTGAGGCTCTTTACCTGGGCCACCGCACAAGCCGCTGAATAAAGGTGCACTTTCCGACCACCTGCCTGGTGGCTGCATCGTAATTGGGCGGTCAGACTGCTGCCTACTTGTCAGCTGGTCTCCTGACTACCAAGATAGCGGGCAGCAGACTCACCTCCCGCTATCCTGATCGGGGCCTAAATCACAATGAGGTGTTCTGAAACATAATTGTTCATACATACAATTCATAATAATATTTGGTTATATGATTCCGCCATGTCAAATGGTGTTTGAACAAAATAGTTATTAAAAAATATCGGGTCAAAAACATTCTGATGTCAAATATATTGTGGATAAGAATCTCATAGGTCAAAAAAATCATTTTAAGTGTTGTTTTTAATGTTGTTTTAAGAATATTGTTTTGTAAAATATTTTTGTATGTTCTAACATTTTATGGATCATTTAATTTGTTTGTACTATTTTATCAGTGTTGCATGTTAATTCTAATGTTAATATTTGGTGTTAACAATTTTGCTAATTTAAAAAATCAGAAATCATGCAATGGAATGAACTAATTTATGGAGCGCACTCAACCCAAGGGTGTCAAAGCACTGGTTCATACTGGGGAACACTAACTGACAGACAAAGAGCAAAACTCCCAGGAGAGAGAAGAGCCGGTTTTGAGATGCTTGCAGAAAAAGGGAAAAGGACACCGAAGCAGCGATGTGAAGGTGCAGAGAATAAATCAATTTAGCCACTGCGACAGAGAAGGAGCGGACACCCCATCTGGTTTTAGAAAACCTGGGAACAATCAACCTCCTGCTAAAGGATGATCTGAGCAATTTGTTAGGAGTATACCACTGAACGGATGTTCTAAAATGTGCAGGTCCTTGATGATGGAGACAAAGGAAGACCCTGAAAAGGGCTTTATAGACTACTCACTTTCTAGTTGGCAGCCAATAAAGAGAGTGAATAGCAAACCACACCCAAAAATATTTAGACACGTTCAAACCAAGGCGGGCCTTGAGCTGATTCAGGGAGGATTTGTTAACCGCATCGCTGCGGCGGTTATTTTTGCGCTATGCGGCTTTTTTCTAAAAGCCGCGTTAGATGACGAGCTCAGCTCGTCATCCGCACACGCCCCCCGTGGCTGATGACGAGCTGAGCTCGTCATCAGCATCAAAGGGGTTAATATTAAGATATAGAGCATTGCAGTAGTCTCAATATGATCTTATCAAGGCAAAGACTACTGCAACTCGAAGTTCTGGGGGGACTAAAGAAAATATTTTCCTCAAAGTCCTGATTATAAATAAATGTGCAATATTTTTTTAGTTTTAATAATTAATGTATATATTATTATTTTATAGGAGCGAGATGTTGGGTTTATAGAGAAAAGGTATGGGGAGACTGAAAATAAGGAAATAAAAATGTGTTTGGAAATGTATGTTTTTTCATTTCAATCTTTATTCGGTTAAAAAACCTTGTAAGATACAATACATTAAAATCACAGTACATCATAATAATACATAATAAGTAGCAACAGTGGGTAAAAGTTTATCACCACATCTTGTTTGTGCAAAATTACGCAAAAGTCATCCGCACCGGAATTAGCTAGTTCCTGGTCAGTCCCCTTTACTATTAAGAGCACTAACTATATATACACAAAGTTAAAATAATAAATTAGATTTCTGATATGTTAAAAAAAAAGTGATATACACCATAACAATAAAACAGGCAGTATTATACTAGCAGACAGTCAAAGACATGGTAAAATAGCCCCTTTATAATTAAAATCTCTGATTTTTCTTTTTCCTAGTCAAGGCAACACATAGGAGAAAACGACTTAGGCTAAACACAATCAGTTGTGCAGTATCACCTTTAAATATTCTCAAACCAACCTTGGTTTGTCTAAGGCCTAGTCTATTACAAATCGGCTTGAGCCATTTTTTCCTTGCTTTGAGGTATGCTGGGCATATAAATAGGACATGGGATTCATCTTCTTCCACCCCCATTTCACATAGCTCGCATATGCTAGATCCCGCAACCCCATTCAACCCTTTATTACAATTCCAGCCAGTTGTTCTATCTTTTAATAGCAAAATGCCATAGCGGAATTTTAGGTATAGGCTTTTAGCCAATGGAGGGTGAATTTCGTCCATAAAGGGCTCTAGTTGCATGCTCATTTTAGTTTCAAAAAATTTTGCGGTTAGAGTCCCTGTTCTGGGATTTGCAAGCACTGAGTCTCTGGTATAGTCCCAGTACCTTTGCTTCAGGATGTGTTTTGAACCATTTGTAAGGGAATCAGGGTCAAACCAGAAGTCGCTTAACCCTAACTTTTCAAACCATTTTTTGACGTACTCTAGCCATGGTAAAAACGTGGTGTTCTTTATTGCCAATATTTCTTGTAAAGCTTCTCTATAGACAGCCAACTCCTCCGTGGACCATAGACGGACCCAATAGAGTAGTGGGCGAAGTGAAGCATAATCATCAGTACGCCTAAAGTTAAGGTCCCATAATATGGGTGTCATTGGAGTTGACCCCGGTATCCCTAAAAGTTTCCTAATGAAGGAGTTTTCCCTCACTCGGAAGGTATCCTTTGAAGCATAAGCCCAAAGGTCTGCACCATAAAGTGAAGAAGATTGCACTTTATATTTGAATAGTTCAATAGCTGGTGAGACTGCTTTGTAATGGCTATTCCTATGTTTTCTTAGAATTGGTGCCTGATTTTGGGTTAGCCTTAGTTTTGAATTCTCTAATTGCGTTTTCCATGTAATATCACTGTCTAAAATAATACCCAGGTATTTAAAATTGGGAACTTCTTCAATAGGTTCATTATTTATTGTAAAAACCTTATTGAAACCTTTATGGGGGTTGGTTGTCATGATTTTGGTTTTTGAGGAGTTAATTTCTAATTTCTTATCATGACAATATAGACTAAATGTGTTTAAAAGGTTTTGGAGCCCCCTGGGTGTCTGGGAAATTAAAATTGTGTCGTCTGCAAATAATAGTGCCGGAACGGCTTGCCCACTCAATTTGGGAGAGTCATGCTCGCAGCCCAAAAGAGTATCTGGGATGTCATTGACATATAGGGAAAATAAGGTGGGTGCCATTACGCACCCTTGCCTTACCCCCTTTGCTATTTTGATTTTCTCAGTGACTTCTCCATTCGGTCCCCATCTTACACATGCATAATTGTTCTCATGAAGTCTAATTAAAATTTGAAGGATATTTCCAGGGACACCCATTTTGTTTAATGTTTTCCAAAGGGCTGCCCTAGGAACCATATCAAAAGCTGCCTTCAAATCAACAAAAGCCACGTATATGTGGGAACTCCTTATAATGGTATATTTCCAGACTAAACATAAAAATCTAAAAACCTGATCAACGGTACTTATCTTGCATCTAAAACCTGCCTGATATTTTGTGAAAATAGAGTGCTCTTCAATCCAGGAGGTAAGCCGACCGAGAACCTGTCGTGCAAAGATTTTTTGTAACACGTCAATAAGGCTGATAGGCCGGTAGTGCGAGGGATTTGACCTATCACCCTTCTTGAACAGAGCCACAATCTCTGCACCCTTCCAGGTTTCCGGAATGGCAGCTCCTTGGGCAATTTCGTTGGATAATAGATTAATGTAAGGGGCCCAGATGTGATTTTCATGTTTCCAAAGATCACCTGGTATTCTGTCAGGGCCTGGTGCTTTCCCTGGTTTAACTGCCTTAATTGCGGAGATAGTTTCTGTTAGAGAGAATGCAAGAGGTTCATTATGCGCTACCATGTGGGCATGTAAACTGTCCCATCCTCCACTTTTACCTGAGCTTGTGCAAGAGTATAGCATGGTAAAGTGCTCAACCCATATCTTTTCCTCTAAGAATTTATCTTTACATTCTGTCGCTCCCCTGGTGCCTCTAGCAATGAGGCTCCAAAAAGTGGTCTGATCTTTACATTTGCATGCATCCAGTAAGTCAGACCAAACCCTTTCGTCCCATTCTTTCTTGGCCTTTGCTAAAATTCTTTTGTACTGTGCTCTCTTAGTTCTCACGGTGTCCGTTGAACCCCCCCTGACTGCTGTAATTAAAGCTGTCTTGGCTTTCCGGCAGTCCTGGTTATACCAGATGACCCCGATTTGTTTGTTCTTTTGGGCATTATGTGATCTTTTTATTGCCCTGGTCAGGATCCCGCCAAGTTGGTTGATTAATTGTTCATGGGATTCTATCAAACTAAGATTTTTACTGACCGAGTTATTGTCTAAGAGAGAGGACATATGTTTTACAAAAACATTATAAATTTGTCCAATAATTTTGGAATTGTCTAGTACTATTGGCCATTTCAGGGATCTGCGATTGTTTGCCACTAGAGGATCTGGTGGCAGAGACATTGTACCATTGGCACTTTTGTCAGAGGTTATAAAAGTCTGGGTTTTGACAGATAGGATTAGGGGGTAATGGTCGCTTTCCGTACGGTCGTCTACCAGTAGATCAATGGTCATAGGCCACAAATTCAAAGAGACTAATAAATAGTCTAGGTGACTAGAGTGTGTCCCTCTAGAAAACGTTGGTCTACTGGGACAGTCTGAAGGCAACCGCCCATTACATGCACGTAAGCCCGATTCTAGTGTCAGGTTCAGTATTTGTAGTGCGCTCACTGAGCAGGGTGCTTTATAATTTGTGTCTACTGAGGGGATGTCATTTGCCATATCCTCATCCCTGTGGATATCTTCTAATCCTATTATGGGTTCAAAGCCTCTGTTAAAATCACCGCCTATAATTATTTGTGCACTTTGATCAAATCCCGCCACAAGATTGCTCAATTGAGTTACAATCATTGATTCTTTGCATGGTCGGTGTGGTCTATTGTAAACGTTGATCACGTGGGTGCATCGACCGTTTGTATCTTTTAACTCGAGCAATAAGATGTCGGGATTATTAATATCAATTTGCTTAATAGATAGGCCACCTGTGATTTTCACCCATGTTGTTAATCCGCCAGAGGGTCTCCCCCCATTTGTGTTTACTGCGGATATAAAGAAGGATCTATAGTTCACCTTGTAGTAGTTTTCGAGCCCCCATGTCTCCTGGAACATAATGATATCCCCACTTGAAATGTAGTCGTGCCAGGATGGATCTAAAAGGTTCTTTTTCAAACCTGCTATATTCCAACAGATGATCTTTATGCATCCCAAAGCCCCTTCTGTTTCTGCTACCTGGCAAGGTGGAGTTACCCTAGTTATCTCAGGGTGCAGTTGGTGTGTTGTTGTTTCAGCAAGATGTAATGGCTGTTGCAAAATTATATTAGGTGCAATATACCTTGGATTGGTTTCGAGACATGGACTAGGGTATGTGTGATGGATACTACTTGGCGTTGTCAGGGCCCTTCCATCAAGTCAGTCGCAGTCAGCTAAACCAGCTAGAGCTGCAAACCTGTTTGACGTACTAACTCCCCAATTATAGGATGGGGCCCCAAAGCCCCAGCCATTTACAGGGGCGTTCCATCTAGGTGCAGGAGTAATGGGAGGGGGTGGGTTCAAAAAAGGGCCCAGCCATCCTCCGTTAGGGTCAACATTACCTATAGGTGCTGGGGTATTGGGATACAGTGCATTCTGCTGCATACCCGACCATCCTCCATTATATTTAGCATTTCCTGCAGGTCCACAATTATCAGTCACAATACCAGGCCCTCGTCTGCCCATCTGATTCCAATTTTGCCCTGGAATAGTGTTTTGAAAGTTATTGTAGTGATTTGGTAGCCATGGGCCTGCCCTACTTTGGGGAGCGTAATTCATATCAGGAACTGATGAACCACCTCCCCAACCATAATCACGCATTGGCCAAACGGGCTTCCGGGGTTTTTTGTTATTTGCTTTTTGTGAATCAGAATAGAAAAATTCCAATGTGAGTGGGATAATGGAACTGCTTCTTTTTTGTGGTGGAAGGATATTTGGCAAAATATCAGGAAGAGCAGTTGCGGTCGAGAAATGTAATATCACACAGTCGCCCTTCCATTTTTTTTGCTTTTTTCCTATCCAACCTACCCTCCTTGCTGTTTTGATTTCATCAGCTAACCTCTGTTCACCCCCCTGTGCTAGCCTCATATTATTTGAGAGCCAGTATAATGCCTTACTTCTAAGTGATGAGGCTGACTCATTTTGGTCCGGTGATAGGGTAGGTGTATTGGCTAGCACTAGCACTAGCGGTGCTGCTTCTACTACAAATTGTGTCAGATTTTCATCAAAACTAGTGGGCACTGTAGCGTGTGTTGGATCAGTTTGCTGGATAGTTGTGGTTTCTAGTGGCAGGTTGTTAGTATTTTGACTAAAAGTTTGTGGATCTTCTGCAGGAATTGCCCCTGGAGGAGCAGCATCTGATGTTACCCTGGATTCACTGTCATTCCCAGAGGGATCACTGTCTTTGCTGACATTACTTAAGACATTACCTATTGCATCTACTAAAACATTTTGAGTATTTCCAAGTTTCTTTATCTCCGCAGAGAGTTTATCAATCTTGCAGATAAGTGGCTTTACAATTGTCTGTATTTTTATTTCTAACAGCTCCGCTATTTTTAGCATTAAATCCTCGTCCAAGGAATCCCTCAAGTTATTCACCTCCTTAGTCTGGCAAATATTTTTGTCCTTAGGTGGTGATGTGGTCTTATTTTTTCCAGAGCGTGCCCCCCCGCGTTTACTTTGTAATCTACGACTGGCTCTAACTGCCCTTGAGGACTGCTTGGCCGGTGGATCATCCTCCGCATCTTCTTTGTCGTTATTTTCTTCATCATCAATGACTAGCTGTGCGTCTGAATCAATGACCGCAGGTTGTTCCGTGTCCCCCACATTCATTGTGCTAACATCAATGTTGACAGTGGCAGGGGAGGCTGGCGCATGTAAATCGTTGTTGGAGTCTAACAACAGCGAGTCATTGGTTTGCGAGGAGGTGGGTGGGCTCATAGGAGGGAGAATAGGGGATTGGGATAGACCTAATGATTGCCTGCGTTCGCTGTTTATTTTGCTGACCACTTGGACAAGATAATTTTCCATAGTGTTCTTTGGTATTTCGGGTGCCGTGTGTGGATTTTTTCTGCGCATGGTTTTGCTAGGTGTATGAAAGTCTTATACCCACTGTTCAAGTAATTAACAAGATGTCACTCCTGTATATTAAAACAAAAAGTCTTACTTTAAACTTGTGCAAGTGTCTGGCAGGCTCCTTTCCACATTCGTCAGTGTAGTGGCGTATCACGTGGGCCCCCTTCCTAACCCAGGCTCCTGGGCGATTCGATTGAAGCTGTATGGCCTGCTTACCGACCCCCGTCTGGATAGCCTGGCGGAATGAAGGCGGGCAACCAGCGCCTGGAACACCAACTGTTTGCTGTGATCACTGGCGAATATTAGTTCCTGGTGCACAAGGATGTGAAGTTAGAGGGATGGCCTAGCCTGGCCGACTTGTGCCGAAGAGGGCCGTAGAGGGCCCGCCCTTTGCCCGGGCTTCGCCCCGGGCGTCCCGCTCGCGTCCCGCGAAGCTGGTCCTCCGGCGCTTATGTGCGCCTCCCCTGGCGCCCTCGCGGTGTCACTGACGCGCGCCGCCGCGTAGGCTGCCGGGATTCGTAGTCCCGGAGCGGCGGCGCGAGCAAACTGCAGGTGAGGTGACTCTCGGCGGTGGCGGCGTGGGCTGATACTCCTGGCAGCTGTAGAGTGTGGCGGCGTCTCACAGGTAGGTTAGTGCGTGTTCCCAGCGCTCCGCCGGTTCTCCGGCGCTTATGTGCGCCTCCCCTGGCGCCCTCGCGGTGTCACTGACGCGCGCCGCCGCGTAGGCTGCCGGGATTCGTAGTCCCGGAGCGGCGGCGCGAGCAAACTGCAGGTGAGGTGACTCTCGGCGGTGGCGGCGTGGGCTGATACTCCTGGCAGCTGTAGAGTGTGGCGGCGTCTCACAGGTAGGTTAGTGCGTGTTCCCAGCGCTCCGCCGGTTCTCCGGCGCTTATGTGCGCCTCCCCTGGCGCCCTCGCGGTGTCACTGACGCGCGCCGCCGCGTAGGCTGCCGGGATTCGTAGTCCCGGAGCGGCGGCGCGAGCAAACTGCAGGTGAGGTGACTCTCGGCGGTGGCGGCGTGGGCTGATACTCCTGGCAGCTGTAGAGTGTGGCGGCGTCTCACAGGTAGGTTAGTGCGTGTTCCCAGCGCTCCGCCGGTTCTCCGGCGCTTATGTGCGCCTCCCCTGGCGCCCTCGCGGTGTCACTGACGCGCGCCGCCGCGTAGGCTGCCGGGATTCGTAGTCCCGGAGCGGCGGCGCGAGCAAACTGCAGGTGAGGTGACTCTCGGCGGTGGCGGCGTGGGCTGATACTCCTGGCAGCTGTAGAGTGTGGCGGCGTCTCACAGGTAGGTTAGTGCGTGTTCCCAGCGCTCCGCCGGTTCTCCGGCGCTTATGTGCGCCTCCCCTGGCGCCCTCGCGGTGTCACTGACGCGCGCCGCCGCGTAGGCTGCCGGGATTCGTAGTCCCGGAGCGGCGGCGCGAGCAAACTGCAGGTGAGGTGACTCTCGGCGGTGGCGGCGTGGGCTGATACTCCTGGCAGCTGTAGAGTGTGGCGGCGTCTCACAGGTAGGTTAGTGCGTGTTCCCAGCGCTCCGCCGGTTCTCCGGCGCTTATGTGCGCCTCCCCTGGCGCCCTCGCGGTGTCACTGACGCGCGCCGCCGCGTAGGCTGCCGGGATTCGTAGTCCCGGAGCGGCGGCGCGAGCAAACTGCAGGTGAGGTGACTCTCGGCGGTGGCGGCGTGGGCTGATACTCCTGGCAGCTGTAGAGTGTGGCGGCGTCTCACAGGTAGGTTAGTGCGTGTTCCCAGCGCTCCGCCGGTTCTCCGGCGCTTATGTGCGCCTCCCCTGGCGCCCTCGCGGTGTCACTGACGCGCGCCGCCGCGTAGGCTGCCGGGATTCGTAGTCCCGGAGCGGCGGCGCGAGCAAACTGCAGGTGAGGTGACTCTCGGCGGTGGCGGCGTGGGCTGATACTCCTGGCAGCTGTAGAGTGTGGCGGCGTCTCACAGGTAGGTTAGTGCGTGTTCCCAGCGCTCCGCCGGTTCTCCGGCGCTTATGTGCGCCTCCCCTGGCGCCCTCGCGGTGTCACTGACGCGCGCCGCCGCGTAGGCTGCCGGGATTCGTAGTCCCGGAGCGGCGGCGCGAGCAAACTGCAGGTGAGGTGACTCTCGGCGGTGGCGGCGTGGGCTGATACTCCTGGCAGCTGTAGAGTGTGGCGGCGTCTCACAGGTAGGTTAGTGCGTGTTCCCAGCGCTCCGCCGGTTCTCCGGCGCTTATGTATGTTTTTATTTATCAATCACAATTTATTAAAATATTAATGTTGTAACAAATTGAATATCGTAAATTACAATTCTCTATTTGCATTTGTAATTTACGGATTCCCAGAAAATTGTAGCTACCTAAATTGCGAAGCAAACCGTTTGCGATCACAAAATAGCTTGATGCATGTGCCCCTTTGTGCCCTACCCTCCAACCCCAAGTAGTACAGGGCCTAGATCCTACAGAAGTAGAGCTAAATCTATACCAGACAGTGAGGACAGCTTACTGAGGAAAACCACCTTTTAGCAAGGATGACCAAAAGAATAGAGTTAGAGAATAGGCTCCGAGCTCTAGAGAAGGAAAGAGCAGAGATTGGCATAGGACAGTGATGGCAGCAATTTAAATAACCAAAAAAAGTAAGGACCTTATGATCCTAAAATTCCCAAAGGGATTGTCACTAAATTTGAGGATGGTGATGATATCACCAAATGGTCCCCAGGCTTGTGTAGCCAGGAAAGTGAGGAAGACTCACTGTGGGGGCACTCCTTTGGGAACTGTTCACTGGTAAGTGAGGGCCATACTCCTGACCCTTACTGGGGCAGAGGCTGAGTCTTATGAACTCATGTAGGGTACCCTGATTGAGGGATCAGGACTCACTACTGAGGAGTACAGAATTAAATTCAGAGGTACTCAAAAATCCCAGAGTCGGTGAACAACATCTTGAGCCATAGCAAAGCAGGTACACACCTGGTTTAAGTTAGTTAAATCCAGCCTTATGGTTTGGGCATGAGTGGGTATTGGAGCAATCCCTCCACCATTGACCTCCACCATTGGCCTTGACTCTAATGGCAAAGTTAAAGCTACATTCTGGTGCAACAAAGGTAATGAATAACATAGTAAGGAAAACCCATGGGGATTGAGTGAAGCAGTTTAGGCTTGTTAAACCTCCCCAGCAAGGAAGAATATCTTGATCTAATTCAACCCCCTATTACTCGAACAATTACAATTCAGGCTTGCACTTTTAGCAAATAAATTCAAACATAGATGGAAACCTATCCAAACCAATCTCTGTAATCTGTGTATATATTGTAAACACTCTAGTGAGAATGTTGAACACATTTGATTTTTTTTCCCACAATACACCAAGCCCGGGTAGAAATGGCTCAAACCAATATGTAATTTGTGGGGGATGAGACATTATCATGTGGCTTATCACATTTTGGGTGATTGGATACAAGCCATGCTGTGATTTTTGAAATCAGCCAATATATATATGCAGTACGATTATATAGGAAAATAATGGAATTTTTTTTTAGATGGATAAGCACTCCGATTATGTTATGCCTGGTCCACCTTATCATACTGTGATGTTACATTTTGTATATCTATTTCAAATGATCACTGCTACTATATTTAAGATGTTTTAACACTTCTTTCTACTATTACTTCTCGTATTTTACCTTACTATTTTTCTGAACTCACTATTGTATTCCCTTTTAATGGACAAGTATTGTCATTTTAAAATTTTGAATCGCTTTCCGTTCTCATTTCCACGAGAAAATATTCTGGAATTTGAATTTGCACAGAATTAGATTACTTGGCTCAAATTGATAATTGTTGAACATGACCTTTAGTGAGATTTATTTTGCTAATACTGAACTAGTCACCTTTCAAACTATAACTCCAGTCCCATGGTCAGACCACCACTTGCTTGCTTTCCAACACTAAGGGACTCACCTAAAACTAGCCTATTTCCATCCACCTATCGGCCATGGAACAAACTCAATTTGGAAGACTTAGAACCACAACATCCATCAAGTACAAATCCGGAAACATTAACTTTGGTTAAAAATCTAAATGAGTGGCTAGAGGAAGCTTTTGACATCCTAATACTACTCAAAACCACACAACAGCACAAAAGAAAAAAAGCGCCTTGGAGAAATTTAGAAATAAAAGACATAAAATAACAAATAAGAAAGCTGCAACATACCTGGCTCAAAACAAACGACAAACAAGACAAACTTCACCTACAAAAAATTAACAGATTATTCATGCCAGTTTTCAAAAAAGTTAATAAAAGGTACTACTCAGACAGAATTCAAAATGCTAAATGTGCAAATAAAGAATTCTATAAAATACTCAATGAATTTCGCAAACCAAATTGCCTAGAAGGAATTAATCCTGTTACTCAAGATTTCACAGACAAACTGGCAAATCATTACACAGACAAAGCAGACACATTGGACTCGTACTTAAAACAGATACAAAGCACCTGCACTAACCCCTTTACAAAACAACAATCCAAGAATAGTCAAACCCAGCCTTTCCGTTTCTTCCAATACATCTCACATGATGAATTGATGGACCTGGTCAAAGCAAGCAGGCCGGCCGGCAACCCTTCTGACCACTGTCCACCACAAACTTTCAAGACCATTCTTATAACAACCTCTGCTGCCATTCCAATAAGAAGAATCATCAATGATTCCTTAACTACCAGAATAATTCCAGAAAAACTCAAAAAATCACACATACGCCCTTTACCGAAGAAAACAAACTTGGACCCTCTGAACCCTGAGAACTACAGACCCATTACAAATGGACCTTTCCTGGGCAAACGGCTAGAAAGAGCAGTGTTCACCCAGATGTCACAATTCATTGAAGAGAATGACATACTCTCAGACTTCGAAACAGGATTCCGTCTGGGAAGAGGCACTGAATCTGCCCTCCTTGCCATCTGGGATGACCCGAAGAATACAGTTGACCACAGCTGGGTTGCTGTGCTACTCCTCTTGGACTTCTAAGCTGCCTTTGACATGGTTGACCATGACACTCTGAAACAAAGACTCTATAAAGCCGGTGTTTAAGGAACTGCTCTAGACTGGATCACATCCTACCTTCGAAACAGAACTAATGTCATCCACCTTTCTCGTCCAAACCATACTCCACAAAAGCAGGGGGTCCCTCAAGTAGATGACATGCAAATACTCCTTCAACTGGAATGTCCCATAGACATTGAAAAATCCCCAACTTTCAGTTGTCTAAGAGCCGTGGATCAGTGGATGACTTGGAGCAATCTCAAATTAAATGCTTCAGAAATGGAAATACTCACGTGTGGCGATTGGAAACATTATGAGCCGCTTGCCGCCTGGCCCGAAGGAAGTAAGAAACCTCAGAATGACCATGGACTCCAAGCTGTTGATGAATGCGCAAGTTGACAAACAAGCAAGATCAAGCTTTGTCACTATAAAAACACTACTACGAATTTTCCTTCATTTGGGATTTCCACACAAGGTCCAAGCTACCACCTCCCTTGTTTTGTCCAAACTCGATTACGCCAAAAGCCTCTACCACGGATCACCTTTAATGACCACGAAAAGACTAGAACGGATTCAGAACTTGGCTGCAGACTACTCTTGCATATCAAATCGCGATATAACATCTCACCTGCCTTGAGAGCCCTGCATTGGTTACCGGTTGCCAGAAGATCCATGTTCAAGCTACTTTGTATCACCCACAAAGAAATACATGGAATGGGACCACTCTTCATCATGAATAAAATCGGCAAACACATTCAACAAAGGAACCTACGCTCTAAAGGGGCATCTCCCCTCAAAATCCTAAGATACAAGAACAAACCATGGGTGGCACATCCTTCTCTGTTCAAGCAGCCAAACTATGGAACTCTTTACCCTTCAAAAAAAGATCCACCGACAACCACCTTATCTTCAGAAAACTACTCAAGAATTGGCTCTTCCCCACATAAGCACCAGAAGCAAAGAGAAATTTACAGCATATTCCTCTGTATGTAAGCATTTATTTTCACTATAGATATGTGCCTATCTTTGTATAAACATGTAGAATAATTATGTTGTTGTAAATAAATAAATACATAAAAATCATCTTTGGTGTACATGTACTTACTTCCATTGTGCATCTATGTACCTTCCATGTACTTTGATCTGTGTGTCTATTACCTTTCTCCTGAAAAAGCATATCCAATGCACTAACCTATTTCTCATCCTTTACCTCTATCAATATCTTTAATCTATAATACCCTTATCTCCTCTATCCATCTATATACTTTCAATATACGTATGGATCTATATATTTATCACTTCCTTCTAATTTAACATTTCTCAGCCTATACTTCTCTTTATATATCCTTTGGGCCAACCTTCAGACTCATTTCAAACCTCATTCTACTACTATTTCCAAAGCACTACCCAATCTCTCACCCTATAAATATATCAATATATCCTCTACATCCACTCTTTCATTTATCCGAACCCCATACCACTACTATGATCCCCAAAATAACCTTTTCTAGACTCTCTCCTACTCTACCCCTCCTTGCATCATCTGACACCTCTTTTTACTATACCGACTCCCCAAAACAAACCTTTACAAACGCTTCCCTCTGACTCTTCCCCTCAAAAACCCCCTTTACATATCCAAAAGCCTCCTCCTACTGCTATGACCTAAAAAAAATGTAAACAAAATCTCACTCTTCTGTCCCTCCGCTATCCTGTTCAATCAAAATATCAAATTGACATTTTCACTTCTCAATTTCAATATTCCACTATACTAATTCACCACTAATATTTTATGGGTTCCAGAGTAGTGTGCGACTCTGCAATGAAGCCCCTCAAAACCCCATCAAGGGGTGGCAAGCACTATATAAATACAAACCTCTTTCCCTTTTCTATCCCGCAACCTACCCTTCTCTATTCAAATGACTGAATAACATATCCACCACTCAAATTACATCATACTTCAGTATAGTAAATTTTTTCATAACTAATCCTTTATGGGTTCCAGAGTAGCGTCCTACTCGCCAGAAAAGCGCTTCAACACCCATCAGGGGTAACAGGTGTTACATGAATGCAAACCTTTCTTCCCTTTTATCCCTCCACTACCCTTCTCACTCCAAATAACTGACTAATATCCACCACCCAAATTACTTTCATATTTCACCATACTAATTGAGCACTAATACTTTAAGGGTTTTCTGAGTAGCGTGCTTCAGGATTCTGCTATCTTTCCGACTCCGAATCCAAATAACCGACTAACCTATAACTGACTAAAACTATCCACAACTTAAAATTTACTTGCATGTTTCACTATACTAATTAAAAACTAATCCTCAATGGGTCCCGGAGTAGTGTGCTACTCGCCAAAAAAGCGATTTGACGCCTAGTCAGGGGTAGTAAGCGCTATATAAATTACAATACAATACAATAAGCATAATCAAGGACTGCTCAATAAACCTCTTTTATTATGTGTACATTTTTATCTTATTATATTATGTACTTTTATGGTCACAAGTACCGAAATAAAGTTGATTGTCATATTGTTAGTTTCTACTATTTGTTTTTTTTATTTGTACTGTGTGTTACCTTTTTAATAGTGTTCTGTCTAAAGCCTATTTTAAGCCTATTTAGAGTTTGGTAGTCCTGTATAATTTGTTTTATATATTTTGTTCTGTTATGTTATGTGTTTTGTATGGTTTTAATGTAATCTTCATATCATCTTTGAAGACAGTGTTTTCTGTGGGTGGTTGCTTGTCCTTTTACAGTTTTATGGATCTGAAGTAATCATATGGCTGTTTGGATGTTGCCTTATTGTTTTACCAAAGAAAATCGATTTGGTTCCTAGTAAACCATTATTTTTAGTTTCTTTGATTTTTCAGGCATCCTGGAGGTTTCCTTTTTTGTACAATTGTTTAAGTTTTTTAGGTCTCGCCTGCGCAACGCGCATGCGTTGCATAGGAGACCTTTAGCCGTCCTGCAGCTCTTTTTCAAGCACTGCACTCATGCTTGTGGTGGCATACACCTTGCGGGAGTGGGCAGCGGCGCGGTACAAGCACGAGTGCACTGCTTGAAAAAGTAAAGCCTGTTCCCCCATGCGTGCACGCACCTACTATTGCATCCTGCAAGCTTTTTTTTTTTTTTTCGTGGTAGGCGCGCATTCGCTTGTTGTGCTTCCCACTGCTTGATCCCGACAACAATGCTGTTTACGCTTATCTTGATTAGTATTTACGGGGTTTACGGATTTCAACCATTTCCAGCTTCCGTCCCTATTTCAAATCTGCCATGGTTTAATTTTTGTGTTACGATCGGTATTCGCTTTACACTAACCTTGGTTACTATTTAAAGGGACTTTAACTATTGCCGCTAAGTCTGCCATTGTTCAATTTTATTTTTAAAATTGCCATTTTTTTTCTAGGCACAGAAGAGCGGAGACTCGAACCTGGTTCCCCAGTCACAAAGTCAGCAGCTCTGTATGTTAAGCCACAACTGTATCATAATAAAATCATTTAGAGGGTGGGCTTGTTTTTATTTCCAAGGTACCATGCTGCACCATATTTCTCAGTGTGATGAAAAGTAAGTTCCATTCCTTGTGTATACTAGAATATGTTGCCCTGCGTTTTGTCATACTATGCAGTGTTGGTCTCAATCCTATGTTTTTTACTGTAATGACGCTGCATCAAGTGTTCGCTACCTATGACCCACACCTTCCCGTCTCCTCTTCAGTGACCCATCTGCACTCAACATTTTATTCTTTCACCTACTGACAGAGGGCAGGAGCTTGCTTTGCATTTATAAAAAGCATTTTTATGCCTTATCCCTTGTCCCTTAAATGTTTTGCTAAGTTTTTGAATGTTCTTCACTGCTGTACGGGGTCATATTTAGGGAAAAATCCCCAGTTTTCTGTGCTGTTCGTGACCGCTTTTGTGAAATGTGGCATTGCTGCCACGTTTCATGTTCAGTACATTTTTAGAGAACTGTGCAATATATCAAAGCCATATACAGCATGCATCATCTTACACGACGAGCAGCTTTTTGTCAGTGCTTTCCTGTTTTCAGCTGAACTTGCTCCTTCATCATAGTTTTTTACGTTTATTTCCATCTGTTGGTTATAGTGACCGTTAAATAAAAATGTTCTAAAGATCTTTAAGAAATTTGGCAGGCATACAGTATATTTAGAATACATTTAGTATGCCAAGATTCCAGCCGAAGCTTAAAAGGGGGAAGGTCAGAAAAGATTACTTACGCTAAGAACTTTGGCAGTATTTTATGAACCTTCATGAAATCAGGCAGTCCATTAGCAGGTTATGCTCCTTGCTGGGAACTCACATTTTGTTTAGATCCACAAAAAGAGTGGTGAGGGGACAATGTAAACAAGCATTGGCATAGCCAATAGGTCTCGCCATTGGGACCTTATAAGTATTTAATTATGCAGCACAATATCCTTGGTGCAACATCAACTGTTGCATGGCTAAACACTTATAATGTCCCAAAGGCAAGACCTATTGGCTATGCCACTGCTTGTTATGGTTCCATTTGTAGTTGGATTGCTTCATTGGATGTAAAAAGTAAGGACCTTATTTACAACAAAATTACACAGCTGGGTGCTGCAAGCCATTTTGCTGTGATGAGCTGCGTAATTTTAAAAGCACAGGCATTTGTCATATTTACAACAATATGACGTATCCCTGTGCTTTCCCCTGCACTGGCGCACAATTGGCTGCCATGCGCTAAAGCAGGCACACTTGCACCATGGTGCAATGGTGCCTGTGTTGCAGGGATGATTGTTTGTGTATAATAAGGGACACCTTCCTGTTCAAAAGTAATCATTGATGGCATTTTCCTCTTTCTACGTGTGCTGCACACATAGGAAGAGGAAAAGACATGAAGAAATAAAAGTATTTCTCCTCGTTTTCACCTCCTTATGCCTCCCTGGAGTGGTAGTAGGATTCTTACGTATTCCCAGGTTTACAAAATGTTGTAAATCTGTGAACGCATCAAGTTCCAAAGATGTTGCATGGGAAAACCCATAGCAACATCCATGGCACACACCTTTCACTCAAAGTTTTGCATGATAAGGGGCCATATTTACAAGGCCATTAAAAGCCATGCAGGGTGACTTTGCATGGTCCAGTGTATCATTCAAAGTGACGCACCAGCAGCGCAAGGGGCTTGTAAATAAGCTCCCAAGTGTTTCATTTTGCATTTTTGGATTTATTTTTCCTTTTTTTGGTGGATCATATTTTTTCCACATGGATATGGACGAAGATCTACATACGTTTAATTTATGTAATTATATTTGGGTGGGAGGTATTGAATCGTATTAAGTATGTGTATTTGATGTTATTGTTAGCTGTTATTATATATTCAATGTGTTGCATTTATTTGATTTGATTTGATTTCAAATTTTGTGCTTTGTGGACCGTTTTATTTTAGTAATTAATAAACATAATGTTTTTATGTATCAGATTTGTTTGCTACTTTACTCATATATTGTTTTGACTGATGTAGAAAAACAATGTGTTTACTATTTAGTTAAAATATTTTAGTTTTCATGGTGTGCACCTTTGTTAAGGTTTATTGGTTAGTGTTTTTTATATTTGGGATTTTCCCTTTGATTACCTGTAGTGTACTTCTTCATTGTTACATGGCTTATATCAGAGTGAATAGTCTGCGTCACATTTTGAATGTCCCATTCATTGTCTATGTTTGACATTAGCTTAGTTTTAATAAGTTATCTACTGTAGCAAATATAACAATGTATTTTTCGTTGTTAAGGTTGTCATGTAGGAGGAAGGGTTTTATAGTATGTGGAGTGGAATTTGGATATCTTGGTATCTTCTAGGGGCAGGAGGAAAATCACTAGTGGCTTTTTCAGTTCATGCTATTAAGTGTTTTAGGGTGGGTCTAGCTTGTAGCTGGCCTGTGATGTGCTCAAGTCCTTTACTGAGTATAACGTTTAGCAGTGTAGTAGTGTTGGAAATTAGTGCTAGCCTCTCTTAAATCTCTTAAATATTGTAGTACATGCCTTACCTCAATTTTATTTAGCATCTGGGAACTGGTTGTGTTCTCTTACATTAATAACATCATCTTTTGTAGTAGCCTTCCCATCACAAACATTAGAGTAATATCTTGTGTATTTCCATTTAGCATTTTTGGTGCTTATACTTTCTTGCCTTTTTGAGTAGGCTATCTGAGAGAGTAAATGTTACCCTTTCTGTGATGTGATGTATCTTGCTATTTCTGTCATTATCTCTGAAAATAAATAAATAATATAATGTATTACATTTTAAAAAATGGTACTTGACATTGACAGTGTACATACTAAATTGTGGCAAATGTTTTCTATTTTTCACTTTCATATCTGTTCTTTTTTGTTGAGTAAATAAATAGTTTTCTTTTTTCAACATTTGCATGTAGTAGAGGCTGGGGGTTTATTTTTATTTTTAGTGTTTAACTTTGACTTGATATTTAGAAATGTTTTTGATTTTCTTTCTTTTATGTGCCTTTTTTCAAGGATTTGATTGTAGGAATTCCTTGGAAGGTTTGTAGTTTGTCAAAGGTGCAGTAATTGTTTTCTCTAGTGTTGAAAGGGTATAAAATAAAAAAACTATAGAGTGTTTGGTTAGGTCTTTATAATTTATAGTTTTTAATTCAGTTATTTTTAAATTTGTTTATTTAAATGCTATACTTAATTTAGAAGGTAGTTGTATGTATTCTTCTACATCTGTTTTTCAATTTGCTGTAGCACATTTGGTAGAGTATCATAGCCTTGCAGCTTTTCTAGTTTTAGGTGTGGTAATCAATCACATGTTGTCTTCTTTTATATTGTTAGTTTAATTGATTATAGTCTAGTTGGTTATATGCTTTACATTTTTTTTATTTGTTAGTGTTTGTTTAGTTTGCATTTGCGTTTAGTTATTGCCTTTTATGGTTGACCCTTATTAGTGTTAATTTTTTTTGTGATTTCTGTTTTAGTGTTATATTGGGCATCATTTGTATGTATAAATATTAATTAATTTTTTTTCATGTTTATATTTTATTAGTTGTACATATTTTTTGTTTAATCAGAATTTGACCTATTGGTGTGTATAATTGTATTTGGGTGTTTTAAGATTATTGTGTTTTGCATATATTTTTGACAATTTATATAGGAAATAATATTTTTGTTTCTGATATTTGTATTATCAATATAAGTAAAAATAGATTTTTTTTAGCAATATTTTGGTTATCAATATGTGTGCCTTTATTAATTAATTATAGGAATCCAATTTTTATTTAGAACATTATTTGTTTTTCTGTATTTTTGTGAATTCATATTATTACCATCGATATTATATCATTGATCCATGTCAAACAACCCATATGGGCGTCAGGCTTTCTTCAAGGACTGTAGATTCCATGCCTATTTTGCTTCACGTTAGTGTAAAGCATGAGCTTACAAAGAGAGGTGTAGGGCTATCATGCCTTTCACTTTATTATAACAACCTTGCTTGTGTGTTCGATCTTGTGTAATCAGCTCAGAGGGAGTGGACACTTCCTTGTAGTCCAGTGCAGCAGAGGTGAGCGACATTAGATACAGACAGAGGCTCTCTAACCTTAATGAAAATTTGGAAACTTTGTTACTACTTTGGCACTATTGCTACCAGAACAGTACACACTCACATTTTTATTTATGAATATTGCAGTCCATAAGAAATACTACCCTTGCATAATGTCTCAAAAATTGTGTACATATCATTTATGCATGAATTAAATCAGTTGTCGCTAAGTCATCATGTAAGGCATATTTTGCATGCAGTTATTCAGTAAAATCAACCGTAGTGATTATTGACAGAATCCATCAACTGCAATGTTCAATTATTGGCTTGCATCCTCATATAACAATGTCAGATGCATCATTGCATGAAATAATGGCATTATTTGCAACATCTATTCAGCTCAGTCATTAAATGGTTTCTGCTTATAAATTACAATTATGTCGAAAAATGAGTTTGCATGAATTAGTCCACCCATAGTGCAACCTATCTTATCACATTCTTAGTAGATGATGGGTATTCATCAATGTAAGCAAAATCAATCTTTAATATAATGCCAAGGGCCCAATTACGGGGCTCCGAAGACTACCAGACTCATGGTGGCACAGCAGTAGCGGCTCTTGTGACCACCACATTACGACTCTAGTGGCTGTGCCACACTGGTACCACTGACTGCACCAGGGAACTGCTGTTCCCTGGCGGTGGCACAGCGGTCAAGAAGTATCAATATGCTTGGCGGGACCGCCGTGGTCCCACCAAGCATATTACGACTTTCATCACTGCCACTGATTTCATGGAGGTCTTTCCTCCATGAAACAGTGGTGGTGTGGAAAGAAAGGGGGCCCAACAAGGTCCTCTTGTGCCTCACGACTAGTGGATGCACGCAAGGGGTGCACAACATGTGCCACCCTGTGTGCAAGCACAGAAGTACCAGCATGGCATGGACTTTAGAGTCCATGCCGTGCTGAAACTTCCTTTGATATTTCCATTGCGGTACCTATTTTGTAGGCACTGCCATGGGAATGGCAAAAGAAATGCCTGCCAATGACAAAAAAGGTAATTATAGGGCAGGCGGTCCATACGCAGGTTGGCGGTGTAGCGTCCCACTGCCGCACAGTCAAACTCGGAATCGAGCCCTTAGAGTTTTACCTAAGTGAGTATGATCACCAATTTTACAAATCAGACTCAAGCAACAGCTATAGTCAGCAGCAACATAGAATGTAAGGCATTAAACTACAGTGAGTACTTAATAACAATATAGATACTTATTCTTCACAAGAGGGTAAAACAACTCTTCTTGTTTTTGTTTTAGATCCCTTAGCTGTTTCATGAGCTGCTGCACTGACCCTGTGACCTGGGTCAATATATCTTCACAGTCGGTGATACGCCACTCCATTATTTCCATCCTGTCAAGCGCTTGTGAGACCTTCCACATTCAGATTAGACAAGCAATCCGTAACCTGCTTGGCAATAACATGTTGCATTTTCTTTAATGATTTTCTCTCATTTAGAATTTCACATAAAATGCCTTAGAAGGTTGGGGGAATATGTATTGCTTTTAAATCTTCAGCTGGTTTTAAATACTCCCTTAAATTCACATAAACTGAGTCCGAGATCGAGCTTGAAGCTTCGTACCTGGAAGGGGCCCGGGTTTCATGACCAACTTGTCCCATTAGGATATTCGAGCTAAGAGATGCAGGAGGGAAGGGCTCTGAGCCCTTCCTTCCTGCATCTCCACCACATTACTTGGAGTGCTAGACCTGTTACTATTGAGGAACAGAAGAGCACACTCTGAGGCCCTGTATTTTGTGAGCGCCGTGCACTGTCATTGGAATTAATAAGTGGAGCCCATATCCTATATTCCCGTATTTAAAATCAAGTTAACGATGGTGACTCAACAGTTGCTTGCTTGTCTTAAGTGTAAGATTGGAAGAGGAGGCTTTAAGATATACAGAGGTCAAATATTGATTTAACTCTGTGCAGATGAGTAAGATGAGTAAGATTATCCAGAGAAGTTAGCCTTGGTTGACTTTGTCAAGGATGTTGTTCATTGACAGAGGTGGATTCAATTCTTAAAGAATTACAAATGCTTGCACATGGGATTTCCAGACCCTAGGATGTTGCTGACATAAAATTGGAAATTCCTTTGACCTCTTTAAGACCCGACAGAAGCAGATTTATCAAGATTTTACAGAGTTGGGCACAGTCATGTGAAGTAACATGAAATCTTGATAGGGTATTTACTTTCCAATGGAAACATTTTTTTTGCACTGGAAACGTTCCCTTTTTTAGCTCAAGTAACTCTCTTCTTTCTGCTAATTTGTGTCAATGGGACAATCAATGAGTGATATTCCAGCACAACTACCCATGGCCTTTGAAACAAAGTACAATTTACTAAAACTGTTAGATTGGGGTTTGCATAAAAAATAATGGCTCTTTGACGAAGGCGTAAAGTTAAAGGAATCTTTTCCCACACATGGCATTGGTGCTGCACTTTACAGCACATATCCAAGGTGTAAAATATTTTATAGTTTGCTGGGCATTGGATTTGGTACTGGAACTATGGGGGATATCACACACACCTTTGCAATATAGTGCAATTGTGTTTGCATTGTGCTCTACTGTCAGTTTGTGTACCAGTGCAAAGTAAAAGAGCCTCAGGACCATGACTATTAAATATGGTTTTGCTGCAACATTCTTTCTCCCTAGTTCAAGGTAGTACAACACGTTGGTTGCTGTGCTACATTGCACTTTACATTAGAAATCCGCCCCTTAGAGTCTTCTGTACAGAAAAGCAATAATCAAAACTCTGCCAAAATAGGAGATTACCCCATGACACCCGATTTAGGCTGCAATAACATATAGCCTACAAACTGCATGACCTCTTGGATGCATACCGCTGCAGAATAAATACCTGTAGTGCAGAGATCGATTGTGATACCAGGATATTATTGTGAGAATTTTGTCTGATGGAAATGTTATCTCCTAAATATCACCTACAAAAATATCACCTCATTGGAGTTAATAATAGAATATTTAAACCCAATGAAGCACTATTTTTGTAAACATTGTTTAGGATAAATAATTTGTATCAGCCAATATTTCTGGATATTATACTCTGTTATTCAACCTAGGAATTAATATTAATCAGGGATGCTTTTTGCACTAGATTCCCCTTTATGCTCATCAAGCTGGGTATGTATGTGCTAATCATGCACGTGAGTCCCAATTCCCAGGTGCACCATTTAACTGGATGTTTTACATGGGAAACAACCTTTACATTGCAGTCATCACATCGCACTACATTTACAATGCATTCATTACATCGCAACATCCTTTACAACCCATGCCACTAAAACGCAACCTTTACATTGCATGTCACCACAATGCATGACACTACAACGCATGTCACTACAATGCAGGCATTAAAACGCATGTCATTACAACACATACTATTACAACGCATAGTACCCCTACACTATCCAACACTTAACCTACTGTTGCACCCACTGGAGTTAGAATAGTAATTTTTACCCCTACACTATACAACACTTACCTTAAATGCAATGTAATGGTATGCGTTGTAAAGGTATAAGGCGATGTAATGGAATGCATTGTAAATGTTGTTTAAAAAAATCTGTTTTAATGGCATGTGATGTAAATGTATTCGTGGTAAGGGATGTTGTGGTGTAAAAACTGTGTTGTAAAGGCATGCGTTGTAAATGTATGCGTTGTAATGTCATTCATTTGTTTTAGATTAAGTTTCATCTGTCAAAAATAAAAGAGGTTTCAAATTCTACACCTCTTATTCTAGCTAAATTTGTCCTTAAAGTACAATGCTAGAACACCATGAAATCAACTAACAAACTGCTGCTACTGGAGTTACAGGTTTTAGTCAGATCGTCTGTTTTTTCTTCACATAGGTACGCAAGATATTTGTAAATTTCCAGAAAATGTATTCTCTATCTAGCTCCTGAAACACCAACCACCTGTGTGCTACAGGGAGATAATAAATTACAAGAGGCCTTTTTTCCAGGGGGGGGGGGCAGTTAACTAGTAGCAAATGGACATGGATTAAACTCCACAGAGTCATAGAAGGCATCAAGGGAACCTGCTCCCGAAAGTCTAAATAGTTGGCATTTAGAAAATATTAAGACTTCTAGGACAGCCAGAGCTTCAACAAGTCCTGGCAAAAGAGGTGTCAAATTTCAAGAAACCTTGTAAGACACAGCTTCAAAGCTTGCCAAGCATGGAAATTTACAGCTCCTAAAAAGTGACTAAAGGCCTAATTTAAAGTGCTCCATTGTTCTTGTACTGTCTACCAAACTCTCGGTGCACACACCTCATTTTAAGAGGTATGTCCCTTAGGTTTACTGTTGACTGAGCCCCCACTGGTTCAGTCGATGGGAAATGTCCTCCAACGGCTCAATGGTGTAGGGGCCGTCAGAGGAAGAACATTACATCACCTGCCCTATTTAAAGTGGATTATGTAAACTCCTTTATTTCCTGCCCATCAACACTAGGTAAAATCCAGCTTTGCAGCAACAAAAACATAATAAACCACACCCTTGGAGAAAAGTCCCAGGATGGTGAGATTATTAGTTTATTAATTTTGTAAGCAAAGTTCTGGTTGAGGGTTTCTTGCTGAAAAACAAAAATATGTTAGAAGTTTGATGGACGGCCGTCAAAACTTTATTTACATTGAAAGGAACCACCTTTACAGAAGTTCCATTCGATGTACAGAGCTGACACTGTGCCAGGGGTCATTTCAAAATGTGATGGATAGTAGTCCATCAGGATATAGTAAATAATGCCTTCCGTCACCCTGACATCTGTCAAATTCTAAATTAGGGCTTAAATCTGAAAGTAGAAATAGTGAACAGATAAATGCACAAAATGTATCTGCCCACCAAGAGGAAAACAGCAGGTGCAAAATGTTATTTTTCCTACTCCGTGCTTTTTCAGTCAAAACCAAACAAGATGGGAAGCCCCCTTTCAGGAACGATGTGCCATTGAGTTTTTCAGATTGACGATAAATTAATGTGGTGTCCCGTTAAGATAGCGTGGATAATAAACTGTTCTAGTGTTCTCAGCACTCAGGAGAACCCCAAAAATCAATGTAAAGGGGTCCAAAACACATCAAGGTTTTTTTTATCCAAAAAAGTGTTTCATACATGGTGTTAATATATTCTGAACAAATTATTTTTTTGAAGGACTGGTGATTTCTCTCAGAGCTCAGTATGGACACTGCTTGGTGTTGGCCCGCTAAGAAATGAGTACGATCCATACAATCAAAGACGTTTTGTGGGCAATGTAAAAAATACCTTGAAACAACAGAAGCTAGGCTGTTTTACTATTGTTTTTTTTCTATAATTGTGACTGTTTTGTGTGTTTTGTGGAAAAAATGATTTATTTGTCTCTTTTCTAATTTTTGTATATGTGGTTGACGTCTTCTTTGTCCAAATCATGTTTGTAAATGGAGTTTTGTAATGTTTTTCCTGACCAAAAGTGTAGATCAAAAGAAAAAGAAACAGAAAAAAGTAATCAATTGTTGTTGATCATAACATGCTTGTGTGATCTCAGGAGCGAATGATTATATGAGAAGATATCAGTATTGGCATTTGTGTTGTTTCACTTACTTTCTAAAAGTGTCATTTTCAAACATATAATTTAAAAACCATCTTTACTAAAAGATGTGTTATTAAATTCTGAGCTCAGAGAGCTTAACTTTATTCCTCCATCTTATCCCAATGGGAATTTATACTTGTAAGATGTTACAAAGTATCTCCCATGCTATTCTATGGAACGGATAGCCTTTCAATAGTGAAAATCAAACTTGGCAGTATTTCACTATCAGGAAATGTTGCACACAACAGTACAAGTTGTACCTCTCATATACATTGCATCCTGCCCATGGGGTTACCTGGGACCGACCTGAGGGGTGTCTTACATGAAAGAAGAGGGAAGGTTAGGGCTTGGCAAGTGGGTGCACTTTCCAGGTTGACATGGCAGCTTAAAACTGTGCACAGATACTGCAGTGGCAGGTCTGAGATATTTGTCCAGGGCTATCCATGTGGGTGGTACAATCAGTGCTGCAGGCCAACTAACAGAATTTGATTTACAGTCTCTGGCACACTCAGTGCACTTTACTAGGGACTTACCAGTAATCAAATATGCCAATCACGGAGAACCAATTGTAATGCCAATTTATATAGGGAGTATTAGCACTTTGGCACTGACCAGCAGTGGCAAAGTGCCCAAAGCCTCTAAGCCAGCAAAAACGAAATTGAGCACAGCATCAAAAATGCAGAAGGTAGAGGCAAAACGGTCAGAGGAATGCACACCAAAGATGCCAAGTCTAACACTTCCACATTTAACATTTGAAATTTGTATATGATATTCCCTATTTATCTCTATTCATGAATGATGTGGGACCAAAACATCCAATTCCTGATGAAAATGCTGTTTGTGCCAGAGTATATTTTAATTCACAATGTCCAAAAGTCTAAACAAGAAACTAAGGGGCATATTTACAAGCAAGTGGTGGAGCGCAGGTTAGCTCCAAAATTGCTAATGCCACTCTCCCGCACTTTAGAAATGCAGGGATGCACCGTATTTCCAATAATACAGCCTAGCCTTGTGTTTCCCCTTGCGCTTGTGCTAAATTAAGCTGCCTAGCGCCAACACAGACACCCTTGCACCATAGTGCATGGGTACTTGCATTGAGGGAATTATTATTTATGTGCAGGAAGATCTGCCTTCCTGCACATAAACAATCTGGAATGGTGATTTGTAACCTCTATGTGTGCTGCAGTGTGCAGCACACATAGAAGTTGCAAATTTTAATTTTTTTGACAAATGTTTATGTGCAGGAAGGAACACCTTCCTGCACATAAATAATCATTCGTGGCAATTTGCTGTTTCTAAGTATGCTTCATAATACAGCAGACATAGAAAGAGCAAAAATGAGGAGAAATAAAGCATTTCCCCTCATTTTGCCATGGTAAAATCATTTAGCATATTTACAAGTCCCTATTGCCACCACAATGTCAGTTATATAGACGTATGCCTGCATCTTATATACAAGGCAACGTTAAGCCACTTAAAGTGGCCCTGCCTTGTAAATAAGGTTCCCTTTCATGCTATGTTTTGCGTGAAAGGGTGGGCAGTGGATTTTGCGGTGGCCATTACACCGCAACACCCATTAATTTTGACGTTTCCCCTATGTACAAGGGTGGCGTACATAGAAGGCAGCGCCAAAATTGAGAGCAGGTAAAATCTGGTCTTAAGTTGGCAAAACGAGGAGAAATGCATTCATTCTCCTCATTTTCTGCTGTTTTTATGTGTGCTGCCTTTTGCAGCACACATGGAAAAAGCAAAATGTCATAGATTATTTATGTACAGGAAGGTGCACCTTCCTGTGCATAAAAAATCCTTCAAGAAAATTTAATTCGTGAATTTCATGTGTGCTGCATGAAGCAGCACAAAAGACAGTGACAGAATGGCATTTTAGGATTGTTTATGTGCAGAAAGGGACACCTTCTTACACATAAACAACCCACCCCTGCACGCAGACACTGTGATGCAAGGGTGCCTGCGTTGGTGCTAAGTTGCCATTGCGGTGGGAAACGCAATGCTGCACGACATTCTTGCGTTTCTGAAGTGGCGGAGAGAGGTGTTAAGACAGGAAGGCTAACGCCTCTCTCCGCCACTTCCTTGTACCTATTCCCCCAAGTTTTCCCTGGTTTTAATTTTGGCCCTGCCTGCTTTTTATGCCACCCTTGCAAATAGGGGCAGTGTCAAAATCAATGGGTGTTGGGGCGGAACGACCACCGCAGCATCCGTTGACCACCCCTTTTATATGTTTAGAATGTGGTGTTATGTAGTAAGGCAAAGCCCCTATCACCACAGGAACGTTGTTAAAAGTGACGTTCCTGTGGCGATAGAGGCTTGTAAATATGCCCCTAAATGTAGGTGGGCATATTGAATGAGAAACGTTATGAAGGTTTATGAAGTTATGACTTTGTAAGCGTTCATTATCTTCTCAATGGCCATCCATGCGTCCCTCCATGGGAACACTCTGAACTCATTGCAGCAAAATGTTCATCTCGTGTTCCCCTTCAATCATAAAAGTTCCCAAATTCATATTTTGGTACGAAGCAGGATCTGCCATTTGGGACAACAGTTGCGCTGATTTCTTGCACATACAATAGGAAATTGGGACTCTAATGTGCAGATAATTTGAGGGTTTACACATTTCTAAAATTATAATTTAACTTACATTTTACAAAAAAACAAGTGAACACGTTTATGCAACCTGGCCGTGCAAAACAAGTAAATAATAATATGTAGCAGACCACTCTTTCTGCTCTAGCACTGAGGATATTTGGTTTTGAATTGGGAGTACATTATTCTCTTTCCACGGTCTCCTGAAAGTTACTTAATTTCCTTCTGAGTCAACAAAGTCGTGTGGAAAATGGACCTGGCTTCATATAACAGGACTGGCTCAGCAATGCATCATTTTTACGAGCACACCACTGAAGGCAGAATCCTGTAATGGGATCACCCAGAAGTGTAAAAGGTGTGATCAGTTTTAAGATGCCTGCTTCTCTATTTTATGACTACTCTGCATGCAACCCGTTGCGAAAGACATTTCTCCTTTGCATACCTCCCCCATTTTCTAATGGTAGCTTCCAGTTAGACAATAACACTAGATCATATCTCTCGAGCCGGACACTAACAATACGTTTCTGGAAGTCTGTTCCATTATCACTTTGCATGATTCAGGTTTGCATCTCGAAATTACAACCAACGGCAAAGCGCTGTTCTGAATAATAAGATGTTCTTTCTCTGCTTCAGTGCAGGTACTGGAAAAATGCCTCATTTTTCTTCGGTATGACTAAAGAGCTTTCTCTAATGCATACTGTTACGTGTAACCTAACTATCATTGTGATGTAGTCTAGGAAGAGCAGAACATACTCTTACGTTAAGATACATTTGCATGCACTCAAAATATCTGTGCATCCTACCTCTGCTCTTTTAAAACCAGCCTCCCTTCTGTGTTATTAAGGATTTACAAACCTATGGTATCTAGTTATTACCCATCGAGTACATTGAGTACAGTTTATTAAGGCAAGCATGGAGTCAAGGGGCTTGTTCATGTCTCTTTTTTGAGGAAATAAAATTATATGTATTCATCAGTAGATCGATTTTTCATTTATATATACTCGTTTACATTTATTTACACTTTCGACCGCAGCTTTAGCTATCTAGAGGCCAGATGTAGGTCGCAATTTACCGACCGGTAACAGCCGATTTCGGCCGTTACCAACCGGTAAATGGGTATTTGTGATGTAGGGGCCCTATTCTACCGATTCCGTAAATTTACCGAATCGGTAAAATACCGAATCGGTAAAATACCGAATCGGTATTTTTACCGATTCGGTAACTGCCAGATGTAGGTGGGACTCTTCTGATTCCCAAAGGCCTTACAGATTCGGTATTTTACCACCCAATCCAATTGGGTGGTAAAATACCGAATCCAGGGGTGCATGCGCATTCATTCATCCACACCTATGCCATGTGACAGACAGACATGCCCTTAGGGCATGTCTGTGTGCCACATGGCACACATGCCTTTATTTGGGGTGCTAGAGGGTGTCAAAGTGACACCCCCTGCACCCTTGCAGGATTCGGTATTTACCGAATCGGTAAATACCAATTCGGTAATGCCCATTGATTCCTATGGGCTTCAAGGCAGATTCGGTAATTTAATTACCGAATTTACCTAAATTTCCCTCCTTCAATTTTACCGATTCATAAATACCGAATCGGTAAAATTCGGTATTTATTAGTAGGTAAAATATACTTACCTACATCTGGCCCTAGAACTCTAATGTGAACAATACTTTCAATACTTTATAAATATATTAATAGTACAAAGAGAGGGGGCTTTCGTCAGTCACCTTCAGACATTAACTGTCAGAAATTAAAAGTGTTGCTACTGGTTGGCTCAGCTGTCCTTCCAGCCCATGGCATTTCATGGAAGGTTAGATTCTCCATTTGCTATTTCCAGTTCGTTTTTGGTGATTAGCGGGCCACGAGCCAGTTCTCACTCCTGCTCATCCCCATCACAGTAGCCCGTTCTGTATGGTATTTTTCTACCCCCTCCATTTCTCCTTATCATGATTTCTCTCCCCCCTCCCCCGTTGCTTATCCTTTTCCCATCTTCGTCGCACTCCCTTTTATCTGCAGTCTATCATCCCCACCTCGGTCACTCTCGTTATTCTCACTGCTTCATACTTTCAACTACTTCTTCCCCACTTCCATCAGCATCATTTTCTTTTTGTTTTTTTGTCGCGAAAAACGATATCCCCATTGCCTATAGATAGCAAATGAGGAAGGTAAGGTGTACAAACATGTGAAGCCTTACATATATTTTCCAGAATATTCTTATCAAGATGAAAATAAAGCTGCACAAATGTCAGATATTGATCATGTGTATGTTTTTGTTTTGTTTGTTTTTTTGTTGCAATTCTTCATTAAGGAGTAGTAAAGATAAGGTCCCAATTTCTTACACTGGGTGAAAATATCATACACTAACCCACGTGCCAGGGTGAAAACAGGTCACGTCATCTTGCCACCCTTTGACATTGAGCGCGGTACCAGGCAGGGTTGCCCACTCTCACCAATTCTTTTTGCCCTGGCCATGGAGCCCCCGGCCTGCACGCTCCGCAGTCACGTCATAGACTGGGGCATACAAGTGCATACGCAGTGGCATATAGTATCCCTGTATGTGGATGATGCACTGATTTATCTATGCAACGAGGGCAAGGATCTCCGCGGTCTTGTTGCACTATTAGAAGCCCATGCACCGCTGTCGGGCTTGAAAGTCAACTGGGATAAGTCCATCTTGTTCCCAATGTCATTCATCCAAATCGAACAGATACTGCGGCAACCCCATGCCCCACTTGCCATAGCGTATGACTCCTTTAAATTCCTGGGAGTCCAGGTCTATCATTTCCCTTCTGATCTGATGGTCAGCAACCTGGGGAAGGTGATCAACGATGCCAGGGCGACGCTCCCGTTCTTGACCACCCTCCCGCTATCCCCCATGGGTCGGATAGCCATATCCAAGATGCTACTCCTCCCAAGGCTTCTATACTTTTTTACCATCCTTCCCTATAAACCGCCTCAAAAATTATTCCATGATCCATGGTCATTGCTAGTCTCTTTGATATGGGGCAACTCCAGAGCAAGGGTAGCAATCTTGAAGCTGCATCTCCTATATCGGAGGGAGGTTTGGGAGCGCCCGATTACGAGAGATACTATGCAGCCGCTCAGCCCCAGTGGCCCATCCACTGGTTTGTAAAGCAGAACCTAGCTGGACTAGATAATTGGGCAATTGCGTTATCGCATCCAGACCTGATTGAGTGGCTATTAGGCACCAAAACTCAGCTGCAGAGGACTGAGGGCTGCACTTTGCTACGGACAGCCCGTAATGCCTGGTTGCATTATGTAATAGTAGGTAAAAGTGGACACAGAAGAAATATACAAACTGCAACACTAAAAACTGTGTCTACTTGGTGAATGTTCTTGCAACCTCCTATATATCGGAATGACAACCAGAGCCGTGAGGACAAGAGTGAACGAACACAGAAGCAACATACGGTGTAAAAGAAACATCACCAAAATGAGCAGACACTACATTGAAACAGGTCATACACCAGATCAAATGACCTTGACTGTCATCAAGTCCAACTCTTCATCGTCTAATAGGACACTATTCCAAAAGGCACAAAGATGGGTCCCCTGCCTCCGTACAAATACCCATGGTCTAAACGACAAAATACCATGGCTTGAGGTAGTGTAGACTAAGAACTATCCCACTACAAAATTCTATTCTTCCTACCCCTGCAGACAAAACCATAACAATAATATGTGAACTATAGAGACCACTAACAGTCCACAAACACACCCCCTCAGGGACATGCAAGAACAATCAATCTGTTTAAACCATTTTTAGACTACTCCAAGTGGCACCCATATACTCTGCATCCAACATACACATATCACCATTCCTTAATATAGGCCTTCTCTGATGCTCTGAGCAATAACCATCACACTTTATGTATCTAAAAAAAACGTCGGACAATCCACACCATATAATATGACAGATAAGACATAACCACACCATTCCAAAAATGGCGCCCGTGGTTCGTACCACATATCTGCCAAAATCTACGGGCGAGCCTTTTAACTCCTCATACTATCAACCTTGATAAAGGTTTTTTTCTGAAACACTACAATAAGTCAGTATCAAACACTCAATATTAATATTATGGTCTGAGTAGTAACAACATCAATTTAGCAGATAACAATGATGACCCCACTCCAAGATGACACCGACTGTTCATATCACATATTTGCCACTTAACGTGCAACTAACTAACTAACAGGAAGCACACCTCCCCTATATAAGCGGCAAGGGCCATCCTCTCATTACCAGCGGAGACAACGAGAGGCACGCAGAAGGATCGGCCCTGCAACTACAGGAGAACAATGAGTAAACTGAAAAGGGGAAACCCTTTAGAATGCAAGGAGTTTCTCAAGCTTCAGCAACTTACAATCGGTTCCCTGGCTTTCAAAATAATTTCCTTTGACTAAAACAGTGAGGCACAACAAAGCCTCATAATTTTATGTACTGTCGTTTTCCATTTACAGAAAAGGGTAAAACCCTTATAGCATCTGTAGGAGAGTAGGGTCTGCTTCCTATGGTTACCCCCACTTTTTGCTGTGATTCTCCGGTTTTTCGACTTTAGTGTGGTAGTGGACCTACTAATCAGGCCCACAACCCAGCTGTTCTCTCTCTAAATTGATACCATGTACTTTAGGTACATATCAGATTGGTTACTGGGTCACCCTTGTGAGCCCCTGTATAGTGTACCATCGGTACCCAGGGAATAGGTGCACCCTAGGCCTGCCAGGGGCTGCAGCATGTATTGTGCCACCCCTGGTTTGCCTTCCAAACTGACACCACAGGTCAGTTAACATAGCCTGGGTAAGGTGGTGTAATCACCCCTTACTTAGATATAGTATGCCTATACCTATATATACATATAGACACATGCACACCTATAAGTCCCTCCTATGGCGGGCATTAACAATTCTGGAGGCAGAGTGCTTTATTGTATGTGAGAGGGTGCCCTTGCATGAGCTGAGCCCCTCTGCAGCTTTCGGAACCATCTCCTTATAGCTGTTCTATGATATAGCCATACCATATACTTTTAAGTGCATTATAATACTCGCGCATAATGCTAACTTTGGTTTGGCTTTATCAAAACATGTTGTGTAATGTGTCAAACACTTTGGAATACTACCCCCTGCCAGTTCTGGCGTCAGGTGTAGCATTCCACCCTTCTAGAGGGAGAAGACATGTAGTTACTGGTTTACCCGTCGCCAAATTTATGTAGTGAAGAGTCAGACAGCAGTGAATCCGATAAGTAGATTTATTGCAGGAAAACAAGACACCTTAAACACCCACCAACAGGAGCAGACAGCAAGGCAACCATATTCTCCAGCACCTTGTACAAACTCCCCAAGGTTCACCTCATGACAGCCCTACATTCTAACATACTAACATACTTACATTCTAGTGAAATTACATACTAACATTCTACTATGACTTACATTGGAATACTACACAGAGCACATGCCTTTACAGCAATTCGCTCATGGTTTCATCCGGGAGTCTTGAGACCGGTAGGGGTGAGTAGTTCACTTCCCACACCCTGTATTATATAAACATTATATAAACACAAACTAACACTACTTCCACAGGTATGCTACAGCGCCCAGAGCACATCACTTTACAGCAATGAGCTCACGATTTAGGCTCTCGGTTTAATCTCCGAGTCTTCAGACCAGTAGGAGAAACTTGTTCGCTACCCACTCCCATATACTATAAACGCATACTTACACTACTTACCAAGTTATACTACAGCGGCTAGTTTCCTACAGCGCTCAGAGCTTCCTGCTTCCGGTATAGTATAAACGCATGGTAGGGTCAGTCGTTTACTTCCCACTCCCTGTATGGTGTAAATGCCTACTAACACTACTTGCACACAAATACTACAGCGCCCAGAGCCCATCCCTTAAAAGCAATCACCTCGGTTTGATCTCCAAGTCTTCACACCGGTAGGCGCGAGTACTTTGCTTCCCGCTTCTGGTATAGTATACACGCACAATAGTGGTTAGTACTTCGCTTTCAACTCCCTGTATGGTATAAACACCTACTAACACTACTTGCACATGTATGCTACAAAGTCCAGAGCACATCACTTTACAGCAATGAGCTCACGGTTTAGGCTCTCGGTTTCATACCCGAGTGTAGCAGCATATCATCTCAGCAGCATGTCACTCTGAGCAACACCTCTCCGACCGGTAGGAGTGATTACTTCGCTTCGCATTCTCTTTCCTGCTTTTTTGGCCCTTTTTTCCCCTTACCCGCTTCAACGGAATCACAAAATGGCGGTCAACACTTCCTTGTTGCGACCGCGCGCAGCGCTTGCAACCAATAAGAAGCAAGCTCGTTCATGTAACGCCTCAGCCAATCAGATGGCAGAATTCCCAAATATCTGTAAATTTCAATATTTTGCCAAAACTACAGAATTAATTTACACCAAATAAATAAAAGCATGCTTTCTAGACCAAGACCCGTCTCCCTGCCAAATTTGGGATAATTCCGTTCACCCGTTCGACCTGTAGCCTTGTCTAAAGTTTCGTATGGAAATTAACATGAAGAAAACACGTTTTGGGACCCCCCTTTTATCTCAGCCCCCCTTGACGAATCACCCCCAAACCTTTGAAATAGATGCTGATATGAACAAAGAATTAGTTTTGAAAATTTCATGAAGATTCATCAAATGACCCCAAAGTTATTAGCAAAACAAAAAATGTTCTTCCTATGGAAACTTGGTCCTAACTATAACTACCTACTGGCGAACGCCAGTAGGTAATATATATATATATACATATATATGTATATATATATATATATATATATATATATATATATATATATATATATATATATATATATATATATATATTACCTACTGGCGATAGCCAGTAGGTATATATAGTTAGGACCTAGCTACCATAGGAAATCCAGAACATTCTATTGGGAATAACTTTGGCGCTGGTTGAGGAATTTGCGTGTAATTTTCCAAAATTTAGGCCAACTCTGCTCCGCTTCTTCCCTGGAAGTATCGGGGGGATTCGTCATGCGGGGGCCAAGAAAAAAGGGGGGTCCCAAAACGTGTTTTCCCCATGTTAATTTCCATAGGACGAATAGACAAGGCTACAGCCCGAACCGCTAAATGGAATTACACCAAACTTTGCAAAATTGTAGGGACTGGTACGCAGAAGTGCCTTTTCAATATTTGGTGAAAATTTCTCCAGTGGTTTTTATGAAAATTAACTTAAAAAACACATATATATCTGGGCGGAACCTAACCACACATCTCATCGTGAGATCTGATTGGCTGTCAGCACTTCATCCAAGAAGTGTTGGCAGCCATCTTGGGACCAATATACATGATAGCACCTCATTAAAAAGCATTGTAGTTAATAGTTACATTATAAATCATTTGTTGATGGTACCATACTCATTTTAGGAATTGTGGTGTGTTCTAAGGTGATTTTACCATGTGAAAAAACCTTCTGCTGGGATATCATGAATCATATTTGAAAGAAAACTATTATCTCATGCTTTTCCCACAGTGGTTTGGAAGGGGATCTATAAGCTAAACTGAAAGCATACATTCTGTAAATTCACATTATCTTTCTCAGTCATGTGAGAATGAAATCTGACATTCTCAGTAAAACATGTACAAACAACAAGCACAGAGACTGTCAGTCTATTCCTTTGTGCTCTACTGCAGCCTCCTAGAGTGTTCTAAAGAACAACTAGAGTGCTAACAGTCCTACTTATTAAAAAGGTATGGCACACCTGAAGCCATCTTGGTTGGAATAAAGTGGTAACTCTTAAAACATTTAATTTTAAAAGGAACAAAATGAGGGGGTATATTTTGCCATAGAAAGTATGATTAGTGCTGCAGAAAAAAGATGTGGGCACATTTTGAGTGACTTCTCAAATCCTCTTCTATTTCATTAAAAAATTCTGACATGCAGTCTCCCAAGATGGCCACCAGAGACAAAAGAGCCCACATGTAGCCCAAATATCACACAGATGTAGCCCAAGTATAACCCAATGACAGAATGTTCCAGAGTGTCCTAAAGAACAACTAGAGCGCTAACAGTCTTACTTATGACAAAATTATGACACACCAGAAGCCTTCTTGATTGGAATGAAGTGGTAAGTCTGAAAACATTTAATTTAAAAAGGAACAAAATGAGGGGGTTTATTTTGCCATAGAAAATATGATTAGGGCTTCAGAAAGAAAAATTAGGGCACATTTTGAGTGACTTCTCAAATCCTCTTCTATTTAATTAAAAAAAATTCTGACATGCAGTCTCCCAAGATGGCCACCAGAGACAAAAGAGCACAAATGTAGCCCAAATATCACCCAGATGTAGCCCAAGTATACCCCAATGACAGAATGTCCCAGAGTGTTCTAAAGAACAACTAGAGCGCTAACAGTCTTACTTATGACAAAAGTATGGCACACCAGAAGCCATCTTGATTGGAATGAAGTGGTAACTCTTAAAACATTTAATTTAAAAAGGAACAAAATGAGGGGGTATATTATGCCATAGAAAGTATTATCAGTGCTGCAGTAAGAAAAATTAGGGCACATTTTGAGTGACTTCTCAAATCCTCTTCTATTTCATTAAAAAGTTCTGACTTGCAGTCTCCCAAGATGGCCACCAGAGACAAAAGAGCCCAAATGTAGCCCAAATATCACCCAGATGTAGCCCAAGTATAGCCCAATGACAGAATGTCCCAGAGTGTTCTAAAGAGCAACTAGAGCGCTAACAGTCTTACTTATGACAAAAGTATGGCACACCAGAAGCCATCTTGATTGGAATGAAGTGGTAAGTCTGAAAACATTTAATTTAAAAAGGAACAAAATGAGGGGGTATATTTTGCCATAGAAAGTATGATTAGTGCTACAGAAAGAAAAATTAGGGCACATTTTGAGTGACTTCTCAAATCCTCTTCTATTTCATTAAAAAAATTCTGACATGCAGACTGAAACATGCACTTTGAACACTAGCAGCAGACTTCCCTGGTGAGCAGTAGCTTTACTACAGTAATCTACTGAGCAACTAGAGTGCTAACATTCAGAATTTATGGCAAATGTGTGACACATCTGAATGCCTTCTTGATGGAACCAAAGTAAACAAGCATTGAAAATGCAATAGATCTCGCCCTCGTTTAAGTTAAAGCCATTCTGTTTGTAATGAGGTGGCTTTTTAGCTTTGCTTTTATTAGTGTTTTTAAAACCTTCATGTAAATAACTTGCATATGTATGCATATATGTATATGTATGCATGCATTTATATTTGTATTTATATAGATATGCAGATTATATATGTTTATATATGTATATATATATATATATAAACACATACATATATATAAATGCATATGCATATATATGCATATATATGTGTGTATGTGTGCGTGTAGAGAGAGGTAGAGAGGTAGAGGTGTAGAGGTAGAGAAGTAGAGGTAGAGAGGTAGAGGTAGAGAGGTAGAGACTAGTAGAGAGAGAAGTAGAGAGAGGTAGAGAGGTAAAGAGTAGAGAGTGAGTAATAGAGAGTAGAGAGTGAGTAGTAGAGAGTAGTAGAGAGCAGTAGAGAGAGTAGCAATGAATGAGTAGTAGAGAGTAGTAGAGTGAATAGTAGAGTGAGTAGTAGAGAGTAGTAGAGAGTGAGTAGTAGAGAGTGAGTAGTAGAGAGTAGTAGAGAGTAAGTAGTAGACTGAGTAGTAGAGAGTGAGTAGTAGAGAGTAGTAGAGAGTAAGTAGTAGAGTGAGTCATAGAGAGAAGTAGAGAGTGAGTAGTAGAGAGTAGTAAAGAGTGAGTAGTAGAGAGTAGTAGAGAGTGAGTAGCAGAGAGAATAGTAGAGAGTAGTAGAGAGTGAGTAGTAGATAGAGAGTAATATAGAGAGAGTAGTAGAGAGTGAGTAGTAGAGAGTGAGTAGTAGAGAGTGAGTAGTAGAGTGAGTAGTAGAGAGTGAGTAGTAGAGAGCAGTAGAGAGAGAGTAGTAGAGAGTGAGTAGTAGAGAGTAGTAGAGTGAGAAGTAGAGAGTGAGTAGTAGAGTGTAGTAGTGAGTGAGCATTAAAGAGTGAGTAGTAGAGAGAGAGTAGTAGAGAGTGAGTAGTAGAGAGTGAGTAGTAGAGAGTAGTAGATAGTGAGTAGTAGGGAGTGAGTTGTAGAGAGAGAGTAGTAGAGAGTAGTAAAGTAGTAGAGAATGAGTAGTAGAGAGTGGGTATTACAGAGTAGTGGAGTAGTAGAGAGTAAGTAGTAGAGAGTAGTAGAGAATATTCCAAAGTTTGGCACAGCACCACTTGCACAATAAGTCCAATCAAATCATATAACTTCGAGTCCTTATTGAAGCGCTGAATCTTGGTGTATATTCAAATGCTTTTATTTTCCTTAAGTTTATGTACCACAGCCAGCCGACGTGTTTCGTTCTGTACAACAGAACTTCTTCAGGTCGTTCTTATTTCCTTCAAGTTATGTCGGTATCCTGTTGTCATATAACTAGATACTTCCAAATGTTAGACGAGACGTAAGTACATTCTTATTCAAAGTGACTAGGTATCAATTTTACCCAGGCAATTTGGGCAGACTTGATTAATTTATAGCGTCCTCAAAGTCAGTCTTTCAAAAATTCCAAAGTATAGGACATGATAATCGAAATCCAAATGTTTCTCAAGAAAAATCATTTTCAATCGTTCGGAACATCGGCGTTTGGGCAGATATGACCCAGGGACCCCCAGTATGCAAGGGGAATTAGTCCCCCCTCTGCAAACGCACCAGTGGCCTGCGTTGCAGAGAGGTGTAAAAAGGAGAGTAGCCTCATTGCACCTCTGTGCAATGCATCCCCCTGGTGCATACTGGAGGTTCCAGGTAGGCTAGTTGCCCCCCAGGGACCCCCAGTATGCAAGGGGAATTAGTTCCCCCCTTCAAACATACACGGGGGCTGCGTTGCAGAGAGGTGTAAAAAAGGGTGTGGCCTCATTACACCTCTCTGCAATGCAGCCTCCTGGTGCATACTGGAGGCTCCTGGTGGGCTAGTTGGCCCCGAGGGACCCCCAGTATGCAAGGGGAATTACCTCACCCTCTGCAAACATGCCAGGGAGCTGCGTTGCAGAGAGGTGTAACAAGGGGCATATCCTCATTACACCTCTGCAATGCAGCCCCCTGGCGCATACTGGAGGTTCCAGGTGGGCTAGTTGGCCCCCAGGGGCCCCCAGTATGCAAGGGGAATTAGTTCCCCCTCTTCAAACATGCACGGGGGCTGCGTTGCAGAGAGGTGTAAAAAGGGGCATGTCTTCATTACACCTCTCTGCAATGCAGTCCCCTGGCGCATACTGGAGATTCCTGGTGGGCTTTCAGGTCTTATATAGTTAGGAATTAGCATTAAAAAACCTTTGAAATTCACTGAAAAAAACATAGGTTTCAGGCCTTATATAGTTAGGAATTAGCATTAAAAAACCTTGCAAATTCACTGAAAAAAACCATAGGTTTCAGGCCTTATATAGTTAGGAATTAGCATTTAAAAAACCTTTGCAATTCACTGAAAAAACCATAGGTTTCAGGCCCTATATAGTTAGGAATTAGCTTTTAAAAATATCTTTAAAATTCACTCAAAAAACTATAAGTTTTAGGGGTGTTATAGTTAGCTGGACATTTCACTCATACAAAACCATTGAAATTGCTCCCATATAGTTAGTTCTACTAACTATATTTCGCGCACTCGCAATCCACTGCTGATGATGTCACATATTACATCATTCATGACATGGTCAGTGACATCACTGATGACATCTCAAATGACATCACTGATGTCAGTGACTGTCTGTACTTTTTCGGTGTACTGTTGTTTCTAATTGTCCATTTTCTACATATACTTTAGTATCCAAAAACACTATTTCCTTATTGCTGATGGCTGATGTGAATCTCAGCCCCATTTCATTGTTATTAAGTTCGTTTAGATACTCAGTGAATTCCTTATCAGTTCAGTTCCAGATAAGGAACAAATCATCGATGAAACGAAGCCAAAGTATGACTTTTGATGCATAATGTTCATTCTCCTCCCTCCAAGCTATTGTTCTTTCCCACCAACCCATTGCTAGGTTGGCGTAGCTCAGAGAAATTGAAACTCCCATGGCGGTTCCGCATCGTTGAGCGTAATATGTCTTGTTAAAAAGAAAGATGTTATTATTCAGACATAGTTCTGTCATTTCTTTGATCATCCGCCAGTGCTGTAATTCCTCCAGGTGAAGAAGAATTCCATTGCTGTTAGGCCCATGCTGTGAGTTATAGAAGTGTATAAAGACACTACATCGATGGTTGCAAGTTGGTATCCTTTTTGGTATCAAATTTCATAGGAAGTCTCCTGTGTCCTTTATTTATGATGTCAGTGTGGGGACTATCGGTGCCAGGAAGTGGTCCACATAAATAGAAAGATTCTCATATATTGAGCTGCAGCTTGCTATGATAGGTCTTCCAGGAGGTCTCCTTAATGTTTTGTGCACTTTCGGCAGAAAGTACATTGTTGGCATAATAGGGTCTTCAGTGGTTAGGAATTGCACTTCTTGGTCAGTTAATAGTCCTTGGTTGTGCCACTTTGTGAGCTTGCTGTTTAATTCTACAATCAACTCGTTGATCGGATTCTTCATTAGTTTTTCATAATTTTTTATCTCACCTAATTGGCGCATAGCTTCCTGCATATAGTCAGTCTTTTCCATTATGACTATATGACTATATTACCGCCTTTATTGGCGGGCTTGATTTCCAATGAATCATTCTCCATCAGAGACTTCAACGCTTTACGTTCCAAGATTGACATATTCTCTTTTTTTCCTTTTTGTACATTATTTTTCATTTTTTCGAGATCCCCATTGACTAGTTCAAAAAATACGTCGATTTTGTTTCCTGGATATAACATCGGGCAAAATCTAGATTGTTTCCTGAACTTTGATTTTTGATGTTGCTCAATGTTCTGTCCCATGTTTTGTAGAACTTGACTGTCTGTCATTGTGGAATCCTCCACCTCATTGGCAAGTTCAAATGCAGTGCGCATCGCTGGAATTTCTGCAATTGTGACCTGCGCATCGAGGGTGCTGGTGTTTTGATCACTGTTTTCAAGTTGTGTCTCTCTTTTTTTTAAAGAATTTTGCCAATTTTAATTTGTGCGTATATCTGTACAAGTCAATCTTAGTTTCAACTGGGTCAAAATGAGTTTCCGGGCTAACCCTTTATTCAAGAGGTTTTCCTCAGCCCTGGTTAACACATGTTTGGACAGGTTGATAATTAAATATGGATCCGGTTCTCTTTCTTCCGTCATTTGCTGGTTATTCGATTTCTCAGATGATACCCCCTTGTTTTTTCTGGAGCTTCTTCTGGTTTTCCTTCGTTTTTTTTCTGGCTTTGTTGTCCTCTTCCCTTCGCACTGAGCCCTAAACAAAATAACATCAAAACTGACAGCAAACGTCTGAAAACCACAAGATGGATTGCCTGTCAATCGTCTGTCGTTGTAAACCCCTACAAAGGTATGATGGGATGATCCTATCGTGAAAGGTGACGAATAATGGCATGGGATAACCTTACAAACCAATTGGAAGGTATTAAAAAACCTAAGAACTTAAAATTGTTATAGGACTCACTGCAAAACAAACGTTAAAGTTTCCAAAAGTGATTGGAAAACTACCTCACCCAGAATCACCATCATGTGCTAAATGGACTAATGGACTAGAAGGTATATAAGTTAGAAAGAGACAATGGACTAGTGGCAACACTGAGAACAAGACCTGCGGTCGAAACGCGTAGGTGAAGGGGGCTGTATTGAAGTCTCTGTTGAATAAACCCAATTTATCGAATTGAGCTAGTGCGGACATTATTTTCTTTTGGTGGATAATATATATATATATATATATATATATATATATATATATATATATATATATATATATATATATATATATATATATATATATATATATATATATGTATGCACATATATTATATATGTGCTAGTAACTGCCCTTGGAATTGGAGAGCGGGAGCCAGAGTATCATTACGGCACCCGCGTGACAATCGCGGAACTCACAACTAGTGGCATACGCGGAACAGGTCTGGCCTAAAACACAAAACGGAAAGATCAAGGGAACAGAGGCAACTCGTAAGAGTAGTATCAAATACAACAAACAATAAACGAATAAAAAAACAACACGCAGTGCAGACATTCAAGTACACCTAATTAACCCTAACATCACGACCTTAACGAAGGGAAAAGAAGAGAAGGGAGAATAAAAAAGGAAAAAGAAAAAATAAAAAACAAATAATAATGGCCGAAAGAATGACAAATCGTACACAAAGGGCAAATCTACTATTGTATGATAATATGGTGGCTCAGGCTCCTCAAAACTCGACCAGCACAGCAATATCTTCAGAAACCCAAAAAAGATCAATACAGAGCGTTATTAAGGAGTTACAACAAGCCAAAATCGTGGAGGTCAATAAGTGGTGGGAAAAAACAACCCTTGAGAAATATATCGAATTTAAGAGAGTCCCAATAGGTTTGAGAATTTTAATTATGCCCACACTAAATGATCTAGACATGGATTTGATCAAACAATGGCAGATGGATACTAATGAATGCTCGTTAAAATTGATGAAGACATTATTAATACATGCTGAGCGGAAACTAGAGGGAATCTTGGAGAAAATTCAAGAACTTAAAAAAGAGCTGGACAAACATCCCGAGAATGAGGAGAAAAAAGAACTATTGGAGACCATGGAGAAAAAAATTCCTAAACATGAAGCGGAGGTGGAAAAAAGAAAAGCGAGTAAATTTAACCGAGATCGCATAGACTATGCTAATGGCAGGATATACACCTTCGCCAGGAAGTATGACTCACTAAGAAACAGAGCAGCTATGGATAGATGCATCAGTCATGATAATCAGGGTGTCTATGAAAGTTCTGACCCAAGTTCAACGGATGAAGAATCAGACTTGGCAAAGTTGGATTTTCGTGGGGAAATGAGGCTAGCCCAAATGGAGACGCGACAACGAGGAAGAGCACGAGGGACCACATGGGGAAGAGGGAGGGGATCAAATCCCCCGCAACCAGACGCAGCAAAAGAAGGAACAAGGCCAAAAAGAGGAGAAGAAAAGAAAAAACAAAAATGAAAAAGATGACACAAAATGAAAACTTGGTTATAAATCTGTCAAGTATGACCCTGAACAAAGACCACATCAGCTTTCTTAACAAAGGACTTTCTTTTTGCCCCAATACTAAAATGGACATTCCCAATTTTCGGATCGACCTATATAAATTTTGTCGTAAGGCTAAATTAAAGAAACATTTTGAAGAGAGACCGCCCAATAAATTCAACTCACGTTTATTACCAATTGAAACATCTCTGCTGACACGGAAGGAATTACCTGCCCTGAGGGTGATGTCAAATCTAGACAGTGAAACAATAGGAAGTAACTCTCTTAAGTCTACAACCAATAAAACTGATCTCGACATCTGCAGACGGGAAGGCATCATGACCAATAAGGGTGGAGAAAGTGGACTCAAGTCACAATCGAAATTTTTCCCACAATTACCACCTGTCAACAAAATAGATCTTTTCCATGAAATTGTTGTAGAGGAAATGAACCAACTTACCAAACAAAAGAAAAAATATGAAAAACCATCATGGAATCTAACGAAAGGAGAACAAAGGGCCTTGAAAGAACTGAGAGACAATCAAAAAGTCATTATAAAGGCCGCAGATAAAGGCGGAAATATTGTTGTGCAAGACCGAGAGCAATATATTACAGAAGCCTACCGCCAATTGAATAACCAAGATCACTATACTAAGTTAGAGACTAATCCAACTGAACGATGGACTAAAGAATATCATTCTCTACTGCTGAATTGGAAAGATAAAGGACTTATAAACTTTGAGGAATTCATGTATTTGAAGGTAGAGAACCCCATAACAGCAACAATATACTTTCTGCCGAAAGTACATACGTCTCTCAATTGTCCACCTGGCAGACCCATAGTTAGCTCCATGGGTTTGTTACTTGAGAAAACCTCACATTTCATTGATGTGTTCCTGATGGAGTACGTGAAATCCCTTCCGTCCTATCTAAAGGACACAACAGCTTTCCTGAACAAATTAATAAATCTTACCTGGAATGAGAATCTTGCCATGGTTACAATAGATGTAAACTCATTGTACACGTCCATTCAACATCTAAATAGACTTTCAGCTGTGAGGAAATTCCTGGATTCACGGTCACTTAGTTTCCTCGAGCACTCAGATATGCTACTGGATATGTTGAACTATTGTTTAACCCATAATGTTTTTCTCTTTAATGGGGAAATTTACCTTCAAAGGCAGGGCACTGCCATGGGAACATCTGTAGCTCCAACATACACGAATCTTGTTATGGCAGTATGGGAGGAAAACATACTAAGAAGCAAATACAAGTCCAATATACGAACCTGGATAAGGTATATTGATGACCTGTTTGTCTTGTGGGAAGGAGATCAAAACCACCTATCAGAATTTTTAGAGGATCTAGACCACAATGACTTGAATCTAACATTCACCTCATCCTGTAGCAAAACCAGAGTGTTCTACTTAGATGTGGAAGTATTTGTTAAAAACCAATGGTTCTGTACAAAAATACATAGGAAACACACTGCCACTAACAGTGTTCTTCATGCTAGCAGTGGACATCCGGACCATCTAAAGTGGAGCATCCCGTATGGAGAGATGCTCCGCGTCAAAAGAAACTGCTCAGAACCAAAGGATATAGAACAAACTATTGTAGACACTGGTCTCAGATTTCTGGCAAGGGGATATCCTATGGAGGTCATTGAACAGGCTAAGATAAAAATTCAGGAAAGACCACGATCCACATTACTGGAAACATTGGAGAAGGTGGAAAACGAAGAAACAACTCGCATCATCATGGATTTCAACGCAGAACACCAAAGTCTTAAAAAAATCATAAAGAAAAATTGGAAAATCCTGATGCTAGATGATTCATTGAAAAAAACCCTTCCACCAACTCCACAAATACCTTACAGAAAGACAGCTTCTCTGGGTGATATCCTCACACAAAGCCACCTACCGACCATCCATCCACAGAATGAGAAAGGCAACAAATCATGGCTTACAACACCTGGCTTCTGGAAATGCTCTAAATGCAAAGCCTGTGAGCATGGCAAAAACACACTCTCATATGAACTACAAAATGGAAACATAGAAAAAATCACCGATCACATAACGTGTGAATCCAAATTTGTAGTATACGTCCTACAATGTCCATGCCAAAAACTATACGTAGGCAGTACAATAAATAAATTGAAGCTACGTATATTACAACACCTTAGGGCGATCAAGAATCAGGATCTCGCTTACCCAATGGCCAAACACTTTCAGGAGAAGAATTCTAGCAATAACCAGGAACTCAATTTTTTTGGTGCAAAATTGGTTAAGCAGCATGAAAGAGGAGGAGATAGAACCTTAGACCTAAGAAGAGCAGAATCAAGGTTCATCTTGGCACTAGGAACAGAGAATCCTTTTGGACATAACCTGGACGCAGAACTGTATGTACATTTATAGAATAACCATCTCTGTACAACACGAGTAAATATTGTTGATCGAACTGGATGAGAGAGTAAACAATCCAAGGTTTAAGAGGGAAATTGACTAAAAGTCCTATATAATTGAGTAAAAATTGTTTTATCAAATAAGGACAATGACCATATGGGCATTATATGGATGTTTATACTTAATGGCATTATGTTAGGGTAAAGTTAATTGAATCATTGAATGAGGTAGTTTTATTCTGTTGCTCACTATGTACTGTTTGTGTAAGTCTACTTTAGCTTGATCGTAAAACAGATAGTGGGCTACTTTACACCCCCCCGGCTTCTCAGTGTATATATATTGGTGGGGGAAACCTGGTGGAGAAGGGATATGTGAAAGGTCAAGGATAGGAATGCGTTTTTGCACACTTACGCTATTTGCACATAACATGTTTACAAAAGATAATTTGCACAATGCACTTGGCACTTTATTTGTAGTATTATTGATTGACTGACCTGATAGATAACTGTTATCTCTCCCCTCAATCCGTCCACCCTTCACTCTTACTTTTACTCTTACTTTTACCTTCCCCTATCTTGCGATTGATGATTAACTTCTTAATGCTTACTATGAATTATTGAAATTGTTTGATATAGTAATTAGGAATACATTGTACCCCACACCTACTTCCCTTACTTTTATGTAACCTTTGAAAATTAGAATTTTAACTAAGAAGTTATGATGGGAGTGATTTTGCTCAAAAGAGGTTTGACTTGCCATTTTCTGTCATAGGGTACTTTACCTATAGGTTTCTTTGCTCATAAAACTGTGTACATAAATGAAAGTCTAAAATGGCCACTGAAAAATAAGTGATTACAAGGGTTAACAGTCTAGTCTGTTTTTAATGGTAATGAAGAAGGGACTTTAAGCACTTTGCACTTTAAATGGACTGTTTGGACTGCAGGACTCTATGGTCCATTCGAAGGCAACCGCCGAAACGCGTTGACCGTCCTCTTTTTGTCTGCACAATGGTGTTGAAAGAATAAAAAAACCTACCTGAAAACGAGTGTTGGACCCTGTTTGTGCTGTGGTGCTTCGGACGCTCTGGTTGCAAATTGGAGTGGCTGTGTCCGTTCTTCGTTGAAGATATATATATTTATATTCACTAAAAAAAACCATAGGTTTTAGGCCTTATATAGTTAGGAATTAACATATAAAAAACCATTGAAATTCCTCCTATATATATATATATTAGCATTTAAAAAACCAATGAAATTCACTGAAAAAACCAAAGGTTATCCACTATATATAGTTAGGAATTAGCCTTTAAAAAACCAATGAAATTCACTAAAAAAACCATAGGTTTTAGGCCTTATATAGTTAGGAATTAACATATAAAAAACCATTGAAATTCCTCCTATATAGTTAGCTGGACATTTTATTGATATAAAACCAATGAAATTCGACATATAGTTAGGTCCACTAACTATATATTTCGCGCATCCGCAATCCAATGCTGATGATGTCAGGGACTGAATGTCCTCAGGAGAGGCGATCTTCAGGTATAGTTGGGTATCATCCACATTCATGTGATAATGAATGCTGAAAGATTTCAGAATTTTTGTCAGAGGCTCCATGAACAGGTTAAAGAGCGTGGGAGAAATCACTGAACTCTGGGGAACCCCCAAAATGACCGGTGCAGGATGGGACAGGGATTGGTTCACCTTGAAGCTTTGGGACCTGTTCTGAAGGAACAAAGAGAACCAGTTTAGTACAGGCCCAGACAGCCCCATCCTGTGTTCCAGGAGGTCAATTAGGTTACTGTGTTTGACAGTATCTAATGCTGACGGAGGGTCAAGAAGGATCAATAAGCACGACTCATTATGGTCCAACATTCTTAGCGCATCATCGACAATGTGCTTTAGCGCAGACTCTGTATTATGGCCCGGGCAGAAACCAGATTGGCATTGGTCCAGGAGTTGGAAATGGTCGATGTGGTTACAGAGTTGGGCGAGCATACATTTCTCTAGGAGCTTTGCCAAGGTGAGGAGGTTAGAGATTGGGCAAAAGTTATGAAGGTCTGTGGTATCAGCAGATGGTTTCTTTAGAATCTGGATAACTTGACCAGATTTAAGGCAATCTGGAATAGTACCTTGTCGAAGTGATGCATTGACAATCGTAGTCCAAAGTGTTAGTAAGGAGGATCTAACTTCTGGGAAAACGTTTGATGGCAGAGGGTCGTTATAGTTATTGGAAGGTTTCAAAGTAAACAGCATTTTGCGTATAGTGCAGCTCTTTTAAGCACTAGCATGTGTGCACTGCTGAGCCTGAGGTCAATTTAAAAGTAGCCCTGGGTGTTCAGAAAGAGGTAAGAGAGGTGCAAAAAAGAGGCAAGAGAGGTGCAGAAAGAGGGAAGAAGGGTTCAGAAAGAGCCAAGAGAGGTGCAGAAAGAAGCAAGAGAGGTGCAGAAAGAGGCAAGAGAAGTTCGGAAAGAGGCAGCAGAGATGCAGAAACAGGCAGAAGAGGTGCAGAAAAAGGAAACAGAGGTGCAAAAAGAGAGAAGAGCAGTGCCAAAAGAGACAAAAGGGGTACAGAATTTTACAAGAGAAGTACAAAAAGAAGGAAGAGCAGTGCATTAAGAAACAACAGAGGTGCAGAAGGAGGAAGAGGGGTACAGATGTGGCAAAGGAAGATCAGAAACAAGCAAAAAAGATGAAGAAAGAGGCTAGAGGGGCAGAGAAAGAGGCAAGAGAGGTAAAGAAAGCACCAAGAGAGGTGAAGAAAGAGGCAAGAAGGGTATAGAAAGAAGTAAGTGGGATGCATAAAGAAGCAAGTGAGGTGTAGAAAGAAGCAAGACAAGTGCAGAAAGAAAGAACAGAGGTGCAGAAAGAAGCAAGGGGTGCTGAAAGAGGAAAGAGTAGTACAGAAAGAAGCAAAAGAGGTCTATAAAGAGGCACAAGGGGTACAGAAAGAGGCAAGAGCAGTGCAGAAAGAACCAAGAGACATGCAGGAAATGGGAAGAAGGGTACAGAAAGAGGCACAAGGGATGCAGAAAGAAGCAAGAGAGGTGTAGAAACAAGCCAGAATAGTGCAGAAAGAAGCGACAGAGGTACAGAATGAGGCAAGAGGGATGCAGGGAGAGGTAAGAGAAGTGCAGAAGAAAGCAACAGAGGTGCAGAAAGAGGCAAGAAAAGTACAGAAAGAGGCAAAAGAGGTGCACAAAGAGGGAACAGGGATACACAGAGAGGCAAGAGAGGTATAGAAAGAGGCAAGAGGGAAGCAGACATATGCAAGAGAGTAGCAGATAGAAGCAAGAGCAGTGCAAAAAGAACCAACAGAGGTACAGAAAGAGTCAATAGGGGTGCAGAACAAGGCAAGAGAAGTGCAGAAAAAAGCAAAAGAAGTGCCGAAGGAGAGGTGCACACAGAGGCACAAGGGGTGCAGAAATTTGTGAGAGAGATACAAAAAGAAGCAAGAGAAGTACAGGAAGAAGCAGCGGAGGCGTAGAAAGAAGCAAGAGGGTTGTAGAAAGCAAGCAAGAGAAGTGCAGAAAGAAGGAACAGAGGTGCAGAAAGAGGCAAGATTGGTGCAGAGATTTGCAAGACAGGTGCAGAAAGAAAGAAGAGCAGTACGGAAACAACCAAAAGAGGTGCAGAAAGAGGCAAGAGGGGTACAAAAAGAGGCACGAGAAGTGCAGAAAGAAGGAACAGCGGTGCAGAAAGAGACAAGAGAACTGTTGAAAGATGCAAGAGAATTGCAGAAAAAGGTAAGAGATGTATAGAAAGAGGGAATAGGGGTGCAGAAAGATGCAAGAGAAATTTGAAAAGAGGGAAGAGAGGTGTAGAAAGAAGGATGAAGGGTACAGAAAGAGGCACAACGGGTGCAGAAAGAAACAACAGAAATGCAGAAAGAAGCAACAGAGGTGCAGAAAGAAGCAACAGAGGTGCAGAAAGAGCCAAAGGGGGTGCAGGAAGAAGAAGAGAAGTGCAAGAAAGAAGCAACAGAGGTGCAGAAGGAGGCAGGAGAAGTGCAGAGACAGGCACGAGAGTTGAAGAAACAGGTAAAAGAGGTGCATAAAGAAGCAAGAGCAGTGCAGAAAGAACCAACAAAAGTGCTGAAGGAGGCAAGTGGGGTTCAGAAAGAGGCGAGAGGGATGCAGAAATAAGCAAGAACAGTGCAGTAAGAAACAACAGATGTACAGAAGGAGGCAAGACCAGTGCAGAAAGAACCAAGAGACGTGCAGGAAAAGAGAAGAAGTGTACTGAAAGAGGCACAAGGGGTGCAAAAAGAAGGAAGAGAAGTGAGGAAAGAAGCAACAGAGGTGCGGTGCTGAAAGAGGTAAGACGGGTGCAGAAAGAGGCAAGAGAAGTGCAGAAATCAGCAACAGAGGTACAGAAAGAGGCAAGAGTGGTGCAGAATGTGAGAAGAGAGGTGTAGAAAGAGGTAATAGAGTTGTAGAAAGAGGCAGGAGAAGTGCAGAAAGAGGCAAGAGTGGTATAGAAATAGGCAAGAGAAGTGCAGAAAGAAGCAAGAGAATTGCTGAAAGAACCAACAGAGGTTTAGAAAGAAGCAAGAGAAGTGCATAAAGAGGCAAGTGAGATGCATAAAGACGCAAGAGAGGTGCAGAAAGAAAGAAGACAAGTGTAGCAAGAGACAACAGGGGTGCAAAAGAAACAAGACAGGTACAGAAAGAAGCATGGGAAGTGCAGAATGAAGCAACAGGGGTGCAGAAAGAGGCAGGATAAGTGCAGAAAGAAGCAACAAAGGTAGAGAAAGAGGCAAGAGAACTGCAGAAAGAGGCAAGAGAGTTGCAGAAACAGGCAAAACAGGCACTAAAAGAAGGAACAGGCGTGCAGACGGAGGCAAGAGAGGTGCTGAAACAGTTAAGAAGGATGCAGAAAGAGGTAAGATCGGTGCAGAAAGAACTAAGCGAAGTACAGGAAAAGAGAAGAAGGGTGCAGAAAAAGACACGAGGGGTGCAGAAAGAAGGAAGAGAAGTGAGGAAAGAAGCAACAGAGGTATAGAAAGTAGCTAGAGAAGTGCAGAAAATGCAAGTGAGATGCAGAAAGAGCCAAGAGAGGTACATAGTGAGGGAATATGAGTACAGAAAAAGACAACAGGGATACAGAAAGAAGCAAGACGGGTACAACAAGAAGCATGGGATGTGCAGAATGGAGCAACAGGGGTACAGAAAGAAGGAAGAGAAGTGCAGACAGATGCAACAGAGGTACAGCAAGAGGCCAGAGTGCTACAAAAAGAGGCAAGAGAGTTACAGAAAGAGGCAGAAAGAGGCAAGAGAGTTGCAGAAATAGGCAAAACAGGTACAGAAAGAGGGAACAGGGGTGTAGACAGAGGCAATCCAGGTGCAGAAACAGGTAAGACAGGTAAGAGGGATGCAGAAATTTGAAAGAGGAGTGCAGAAAGAAGCAAGAGCAGTGCAAAAGTACCAACAGAGGTACCGAAACAAGCAACAGAGGTACAGAAAGCGGCAAGAGTGGTGAAGAAAGAGGGAAGAGAGGTGTAGAAAGAGGCAAGAGAGTTGCACAAAGAGGGAAGAGGGGTACAGAAACAGGCAAAATAGGTGCAGAAAGAAGCAAATGAGGTATAGAAGGAGGCATGAGAGGTGCAGAAAGAGGCAAGATATGTGCAGAAACAGGCAAGAGAAGTGCTTAAAGAGGTTAGAGAGGTGCAGAAGAAGGCAAAAAAACTACAGGAAGAGGCAAGAGAGTTTCAGAAAGAGACAACTGAGGTATAGAAGGAGGCAAGAGAAAAGCAGAAAATGGCAAAAGGGGTGCAGAAAGAGGGAACAGGTGGGCAGACTATGACAAGAGAGGCGCAGAGACAGGGAAGAGGGGTCCAGAAAAAGGCAAGAGGGATGCAGACATTTGCAACAGAGGTGCAGAAAGTAGCCAGAGCAGTGCAGAAAGAACCAACAGAGGTGCAGAAAGAGGTAAGCAGGGTACAGAAAGAGGCAAGTGAAGTGCAGACCGAAGCAAAACAGGTACAGAAAGAACCAACAGAGGCGCAAAAAGAGGAATTAGGGGTAGAGAAAGAAGAAAAGAACTGCAGAAAGAAGCAACAGAGGTACTGAAAGAGACATGAAGGGTATAGAAAGAGACAAGAGAGCTGCTTAAAGAAGCAGCAAAGGTACAGAAAGAGGCATGAGTGGTGCAGAAAGAGGGAAGAGAGGTGTACAAAGAGGCAAGAGAGTTGCACAAATAGGGAAGAGAGGCGCAGAAACAGGCAAAAGGGGTACAGAAAGCAGCAAGTGAAGTGAAGAAAGAGGCAAGAGAGGTGCAGAAACAGGCAAGAGAAGTGTTGAAAGAGACAAGAGAGGTACAGAAGGAGGCAAGAGAACTGCAGAAAGAGGCAAGAGAGTTGCAGAAAGAGGCAAGTGAGGTGCAGAAGTAGGCAAGAGAACTGCTGAAAGATGCAATAGAGTTGCAGAAACATGCAAAAGAGGTGCAGAAAGAGAGAACTAGTGTGCAGACTGAGGCAAGAGAGGTGCAGAAAGAGGGAAGAGAGTTGCAGATCGAGGCAAGAGGGGGGGAGAAAGAGGGCAGAAGGAACCAAGACAGGTGCAGAAAGAAACAACAGAGGTGCTGAAAGAGGCAAGAGGTTTAGAAAGAGGCAGCGAGGTGCAGAAACAGGCAGAAGAGGTGCAGAAAAAGGCAAGAGAGGTGCAGAAAGAGGGAACAGGTATGCAGGAAGAGGCAAGAGGGGTACATGAAGAAGCAAGCGAGGTACAGAAAGAGTCAAAAGAGGTGCAGAAAGAGGCAAGAGAGGTGCAGAAAGAGGCGAGAGGTACAGAAAGAGGCAAGAGAGGTACAGAAAGTAGAAGAGATGAACAGAAAGTAGCAAAAGAAGTGCAGAAAAAAAGAAAGTTTCATAAAGAAGCATCAGAAATGCAGAAAGTGACAAGAGAGGCGCGGAAAGAAGCCAGAGTTGTTTGTACACCATTAGTACCAATTAAACACCCACATTTAGCAATAAGTAACATGTGACCATTCTAGGTTTGCAAAGGGCCTTCCACCACTCTGTAACACTTGTTGCTGCATTTTTAGTAACGTTTGAGTCGTTTGAGCTAGAAACAAGGCTTTTTTTGTTGAAATCCGCAGATTAGACAGCAGATGATGGATTATGTGGCTAATGAGGAAAATGTATAATTGTGTGAAAGTCGGTGCAGCCAAACAGTCGCATAATTCAAATGGCCCTGCTCATACCTCTGACTAGGTCCAGAAGTGCTCCTCAGTGAGTCCTTCTTTTTTGTCTCTTTGAGTTCATAATTTAGCTTCTATAGAAATGAGGAAGACACAGACACAGACTACCATACCACATAATTACTCTCCATAACACATATTGCCACTCTACATAATTCCTATCCACTAAATACCACATGCTTTCTATCCACATAATATCACTGCACAACATACCACATAATTCCACTACACACAAAGTACATCCACTCCACTCCAAAACAATTAGTAAAACACTTTTAGATTTACAACCCCAATAGCTCTAACTCTTGCAAATGCAAGACCTATTACATTAAAAATTTCTCTTTAACACGGAGATGCATTTGGGGAGGTCCTAGGAGCAATAGGGAAGCTATCAGTGGGCATGTCCCCAGGGCTTGATAAATTACTAGGGGACCTCTTTAGACATCAACCTGAAATCTGGGGCCCCTATCTCCTCGTGGTATTTAACGCCATTGTGAGAGGCATGGATATCCCAAGTACTTGGCTGGGGGCAGAGATAGTCCCGATATTTAAGAAGGGGTCTCCTCTGCTCCCGGTCAACTACAGGCCAATTAGCCTGATAGAAGTACAACAACAAAGATTTGCGAGACTGGTCCTCGACCATTTGCTGAGTGGATGGAGGGACACGAAAGTACTGAGCCCCTTCCAGGCGGGATTCAGGAAGAATACGTCCACTATGGACCAAATTTCTCCGACTGATCCTAGTATACTGGAAGACGGTAAAGGTAGAGGGCGGCAGCCTCTATATGGTCTTCGTGGACCTTCGGTCCGCGTTTGACCTGGTACCAAGGGGGAAACTGTGGGCTGTCCTCCAGGATCTGGGTGTCCCGCACCAGATTCTGATCTTGCTTATGAGACTACACGAAGGGAACTTTGCCCAGGTCTGCTGTGGTAAGAATGGGACGCTGTCACCAAGGTTCCCCGTTGGCAGGGGGGTGAGACAGGGTTGTGTCTTGGCACCGACCCTGTTTTGCCTTTATGTCAACGGGGTAATCGAACATCTGGACAGTGTCCCCAACAATGATGCACCAAGGCTAGCAGGTAGGAGGGTGCCGGCGATTATGTTTGCAGATGACACCCTCCTACTTTCCAAATCCCCTATGGGGATCCAGAGGATCTTGAATGGTTTTGGGGAGTTTTGTCGGAATAGAGGCCTGGAGATTAACGCCAACAAGACAAAATTCATGATTTTTAACCCGCCAGCGTCCACTCGTGCAAATCCATCTTTGGGCGATGTATGTCTGGAAAGGGTCACGACCTTCCAGTACTTTGGTGTTACAATTCATGAAAATTTGTCTTGGGGTCCGCAAAAGGCGAAATCCCATTTGAAGCTCTCACAGTTGTCGGGTGCTATATAAAAGGTTTCTAATTCCTCTAGCTTTAGGCCTGTGAGCCCTGCCCTGGAGGTCTATAAAATGCAAGCCAGAGCAGCTGCTCTTTATGGGGGTGAGCTGTGGGGCCATTGCACTGCCCCCGAAATTACCAAAGCTGATTCTAGATTTGTACGGCAATTGTTATCACTTCCTCAGAGCACCCCACTAATACCACTTAGGTTAGACCTGGGTCTGTTGCCCATTGCTAACGAGTTGACAGTTAAGCCCCTTAGGTTACTGGCACAGGTTATGGACCACTCCAGATCTGTCAAACTATAGGGAGGAACTGCAACAGATTCTTAGCTACAACTGTGTAGGCAAAATCCCCTGGCTCTTGTTTATCAAGCGTGAACTAGCAAACACAGGATTACAATCCATGTGCGTGGATCCAAAAAAGGGCTGTCACCAGGTATCACGCAAAATGTTTTCTAAAATTTATAAAGGCAAGAAGCTAGAATATTTAACTGCCGTTTCTAATTTAGGTACCCTTACAAATTTGTTTTTAGAATTCAAAAATTCTTATCAATTTGAGGACTTCATGGATGTTGTCTTCCCGATTTTAGCCCAAAAACCTTTTATCCAATGGCGCCATTTCACTCTATCTTTCAAGGAAGTCACAAGCAAGTGGTCGGCTTCCCATAACAAGTCTTGCCCAGCTTGCAGCTGTGAAACAGAAGATGAGCTTGATGTACACTTCTTCTGTCAAGCATACATCAAACCAAGGAAATACTGGCGGATTCCACTGTGCAGAAATCTGGGTTTTAGTCACTGCTTGAATGCTTTTAGAATTTTTAAAACTAGTACATTGAGTCCTATTGTCTTTGCACTATCTACATTTTTGCTAGCTATGTGGTGCAAGAGGCGTAAAATAATTGACATTGATTGCTAGCTTCAATGGTAGGAAATGATTGTCACCATATGGAGACATTTTTAAAATCATTCATTTTTAAATTATTTATTAGACGAGATGAGATGGTATTCTGCCAGTACGAAAATAGTGCCACGTGTTCATAAATGAATTGCAAATTTTATTTGTTTCCCCTCTTTCCCTCCCTTTGCTTTTTCGTTTTATTCTGTACTCTTTTATGGCCAAATTGGTCGGAATAAAGAATTTTTTAATTGAATTGAATTGAATTTGCAGAGTGGTGGAGAAAGAGGGCTGGGCCTCCAACCAGTGCCCAGGAATTCCACTGCATAGGACTTACAGGAGGTACCAGGAGGTCGCTCAGCAGTAAAGTGGACTTCATCTCCCAACCAGTACCGTACCAGGAGGCACGTTTGGAGAGTGGTGGAGAAAGGGGGGCATGGCCTCCGAAGACCTCTTAGTAATCCCACTGTGTGGGACTTAGTGGAGGTAACAGGAGAGGTAGTTGGCCGCCAAGGACAAACTTGGGGGACAACTACCCCTCCTATTACCTTCAGTAAGTTTCACACAGCAGCATTGCTAAGGTCCCATAGCAGGCCATGCCCCCTTTCCCTGGCATGCTCTTGCATGGGGATTAAAGTCCACTTCACTGCTGGGATCCTTAGGGGCCAACTAGCCTACCTTTTAACTTCAGTACACCCCACACACTGGGACTGCTGAGAGGTGGACACAGGCCACGCCTCCTTTATTCACCACTCTCCAAACACGCATCTGGTGCACTCTTGGTTGGGGGTGACATCCCCTTGTCTCCTGAGGGTCCCTGGGTGTCAATAAGCCATCCTGTTACCTCCAGTAAGCCCCAAACACCTGGATTGCTCAGAGCAGCTCGAGGCCATGCCGCTATTTACACCACACTGTAAAAGCACCGCCTGCCACCCTGCTGCTCGGGGATGAACTCCACTTCAGCCCTGAGGGCCTCAGGACACAAGGGGACCTCATCACCCCACCAACAATGCGCCAACAGGCGTGCTTGCAGAGTGGTGTAAAAAGGGGCATGCCTCGTACCACCTCTCGCCAATCCCACTGTGCGGGGCTAACTGGAGGTTCCTGGTGTCCTAGTTGGCCCCCAGGGACCCTCACAAGCAACGGGGACTTATTCACCCAATGCAGAGCATGCCAAGAGGCACGTTTTCAGAGTAATACAGGGAGGGGATGGGGCCTCCAGCGAGTTGTAGTATAAAACAAGAAGAATTATTTTAAGAAGGAGGGCTGTGTGGCCCACTGCTCTTGAGCTTTTCAGGCCCGGGGATCCCATCCCACCGGACCTGTGCCAATATATTAATTATTCAAAAGGAGGGGGGGAGTGAAGCCCCTCTTCCGGGCCAATTACTGCCCTGAGGACCTCATCCCCCGGGGCAAGGCCTTTCCTTTTTTTTTTTTTTAAAGGGGAGGGAGGCTGTGGGGTCCCTTTCCCCAGGCCAATTTTGACCCAGGGACCCCATCCCCGGGACCCGGCAGACATTTACTTTTGGAAAGGGGGACACAAGGACCCCCTTCACTGGGTCTCTTGGCCCAGGAGACCCCAATCCTGGGGCCTGGACAGCCTTTCTTTTTTTATTATTTTTTGGAGGGGGGTGCGTGGCCCCCCCTCCTGAGGCTAATGTTGGCCCAGGGGACCCCATCCCATGGGTCCCGGCCATATTTATTTATTTTAAAATTACAAAAGGGAGGCGGGCTGCTCGGCTACCCTTCCTTGGACCCCTTTGGGCCATCTAAGGCTCCATGAGGGGGCCATGTGGCCCCCCTCCCAACTGAATAAAGCCCTGGGGAGTTGGTGGTCCCCAGGAGTCCACAAGGGAACACTTCATTTTAATTAAGAGTGCCCCGGGGAGGTAGTGGTCCCCTCGGCAGTGTGGGGGGCTCAAACCCCCCCACACTTTGTTTTAAAGTAGCCCCGGGGAGGTGGTGGTCCCCGCAGCTGCTCGGGGGCTGTGTGGCCCACCCACATTTAAATCATATGGCCCCCGAGAGGTGGTGGTTCCCTGAGCTTGACGGGCCCCGTGAGGCCCCCCAACCTAAATAAATTATAGCCCCGGGGAGGTGGTGGTCCCTGGGGTTTAGGGGGGCCTGTGAAGTCCCCCAGGCCTAAAATAACAGTGCCCCGGGGAGGTGGCAGTCCCCGGGGCAGCGTGGGAGACATAATTAGGTATTGCCCCCCGGGGGGCTTTTAGAAAACAAAGCACAGGAGCCTGGGTTTCGCGCACCCAGCATGAATTCGGCTAATTTTGTTTTAAAAACATGCTTTTGTTTGTACTAGGGGTCCATTTGTGACCCCCCCGAGCAGGCCCAGGGGTCTGGGTGTATCTACCCTGCCCACATTTCTTGTTTTTTTATGCTTTTTTAACTAATTTCGTGTGACTCGCTTTTACAGAGTCACAAGATAGCTGCCAGCACTTTCTGGTTTGGAGTGTTGGAAGCCAATCAGAATGAAGCTCGTGCTCAGGAGGGTTCGCGAACCCTCCTCGGGCCTCAGATATATACATTTTTATTTTTTTATTTCTCAGAAACTACTGAACGGATTAACACCATTTGAAAAAAGGTTGCTTTCTCAACCAAGAGCTTCCTTTTTTCCAAATATGGTGTAATTCAGTTCAGCATTTTGGGCTGTAGCTGTGTCTAAAGTTCCTATGGAAATTAGCATGGGGAAAACGCTTTTAGGAACCCCCCCCCTTTTTTTTCCCTTGACGAATCACTCTGGAACTTTTAAGACAGAAGATGACCTGAGTGAACCATTAGTTTTGAAAACATGTTTAAGATTCGTCAAACGGCGTCAAAGATATTGGCAAAAGTAAAAACTTTTTTTGAATAGAACAAGGTCATTCAAAGACGCTGGAGTACTTCTGTCCATTTGTCCCCATGATTGGAGCCTTACAACAACAGAAAAGTTATTCTGTCAATTGAGTCACATTATTTATTACATATTATGTTTTTCAATTATGTATGTCCCTCTCCTGTTATTTTAGCCAATTAGGACACTGTTAGGACCCTTCTCTGTGTTTTTATAGAGGGGACAGTATTGCACTTGAACATCTGTTTAAGACGTTGTGGAACCTATGTTATGGGACGTATGTGTATGTATGGGTATGTAGTGATATGCCTGAATGAATGGTGGTGGTTGTGTTGGCGGCGCCTGTTTTTTTCTTAATTTATTATTATCATGTATTAATCCATGAACACATTTCCTTTGCTTGAGATATATTGAATACATTTCATAGTTGGATTATCCTGTGTTTCCTGCTTTTGAGGACCAGTTTTGTGTTTGCGTGTACCCATATCAGTGACATTTAACACATTGAATATGAATTTTCAGGCAGGGTGATTTTCCTTGTAGGCATTGCATCACATTTGAACCATGCAAAGTGGTACATGCATGACACATGCCTCTAAGTCAGATTCATGAAGCCACACAAAACCACTATGCGTGGCTTTGAATGGCTTCATAAATTTGGAGTAAGGCAACGCAGCTCAAATCGCTGCCTTGCCTTACTCTGCAAATTGGAAACATTGCATGGGTGTTGCAGTGGGTGTTCCTACACAACTCCCATTGTTTTTGATGCATTCCCAGATTTACAAGGACTTGTAAACCTGTTAATGCGCCAAAATCTTAAGTCTTCCTAGGTAAGGCGTAACAAGAAGAAATATATATGTCTCCTATTTTCTTCTGTTTTCCACCTGTGGTCAGGATTGTCCCTTCTTGCACAAAAACAATCCTGCATGCCATTGATGCACTATTGCACTAAGGTGAAAGGGTGCCTGCATTGACGCTAGCCTGCCAAAATGGTGCCCATGCAAGAGGAAAGGACAGGAATGTGCCATATTGGATAACAACGGTGCATTCCTGCCCTTTCGCAGTGATGCAGGGCAGCCCAAGAAGGTGACTTGCTGCGCTGCTCTGTGCCACTATTTTCATAAATATGCCCCATGGGGCCTATTACATACCCTTAATATTACATTGCAGACAGCATGAACCATTCTTTTTTCAAACAGGATAAAGCTTAGTGTCAATAATAAATAAGTAAACTAACAACAACATTATACTGTTCGGTTTTCGGTAATATCCCTTCAGGGGATGGATTCAGCAAACAAAAGTCAGTTTTGATGCGTTAAGAAAACATATTCTGTTTGTTAAGAAGAGAGGTTTTGGGAACAGCTGTCGATGAGGCTCAAGTAACAATGGGGCTTGATTGTAATTAGAAATTTGAGATTTTGCTTACTATTTATGAAGAAGATGCTGATTGAACAAATAGCAATCACAAAGGCTAGCATAATGATCTGGTGCTTGTGTTATCTAAATACGTTGTCATACTTAGAGACTTATGTAAATTATAGCAAGAAAATCAGATGAAAGCAAGAAATTTTCTCCAATGAAATCCAGAATAACAGCATCATTTTAATTTTTGCAAATTATAGCGAATAATTCACAGGTATGACATCCTTCCTTTTTTTTAAAAACACATTTTATTTGTCAAATAACACATATAGAGCAGAGCTCTGTGCCCCAGAAACTTCTACAGAAGAAATATACATAATTTTGACTTTGACTGTTTTCATGAGCAAAATAGGAAAAATGAAAAGCAATACAAATGAAGTAAAAACATAAGAACTACAACCCCAATAACCCACCCCATCACACTAGCGTACAGCAAAAGCAAAAGCAACAACCATACAAGCATGATCTGTCATCATCCAAGAAGCACCGTCCTGCGCCAATCAAGTAAAAAAATAAGCCGGGTCAAGGAGCCTGGCCATCGGAACGGGCTCTAACTCCAAGCCACGATGGTCCACCCAGCACTTCCAGATTTTAAAGTGTTTATGCGGGCACCCCCTGGCCGCATAGATGGAAATCTCCAAGCCCATACAGAAGTTCAGGCCATGCGTACAAAGAGGGCACTACTGATGCCTTCAAAACCCTGGCAATATCGCTTTTAGCTAAGGATAATCCCAGTAGCATAAAATGATGTTTGTATATATTGCCCCCAATTCCATCCATAGGATGCAGGAGTACCAGCTTCGGTGAGCAGGGAAGGTCCCAACCCAGCACTTTGGAGAGGTAGGCCATAACTCCCCTCCAGAATTGCGCTAAAGCAGAGCAGTGCCAAACTGTATGTAGCAGAGTACCCTCCTCATGCTCACATCTGAGGCACACAGGGGAAGCCACCAGACCTGCCCTCCACAGCCTAACCCTGGTAAAGTATACCCGATGAAAGTACTTGAACTGGATAAGGCGCAGGCTTATGGCTATGGCTGCCCCTCGCGGGGAGGCCAGAGCCTCTGCCCAATCCTCCTCCTCCAGCGGGCCCACATCACCCTCCCAGGCCTCTATTTGGTGCTGCAACGTGGGGAGCTATGGGCAACTAGGGACTGGTAGATTTTGAAGATCTTGTAATCTTGGAGATCTCCCATGAACACCTTTGCCTCTATCAGGGGCTGAACTCAGCCAATTATCCTAAGCCCTCTAAGCTAGGGGAAATGGTGTGTCTGAACTGCAGATATATATTAGTTTTTGGTATATGGAAGTCTTATTGTAGATCTTGAAAGGATTTCATGACAGGCCCCTACATTACTTCACTCAGAGTAGAGATGCTGATACTGTCCCATTCACGGAACCCAGGCAGGGCAACCAGTTGTGGCAGTCGCCCATTTTGCCAGAGCGGGGTCTGCCTGGTCAACCTATTCCACCAACCCATCCTCCGTAGTGCCTGCCACCAGATTTGAAATATAATCTTCGTGGCAGGTGGCAGGGAGTTGCATAGCATTGCAGAGTAGAAGTTTGTGTGTAAAGTATGATCACAAGAATATCCGAGGTCGCCATCCCCCCACAATATGTGGACTGAAAACAGGTCCGTAGGGCCACTCTCGCCACACACCATCCCATAGCAACTGCCCCAGGGCCGCATTGACCTGTCGGAACCATATGGGAGGGATCAGATATGGATGATTTTGTAAGTGATAAAGCAGCGCGGTAGCGAGACCATCTTAAAGATAGCAGACCGGACATATATAGATAGGGGTTTATGAGACCAAGTTTTAAGATCCTCCGGCACACGATCCCATACAGGAGCAACATTTCTATCCCAAAATGTGGTAGGTGAGTCTGATAAGAACACTCCCAGATATTTCATCCCCCTGAAACTACGTGAACGGAGGATGCCCAGGAGCCGAGGCCCGCCCTTATCTCCAAGAACCCAGAGGGTAGACTTTCTGGGTCCATGTAGAGGCCAGAGGCCTCCCCAAAAATCTGCATGAACGCGGAGGAGACGGAGCCCGCCACGCGCACCGATGTAGTGAGTTCTGTATAGAACAAGGTCAGGTAGGACAGGAAGCGAGATCCAATATTCAACCTCTGGAGGAGCACGGATAAGAACCCCCAGCTAAGAGAATCAAATGCCCTATCTATATCTGCCAGCAACACGCTGCTCGTTGTCCCATTCCCTGGACGGTCGCAACATGTACACAATGAATATCATGACGGGTCGCACATTGGGGCATAAACCCGACCTGATAAGGATGGACTAAATAAGTATTATGGGGCCGAAGGTGGTTGGCCAATGCCTTAGCCAGAATCTTGGCCTCTACATTCAGGAAAAAGATAGGACGTGACAATGTGTGTTGATTGGGAGGTCTACCAGGCTTGTGGTACACCACTACTTCCACATGCCTCCAATCTCTAGGCAGACAAACCCACTCCCTGGCCGCCTCCACCACCCTACAATAATGGGGCCCTAGCTGTAAGAAATATTGTTTAAAAAATTCACAAGGAAAGCCATTCAGTCCCGGGGCCTTTCCGGGGTGCATGTCCCCAAGTGTGGCACCTAATTCATCTTCTGTGAGTGGGAGATCCAGCTCCGCACTCACCTCATCAGAAAGGGCCTTAGGTGGGAGTTCATCTAGGAAGCGGGCTATCACATCCGCATGTACACATTCTTTGGGGGCATAGAGTTCTCCATAATATGTAGCAAAGCTTTCGGCGATAGCAGAGGAGACCGTAAGGGGTGTCCTGTGTGGGCTCACAATGCCAGGGAAGGTCCGGAGGTATAGTGTACCCTGACACAGTCTATGCAGCAGCTTGCTAGACTCATCTCTCAATCGGTAGATCCTGCTAAGGGTCGCCAACCACGCCGGGCGGGCCTCATTTAACAGGAGATGTGAATACCTCTGTTTTGCCAGCAGTATTGGTGACATTCCTGCTTGCCCCCGCTACAAGTTTCCATATCAAGAATTTCAGCCTCCGCTTGTATGAGGGAGTCCCTATGCATTCTTTGACAGTAAGTGATACTTGCATGTTCATGCTGGGTTGCATGTGTGTACCTGCGAATGGTACATATCATGGAGTCCTGTGGGTTCGATTCTGGACGTACAAGGCCTGCAGGGGTGGGAGAGTGAGGACTGCAATCCCGAGATACCAGACTGGAAATGTGTATTGCTAACATTCCTGAGGGCTAGGGTGGGACACACACACACACTGAAAGCAGCGAGTAGAGCATCCTCTGTGCATATCAAGCAGCTTTTTGATTCCGGGAAGAGTTGCTGGTCAGTGAGTCAAGGGCTCATTGTCAGGAGATGGTGGGACTGATAAGGCTGGCACAGTGAAAATGGAAGAGAGGAAGGCTTAGTGTTTTAAAGCTTTATGGCTCATATTTCAGTGGAGGCTGAGAGCCAAGCGTGATTCATTTAGAAATGTAGCCACTCCTGCTGTGGCAGACCGTGTCTTTGGGAATGAATGGTCCAAAAGAAAGAGCCCTTCAAAGGAGCTATCACTCCCAAAATGAATTTCAAAGGCCAGACATTAAATAACATTATATCTGGATTTAGACAATAAAGGTGGGATCTTGTACCCCATACTTTGCAAAACAGCATTGTCTCATCAGGGAAGGAAAGATCTCCAAGACATCTTACTGTTGGTACAAGGACTAGGGACCAAGTTCTGCCATTGTCCTATCTGGTTGAGGGCTCATCCCCCAGGAGCCAAGAACACTTGCCCTTTGTTTGGGGAACCAGCCAGATTGATTGCTAGGGCCAGTGTGTTCTGTGAGAGGACAAGAGAGCCTCAAGGGAGTGAAGCCCAGTTGAGATCCTGGAGAGTGGATCCCAGTGAGTAGTGTGAGGCACCCAGTCCAGTTGGAATCAGTGGTGTGAGAGAGCCATGCACTTTCTTGCTGAAGTCAGCAACCCACAATAGGGCTGTGTGAAAGTTACAGACTGTCACCCACTCGCATTGATATTGTTGGGGGCCGTTGCACATATTCGTGACCATCCCATGTTCCTGGATGAGGGCCACTGGGATCGTCAAGGCAGTCACCCATGCTACTATGACTGTGACCTCTTGAGCGTGTCTGTGACCCTTGTGTGCCAAGAGGGAGCCACTGAGACTGTTGGGGAAGTCACATAGAGGACCAAATCTTTGACCCCCACATATGCTAGGAGGGGGGCAATCACCCTGTCATGCCGGTTTCACAAACATTGAGGGGCAGAGGAACAAGTCCAAAAGCCATCTACAGGGGCACCACTGCTACATTGATTTACCGTTAGGAACCACAAAGAGGAAAAAGCCACTGCAGCTGGAAGAAGTCACCTTCCGTGACTGCCCTTGCATACTGATTCCGCTGACAGCATGAAGGGTGCGGTGCGAAGTGTTCTGAGTGGAGCGTGAGAGAGAAGCACCCCAGCTCCAGAACTCTCCTGAAGACTGCCATTGGGGTGAAGTGGAGGTATGGCAGTAGGCCCGTGTGAGGCTGGTTGGAGCTCTGCAGTTTATCATCCCAAGAGCAGGGGAACTTTCAAGGCCAAAGCCAGATTTTGAAATGCATCGCTAGAGGTCACCTCCTAGTTTCCACCAGTGACGCAAGCGATAGCTTGGAGTAGAAGGGAGAGAGAGAGGACCATGGGGGCGGGGAAATCACAACTCTGATAAGCTCAAGAGTGTTACTCTTGAGAGATGACTGAGTGAATTATTTAGTGTACTGTATCTATTTTGTGTAATAAATAATGTCTTTTACACATAGACCGGTATTGGACTGGACAGTCATGGTATTGGGGTAATTGAGGGGTGTTTTGAATTATGTCCCCCCGCATATCTTGCTCATACCGCTCCCTGAAGAGCATTGGTCTACTCGGCCAGCTCTATCTCTTAACTTCAAGAGCCGAAGCGGTAGTAGTTCGCCCAGTTACTCAGGACCCATAGTATGAAGGGTCCAGCGACATCACGAGTAAAAGCCCACAAAACCCACCATTGGGCTAGTAGCTCTTGCTTGCCGCATCACCCTCTGACACTCCCCATTAAGCATGCGTTTGAAACCACTACTCTTAGTCCAATAAAAGAAGCCAAATAATCAGTATGTCTCGAACACCAAGGAGATTCCTTCTTTGCATTAACAGTCATTTCAAAAACCAAACATGTTCCTGTTCAGCTTTCTCCGGATGTACTGCAATGGCAAGTGTCTAATTCAAGCAATGGCAGGTGTGTGGAGACTGAATAGGCCCCTGAAACTACATTATTACTTGGCGGCTTTTCTGGTAATTTTACTTGTCACAATACAAACCACCACTTAAAAAAGCATTTATACCTCAGAACACAATCAGCTTCGAATTTTTAGAAAATACATTTGTGCTGCTTAGTTACTTTTAGAAGAGAAAAACTGCTTTCTGTATTGGTTTGCAGGATTTGTGATAAAAGGACGAAATTAGCACAGCTACTGTTCTCATTCTTCGTGAAGCATGACCTCAAGTTTCATTTCTTCATTCATCTCTACTGAAGATAGGTGCATTCATTCAAGCAGTGATTGTCGTGTTAAATTATCAGCTGTACCATAGTATTATCAATTTTGAATATACTGTGCAGTTCGAATTGATTTTCAGGTAATACGCATGAGTTGTAATGAATACTCTTATCTCAGAAAATCATTTTGTTAGTGAGTTTTAGTCCTCTCCGCTCTGCCATTTAGTGAAGCAACAATGAGAAGTTGTTTTGCCTCCAGTGTTACCAAAGAGGAAGCAACAATCTGGAACGTGAGAATATAACTTCATGTGATTTCTTTGGGACTCGATTCAAAATGAGAGTATATGCTTGGTGCTCACCGCTTGAAAGACTAAAGCAGAAAGGAATGACACTAAAAATGTAAATAAAAAATAGAGAAATCTGTTTGGGCGGTGCAGGACTTTAAGACATTTAAGACTTGACTGCTTGGTGATCTACATTGAAGTATTCTTGCTTGGATAAAATATACTGAATGAACGAAGACTTGAAAATAAAGTAATGTCTCAGGGCATCCGCAGCAGTAAAGCCGAAGGGCATCACTTAAAAATGTTGATGCACGGCCGCACACCAAGCCTTCCTGCCTGACTGCTGTGCATCAAAAGAAAAGGGCAGGGGCTGTATCTGGACATTCTTGTCCTTTTCTCCTTTGCTGCCACTCAATGGGCTGCCATGCACCAATGCAGGCACCCTTGGGGCATGTTGCAAGGGTGTACGCGTTGTAGGGGTGATTGTTTTTGTGCTGGAAGAGACACCTTTTGCCACAAAAATTATCACAATAGGTATTCCCTCTATCTATGTGTGCTGCAGACTGGACAGTGCAGTGCAGGAATTGTTTTTGGAGTTCCCATTACGGTGCCAATTTTCAGAGGAACGCCTAAAACAGCCCCCCAGACACAAGGAAACTTGTAATCTGGCGGGCGGTACAACTACAGGTTTGGCTGTGCGGGAATGAGCCGCCAGTTTGACGGTCTGCTCCTGCACCGGCAAACTCGTATTTACGTCCTTTGAAGGTATGTTAAGATTTCTCTGGTACCTGCATGAGGGTGCCACATCTTTAGTGAGTCACCGAGTTATAAGACAGCAGTGATCTTTCTAAATGTATGGTGTTAAAAATAAACTAATATCTAAATAGCTGAAATTATTTGGTTGAACTCTAGTAGCCTTGCCAAGTTCCACGCATCATGGGTCAGATTAACGCAAATCGTCACTATTCCCTCTTTTCCGCACTGGAACATTTTGTCAGACAATGTAATGCATCCTCTGAGCACAGGAGTATTCGTTCTTTTTTGTGCTAAGTCTAAATATATGTCAGTGCACGGAGTGACTCTGACACTCAGCATTTAGCTTCGAGCACTCTCTGCAGCTCGATCAGAAGACAAGGGGTCAAGTAAAAGTACACTGTTGTCATGGTAAATTTTTGGGCAGTGTGCACTGGTTTACAAATCTGGTTTACAAATCTGATGACAACAAAAAAATTCAATGACAGTCTGCCACCAGTGAGCAGCACTGTCCCAGTGCAAGTAAATTTGAACAAAAATAAGTGGAACTTGTAGAGCTTCTAGTTGCATCAAATGGGCTACTTTCTGGCATGTACCTTTATAGAGACTCCTTCTGCTTGGTTTTAAACTAAATTAGGTTAGAATCACAGTGTCACACATAAAGCATGGAATGCCACACATAAGCACAGTTAAACCATAGCAATGTTACATAAGCAATCTGAAAACTTGGCAGCTTTCAACTTCCAAGTATTTCCCGTTAGACACCTATAATTAAGAGGTTTACCACGAGGCTGCTGAAAGAACGTTTCCTTGAATGGCATTACGTTGTTTATTCTTAGCTAGTAGCATTGATGGCATAGTATTACTTGACAGTATGAGGCAAAATGTGAACTATTCTTATGTGCTGTGATTTATCAACACAATCCAAAGATTTGTATTTTCCCTTTCCAAAAACATTAAACCAATATGTTCAATCCAAAGTATTATTTTCCTAACTGACCATTAGGCAAAGCAGTATATATAGACAAGGCAATATTGTGAGTCTAAATAAATCTGGATTACATTTAATTGTACAAGTGAAAGGTGTGTTTAACCTAAAATAATAAAACAGTATGCAGATATTGCTTCGGCCTGCTCTCTGCCTATTTGCGTCTATGCATGACTTTTTCTATATTTGAAACCTAAATGTAAAATATTTTACAAGGAAATACTCTGTGTTGCTATGTAAATAATAAGCAAGAATACTAAAAGGTTTGCCAGACAGAATACACGAAACTATTTCATGCTGGTATCAGCAGAAACATACAATCAATCATTGTCTCTGGAAATTATAAATTGAAATGTATTGGAGTAGCTTTTATTTACTGTGAAACTACTTTGCTTTTCCGAAATACATTTATTCTGAAAATGTTGTTTATGTTTTTCATTACTGTGCTGAATATTTCCTCAGAGTGCATATTAGGGTAGATGTCTTATTGATGGCAAAATAGATTCATTAAATAAGCTGGATGGTAGGTGTGCATGCTGTTTGTTCTGCATGTTAAAAAATATTTTAAAATACTATTAGCGCATGGAGCTTTTTGAGATCCATACTTCAAACGCAACACATAAAGACTCCACTTGTTGAGGTACCAAGTGAGAGTGTGGTGGAGCGGGGAGTTGGCTTGCCCATAACTGTGTAATCATGGGTAAATTTTGCCAGTGAGCGTGCACCTTTCTTCGCAGCTGAACTAAAAAGGAAGCATGCTGGACTTCGGGGACACCCTCTATGCCGGAATCATCAGAAAACTCACACGAAGTCTGCAGACCTCTGTGGCCAGAATCACGCTCAACGTTCCATGCCACACTCACATCACATCACACTGGTTCAATGACACAATATTGGAGCATGCAATATCGAGTCACAAAAATATCAGGAAATCAATATAATTCACAAAGAAAAACACAAATTTCAAAAAGAAAAATATAGCTGTGAACAATATAGGTATTTACTAATATTGCTAACAAATATATCAGAAACAATAACAATTTAATCTTTAAAAAAATATATAAGTAGTCAAAAATATAAATTCACACAATATCGACTACATTAATATCGCCACAAAAATTACATTATCATTAACAAACACAAAATAAAAACTTTTTCACTTTAAACGAACTATGAACAAATTTCTAAAATAAATATACATCAAATAAAAATAAACCTAAATGCATCACAAAATCTATTAAAAAAATATTTGTAATAACTACAAACATTTAAACTATCAATATACATGTATATATATATATATATATATATATATATATATATATATATATATATATATATATATATATATATATATATATATATATATATATATATAAACACAAAAAAAGACGGCGTTCTTCTGCCTCTTGTCATGGCGGGCGCTCGACGGGGTCGCCAACCCCTAAATATTCAGAACTCCTGGTCCAGCCTTCATTCAAAAGAAACCAGCGTCGATGCCCCAATGTTGTACAGTGCTAGGCACATAAGAAAAAAAACACCAACGCGTTTCGAGGTCAGCCGACCTCTTGCTCACGGGTGGAGTTTCAATACACGGCCATTCTTTTTAAAGTGAAAGTTACATGTTCTGCAAAACCACGTGATCAGTAAACATAAACAAAATACTCCTCAGCGTTACATTGTTGCATGCAAAGACTTTCTGGGAACAATAAAGTTTACAATTTACAAATATTGTAACTTTGTAAATCAAACATGAATGCCACATATGCAAAGTAAATATTTGAATCGTAAGATCCGGGTATAGTCCAGGTTTAAAGAAAAATCCTCAGTGTTGCCCCAGTGGGCAAATGTCCAATCTCTTAGCATAGAGACATATAATGGTATAAGCCCGGTTCTGCGATGATCCAATTCATAAATGCATATTGCCCCAGTGGGCTAAAGCACTCCTGTATTTTACACAATCCAAACCAGTTCCTGTAATCAAAAGGGCAATTCAACTTTTTACTCAATGAGATTATATATGTAATGATCACATGTTACAAATTAAAAACCAATGTTAACATCAAAAGAATGGAGATTCTGAACAGACAGCAGCGAAGTATATTCACAGTTATACAGCTTATACTTAGGTTTGTATATGAACTGCTAATTCTTCCCCTAAGTTATGGCCTGTGGGTTGTGTCGTATTGTATTTTATAATGTATTTGGACTCAAGTTTTCTTAGTTCCAAGTATCTATTGCCACCCCTTTCCTTGTTTTCAACACAGTCAAGTACATAGAACTTCATTAGATTAGGATTTTGATTGAGTTTGTCTGCAAAATGCCTAGCCACCTGGTACTGTTGGTTCAGATTTTTTATAGCTCTTAAATGTTCTAGAATCCTCAGTTTGGCCTGTTTACTTGTGCAACCTATATAGAACTTGGTGCAGGGACATTGTAGTGCATATGTTGCATACTCTGTGTTGCAATTTAGGATTTTCACAATTTTATGGGCCCCCCAATCTTTCGATATTTTAAGGGTTTTGCAGTTTTGGCTGTGTCTACACGCCTTGTATTTCCTGCAAGGAAAAAATCCTTGTACTGAATTAAATTTCTGATGTTCTTTTATCAAAGTAGTGCTCAAAGTGTCTTTCAATGACTTTGCTTTTCTGAATGTCAAAGAAGGGATCTCATGAATAACAGCAGAACCAGAATTCATCAATGAAGAGCCTCCTCAACGAAAAGTTAAGGAACATTTCATTTGGAAATTATTTATAATCCCACCTGGACTAAAAAAGGTAAATGCTCCAAAAGTGCAGTGCAGGATCTGCAAAGAAGAGCTGTCACGAGGAAACCCTTTGAAAAAGTACTCTTTTGGGAACTTCACAATGATCGGGCATGTGGAGAGGAAGCACCCCCAGAATTTTGCCCGGGAAAGTGTCAGGGCTCTGGCACAAGAGGTTACCAGTCCTGGGGCCTCTACATCAACCGGAGGAACAACTTCTTCTGGGAGGGGGCAATCGCAGGAGCAGGTGCCAAACATTCAACCTGCATTTAACCATGGTGTCCTCAGATGCAGATACTGCAATCAACTCCTCACCTATGGGGAGCAAAGTGTCCAGCTCATGGTTCGAGCATTGGAGAACCATTGCTGCCCTTCCCACCCCTAATTTTTTTTGTTTTTTTTGCTCCTGTTGAGCAGTTTCCATTCCCTGTTTTTGTTCCTGTTTAGAAAAAAGAAGAAAACCAAAAGTTCTTTTCAGAACTACCTCCAATTCTCATCAAAGAGCTATATTCTTAAAAATGAAAAAGAGTAAGTGAAATAGAGTGCATTGATAATGGAAAGGAGAATGAGTAAGAAAGAACAGAAAGGTATGAGAGGAAAAAGGAAGTGAAGTAGGAGGACTGAAAGAAGGTGAGTGTTAGGAAAGAAAGTTATGAGAAGGAGAGTGAATGTGGGGAATGTTAAAATTCAATGAAAATGTTGAAAAGGAACAGGGGTGTGGAAGGATAAGAAAAGATGCATTGCTGGACTTAAAGGCAGAAGGCCTCATTTATGAAGCCATGCGTCACTTTAACGCCACCAAAGCATCACTTTTTGTGACACAACAGTCCAATAAAAAATGCACCTAATTTATTCATATTTACAAAGTGGCGTTTCTAGGTAAATACGTCACTTTGTAAACCCCTGTGCCACATTATTCCTACGTCAGGTGTAATGTATGCAAAAGGGACGTATTGACGCAAGAAAGGGTCGTAGAGGTGACACAGTGAATAAACTGAAGGCCTCATTTCTGAAAAGAGACGCATCGCTAGGTGAAAACAGCGATGCGTCACTTTTCTGGGCGCACTCCTTATGACATTCCAGATGTGTCATATTTAATTTATGACTAATCAATTCGCAAGGAGTTACAGATACGTCAGTATTTCTGACGTATCTGTAAACACAAAATTGACGCATTACTGGAGTGCGTCACAAAAGTGACGCAACTCCAGTAATGCGTCCTTTCACATGGGGAAAGCACCATGTGAAAGGTCTTGCTTCAGTCTTACACCTGCTGTGAGGCAGACGCAAGATTTTGACGCAACAGCATCCTAAAAGTGACGCAGTGAAATCTCATAGATTTCACTGCGTCACTATTACAAAGCTTTTTGCGGGGGAACGCCCCCTCTGCATACATTATACCTGACGCAGGCATAATGTGGCGCAGGGTTTAAAAAAGTGACCCATCTACCTAGATGCGTCACTTTTTAAATATAGCGCAACGAGGCGCATCTTTTTACACCGCTGGTGCGATGCATCACTTTTCTGTGCGCACTCCTTACGATATTCCAGATGTGTCATATTTAATGTATGACGAATCATGTCGCAGGAGTTACAGATACGTCAGTATTTCTGACGTATCTGTAAACACAAAAGTGACGCATTGCTGGAGTGCATCACAAAAGTGACTCAACTCCAGTAAGGCGTCCTTTCACATGGGGAAAGCACCATGTGAAAGGTCTTGCGTCAGTCTTACACCTGCTGTGAAGCAGGCGCAAGATTTTGACGCAACAGCATCCTAAAATTGACGCAGTGAAATCTCATAGATTTCACTGCGTCGCTATTACCAAGCTTTTTGCAGGGGAACGCCCCCTCTGCATACATTATACCTGACGCAGGTATAATGTGGCACAAGGTTTTAAAAAGTGACCCATCTACCTATATGGGTCACTTTTTAAATATAGCGCAACGAGGCGCATTTTTTTACACCACTGGTGCGATGCGTCACTTTTCTGTGCGCACTCCTTACGACATTCCAGATGTGTCATATTTAATATATGACGAATCATGTCGCAAGGAGTTACAGATACGTCAGTATTTCTGACGTATCTGTAAACAGAAAAGTGACGCATTGCTGGAGTGCGTCACAAAAGTGACTCAACTCCAGTAAGGCGTCCTTTCACATGGGGAAAGCACCATGTGAAAGGTCTTGCGTCAGTCTTACACCTGCTGTGAGGCAGGCGCATGATTTTGACGCAACAGCATCCTGAAAGTGACGCAGTGAAATCTCATAGATTTCACTGCGTCGCTATTACCAAGCTTTTTGCAGGGGAACGCCCCCTCTGCATACATTATACCTGACGCAGGCATAATGTGGCGCAGGGTTTAAAAAAGTGACCCATCTACCTAGATGCGTCACTTTTTAAATATAGCGCAACGAGGCGCATCTTTTTACACCGCTGGTGCGATGCATCACTTTACTGTGCGCACTCCTTACGATATTCCAGATGTGTCATATTTAATGTATGACGAATCATGTCGCAAGGAGTTACAGATACGTCAGTATTTCTGACGTATCTGTAAACACAAAAGTGACGCATTGCTGGAGTGCATCACAAAAGTGACTCAACTCCAGTAAGGCGTCCTTTCACATGGGGAAAGCACCATGTGAAAGGTCTTGCGTCAGTCTTACACCTGCTGTGAAGCAGGCGCGAGATTTTGACGCAACAGCATCCTAAAAGTGACGCAGTGAAATCTCATAGATTTCACTGCGTCGCTATTACCAAGCTTTTTGCAGGGGAACGCCCCCTCTGCATACATTATACCTGACGCAGGTATAATGTGGCACAAGGTTTTAAAAAGTGACCCATCTACCTATATGGGTCACTTTTTAAATATAGCGCAACGAGGCGCATTTTTTTACACCACTGGTGCGATGCGTCACTTTTCTGTGCGCACTCCTTACGACATTCCAGATGTGTCATATTTAATATATGACGAATCATGTCGCAAGGAGTTACAGATACGTCAGTATTTCTGACGTATCTGTAAACAGAAAAGTGACGCATTGCTGGAGTGCGTCACAAAAGTGACTCAACTCCAGTAAGGCGTCCTTTCACATGGGGAAAGCACCATGTGAAAGGTCTTGCGTCAGTCTTACACCTGCTGTGAGGCAGGCGCATGATTTTGACGCAACAGCATCCTGAAAGTGACGCAGTGAAATCTCATAGATTTCACTGCGTCGCTATTACCAAGCTTTTTGCGGGGGAACGCCCCCTCTGCATACATTATACCTGACGCAGGTATAATGTGGCACAGGGTTTTAAAAAGTGACCCATCTACCTAGATGGGTCACTTTTTAAATATAGCGCAACGAGGCACATTTTTTTACACCGCTGGTGGGATGCGTCACTTTTCTGTGCGCACTCATTACGACATTCCAGATGTGTCATATTTAATATATGACAAATCATGTCGCAAGGAGTTACAGATACATCAGTATTTCTGACGTATCTGTAAACACAAAAGTGACGCATTGCTGGAGTGCGTCACAAAAGTGACGCAACTCCAGTAATGCGTCCTTTCACATGGGGAAAACACCATGTGAAAGGTCTTGCGTCAGTCTTACACCTGCTGTGAGGCAGGCGCAAGATTTTGACGCAACAGCATCCTAAAAGTGACGCAGTGAAATCTCATAGATTTCACTGCGTCACTATTAACAAGCTTTTTGCGGGGGAACGGCCCCTCTGCATACATTATACCTGACGCAGGTATAATGTGGCGCAGGGTTTTAAAAAGTGACCAATCTACCTAGATGCGTCACTTTTTAAATATAGCGCAACAAGGTGCATCTTTTTACACCACTGGTGCGATGCGTCACTTGTCTGTGCGCACTCCTTAAGACATTCCAGATGTGTCATATTTAATGTATGACGAATCATGTCACAAGGAGTTACAGATACGTCAGTATTTCTGACGTATCTGTAAACAGAAAAGTGACGCATTGCTGGAGTGCGTCACAAAAGTGACTCAACTCCAGTAAGGCGTCCTTTCACATGGGGAAAGCACCATGTGAAAGGTCTTGCGTCAGTCTTACACCTGCTGTGAGGCAGGCGCAAGATTTTCATGCAACAGCATCCTAAAAGTGACGCAGTGAAATCTCTTAAATTTCACTGCGTCGCTATTAACAAGCTTTTTGCGGGGGAACACCCCCTCTGCATACATTATACCTGACGCAGGTATAATGTGGCGCAGGGTTTTAAAAAGTGACCCATCTACCTAGATGCGTCACTTTTTAAATATAGCGCAACAAGGCGCATTTTTTTACACCGCTGGTGCGATGCGTCACTTTTCTGTGCACACTCCTTACGACATTCCAGATGTGTCATATTTAATGTATGACGAATCATGTCGCAAGGAGTTACAGATACGTCAGTATTTCTGACGTATCTGTAAACAGAAAAGTGACGCATTGCTGGAGTGCGTCACAAAAGTGACTCAACTCCAGTAAGGCGTCCTTTCACATGGGGAAAGCACCATGTGAAATATCTTGCGTCAGTCTTACACCTGCTGTGAGGCAGGCGCAAGATTTTGACGCAACAGCATCCTAAAAGTGACGCAGTGAAATCTCATAGATTTCACTGCGTCGCTATTACCAAGCTTTTTCCAGGGGAACGCCCCCTCTGCCTACATTATACCTGACGCAGGTGTAATGTGGCACAGGGTTTTAAAAAGTGACCCATCTACCTAGATGGGTCACTTTTTAAATATAGCGCAACAAGGCGCATTTTTTTACACCGCTGGAGCGATGCGTCACTTTTCTGTGCGCACTCGTTAACGACATTCCAGATGTGTCATATTTAATATATGACAAATCATGTCGCAAGGAGTTACAGATACGTCAGTATTTCTGACGTATCTGTAAACACAAAAGTGACGCATTGCTGGAGTGCATCACAAAAGTGACTCAACTCCAGTAATGCGTCCTTTCACATGGGGAAAGCACCATGTGAAAGGTCTTGCGTCAGTCTTACACCTGCTGTGAGGCAGGCGCAAGATTTTCACGCAACAGCATCCTAAAAGTGACGCAGTGAAATCTCATAGATTTCACTGCGTCACTATTAACAACCTTTTTGCGGGGGAACACCCCCTCTGCATACATTATACCTGACGCAGGTATAATGTGGCGCAGGGTTTTAAAAAGTGACCCATCTACCTAGATGCGTCACTTTTTAAATATAGCGTAACAATGCACAGTTTTTTTACACCGCTGGTGCGTCACAAAAAGTGACGCACAGGCGGCGCAAAACTGGCAGCGCAAGGCCTTCATAAATATGGTCCTGGAATTTCCACTTACTTCGCTCACCGGTGCGCTTCCCGGTGCGCGTACCGGGCGCTCCCCCTGCGCAAATTGAAAAAAATATTTTTTTTCAAATGCCCCGCGGGACCCTATTTTAGCCCCCACATTAAACCTAGGGGGTCAGGAGGGGGTCTACCCTGCCCCCCTTATGGTCAATTCCCCCCTTTGTTTTTGCCACCTCTTGTGTCTCGATTTTACCGAGACACAAGATGGTGGCCGCTCCAGACTGTTTAGAATGTTTACAGACACCCCAGAGCCAATCAGCTTTCTGCGCGCAAGTCGCGTGTCGCGCCTGGTGCGCTCCCCGGTGCGCGCACCGGAGCGCGCCTATAGATATATATATTTTTTTGAACCTAAATTACTCGAAATCCACTGGAGCACATATCTTGAGACATAGCAAAGGCACATCGGGCTACTAGTCCCTACAATTTTGCCAAGTTTGGTGTACATCCATTCAGCCGTTCGAGCTAAAAGTGAAATCGACCGCCCTATGGAAATTAACATGGGGAAAACGCGTTTTGGGACCCCCCTTTTATCTTGGCCCCCGCTTGACGAATCCCCCCCAAACTTTCAGGGAAAGACCGGAACTCGACGAGGCCATTCTGAGGAAATTTCCAAGCAGATTCGTCAACCGGTGCCAAAGTTATTCCAAATAGAATTTTGAGATTTAACATTGAAAAAAATCCTAACTATGACTACCTACTGGCGACCGCCAGTAGGTAATATATATATATATATATATATATATATATATATATATATATATATATATATATATATATATATATCCAAAAACACAAGGTTGCCCCCATGAGAAAGCCACACACGAAGGAGTACAGCACATCACTCCGCAAGCAGCAGCGTTCGATCAGACTGCGTGTGCTTCATCTGGCCATACGCGTTTCGAGCTCCCTTGAGCCCTTGATCACTGGCAGCATGAAGAGGGAAACAGGTAAGTAAGAACGAACTGCTTTTATTCAAATTTGAAGTCCCGCCCATGTGGGCGTGCAAGGCATGCTGGTCAAGGTAGTTCCAAATAGTGCCTAAGGGGCTTCTACGTTCACTAACCAAGTGGATCCTGCTCCCTCTGCACTTTAAATGTCAATCCCGTTAGGAGGAGCACTCTGCCAGTCTTTCACTCCCGCCGCTGAGTCTCCAAGCGGGTGAGGCCACCTTTGTCCCACACGCACCCAAAGATTGTGAGCGCAGCGGGCCCGCATGAACAGCGGTGGGGCTTTCTCGCGGCCGGACCAGCCGCATAATTTCCAAAAACACAAGGTTGCCCCCATGAGAAAGCCACACACGAAGGAGTACAGCACATCACTCCGCAAGCAGCAGCGTTCGATCAGACTGCGTGTGCTTCATCTGGCCATACGCGTTTCGAGCTCCCTTGAGCCCTTGATCACTGGCGGCATGAAGAGGGAAACAGGTAAGTAAGAACGAACTGCTTTTATTCAAATTTGAAGTCCCGCCCATGTGGGCGTGCAAGGCATGCTGGTCAAGGTAGTTCCAAATAGTGCCTAAGGGGCTTCTACGTTCACTAACCAAGTGGATCCTGCTCCCTCTGCACTTTAAATGTCAATCCCGTTAGGAGGAGCACTCTGCCAGTCTTTCACTCCCGCTGCTGAGTCTCCAAGCAGGTGAGGCCACCTTTGTCCCACACGCACCCAAAGATTGTGAGCGCAGCGGGCCCGCATGAACAGCGGTGGGGCTTTCTCGCGGCCGGACCAGCCGCATAATTTCCAAAAACACAAGGTTGCCCCCATGAGAAAGCCACACACGAAGGAGTACAGCACATCACTCCGCAAGCAGCAGCGTTCGATCAGACTGCGTGTGCTTCATCTGGCCATACGCGTTTCGAGCTCCCTTGAGCCCTTGATCACTGGCGGCATGAAGAGGGAAACAGGTAAGTAAGAACTAACTGCTTTTATTCAAATTTGAAGTCCCGCCCATGTGGGCGTGCAAGGCATGCTGGTCAAGGTAGTTCCAAATAGTGCCTAAGGGGCTTCTACGTTCACTAACCAAGTGGATCCTGCTCCCTCTGCACTTTAAATGTCAATCCCGTTAGGAGGAGCACTCTGCCAGTCTTTCACTCCCGCCGCTGAGTCTCCAAGCGGGTGAGGCCACCTTTGTCCCACACGCACCCAAAGATTGTGAGCGCAGCGGGCCCGCATGAACAGCGGTGGGGCTTTCTCGCGGCCGGACCAGCCGCATAATTTCCAAAAACACAAGGTTGCCCCCATGAGAAAGCCACACACGAAGGAGTACAGCACATCACTCCGCAAGCAGCAGCGTTCGATCAGACTGCGTGTGCTTCATCTGGCCATACGCGTTTCGAGCTCCCTTGAGCCCTTGATCACTGGCGGCATGAAGAGGGAAACAGGTAAGTAAGAACGAACTGCTTTTATTCAAATTTGAAGTCCCGCCCATGTGGGCGTGCAAGGCATGCTGGTCAAGGTAGTTCCAAATAGTGCCTAAGGGGCTTCTACGTTCACTAACCAAGTGGATCCTGCTCCCTCTGCACTTTAAATGTCAATCCCGTTAGGAGGAGCACTCTGCCAGTCTTTCACTCCCGCTGCTGAGTCTCCAAGCGGGTGAGGCCACCTTTGTCCCACACGCACCCAAAGATTGTGAGCGCAGCGGGCCCGCATGAACAGCGGTGGGGCTTTCTCGCGGCCGGACCAGCAGCATAATTTCCAAAAACACAAGGTTGCCCCCATGAGAAAGCCACACACGAAGGAGTACAGCACATCACTCCGCAAGCAGCAGCGTTCGATCAGACTGCGTGTGCTTCATCTGGCCATACGCGTTTCGAGCTCCCTTGAGCCCTTGATCACTGGCGGCATGAAGAGGGAAACAGGTAAGTAAGAACAAACTGCTTTTATTCAAATTTGAAGTCCCGCCCATGTGGGCGTGCAAGGCATGCTGGTCAAGGTAGTTCCAAATAGTGCCTTAGGGGCTTCTACGTTCACTAACCAAGTGGATCCTGCTCCCTCTGCACTTTAAATGTCAATCCCGTTAGGAGGAGCACTCTGCCAGTCTTTCACTCCCGCCGCTGAGTCTCCAAGCGGGTGAGGCCACCTTTGTCCCACACGCACCCAAAGATTGTGAGCGCAGCGGGCCCACATGAACAGCGGTGGGGCTTTCTCGCGGCCGGACCAGCCGCATAATTTCCAAAAACGCAAGGTTGCCCCCATGAGAAAGCCACACACGAAGGAGTACAGCACATCACTCCGCAAGCAGCAGCGTTCGATCAGACTGCGTGTGCTTCATCTGGCCATACGCGTTTCGAGCTCCCTTGAGCCCTTGATCACTGGCGGCATGAAGAGGGAAACAGGTAAGTAAGAACGAACTGCTTTTATTCAAATTTGAAGTCCCGCCCATGTGGGCGTGCAAGGCATGCTGGTCAAGGTAGTTCCAAATAGTGCCTAAGGGGCTTCTACGTTCACTAACCAAGTGGATCCTGCTCCCTCTGCACTTTAAATGTCAATCCCGTTAGGAGGAGCACTCTGCCAGTCTTTCACTCCCGCCGCTGAGTCTCCAAGCGGGTGAGGCCACCTTTGTCCCACACGCACCCAAAGATTGTGAGCGCAGCGGGCCCGCATGAACAGCGGTGGGGCTTTCTCGCGGCCGGACCAGCCGCATAATTTATATATATATATATATATATATATACATATACCCCCCCTGGTCAACGTTAGCTTGAAGAGGGAACAGGCATGGAAATGACGGTTTAGCACATGCTTAGAGCTAAATAGCCATCCCCATACAAGTATTCCCTCGAAATTAGTTAAGGAAATCAATAACCATAACCTCCGAAGCTGACTGAGAAAGGAAGAGAAAACTCACAGTAGGAACAGAAAGAAAAACACACACCATAGAAACACGAATGGAAAAGTACTAAATAATTAATCCTCTTAAGAAAATTCAACCATGGCTGACAGAAGCAAGAATAGAACGCATAGAGTGAGTGAATTGTTAAATGATGACGCAGCACCATCCACCAGTACTAATCTTAGGGAAACCTTTGGAGAGAAGAAAAAGAGAACAACCACTTGTGTAATCAGGGAACTGCAACAAAACTGCATCCTGGAAGTGAACAAATGGTGGGGAAAAAAGCAACCCTAGCAAAATACATCGAGTTTAAGAGGGTGCAGAGAGGGTTTAAAATCCGCATTTTGCCTACCTTGAATGATTTGGATGCAGACTTGATAATTAAAGCTGTGGCAATCGGACACAAATAAATGCTCCTTTAAACCAATGAAAACATTGATCATGCACGCTGAAAGGAAACTGGAAAAACTAGTCAACATCATCAAAGAGCTAGAGGAAGAGCTAAATCAATACCTTACACATTAGGAGAATAAAGAACTGATGGAAACAATGGAAAAGAAAATCAATAAACATGAAGCGGATGTGAAGAAAAGGAAAGCAAATAAATTCAATAGAAATAGACTGGACTACGCAAATGGTCGCATATATACTTTCGCCAGGAAGTATGACATATACAGGAACAGGGCAGTGATGGACAAATAAGCTGGGTCTGAAACCTCAGGAACTGTGGATAGCTCAAACTTAAACTCTGCTCTGCAGACGATGAGACAACCGCATCAAATCTGGATTTTTCTGGGGAGATATGACTAGTCCAGATGATAACGTGGCAAAGAGGGAGAGGAAGAGGAACAACATGGGGAAGAGGTCAAACCAGAACACAAGCAGAAGAAACAGAAGATGTCATAAGAACCAAAAAAGGAAGAGGAAAGAAAAAGTAAAACTAAAGAAGAACCTCTCCAAAAACAACTCAGTGATAAACATCTCTAATAAAACATTGACTACTGCACAAACACTACTACTCAATAAGGGACTAACATTCTGACCCAATTAGAATATTAACATATCCAACCTCCGCATCAATCTTTACAAATTATGTCGAAGAATAAAACTTAAAAAATACTTTGAAGAGAAGACATCAAATTCGAGACAATCAACAACTATAAGTCAGGATATCTCACCATTAAACCAGAATGACATGCCCACTTTAGAGCATTAGCATCCCTGGAGGATGAGAAGAAATAACAATTGGGCAAAATGAACATCCCTCAGAAACTGATAAAGAACTTTGTCAAAGAATTGGGATTGATACAAACAAAGGTGGCAGCAGTGGATTAAAGACACAATCAACCTTCTGCCCACAACTCCCACCCGGCAATAAAATTGATTATTTCATGAGATTATGGTGGAGGAAATCAATAAAATGGCACAAAACACCTCGGGAAAAAATCAAAATTATGTGAGAAGTTGGCCTGGCATATTCTATCGACTAGTTATAGTGGGCACCAGTCCAAACAACCCCTTAGCGGTGAAAGGTTAAAGACACCCTTTATTGAAAGCTGTCCTAGTGGTGGCAATGTGGAGCAGCCTTCAGGCTAAGTCTTGAAGAAATGTAAAGCAGTGTGTTTTACCAATCTATAATCTCTTGAATGACCAAATGAAAGGAGAACCACACCGGGTATATATATAAAATATATGTATTTATTCTAAACACACCCTATTAGTCTCTTTATGAGGCTAGAGGTAAAAGCACATATGTTACACTTAATATCACACAGTAAATTAGCACAATAAACGTTGAGCCCTAGGGGCGTACCAAACCATATATTAACACCATCGCTGCTGATGGTATTCCCCTCCTGTGCTGGTCTCGAGGTATTCCCATTGTTCATGACGAGCTCAGCTCGTCATGAGTGTACGAGAGGTGTACTTCATGATGAGCTGAGCTCGTCATGAGAATCGAAGGGGTTAAGAAAGTTGTATAAGAACCACGACTTGACTGGACACAAGGCCTAGTGCATGTAGAATCGCTGGGCCCACAAGGAACCACCCAAGGCAGTGACACAGGGGACCGGCGGGGGACGCATGCAGTGTGGGAACACAGCTGCAAATCACCGTTAGCTTCTATGGAGAAAGATTCCGTTGGAAATGTAAAGATTAAGGACACTTAGAAGAGGACTTTGAGCAAATCCCTTTAAACTTAAGGGGTTTTAGGGCCAACACCCACGGGAGCACCAGAGTACTAGAGTTACCTCACCCAGGGAAGCTCGGTGCATAGGTGTCTTTTGGTGTCGGGAATCGTCGTCGTTTTCAATGGCGAGCTGCTGCAAAGTGCTGCTGCAGTCGAAGTGGAAAGTGTCAAGTTTGATACAAGCCTGGATCGAAGATGAGAAGAACCTGAAAGCAGAGAGGACAGAGTCTGGGTCACTTGACAGTGAACAGGGGCATGATGGTCAAATGACCACAGATGTTGGGTGATTTCAGGTTGAAGAGGTGATGCTTGACTCTGCTGCCACGAGGACCGGGAGGTGTCGACGATGACCTAGAGCTGGATTGGAGCTGTCCCACAAAGCGGCATCGATGATTTGATTGAACCCAAAAAGCCATAGAAATGCTTCGGGGCATACCAGCAAGGTCAAGTTCAAGGTGGAGAGTCAGGGCACATCTGGAGCAACCAGATAAACCCACGGAAAGTCAAAGTTACCTTCTCATGGACCCACTAGTTAACAGACCAGGGATCGCAAAGGTACCTTGAGCGGAAATGCAAGGAGCGGGCTCACAGAACACTCGTGGAGTGTAGGTTCACAATCTTCCATGCAAAAGGTGCTCGGGTCTGAGCTACAAGTAACCCAATGCACAGCCTTGAGAGTCATCGGGAAGCTGTTGCACTTGCAAATGTGCATGGTGTCCATGGGTTCCGGTTCCACGGTACCCATGAGGGCTACGGGTCACAACTTTGCTGGATACTCTGATCAGCCTCGAGAAAGTCTGGAAATCCACCTCTGGGGTTGCAAAATCTTCAGCAATCGGCAGGAGCTTTGGAGATGCAGACCGATCATATGCGTCTTTGGTGCCTGCCAAGCATGGGAGTAACTCCTTTACTCCAAGAGAGATTCTTCAGTCATCTAGTCATGTAGATCGTCAAAGTTCCAGGATTTCTGTAGCAGAGTTTTGTCCAGGTGTAATTTGAAGTCCACTAGTCAGGGGTTCCTTTCTTATACCGAAGGAAGTGTTTGGACTCACTCTGGGGACCCACCTATGGGAGGGTTTGGAAAGAGGCGTTGCCAGAACCCATTTCCTTTGTTCAGTTTTGTGCCAGAGCAGGGGCTGGTAGCTATGCACGGGGATACCAAATGTGCCCCCAGTGCAGACTTCAAAGCACTCTTGGAGTGCTCCCACCCATCCCCAATACACTAAGGCCTGTCTGTCTGGGAGGTGGTTACACTTGCTTGTGACAGGAAACCTATTGTCCAGACCTCCCCTGCTAGAGTTTCATCCAGCAGCAGGAGGCCAGACTCCTGTCTGTGGCTGCAGCATCCATTTTGTGATGCCAGGGCTCTTTTAAACAGGTACCGGGTATGCTGGTGTGTATATGTCTCTCCCTCTAGCAGGGTGTAATTCTACCCCTGCCGCCAGGACTGGTGGGGGTAGGATTCCAAGTGTTTCACACCAAACACGACATGTTTCTGTGCAGCCTTTCCAAAGTTAGCATTTACCACAAGGTTATAATGCACTTAAGAGTATATGGTCTGGCTGCATCACAGACAGCTCCAGAGAATAGATTCCGAAGGCTGCAAAAGGGCCCTGCTCATGCATGGTCACCCTCTCACACAAAACCCAGCACCCTACCTTCAGGATTGACAAAGGTGGAAACATTGTGGTCCAAAATCCTAATGATTATATAACTTAAGCAAACAGACAAATGGGCAATAATGACCATTACAAAAAACTTGTGGAAAACCCAATAGAAACCTGGATCAAAGAATACCACCAAATGTTACATGTATGGAAAGACAAAAACCTTATTGATTTTGAGGAATATATGTACTTGAAAACAGACCACCTCATAATTGCAACAATGTACTTTCTTCCGAAATTCCACAAGTCAATCGTGAATCCACCAGGAAGACCGATGGTCAGCTCTATTGGCTCTTTATTGGAGTCAACATCACGATTCATTGACATCTCCCTAATGAATTATGTGACATCTCTACCATCGTATCTGAGAGATAGGATGGACTTTCTTAATAAAATTCTGGAAATTCCATGGGAAGATGGTCATATGAAGGCCACAATTGATGTTACATCACTGTACACATCGATACTCCACTCTGATGGAATAGCTGCAGTAAGACAGTTCTTACAGAGAAGATCAATTAGTTACTTGGAGCATTCAGAAATGTTAAAAGAAAAGCTCACATCTTTCTATTCAAAGGCGAACTCTTTCTGCAAAAACAGGGAACCGCCATGGGGACATCTTTTGAACCCATGTACGCCAATCTACTCAAGCCAGTATGGGAAACGGAAGTCCTGAAAACCCCAAAATTTCAAAGCATCAAATTTTGGTCAAGATTCATTGATGACCTGTTCTTAATATTGAAGGGAGACCATACAAACCTTCAAGAATTTATCAACTCACTAAACGTCAAAAAATATAATCTGTCCTTTACATCGACGATAAGTGCATCAAACATTTTCCTAGATGTGGAACTTTTCATCAAAAACCAAAGGTAATGCACCACAACGCATAGAAAACCCACTTCATGCAACAGATTTCTGCATGCTAATAGTGGGAATCCGCAACATTTAAAATGGAGCATACACTGCGGAGAAATGTTACGAGCAAACTGCTCTGAAACATCTGACATATATTCTCAAATAGATTAAATGAGTGATCACTTTTTAGAAAGAAGTTATCCGTTGGGTGTAATTGAAACTGCAAAAGCCAGAGTCACTTTGAAATCAAGACCAAATAGAGAAATCAGGAAAGATGCAACAAAGTAGACACCACTTCCCTACTCATCATAGATTTTAACAAACTGTCAGGCTCAGTCATTCTTGTCTTCGGGATGGTGCTGAAGATATATGGGTTCCACCTCCCGACGTCCCCGGTGTCTGGCTGAAAGCATACAGATCACCAAAGGCAGTCGAGCGAGGGAGTTCCTACCTGGAAGGGAAATAGGTAATGGCCTCAATACCAGAAGAGATAATGGAATACCAAAGACCAGACCTATCGTAAGAAACAAAGAACAACCTAAGAATACTGAAAGGTTAACACAATGACATGCAGTAAGTTCTTCGCATCATACCATTATCAGCTGGTACAAGTCTTAGGTCCAAGGTTCCCTGTATCCCCCTGTGAATCTCTCTTCTGAGGTTGAGACAAAATAAACAAGAAAAAGGTTGCGGAGCAAAAAGAAGATGAGGGTAATGGGATCTAATTAATACGTCTTCATTAGATCAGGACCCTCTATTCTGTACAATGTCCATGTACTTATACAATGTCTCTTGAATTGATTCAAATGTACTGAGAATAGCGGAACCCGCTAATATCACTCGTTTAAGTCTTGAACACAAGTCTTGTATTAAAGAATGTCATTTTGGCAGTTCAATACTTTGTATATACAGGAAACAAAATCATGGCAATGTTAACGATTCACATATAGTTCTTGCCTAAAATAACCAAAAGCGGAATCACTAGCTCCACGATTCCAAGCTGTAGACTGTAAGAAGGCAAGTTCAATAATGACGAGAAGATCTCGCCACACACAGCTGCTCGAAAAGTGAACCATGAAAGTACCCGACCAGAATGGGATACCTTTCTCATTCAAAACAGCTGATCCGCACTTACTGTACCCAAGCAGACTGCTCACCGCAAGCTCCGGAACCAATGTGGAATAATCGGCGGAGTCCCTCGTCTGCATCGCAAGTTTATTTCCTGGATTGCGTGCGAAGACGCACGTCACGCCCCCGACGTCCAGAGCATGTCGGGAAATGTAGTTTCGTGTCCCGCTCAGACGCGAAGGTAACTAAAAATGTAAACAAAGTCAGTGCCACACCACCAGATCGTGACACAAACAGAGCAGAGAACTAAAAAACATTATCCATAAATATTGGGTAATTCTGATGTTGGATGTAACACTACAAAGAACATTGTTACCTCACCCAAACATCATGTATGGTAAAACAGCATCTCTGGGGGATATTCTAACACAAAGTCATCTAGAATTGAAAAAACCAACAACTTCTTCCTGGCTGAACACCCCAGGCTTCTGGAAATGCTCTAAATGTAGAGCTTGTGAACAAATCAACTCCAAAATGGCCAAACTGAGCACATCAAGGATCATATAACATGTTAATCCAAATTTGTGGTATACTTATTAGAATGTCCCAGTATAAAACAATATGTTAGAAGCACCATCAACAAGTTAACACTGAAAACCCTACAACATTTACAAGCCATCAAAAACAAAGATTTCACCTACCCTCTGGCCAAACATTTTCACAATTTTCACTCAAGGGATTGCTAGCATCTAAAATACTCAGGGATCAAAATTCTGAAATCAAAAGAACGTGGCGGGACAGAACCCTAAACCTACGAAGAACAGAATCAATACTAATTCTAGTGATTGGCACTGAAAGAATATATGGCCATAATTTGAATGTACGACTTTACAACGCATACTTTTACAATGCATACCTTTACAACGCATTTTTTACAATGCAACATCCATTACAACACATTCCATTACAACGCATGCCATTACAACGAATTTTTAAAAACTACCTTTAAAACGCATTCCATTACACGGCATACTACCTCTACAACGCATACCATTACAACGCATACCATTACATTGCATTACTATTCTAACTCCAGGGGGGTGCAACAGTAGGGTAACTGTTGGATAGTGTAGGGGTAAAAATTACTATTCTAACTCCAGGGGGTGCAACAGTAGGGTAAGTGTTGGATAGTGTAGGGGTAAAAATTACTATTCTAACTCCATGGGGTGCAAAATTAGGGTAAGTGTTGGATAGTGTAGGGGTAAAAATGACTATTTGAACTCCAGGGGGTGCAACAGTAGGGTAAGTGTTGGATAGTGTAGGGGTAAAAATTACTATTCTAACTCCAGTGGGTGCAACAGTAGGGTAAGTGTTGGATAGGGTAAGGGTACTACGTGTTGTGATGGTATGCGTTGTAATGGTATGCATTGTAATGACTGCGTTGTAATGACATGCGTTGTAGTGGTATGCGTTGTAGTGTCATGCGTTGTAATGGTTGCGTTGTAATGGCATGTGTTGTAATGGATGTTGCGTGGGGGCACAGCGCTGGCCTGGCTGGAGTCTTTTCTTTCGGGCCGCTCCTTTCAGGTCTGGGATGGCTGTTCACGATCTGACCCTCTTCCTCTGGTAAACGGGGTTCCTCAGGGCTCCTCCTTGAGCCCTACCCTTTTTAATGCCTATATGGCCCCATTGGAAGAGGTAATTGTCCCTTTTGATTTTAAGATCGTCAGCTACGCGGACGACACGCAATTGGTCGTCTCTTTATCGCACCTAGACCAACACCCAGACAGCCTTCTACACTGCCTCCAGAAGATCCATCACTGGATGTGCGAATCCTCGCTCAAGCTAAATGGGTCTAAGACAGAGGTCATGTTGATGGGGAAAAAATGGACATCCATTCCTCCATCTGTCTGGCCCGACTCCCTGGGCGAGGTTCCCACCCGAAAGAAAGAACTCAAGAGCCTAGGGGTCTGGCTTGAACCAGACCTCACCTTGAAAACACAGGCCACTAAAACCGCCGGCACCTGTTTTGGACTTATGCGGTCGGTCCGCAAGATTCTCCCCCTCCTTCCCCCCCTCTCCAGGAAGCTACTGATCCAGGGACTGGTTCTGGCCCGCCTGGACTATAGTAACGCTCTCTACCTGGGAGCCCCGGAATCTACCCTGGGAAAGTTGCAACGAACTCAAAACGCTGCCGCTCGTCTGCTGCTGGGGCTCCCCTCTAGGTCTTCTGCAAAACCTGCCCTTAAAACACTCCACTGGCTACCAGTGCGGGAGAGAATAGAGTTTAAGGCTATGTGTATCGCCCATAAGCTCATGAACGGACAAGGCCCAGCCATTCTTAAAGAAATGGTCACCCCGTATAAAGCTTTGAGATCCCTAAGGTCGGACAACGAACATCTGGCGAATGTCCCTAAGTTTAGGAGATCACGTACCGGAGGCCGTCGCTTCTCTGTTAAAGCTGCCACTCGATGGAACCAGCTACCCCGCAGATTGCGAATGGAACCCTCATATTTGGCCTTCCGCAAACAACTTAAAACGCTGCTATTCCCCAATTAGTGAGTCCAACTCTACCCTCCCCCCTTCTGAGCCATCCTACAGTTCACAGCGCGGGGATGCCTTCGGGTCACCAGGCGCTCTACAAATCCTTAAATAAATAAATAAATAAATAAAGTTTCATTGTAATGGTAGTGCATAGTAAAATTTGCGTTGTAAAGGTTGTTTCCCCCATAATTTAGATGCAGAATTACATATCCATCAGTAGGAAATAGAAGAAAAAAACTGTGAATAATGAATGGAAGCCCGTCCCTGCAGTGACTAAAACCATCAAGATAAAATGGCAAATTAATCATGAGAAATTGCTGAATGACCAAACTGACATATGGGACAATTCAAACAAAAACAATATCTTTATATTTTTTTGACAATTGATCTAATTGTTAATACATTCATCATCTCCTCTTTCCTAAAGATTAAAAAAGGGTAATAGCTGATTTGAACATACAGGATAAGGCCCTTTTATCTAAGAAGTACGACATTGTGCAATAGTTGAAGTTCTTCCAAATACTGATTTTATTCATTCCTAGTATTGTTATTAAAAAAACATTGTATACTCAATGAATTATCTGACTCACCAATGCACTTTAAATTGCATATTAATTGAGAAACTGATATTTTGTATTGGCTAACAATGTAGATTGTACTTCACATCTAATCATTCTTGACCAACAATAGAATGGATGCACTCGTCACTTTACGATTAGATGCCTAAATTATCATTGTGGCCAAACTTCAAGTTATCCTTTATAAACAAATCAGGTCCCTAATCAATGCAATAATCCACTTTACATTGTCACTTTATATACTGGTTACATCCCATAAAATTGTGAACATGTGCGAGGAGTTTAATATCAAACCATGTATAAAAACAGAGGGGTGCTGTAAAATTCCTAAGGCTACTTCATAAACAATCTAGAACTTATTCATATAAATGATGTCAGTGACACTAAGATTAGGAAAATACAAAATTATTTATTACAATACAGAATCATTAGAAATATAGGGCTGTTTGATCAGAGAAAAACTATGCAAAGTTCTAACCATTCATCCATGCACACATACTATATTCTAAAGGTTCCTGTGCACTGTCAGCATATTGAGATAATTAATTGCCTGACCAAAAGCATATACATGATGATTAATTGACACATAGAATCTCATAGATTTCTATAACTGCAGGGTGGTTTCCAAGATGTCTCAACACGCGTTTCAGCAGAAATCAGAGGGATACAAGAATCAGACACTAGTACTACACACCAGTAGCTTACAGCAACTTGGAAACCATTTCCCAACACGTTCCCAGACTAATTCTGCTTTCCTTCGAAATCTCACAACACATTCTCCCTCTTCTTTTCTCTCTTTAGGGAAGGGCTGTGAAGGCAAATTGCTGTGAAAATCAGGTTTTAAAGGACAAAAACATAAAAGAAATTCTTCTGCACTCGCACTTTGTACATTAATGAATGTTTTTTTCAATTGTCAAAGTCAAAATTGTAGATTGACATGTATATATACTGTCTGTGAGGATTTATACAGTCTCGTCTTTTTTGATAATAGAAAGCAACGAGGGGAATTAGCACTGAGCACTTTGAAAAGACACTCTAGGCTCTAGGACTCTATGGTCCAGGAGAAGGTCGGGAGGCGAAACGCGTAGACCGTCCTCTATCGTTTGTATTTTGAACTATGGTTGAAGAAAGCACTTTGGATTACCTTCTGACATGGTGCTGTGATGCTTCAAGTACCAAGAGGTTTTGCAGAGATGGGTTTGGAGAACCTGGCTGCCGTTTGGAAATCCTCCATCAATTTCTCGGGTGGGTCTTTCCGGCTGAGGGATTACGATGGAATATTCCCACAGCTTTTCTGTACCTTGCTTTCTGATACAGAAAAGATGTTGGAATCACACTTTGGAGGCCCCCCATGGGTGCAAGGCCTCCGGATAGCGGTCTCTCTGCTCTTAACAATGAGAGCATGTATTCCGTTTGGAATGCATACTCCCATTGTTAAGAATAGGTTTGGTCGCATTCCACTTACTGGGCTGGGTTTGGTTCCAGCTCCCAAACAATGTCGGACGGACTCCGGTCCATTTCCACATAGTAATCGGGCCCTTAGAATGAAAGTAATGCACTTTCCTTAAACCAACCGAAAAGAAAATCACCTGCTTCACCCTCAACAGAAAACCGCAAAGAAAGTGTTTATATCTAGCAAGAACCCACAGGTAAAGATGAAGTAGAAAAAGTGATGCATAATTTTGTATGTGAACATCATAATTATTATTTATACTATTACACCATGTTTTGAAATAAAGACAGAAAGAGCAAGATACATCACATCACAGAAAGGAAAGCAATTATTATCTCACATGGGTTACACTTACAACCAAGATAATACAGCAATAGAAACTGTCAATTATTACATTTACTAAATATTACCCTAATGTTTGCTTTGGGAGGGCCACTAAAAAGTTGATGTAATTATTGTTAGGGAACACAACCACCCTAAAATGTGACAGGAATAGATGTAGGACACATATTTCAAGATTTAAGAGAAACAAGCACTAACTCCAAAGAGCACACAACTGCAATCCTAAAAACCATACCTACCTTAAAATGCTTAATTTCACAAACTAAAACAGCAACTAGCAATATCTCTCCTGCTAAACTTTACCCATACACAGTCACACAAGGCTGATACTACCACTTTATTCAAAGCATATGGAAGCATCTGTATTATATGTAGAATATGCTACAAACAGTTAATTTGCCTTTGGAATGAACATATTTATTTCACTAGCCCCTGTCCCTGTCACAGAGTTAACTAATAGAAAGATCTTCTTAGCAACAAAACAAACACAAACTAAGCACCTTAACGGATATTTTTGAGACACTTGGGTTGACAGACTGCATCGCTCTAGACATAGAAGCCAATCCAAATTCTAAATACCATGGTGGAATGTCCATGGATGCACCATGGCGGAGGGAGCCAAAACCACGAGCACTCTGGAAGGATAGCATAAAGCCTTCCAATCTGCACAAGACAGAACCAACTTACAGTCTATGAATGTAAACATTTATAGAAACCCTACCAAAAAAAATCTACTGATGGAACAATCAGTGACCCTAAGTATTCCTAAAATTAGCAATCAGACCATTAGAATGTACATCATGCTACCATGTTAGATGAAACTCTTTAGAAACAACAAAGGAGTACACTAACTAGAATCAATAGACAACAATAATTAGCACACAAACACCCCAATAATGGAAAATCCAAACAAGCATAAAAAAGTTATTTTTCAATAAATAAATAATATACATTACCCACAAAATATATCAAGCTATACTTTGAAATAAGACTGGTGAATAAAAGTATGATGTGATAATTTATATTAGAAAAATTAATCTCACCAATCACTAATCTCAAATATTACATAAAATGTATCACACAAAATTAATTACAGAGCATAAAATATATAATGACAAATATAAATCACATACACTTGTCATATTTCACAACATATAACATTTCTCACCAAGAAAAAAACACTTAAATAGTACTTACTGTTCTGTAGCTGCAAATTCTATTCCATATCCATGAATCAAAAAATATAATCCACCAAAAAAGGAAAACGAAACTCCAAGAAGCCAAAAAAAAATGCATAAATCAACTAGTCTCATTGAGATCCATGGAAGTTGCCCAAAAGCTTCATGAACCGAACAAACTCCCCCCAATTTTTTTTAAAAAAGGAAATGTTCCTTGGAAACCGAAAAAAGAAAGGAAATCAAACTGAAAAATATTAGATTACTACAAAGCAAAATTGGTTTCCTTTAAAAAAAATTCAAAAACCACCCAACTCCAAATGTCTATAATAGAGAACCTCTGTAAGTAAAACACAATACCCACCCGGAAAAAAGAGCAACTTCAAAATTAACAAATACATCACACCAAATGATCAAAAGCATATAACATAATATCACATAACATAACAATACATCACTAACAGACTCCCCATACACCTAGGCCAACACACAAGTGAAATAGTGGCTGCTTATATATTCCACTACAACGGCAGAATTTGCAGAATTTCGGTCACTCCTGGTTATGCTTGAAATGGGGAATTCTAGCTGTCCCTAGCTAGTCCCTTTCTGCCGGCCTTTCCATAGTGGGTTACGTGCCATGAATAAGGCAAGCGGAAAGGGATATCATAATCCCTATGGCGGTGCCTGACATGCACTACCACCGTTGTAAGGATATGGTACCCTTCCAATGATCTGACGGGCTCCTGGAGCCCATCAGAACTGTCCCGACCATCAAAGACACGCCAGCCTTTGTATTGTGACAGGCATAAAGCCTGCTTTTGATGGCGGTGAAACTGCCACCAACAGGCTAGCAGTTTCACCACCATTGTAATCAGGCCCTAAATCCACACAAAAAAAACAACACTAAAATTTACAACTCCCCTTTGTACCCTCTGCCCTCAAAACCCTAAAAAAAACTTTCAAAAAGATCTTACCTGCTCCAACAAACAACAGTACCTTCCTGCAACCTCCTTTCGGAACAATTTACAAAAAATTAGACTCATGAGATACTAAATAAAAGGTAGCATAAAAAAAGGGCCACTTAATGGAACTAAAAACTAAAAGTATCTCCCCATAGAAAACTTTTTACAAAATGTTTTAAAAAAATTAAACATTTTTAATATGTTTATAAAAATATGAAAAAAGTATGGTATAAATTAAAACACTAGTATTTTAAAAAAATACACTCATTTAATATATACTAAATACATTCTGTAAAAAGTGTGTAAAACAATGTGCCTAAAGGATTGCTATTGATGTATAAAAAATAGAAACAATGGGAAAAAGTTCAGAAAAGTGTACGAAAACAAAACTGACTTACATGGTTATTTACTGCTAAAATTGTATTAAAGTGTTGTTTATATATCAAAATAAAATGCTTTTGTATAATTACAATTATACATGTTGAAAATGTAAATATATCAACATTAAATACCAAGTACTAGAATTGTAATTATAATAAAAAATCTAAATATAAATATTCCTTTTTACAAGTGCAGAAACACCTCCAATATGAATTATCTTTCTGAACATCTAGGACACTAATTAAATTACACTAACTACTCCTACTGCATACATACCCGTTTTAACAAAAGTATTGAACACTAAAAGGGTTACGTTTACTAATCCAATACAAATTAAACCATTTTGGGGAAGATGTTGGACACTGAAGGGGTCACATTTATTATTTCCACTCCAATCTAAGCCATTCTGGGGAAAACGTTGGACACTAAAGAGATCATGTTTACAATTCCCATTCCAACCTAACCGTTTTTGGGAAGGTATTGGACATTAAAGGGGACACATTGACTATTCCCACTCTATTTAGGACTAAATAGGAGAAGGGAGTATACACTAAACGAGATACAGACAAAATATATACTCCATAGTAAAACATGATAACTATTTATTTATAAAATAAAGAAATACTTCTAACACACTATTAACAGAACAAGCTATATATTTAACATGATCCAATAACATATTTTCTATTAAATACTAAGGGGCTTATTTCGATGTCGGGCAGACTTGTGTCCTGACTGCCTAATCACAATGCGACCACACATGGTGATCCCCCAATCCACAAACAAGGACTGGACGCAACCACCTCAGATGCATACTCCTGAAAAAACCCCATCCTGCACGCAAACACACCGTCGAACTCTGGGACCTGCTCGAAACATCCTCACCTTCCTGACAGAGACCTGGATGAACGACTCCTTGGCACCTGATATTGCCATAGCCATCCCAGACGGCTACAAGATCACCCGCAGAGACCGCACCAATGGAGTAGGAGGCGGAATCGCCATCATCCACAAGACCACCCTCAACGTCTCGACCAACTCCGACGACACCCGCAGCACCGCCGAACACCTGCACTTCTGGATCCACACTGAGGAACCCTGATCTCCGGACCCCCTGGACCCTGACCTCAGTTCAGCGACTCCATCACCGACTTCATCAGCACGCACGCCCTCGCCTCCACAGACTACATCCTCCTTGGAGACCTGAACTTCCACCTTGAGAACAACAACAGCACCAACTCCACCACCCTGATTGACAACCTCGCCAACCTTGGTCTCAGACAGCTTGTGACAACGCCTACCCACTCCGCCCGCCAAACGCTTGACCCCATCATCTATGCAAGCTCCCACATCTCCTTCAGCCACACCACTGAACTCCAATGGACCGACCATCTCTGCATCCACTTCACCTTCTGGAAACCCACCACACACCACCGCACCCAACAGATCCCCTGCCGCAGCTGGAGCAAAATCACCAAAGATCAGCTTAACACCACCCTCGCCCGAAGTCCACCCAATGACCCCACCGACCCAACGCCGCCACGAGTAACCTCCGGTGTTGGATCGATGACTGCGCCAACACCATCACCAAGAACAAACAACCCTCCAACAGATGGACCAACAAGAATGCCAGCTGGTTCTCCGCGGACCTCCAGACCTCCCAAAAAACATGCCGGTACCTAGAGAAGAAATGGCACCACGAACAGACACCAGAGAACCACTCAGCGCACAAGAATGAAATGCGCCAACACCATCACCTCATCAGATCCGCCAAAACAGACCTCCTTCTAGGACCGCCTCGACAACAATGCACACAACAGAAAAGATCTCTGAAACATTGAGAGGGAAGTTTCCAACCCCAGCTCCAACACCAACGACATCCCACCATCACAAGACCTGTACAACTCCCCTGCCTCCTTCTTCCATCGCAAGATCGCAGAAATCCATGACAGCTTTGACAACTAGTTCACTACGGCAGACAACGACACCTCAGACCCCATGGCCACCACCCACAGTGACCCCCTGCTCACTTGGACTAAAATCAATGACGTCAACACCATCAAAATCATGAACACCATCCACTCTGGCTCCCCGTTAGACCCGTGCCCACACCACATCATCAACAAAGCCAGCATCACCATCGCACCCCATCTCCGCAAGGCCATTAACATCTCCTCCAAGACCACAACCTTCCTGGAGAGCTGAAAGCACGCCGAGAACAACACCTTGCTCAAGACACCCAAGGCAGACCCGAGGAACCTCAAGAACTTCCGCCCCATCTCCTGTTCCCGGCGAAGGTCATCAAGAAAACCGTCAACAAACAGCTGACCCGCTAACTTGAAGAGCACAACATCCTGGACCCGTCCACTTGATCCTTGGCATCCCTCGACACAGTCACATCTCATCCCACCTGAGAGACCGGCACTGGCTGCCTATCAAAAAGAGAATCACCTTCAAGCTCCTCACCCACGTACACAGGGCACTACACAACACCGGACCAGTATACCTTAACAGACGCTCATCTTCTACACCCCGAACCACCAGCTCCGCTCCACCGACCGTGCCATAGCTACCGTTCCCCGCATCTGTAAGGTGGCCTCCGGCGGCAGATTGTTCTCCTTCCTCGCTGCTAAGACCTGGAACACCCTCCCCATTCTCCTACGGCAGACCCAAGACCTACTAACCTTCAGGAGGCTACTCAAGACCTGGCTTTTGGAGCAGTAGCAGCACTGCTCCCCCCAGTGCCTTGAGACCCTCACGGGTGAGTAGTGTGCTTTACAAACTCCTTGATTGATTGATTGCTCAGCACCAGTATACCCTCATGGGTGATAGTGCTCTGCAAGTCTGCATAATATAACATAACAGTGTGTCATACGTGTGAGCAACCTAATAGAAAAAGGGCAGAACAAGACAACCAAGCCTCTTTAATGTTCAGGTGCAGAGGAGCTATCATTCTGGAACATGATCCACACACCTGCACATGCATACAGCTTAACTACTTTGTGGTCAAAAAGGTGCACTTAGAGATGATTTATTGATATTTAAAAGTAGGGTTTCCCACCTGTCAAAAACCATGTTTAAAATGGAAGCACAGGCACTTTACGCCTGTGAAGCACCTGGTTCTAAGTCCAGCAAAACAGGCAGGGACAAAATTGAGGAGAAGGAAATCATGTAAATGATGGTCATTTCCTTCACATCCAATCATGAGCAAGTGAGTGTCGCAAAGCCTGCCCAAAGTGTATGTTATATTTTGAAATCAATAGGCCTTACCCGCAGACAGTTAAAGATGTCTCAACAGAACATAAATATGACTGGTTTTTTAAAATTTTGTTATCCACTTTCCTTTAAGAATCATGCACTACTCCAACTACAATACTCTTTCATCTTAAGCAAGGCTATACATATTTTTTTTTAGATATTTGAATTATATTAATTGAATTGCATTTATTCTGAGTGTTAAGTTCACTGCATAACTTTGATTGACGTCAAAATATTTGAAGCTTGATTACATAAAGTGATCATGAGAAATTATAATGTAAAGAAAAATCTATTAAGTTGCATGGTGTCTTAAATTGTTAAGAGCCAAAGCAGTGTTATATTCCCACTTCAAGTAGTGGTACATAGTTGATTTGCACCTAAACACTAATGAAGCATATTGCCTGAGTCTGTCAACCAAGCATCATTTTTTAAATGTCACAAAGCACAAAAGAACACATTGTAAATTCACAATAATGCAAAACAGCAAGACAACAACACAACAAAAGTAAGACAAGAACCACATAAGGAGCCAATCACAGCTAAATGCACCAAACACAATAGAACACAATGTAAATGTAAAATAATGCAAAAGAGGAAGACAACAACACAACAAAAACATGACTGGTCTCAACGTAAGGAAACAATCAGAGCTAAATTCAAAACAATCTAGAAAACAACACCCTGACTATGCAATCATAGTACAACTCAATAACACAATTTTGCAACACAAAACTCTAACAAAATAGTTCAATACAAAGTGAACAGACTACTGCACAGCTTAGTTCAATATACTACAAATATAACATAATTACAGCACAATAGAATGACATAACAGCATACTAAAATAATACAAACACAGCGCAACATTGCAAAACATCACTACACATGCTACAACAACATACAACAAAAAAGGCAATCCCAACACAACCATACAGTGCACAAATCAATTCAATTCAACACAAAACATAAGCTAATACAGTAAAAACACGATACAACTTAATTGTAATAGTTAATGTGTTGGAATGAGTTATACTGTGTTGTGTTCTCATAAATGACTGTGTGATGTGTTTATATGGAGGTGGTGTGCTGCTATGTTTAGTTATAGTTTTGCATGTTACATTTAATTATTTTGCTGGTACAATTTAGATTGGTGTATTGCCTTGGTGTTTTAGTGCTTTTAAAATATGTTAGTGTATTATAACTTCACAGTAGTTATATCAATAAGTAATACTACCTACAAGTACAACATATTTAAATAGCAATACATTTTGACATCAATAAATAATACTGTACTAATAGTTACTCATTCATTGTATTAGTAATCTAGACGAATATTTATGACATTTGTAACATCACGTCAAAGGTGGGGCCCTGAGAATCAAATGTACTGTGAGAGTAATGTTTTTCCTCACTGTTGTGTGAGCTATGGATTGCAGAGATAAACATAAATGTTGAATTTCAATGATGTTTTTTTTTTCTTTTTTTTTGTAAACTTAATTTCACTTTTTCTGGGATTGGTCCAGCCAGTGGTTAGTCAGGCAGTAAAAAAGGACACTGAAAAGGTTCCATATAAAGCTTTCTCTTTTAACCCTACACATACCAAGACCAAAAAGTGCTTGCCAGTTGAAAACAAAAAGATAAAAAGTGCATTGTTATATATGTTTATGCAGAGAAAGTAATAGTGGTCAGACTGGAAATACATACTGCCAGCTTTAATAGAAGTCAGGCAGATTTTTGTATAATTTGTTTACTTTTCTGCAAACTCCAGGAAAGTCCAACAAGGATCCACAAGTCTGCAAGGTTTAATGAACTCTTCAGCAAAGTCTGCAGATCAATCAAAATGTTTTTGGAAAGAATAAATACCTTTACAACGCGGATTTAACACTGCAATACAATCCCAATGTGGTTGTTACAACGACCGCATTATAACCACGCAATGCCATTACTACGCAAGTCATTACATCGATTTGCAGCAGATGGCGCTGTAACATTAGAAATGTATTATTCACTATTCCAACTCTAGCCTACATAACAGTAGGGAAGGTGTTGGAATAGTGAATTATATTATTTCGTATGTCAAAGCGCCATCTACTGCAAGTTTATGTAATGACTTGCATAGTAATGCACTGCGTGTTTACAACCTCGTTGTGATTGTATTGCAGAGTAAAATCCGCAATGTAAAGGTTGTTTCCCTTCTGGAAAAGGCACAAGTCCTGGTTGAAAGCCAGGTCCTGCACCCAACAAGATCTCAACATGGCTAGCAGGGTTGGGTTTCTAGTGGTAGTTTTGGATGCATGACCTGGTCACAGCCAAAACCCCACTTTATATGTTAGAAGACTGAGCTCAGGAAGAAGGTCTCCCTGTGGATCTCACTGGGCCTGGAAAAAAAACAATGAATGGAGTCAACCACAATGTGCGTGATTCGGCTGCCCACCTTGGGATGGAGTTTTGTGGCCAAACCCCATTGTGCAAGGATGAAGGCCATGTACAATGGGGCTGGCTGCCTGTGAAGGTTTTGTGAAGGCTCTTGAGCCAGCCTCTGCAGGGCATGGTTGTTGAACAAAATAGGTTGTAAGATAATATAGTCCATGCATTGCCCAGTGAAGGAGCTATTGTCCCCAGGAGGATGATTGAGTATGTTAGTTCTGGCAGTACTGGATATTTTGGGCTTGAGGTCAACATAGAGTCTTTGAAAGTATGGAAGGTGACTCACATATCTGCAGACAATAAATTTTAAGAACCTCTGCAAATCCTCTAGTACTTTCACTTTTGATCTCCTGGTGGATAATGGAACAGTTAGACAGAATAGAAAGATCAAAGTTGGGTTGAGAAATTATTGAACCATGTTTTCATCATGAATATGATATCAAAGCCCAACTAAATCCAATGTTTACTGCCATCCTATAGTTGTAAAGAGCACATCTCATCACCGAGGAGGAAGGGCTATAGGGAACTCAATCAAGTGGGATTTTTAGGTTTCAACGTGGTTACTAGGAGGACCATTACAGTGATGGTAAATCAAAATAGGTATGTTTACAATCTCATGCTTGGACTAAGCTCCAAAATTATTACCTGTTGTTGGGCTATCAGTGGTGGTCTCCTTAGTATTGGTGAAATAATCTGCAAATAAGGAGTTAAGCTCCCCGGGGGAAAAGGAGGGTTTGTTCAGTGAGGGATTGGCAAACAATTTCCTAGATTAACTATTAACTCAATAAAGCATTTTCTGACTCAGATTCTCATGTTAGAAATCTTGGCTGATAAAGTTATATGCCATGATTTTGAACATAACTAGCTGAGAGATTAGGAAAAGGTGTTTAATGGGTGGCCTCACTCAAAGGCGCATTTTTAGTGATCATTAGGCTATTAGGTTCCCTGAAAATAGTGGCTTTAAAAAGTAATCTGGTAAATTCAGTGTGCAAGATTAAGGTTGACTAGGGAGATTAATATGACATCCAGAAGTGAGAAAGGGCATGGTCTAGTTACAAGAACAAAAGGATTCAGAAGAAGAGCAGGGGTCCACAATAGCTTATTGAGGTAGAAATGGTAGGGTGATTGTTGTGTAGAATGGGAGGTCTCAAGCTGGAAATGGGCATCAGGAAAGTGAGAGTGTTGTCCAAATCATGAGGAATAGGCTTTAAAAGAAGGGGCATGTAGTAAATCAAACTACACAAGAAGTAGGTCCAAGTAGATTTATTCATAGGAAGAACAGCTTAACAACCACAGGAGGCAAGAGATGTCTTCATCATCAGTCAAGCAGTAACCAGTCACTGTCAAGGGAAAACATTCTAAGTTACTAACACTCTACTGAGTGACATGGGAAGATTCCAGATGACATCAGGTCATGGAATACCACACACCTCCCCCCCTTTAAAAAAAACAACAACAAAAAACAAAAACCTTAACAGAAACAAGATAATACAATGAGAATTTAAGTTCTAATATAATCTTTGAGCTTTGAAGGAGCACATTTCACGCGCTCACTGCGTCTTAATGGAATATCTTCACACTCTACATTAGATTGGTTGTCTGTTGCGACACCCGGAATAGGTCGAACATCAGAGTTAATCACAACATCAGAATTATTCACAGTCACCTTTTCTAAATTGTCATAAGCCTCATGCATACCAGAAAAACCATCAGGGTTATGGTGTGAGGCAAGTTTCTCAGGAAGGGTAGTTTTTTGAGAGAAAGAGGTAACAAAAGGCTTGCATAAAGAAATCCTTCTCAAATTCCATATTTTCCCCCCTTCAACTCTGACAGCCTTGCTAAAAATTTCAATTACTTTGACAGGATCAGACCATCTAGAAATCTTCTTGTGAAACAAACAACCCATTTTAACACGAACTCGATCACCGATCTTTACACTGCAAGTATTGTACTTCTTTTTAGCAGAATGTTGGATCATTCTTTCCTGGTATTTACCAATTTTATCCCTCAATTCCTTAAAATCTACCTCGTAGGGAGAATTACCTTTTAACCACCAGGGTAAGAGTCGAGAACCTGGTTTCCTCCCTCGTAATAACTCAAAAGGAGACAGACCAGTGACTGAATTGGGAGACAACCGGTAAGTTAATGAGGTTGCTTGAAGCGCTTTCTTCCACTTCAAACCACTTTTTACAGCCAATTGGCAAGATTCTTTGATGACTCTGTTGAACCTCTCAACTTGGCCATTGGCTTGCGGAAAATAATTTGAGGTTCTTTTGTGAGTAATACCACAATTTCTGAGAAAAACCTCAAACTCGTTGCTAATGAAGTGTGGGCCATTGTCTGAGATCAGTTCCTCCGGTAAACCTTCCCTAGCAAATATCTCGTCAAGAAAATCAATTACTTGCTCTGAGGAAGTTTTCTCAACAATTTTTAATTCAGGCCACTTAGAGAAGTAGTCAATTAGAACTAATGCAAACATTTCCTTACCAGACTGATAACTGAAAGGTCCAATAATGTCATCTGCTAACCTTCAATGTGTAACAATGGAGTAAATGGGAGTCCCATTCGCAAATGGAGGTGTGCACAAAGTTAACAAGACCTCTGTGGTCTATTGCTGATCCTTTCACCTTTTAAATCATAAAGACTCTTGATTACTTCCAATTTTGATTATCATTGTTTGTTTATTTTCTTCAGTTTCAAAAAATCCATTTGAATTAATTCATTCATTTACAACAGTTCGCTGCTCAAACATTTAACTCCTACCCAATGCATTTCGGGTCAAGGATGACCCTTCTTCGGGGGTCTGTGAGGAAAACAAAGAATTGCATGAGTGTTCCTGCTACTCTCAATTTATCACGTTGATCAGTTCATTATCTTAGTAACAACTACATGTCTGTATTGTAACTCCGTAACAAAAATACAAAAAAAATTGTCCATGTAAATCTTCACAACCAAAGCAAGAATTGCACCCAATACCACGATCTAGTGTTTACACATACTTTGTCCATTTACCCAAATAAACAATGTATAGGTGATGGCCCCATGTCGTCTAACGTTATTATCAAGCTAAACAGTTTTAACAAAAAACACAAAACAAAATAATACTATTCTTCGTGCTAAATAGCTCTGCTACGAGCGTTCCCTTCTTACTCACGGTTAAATATCAAGCTTTGCGCGCCGTCTTCGTTCAGCCAATCGCTATGCGTTAAACATTTCCCATTGTGTTTTAACGTGTGCTCACGCTCGTGATTGGTTCTACTCCCGGTCACATGATCGCTACGCGATCTCTGGCTAGTTGTTACTTTTATATCATAACAATGCATCGTAATCATCAAAAAATGAACATAAGATGTTGTGAAGTATAATGGCAACATCTAAACGATTATTTTAGTGTACCCCCTTGTTTACGTGGTCAGCGCAAGCAATTAATGACACAGACTTATTCCGTTAATTTTGCTGAAATAGGCTGTCTAACCTTTTTAACAAATAACTAAAGGTTATCCTGTTCATAAGTAAAAATGTACAACTGAATAAAAAGACAATATAAACGGTAAACATTTCGACATGACAATATGTGTCGGCCATCTTGGAATGGGATCATGGTTCATGCAATATGCTATCTACAGGAATATAGTAAAGCTTTTCTAAAATGTTCATAAAAAACAGGATAGTTCAATCCTGTCGTTTAATCCATGAGGATGTAAGCTTCCCAGTCTGTGAATCCAGAAGTATTCGGATCTTAATCTCTGTTTGTGTGTGTCCTGATCTGTTCTTGGTTTTATCACCTCCAGTATGGTGAAACGTAGCTGTGCTATGTTATGGCCTGATTCTGCCCAATGAGTTGCCAATGTTGATTTAATATTCTTCAAGCGAATATTACTTTTATGTTCCGTGATCCTTATTTTGATTTTGCGTTCAGTTTGTCCGATATATAGTTTCCCACATGGGCATTTGATCCCATACACTACTCCTTTGGTGTCACAAGTGCTTGAATGTCTTAATGAAATCGTCTTTCCAGACATTGGATGTGTGAATGTCCTTCCCACCATTACATTGTTGCAATGCATACAATTCTCGCATTTCTGCATGCCTTTATGTGTTCCTTCCAAATTCTCAGGTGTTTTCTTTTTCATTAGTTCCTTCATATTCTTGGATCGATGGTATGCAAATGTAATGTTTTTGGAAAACAATGTTTGCAGATCTGGCTCTTCCGTGATCAGACTCCAGTGTTGTCGCATGATATTAGCAATTTTCATTGATTGCATCGAATGTTTCAATACACATACTGTTGGTTTGTTATCCGACTTAACTTTGGATTGCAGTAGTGTTTCTCTATCCATATCTGTTACTTTGTTCTTGGAATCCTCCAACAAAGACTCTGGGTATCCTCTTTTCAAGTATTTTTGGATCTGTTTTCCGAACGTGGCTGCTAAATTAATAGGGTCAGATGTGATCCTCTTTTGTCGGATGAATTGAGATAGTGGCAAATGCTTCTTAAGCGAATGAGGATGAAAGCTGGTATAGTGTAAACAACTATTTCTGTCTGTTTCTTTTGTAAATACACTTGTGTTGAACTTTCCTTGTTCGATATTTATCAGCACATCCAGAAATGGTAACTCATTTTGATCCATTTGGTAAGTAAATTTCAATCTCTCATGTTGTGAGTTCAAGACCTGAATATTCTCCATAAGTTTCTCTTTAGTGTCACGCCAGATTATGAAGATATCATCGATATATCTTTTGAATGTGATCAGACTTTGTGTCCAGTCTGGGTTGTTCAAAATGTGGTCATGCTCAAACTTTGCCATGAAGGTGTTCGCGTAGGACGGTGCCCCAGCAAACCCCATGGATTTTCCGCTACATTGTCCATAAAATTCCCCTTCCCATTGTAGATAACTGTGTAGCAATGTAAATTGTAGTATCTCAAGTAAGAACACTCTTTCTGAACCATCAATCTCATTTTCTAGTAAGCACCATTCCATTGCTTCAATTCCCTCATTATGAGGGATAGATGTGTACAATGCTGTCACATCGATTGTACATAGCCACACTTCCTGGTTGGATGGAATGACAATTTTTTTTGTATTTTTGTTACGGAGTTACAATACAGACATGTAGTTGTTACTAAGATAATGAACTGATCAATGTGATAAATTGAGAGTAGCAGGAACACTCATGCAATTCTTTGTTTTCCTCACAGACCCCCGAAGAAGGGTCATCCTTGACCCGAAATGCATTGAGTAGGAGTTAAATGTTTGAGCAGCGAACTGTTGTAAATGAATGAATTAATTCAAATGGATTTTTTGAAACTGAAGAAAATAAACAAACAATGATAATCAAAATTGGAAGTAATCATGAGTCTTTATGATTTAAAAGGTGAAAGGATCAGCAATAGACCACAGAGGTCTTGTTAACTTTGTGCACACCTCCATTTGCGAATGGGACTCCCATTTACTCCATTGTTACACATTGAAGAAATAGTGCCCTTAGACAAAGCACTATAAGGAGGGAGTAGCACATAAATGAATGGTGGAATATTGGCGAACAGATTAAACAGAGTGCCAGACGTAACACAATTAAGAATTGCTAACCTTCGCCAGGGACCATTAGCGTACTCAATAGGAGTAATATCAACAGACATACCCTTCACAGATTTGTCACTCAAAGAGCATGGGGAACAATTCCTGACCCAACTATCTACCATAGAATCAATACCAGGCCACCAGTAGTGTTCCCTGATCCTCCTTTTGGTGGTGGACATGCCCATGTGCCCTTCATGTGCCAACTTGCAAATTGTTTCTCTCAATCTTGTGGGAGGTATGATTTTATCAGATCTGACAATAATGTCTTGACATAACATTAAATCATCCTTGACTTTATAAAACTAATCAAAAACAGCTTAACTTGATTCAAGACAACGTCATTCTCCATAGCTTCTGACCAATCCTTCTCTGAAAGAATCAAAGAACTCTCTTGATCTGAAATTATATTAACATCTGCAAATGAGTACGAAACATCACAATCGACACTGTCACCTACATCTACACTTGCTGGAAAACGTGACATGCAATCTGCATGAACATTTAAGCGTCCTGGAATATACACAACCTCACAACGATATTCCTGTAATTTGGCTGCTAGCCTCGCTAAACGAGCAGTAAGAACTCTTCCACCACCTGCAGCTAACATAGTGATCAAAGGCTTATGATCAGTTCTCAAAGAGAATTTTGTCCCCCACAAAAATTGTCTGAAATGCTGAGAAGCCCAAGTTCAAGCAAGCAATTCTCTCTCAATAGTTGAGTAGTTCTTTTCCGCGTCACGTAGAGCTCGAGAAGCATACGATACAACAAACTCACCGGATTTATCCTTTCGCATTAAAACAGCCCCTAAGCCAACATTGCTTGCATCAACATAAACGATACATTCCTTACCCCCTGAGTAGGGTTTCAAAAATGGGGCTTCAACAATTTTGCGTTTCAAAATTTCAAAGGAATTCTCTTGTTCTTTACCCCACTCAAACTTTGCTTTTTTTTTAAAAGAATCCTCAAAGGATGCACAATATCTGAATAATTTTTTACAAATTTACCATAGAATTCAGTCAATCCTAAAAAAGAAAGTAACTGTTCCTTTGAATTAGGAGAAGGTGCCTTAACAATATTTTGGACATGGTTAACTTTGGGTTTGATTCCATACTTTGATATTTCGTGTCCAAGGTACTCAACCTTGTCTTGTCTGAATTTGCATTTGTTATACTTCAGAGTAAGACCCTTAGATCGAACTTTTCCCAAAACACAAGCTAAGTTCACATCATGCTCAGTATAGTCTTTCCCAAAAATCAGAATGTCATCCTGGAAAGCTATAGCCCCCTTGCAGTCTGTCAATAATTCCTTCATAAGGCGCTGGAAGACGGAGGCTGCACTTGCCAACCCGAAAGGCATGCGTAAGTACTGAAACATACCTTCTGGGGTGACAAAAGCAGTTAATTTCCTTGAGTCTTCTTGTAATTCTACTTGGTGGTAGGCACTAGCTAAATCAATTGAGGAAAATGCAGTAGCACCTGACAATGCAGCAATCAACTCGTGTATGTTTGGCAAAGGATGTTTATCTATCCATATTTCTTTATTAAGACTGCGAAGATCCGCACATAAGCGAAGTTCACCTGAACTCTTAAGTGAAATCACAATGGGGGAAACCCAAGGGGAAGATTCAATTGGCTCTATTATGTTCCTTTTGACTAAGTCGTCTAGGATTTCTTTTAATTTGGGTCTATAGGCTAAAGGAACATTTCTTACCCTATGCCTGACAGGAACCGCATTATCATTTAAAACAATTTTGTGTTTGAAATTGATATATTTACCCAGTTTGTCATTAAAAATTTCAGGAAAATCCTTAAGTACACTCTTAGTGAAATCAGTATTGCTGGATGCATCTAAGGTCAAGAAGAGTCAGTAATATGTTTTTCAAACCGGGGCTCGTCAACATAAACTGGTGGAACAGAATTTGGATCTAACTTGATCCCTAAGGCACGTTGATGAGGCCAACCAAGAATAGGAACACCCTTGGTAGCAACATAAACTTTTGCTCTGATATCCCAGTCCTTAAAAAACAGCTTGGCCCAAAAGAAACCCTCTAATGCAATCTTTCGTCCCGTGTACCCACCAGGATATATGTCTGGACTCAAGAGTTCTCTTTGATGCCACAATTGTTCGAAAATATTCTTACCAATAATGGTGTACCATGCACAGGAATCGACAAAAATCTCAATAGGTTTGTCATCCATAAGAATTGTACAAGAAGGAAAATTATTTTGAATACACTCATCAACAGAAAGTATGCAGTTCAGACTATTAAGAACTTCTTCTTCTTCAGGGGAGATATAATTAATTCTTTGACCAGATCTGCACACATTACCAAAATGTCCTTTCTTTTTGCATTTGATGCAGATTTTATCCCAGGCAGGACAACCTTTGTAGTTGCCAACATGGTTGGAACTACCACATCTATAGCAAAATATTGTACTTTTCTTAGTAAAACTCTTATTATCGTTAGCATTTCTCACATATTCTTTCTTAAAGGTAGATTTAGTATTAAGAGTGTTCGAAGTAGGATGACTGGAATGACTTTTAACAATGGCTACTTCAACCTCAGGAACATGTGTCTTCAGATTTTTCCCTCTAATTTCAGATACAAATATTTCAGAATGTTCTATACCTTTAGCTATGTTCACTACTGCAGCAAGAGCATTCTCAGTCCCCAACCAAAGCCTTTCTTGGATCTTTTTACTTTTTGTTTTCATCATGATTTGGTCCCTGAGAACTTGTTCGTATGATATAGTTTCGAAAGAATAAGTGCAGGCAAGTGAACGTAGTGCTGCAACGTAATCCTCAATTGTTTCATCCGATTTCTGTTCACGAGAATAGAATTTGAACCTTTCCATTACAGTATTTATCCTCCTACCAAAACGAATCTTCATTTGCTTAGAAGCTTTATAAAACACATCCATGTCACCAGCATCCTCCAAAGGTGGTAGGTTATCAAATTCTTTTATTCCTGCACCACCAAGACAATGTCTTAGAAGAGCAAGTTTCCTTTTTGCTGAACAATCCTCCTTTTCTAGAACATCCACATATGCAATAAACATGGGAAACCAAAGATCCCATTCTATAGGAGGATCGCCTGCAACTTGAAGAAAATGAGGTGGTGCTGCAATGTTAGACATCCTGTAAATAAAATTTAATATTAGTACACTGAAAATAAATTCTAGAACAGTATGAATAAATAAGAAACGTTTGTATTTATTTATTTATTTTATATTCTTGTATAGCGCAAGAATCGACCCCTTACGAGGTATCTCCGCGCTTTGCTCGCAGGGTGGAATGGCAGGTGTTACCAGAGGTTGTGGTTGTCGACTGATGGTTGATTATTTATTCTTCCAGGAATAAGCAGGTTTTTAATTTCTTCCTGAAGGAGGAATGGTTGGAGGTTTGTCTTATGCCGATGGGTAGGTTATTCCAAAGGTTAGGCCCTACCAGAGAAAAGGCTCTGCCGCCTTGTCTGGTTTTTTTTACCAGAGGAGTTTTTATTAGCAGTTGATTGCTTCATCGTAAGGCTCTGTCAGGTTTGTAGAGGGGTAGCTTTTGGGTCAGATAGTTGGGGGCTTTCCCGAACAGGCATTTGTGAACAATGCAACAGATTTTGAATTTGATGCGTTGTCGAATAGGTAACCAATGCAGTTCTCGCAGCAGAGGCTTGGAGGGGGTTCTGGGGGGTGCATTCAAAACCAGTCTTGCCGCTGTGTTTTGGACTAACTGGAGGCGATTTATGGCGCTCTCATTGGCTTGTATCAGGAGTCCGTTGCAGTAATCAATTTTACTTATCACCACAGTCTGTACTAGGGTCTTTCTGTAGTTGTCTGATAGGTAAGGGAAGACTCGTCTTAACAGACCAATTGTGTGGAAACATGCCCCAGCAACTGCACTCACATGTTCCTTCAAGGTTAGATTTTGATCTAACTTCACCCCCAGATTTTTTACTGTTAGTTTTGGGGTGGGTACTGGTCCCAGATCTAAGGGCCACCAGTCGGGGGGCCATAGTATGGACGCTTTTCCAAAGAGCAATAGCTCCGTTTTTCCAACGTTGCATTGGAGGCGGTTGGCAGCCATCCAGTTGGAGATGGCCCTCATGCCTTCCGCGAAGTTATCCCTGACATTGGAGTTGAGAGAATGGAAAGGGTAAAGAAGTTGGGTGTCGTCAGCGTAGGACACCGGGGTGAATCCGTATTTTCTCACGATCTCAGCAAGGGGGGCCACGTACACATTAAACAATGTGGGGCTTAGGCATGAGCCCTGTGGCACCCCCTTCGTGAGCATCCTTGAGGAGGAGCGGTATGGTCCCAGGCTGATGGATTGTGAGCGCCCGGACAGAAAACTCTCCAGCCAGGAGAGGGCTTGTCCTCCTATGCCTACTCCCTGTAAACGGCTCACGAGGATCTTGTGGGACACAGTATCAAATGCGGCCGACAGGTCTAGCAGCACCAGAATCATTGAGCCTCCTCTATCCTGTGACATCTTGATGCTATCGGTCACGGAGAGGAGAGCTGATTCGGTGCTGTAGTTGGGCCTGAACCCAGATTGAGAGTGGTCCAGGCCCCCTGTCGCCTCTATGAAACTGGACAAGTGGGTATTAACATGCTTCTCCGCCAGTTTACTCAGGAGCGGCAGCAGAGAGATGGGACGGAGGTTGGAGAGCTCTGTCCAAGGGGAGATGGCGTTTTTCCGAATAGGATTCACCACTGCCTCTTTCCATTGCTGGGGGAGTTTACCTTCTTTGTAGGAAAGGTTCAAAACTTTTTGGATAAAGGGGCAGAGAACAGTGCTAAGCATGTTCATCACTCTGGGGGGGAGGAGATCAAGGGGGGACCCTGTTTTTATTGTATTTAGTAGAGATTTTATGTCATCCTCGGAGATTTCTGGGATGTCAGTAAAGGTCTCAGAATTGGTTTGTAGACAGAGAGCATCAGCCGTCTCTATGTTGTTGGGGTGTTTGGCCAATATTTTGTTATAGATGGTGTCAATTTTATCTTCGAAGAATTGTGAGATCTTGTTACACAGATCCTGAGAAAAGGTATCAGGACTTTCGCATGCTGTAGGATTTGTAAAACTTCTTAGAATTTTGTATAATTCTCTGGTAGAATTATCTGCTTCATCTATTTGGGATTGAAGGCTGGTTTTCCTTGCCTTTTTTATGTTTTTGTAATAAGAGGAGACAGCTTGTTGATAGAGCTCTTTGCTTTCACTGGAGTGGTTCTTCCTCCATCGTTTTTCTAACTTTCTGCACTTTTGTTTTTCAATTTTTAATGCTTCCGTGTACCAGATTTCCTTTTTGTTATTAGTCGTAGGTAGTTTGAAGGTTTATTGTATCGAGGAGGGTGGTGTTTAGTTTGGCAAGGGCCGAATCAGAATTGTCAGAGTCGGAGAGAGTTGGTGTTTTCCAGGTTTCTGCGAATGCTTCTGGAATAACCTTGTGCCATGGTCTACGTTTAATGCTCATGGTGGCAGAGGGTTCGGAAGGTTTAGTTAGTTGCATGAAGGAAAATTCCAGCATGCTGTGGTCGGACCAGTGTACTGATTTGGGGGGATGGCAATATATTGACGGATCATTAGAAAAGATGAGATCTAAGGTGTGGCCACCTCTGTGGGTGGGACCACTATTTCGTAGATGTAGGCCTAGAAGGGCAAGGTCTGCCAGTAGGAGCTTGGTATCAGGGTCCTCTGGTGTATCTGCGTGGAAATTAAAATCTCCAAGTAGAATGAAATGCTCTCTAGCTTTCATGTGAGTAGCAAGTATTTCAGTGAGAGTTAGGGAGAAACTAGTGTCGGCACCAGGAGGACAGTAGACTAAGGCGCCCTTCCAGTGGTGTTTATTTCCAGTATTTATTTTGAAGATCATAATTTCCATAGAAGGAAGTAAGGCTTGTTCTAGTATGGTGATACGGAGACTGTCTTTATATATTATGGCAGTGCCGCCACCAGTTTTTATCGGGCGGTCTTGTCTCAGGATTTTATATCCTGTGGGGATTCCTGTCATAACAGATGGAATGGTGTGGGGCTTTAGCCAAGTTTCCGTTAGGAAGCATATTTCCGGTTTGAGGCTGAGAATGGTGTCCCATATTTCGATGCAGTGACGCGGAAGGGAACGAACATTAAGTAGGAAACTTTTCCAGCCTTTATTTACTAGCTTAGGAGTAGGTGAAAACTCTGGTATTATAGTGTTAAGAGTGGTTTGGAAACCACACTGACAACAGGAAAAAGGTCCTTCTAGGTTGGGCCAGCCACTATCTACACATTGGTGGTGATCCTGAGGGCGGAGGGATCGTAGGAATTGGGAAGAATACCTGATGTGAGAGTCTTTAGAGGAGGCCAGGTCAGAGGAGGGGTGGAAGGACATGAGGGCAGGGTGGGTGGCCCCTGGTCCCGTCCTGTCGCGGACGGGCGCAGACGGGCTACTCTTTGGCTACTCTTCGGCGTAGCTTCGGCTCCACTGCGCGCGATCGCTGCGCGCTCAGGGGAAGGCGAGGACTAAGTAGCCCCGAGAGACCCAGCTGCTAGATCGCTAACCGCCCAGCAGTTTGGAAACAGGAAGTGGTGTCCTCCCTCTAACATTCAGAGGGAAGACAAATCAGAGAGCGTCTCCTATGACGGCGGTGCACCAATCAGTAGGGTGTTGTGATGGTGAGTGTGGGCAATGCGAAAATCAAATTTTACAATCTAAAATTCCGTTTTAGTCACAGATGTATATATTTTTTTTAGAAAGGTGTGCAAATCACCGTGGAAATTTGCACTGACGTTTTCAAAAGGACGTAGGAATGACCGTGGAAAATTGCAGAATGCTGAAAACTTTGCAGCGTATTGTTTCGAAGAGATGTGCAAGTCACTGTAAAAAAAAAATAGAGTTTCTGCAGAAAAGTATTTAAAACGAAATTAATTTGCAGCAGAGCATTTGATATCCGGAGGTATTTGAAATAGAATCAAATTACAGTAAAGTGTTTGATTTCCGGACTGAAAATAGTAAATTGTTCGTAAAAGTCAAGAACAACACGAAGCTACTGCTTCAAACTGCACTAAGATGGCCGCTGTGAACGTGCAATGGTGCGCGATGACGTGCGCCGTGACGCTCGTATCCCAGGATGCAACGCAAGAGTAAACGAACACCGGGAAGCTCGAGAAGAGCCTGAGGTGAGTTCCTCGATGTTTACTTTCAAAGCCTTTACGTTTAAAACTGAAACGAGCACAACGATGCCACAATGCCACAAAAAATAGAAAATGAAGTGTAGAAGCTGAAAACCGCTCGATGAATGCGGTCGAGAAGTAGGAAACAGGTTGAAAAGCAATGAATGCGCAAAGTAGGAGCGCAAAGTAGAAACGAAAATCCAGCAGGCTGACTTACGTTTGAGTAGTAATGTTCAAAATGCTGTTTTGAAAGTTGATGAATGAAGCATCTCTCCTTAATAGTAAACAAAATGTTCTTTAGTTGGCAAAATCGAATTCTGCATGAAACTGAAGATAAGGAAGATGAGTGAACGCTGTCTTCAAAAATCCACTGCTCCCAACGTCGCCAGTAATTATGTAGTAAATCAAACTACACAAGAAGTAGGTCCAAGTAGATTTATTCATAGGAAGAACAGCTTAACAACCACAGGAGGCAAGAGATTTCTTCATCATCAGTCAAGCAGTAACCAGTCACAGTCAAGGGAAAACATTCTAAGTTACTAACACTCTACTGAGTGACATGGGAAGATTCCAGATGACATCAGGTCATGGAATACCACAGGACACAGGTGAGGAGTTAGGAAAAGTAGAGGGCAAATAGGGATCTCTGATGTTGGAAAATACCACTGGATGGATGCGAGAGGAGGCCGAAGGGATATTCATATCAAGAAGATGTTGGTGAGCGCTTTACATGTGGAGGCAGTGCAGAGGGGTGTTGAAGGGATGCAGATATTTGTGGGAAGTGCTAGAGAAGGCAAATTGAGAAAATAAGGGGAGGTGTGGTGAATCACATGTAAACTTAGGAACACGTAAGGTGGAAAAAAGAGTGAGGGAGGGTCCCCTTGTGTCAGGATTGCAGTTCCTTGGTTAGTTGTAAAAGCACCCCAAAGGGGAGGTTCTCATCAGAGAAATTGATCTTGATCTTTCTCTTGTTGAAAATAGAGATTACAATGTTAGCTTTATTAAATGATGAGTGAGAGGGAGTAAGCTTTTCCATTTCAATTGCAAACATCCAGGATATCTTGACAATTGATAAATTGATCCAGGACCCATTGACATCATTTAAGGGTAGCCACAGGTCTCACCTGTGACCCTTTGCTGGTCCCTTGCTATCCAAGACAAATCCCTTGTGACCCTAGCCTTGGATTCCATCTTTAGCACCATTTTCATTTTAGAAAATTAAAAAAAAATCTTTAGGATGCCACGAAAGTTCACAGTTTAAACATTAAATTGTTTCAGTTTGGCCCACCAAGTCAGGTGTTGCTTAGTAACACTCTCTTTAAGGACTCCGACGGCCCAGGCTGTGCCACGCACAACTCCGCTTGTCTTGCAGGCCCTTAGTTCAGATGTGTTTTTCTGAACTGGACTGCACCTAGGGAGGCCAACCTTTCTCAGAAAATGATGCTGTCAATTTGTTCATATTTTCAAAGATTCTTGATAAGCCAAGAGCTGGAACTTCGATAAGTAGTTGGTTATAATTATTTAAATATTTGTATATATTTTTATAACAGGGTAATTCTATTTCTGTTAGCTTTAATAATCAAATAGAGTTCGTTCAAAAGGCTCTGAAATGCTATTACGTGAATTCCTCTTGCAATGACTATTTTTAAGATACCAAATGAGAAAAATAACAGTTGATGTTTCATTGTTTTCACCGGACATGGCATTGTAATAATTCACAGGGAATTAATTGTGTCAGGCGTCTGTCCTGGCTTATTTCTACATCCACTTACTAAAAGCCACTTCCTGCGGTGAAATCGGGGCTAAACTTCACATGATGGCAATTTCTGTAATGTCATCAAAGCTCAAAATCATGTGATATCATGAGGTCAAAGGGCACATGAAATCAATTCCGCAATTTTGATGAATTGATGCCCATGCTAGGATCTGTATTAATCCATCTTTTCACTTCACAAGTCCACTATATACAGATTGCTTACGTTTTCAAGGTACATTAATTAAACTGGTTCGGCTGCCAAGTGTATATATGCTCTTCCTACAAGAAATTGATTACGACCGACCTGCAGAAACTAAACAATGTTTCACATATATCATTTTAATTTGTATGTATTGTGTTGCAGAAGTTGCACATGATGCAGGCCCTTCTGCACTCATCCGTGCCCCAAACACGACGAGCAGCACCAACCATGCCACAATTACCATCTCAGATGCCATGGCAGGAGGGCTGGTCTGACTGGTCAGAATGTGAGCTCGATTTTGCACAAGCACAACCTTGCAAAACACCTGTACATCGTTCAAATCTACTCCGACTTTCAAATATAGGTCAATTTTTTAGTTGTTGTATTCGCTAAGATGATAACTTTTATTTTGGTGTCTGGGCCGATTTCCTGTCCAAGTCAGACCCTGATCTCAGTCTTGAATAGGAGGTATGGCCTAGTTTGAGAAGTTTGGCAGCCCTAAATCAATACACTTTAAAAGTATGAAAACATTTTCGTACAATTCAATTTCACTCTTTTCTATTCAGGTCTCTTGCATATAGCCAGCTGTGTAAGCTCAGCCTTTCAAAGTAAGTTGAGATCTTGTGAACAAAAAATGATGTTTATGTTTTTAAGGTTTACATAAGATGTACATTGCTTTAATAGACTTTCTGCCAGATAGGGGATATTGTTGAAATACAATCATCATTGCGAAGTAATTTACCGATAACATCATTCCGGCAAATACTTTGAAATGAGGGCGCAGTACAAAGACATTATATTCATAAATTGCTGCAAGTGAAATGTACTTCTCAGAAAAAGGAGCCTATGGGAATCCATCAACCTAAGCCTTGGCAGAGAACCAGAGACTGACTGGAGATTCAACATCAGACCAAGAATGCAATTTTGGCTTGTGGGGTTTAACATTTCCAGTACACGTTGGAGAAGAACCAAAATAAGTATTGTTCAAGTAAATTGAGAGATTTCTTACAGGAAACTTAAATTGTCTATACAAATTATGAAACTATATTTCATGCATTTTTTTGTAGCATTTGCAGTCAAAAGTGCAGTTCATGTAACATAATATCCTAGTGTGGTGAATGTTGGTATAACATGTTTAATTACATACTGGCTAAAGTTTACATTTAATCCCCAATGTAGCATATGATGCACTTTGAGCTCTTAACATTATTAATGATTGGCTTCTCACTACTAAATTACGTCAATAAAACGCTTGAAGCTCCATGTACAAACGCATTCCATGGGATGAAAATGCATTATTACGATATTTTATAAAATTGCAATGTTTCTTGCAAGCTATATATCTCTTCTACCTCCCCTGCTAAAAAAATGACACACGTTGTAACAGTATTATTTCATGTCATGTGGATGACATTGTAAGGAAATGCCTCTTTTTGCATGATCACCCCCAAAGGTTTTGACTGATGCTGCTGTTTTTTTAACTCTAAAGGTGCATGGAGGCCTGCGAAACAGTCCTCAGTGCCAGCGCTTTCACCCTTAAAATGTATATGTCTTATTGGTTCACCCACAATTGGAATATGTTTACTTACTTATATGCCCCTAGTGTATAGTATCAAGTTTACCAAGTGTCTGTAAGTTAGAGTATCCCTTGTGGACTGCAGCACCTATTTTGCCACCATGAGTGTGACAAAGCAAGACTCTGCGCCCGCCATTTTTGGCTGGCGGAGGAGTCTTTTGAACTTTCAATTTCGTAAGTCTATCATTCATACCGGATATGAATTAATTCATAAAAGTCTGAGGGGCATATTATCAAGAGCGGCGTTAAAATTATCGCTGCTTTACCGGTAGGAAACTGCCGCTAAAGTAGCGATAAGGGGCTTGATAATATGCCCTGGAGAATTCCCATAGAAGCCCAGGTAAGATGTCTAACCTGGGTTTCTATTGGAATTCTATAGAGCATATTATCAAGCCCTTTATCGCCACTTTAGCAGCAGTTTCCTGGCGATAAAGCGGCAATAATTTTATCGCCCCGTCTTGATAATATGGCCCTAATTCTCCTGCTTGAATACTGATCATAGTTGCCTACTTCATCCATAATTCTGTTTCTGGCACATATACAGCATATTTGAATATTATTTTAAGCATTTCATCAAAGCCGCCATACAGTTTCTTTGTAAATCCTTTAAACACTTCAGGGCGCGGATTCTCAAAGCTGGAAACAATCATGATTAACAATCTTCATGTTATCCTCCCCACATTAAGTTTTAAGAGATGCGCTTTCCCATCTCTTTGACATTTCCACACAGGATAGGTTTTCTCGTTTCTGCAGTTTCTTTGAAACATCATCATTGGAGCTCAAAGGAACTGAGGGCCTGATTTAGAATTAGACAGTTGGCATTCTTTATCAAAATGTGATAGATATGGGGTCATGGCCGGAAGCTGATGGAGTGAGTGGTGTCTTTCGGATCTCCTGGCCTTGCACCGCCATTCAGCCACATCCTCGCGATCCTCCTGCCACCATTCCCCCCAAGATAGTGCTAGCATACTGGTGTCGGATTGCCCGGAGCCATAGAGGTGGCGACTGGCTCGTGAGTTTGTCAACAACTGAGTTATTGACTGCCGAATGCAGATGTGAGGGGATTCAAATTTGCAGCCTGTGATTGTACAGAGCCCTATGGAGGATTCCCGCAAGTGCCATGGCTGAACCATGGCCTTTCCCTGAACTCTGGCTATGCAAAAAGAGTTGCTGGTTGCCGATGGGGTAAGTCAAAAAGGTACATACGTTGCGTACCTCACAATCGGGGCGGTACCACAGGCACGACAGGGCACCAAATGGGGTTGTGAGAGTTTATAATCTTCAAATAAACATCAATACTCAAATCTTTGTTCACTTCTTCATATTTATTTTCTTAATATGAATATATTATTCTTGTGCTTTCATACACATATTCATTTTCAAGTAGTTAGTTGATTATCCTCATGCTCCAAAGCATTTCGGGAATAAAACCCTTCGTCAGGGAACAACAAGCTGTAAATAATAATATATGTCTTACTACATAAGAGACACTGTGTTTAACTGAATCAAATAGTTACAAGTGGAAGATTACATATGGTTCTGTGAATCATAGAGAGAACATAACCAGTGTATTAGAGCAGACAAGTGGGGTTAATTCGCGGCTATCTAACTGGTACAGTGATCCCGTTCGAAATCATGAGCGGCTAATGACAGTGAAGTTAGTTTGTGGTTATAGGATCATTCAATTTGGCCTAGGCGAGGTAAACTCCATGTGGCATAGCGCTTAGGAAAGTAGATTTACCCCCGTTGATATAGTCTTAAGTGTGACTCAATTATTTCTGTATACCTATATCACTGCTACAAACACATTATTCTCAAAAGTAGTAGTGCAGTTATTGTGATAGTTACAAAACGACGACCTTCGTTTGATTACTGGTGTACTGGTGTAGCTAAAAATGGTAACTGTTTTATATTTGAGGGATGTTGCCTTACTGGCTGGGGTGGGGGGGTTTAGGTTTAGTTTTGTTGCTAGGCCAGTATGGAGTGCAGTGGCTAAATGTACCTGGAAATGGATGGGGTGAAGGGTATTCTGCTGTGGGTATTTCCACAGCAGAAAAATGCCTGTTTCACATTACAATGTCAGGGGATTGCACACACTAAAAGTTTACATCCTGGAATGTCAGAGGTCAGTAATATGACATGAAGGTCTGAATTGCAGGCTTATTTGAAGCGAAGTGGGGTTCATGTAGCTCTGCCGCAGGAGATCCACCTGACTGCATCTGAGCGGTTGACTCTCAACAACCGGTGGCGGGGACAAGAATATTACATAACTTACTCTGTGTTTGCCCAAGGTGTCCTGATTTGAGTGCACTCCGGTGTCCTCTTTCAGATTATACACTGAACAATTGATGGCACAGGATGCTATACACTCATTGGGGGCACCTGGGAGGTAGGGACATTACATTAGTCAATGTGTACACATCCAATGACATTCAGCCCCAATTTCTGGACAGTATTTCATATGTAATTGCATTGCACATGCTTTGTGCTTTGATTGTTGGGGGGGTTACAATGGGGCTGTGGATATTCAATGGGACGACTCACCCCCCCCCCCCCCCCCCCAGTAAACGGTGCTCCACTGGAGCACTTGGGAAATATATTTAGAGATTGGTAGAGAAATTGCGTGCTTGTGGACACATGGCAAGTTACCCACCTGTAAACCTGCAATTATTCATATTTATCTCTACTGCATGAGCGTCATGTATGACTGGATGCCTTCCTGTGAACGCTGCATGTACATAGGACAATTATCCAGTCTAACTATTTGGCCAGAAAGATCTTGGATCACACTCCTCTAGCCATCACACTGGCCTGCATTAAATCACACATTGCCAATCCTTGTCAGCGCTTGAAGCTGAGAACCTGTAATATCAGGTTTTTTGCCATGCTGTAAAAGGGAGGATCCAGAATTATTTAGTCCGCCACTTCCACACTACTCGAATGGGATACCTTTAAAACAGTAATCAGGGGGCAGTGCATTGCAACAGTTGTGAGGGTTTAATGCATGTGGACACCCAAGTGGGATACTTAGAGCTGCAGAAAAATATGGACCTGGGAAGCTGGACTTTCAAGATAAGCTATTGGAGGCGAAAGAAAGGCTGGCTGAGATGGTGGAATGTCTCCGGTGCTTTGATTATACAGAATAGATGGTGAAAACTCATGCTAAGAGGAACAAACCTGGAACTTTGTTGGCATGGCTGGCTAGACCCACTAGAGGCAGATCATACATTTTAGAGGTGCACAACAATGTGGGGGTCCGAATCTATGGACAGGATGGCTTTAATGAGGTTCTTTGCGTGCTGTTACACTGCATTGTATAACAATGATTGTCGGGATAGCTGGCTAGTTGCCCAGGACTTTTGATACGGTTTGCCTCTGTCACTGCATACTTTGGTGAGGAATTGGGTCGCTTCAATATACCCCTGGAAATTGAGGTGACAGATATGGGTATGGCCCGGAGAAAGGTTCCTGGCAGTGATGGGCTACCAGTGGAGTTCTATGCTACATATATGGAGCTCTCAGCTGCAAAGCTGGTTGAGTTTTTTTTAGGCAGTGCGGAGCAACTGCTCCATACTAGCATCAACCAGATAGATGCTGATAGTCCCCTTAATTAAGTCTGGTCACGATCGACATGATGTCATGGCATACAGGCCACTCTTGATGTTTAATGTTGATCATAAAGTATTGAGCAGGGTGTTAGTGACTTGTCTGTTGCACTTCATGCCGCTGCTCATACATGTGGACCTGCCCGTTTTTATACCTGACTGTAATACTGAGTTGACTATACGGCGATTGGGGGCATGTTACTAGATGCCCTGAATGTTACCACAAACGCACTGGTCATATCTGAAATTAAATGAAAATATTATTTATAAAGCATGACTTTTACCCGGGGGTATCTAGGGGCTAAGCCTATTCAATGAGACTGTAGAAGATGGCAGCAAGAGAGGAGCTACTTGTAAAATAACCACAGGGCATATTATCAAGACAGGCGATAAAATTATCGCTGTTTTAGCGGCAGAAAACTGCTGCTAAAACGGCGATAATGGGCTGGATAATATGCTCTATGGAATTCCAATTGAAGCCCATGTTAAATATGAAGGACATCTAACATGGGCTTCAATTGGCATTCCATAGAGCATATTATCAAGCCCATTATCGCCATTTTAGCAGCAGTTTTCTGCCGCTAAAATGGCAATAGTTTTATTGCCTGTCTTGATAATATGCCCCCACGTTTTTAGACATTTCCTGAAACCTCGTAGGTTTGATTTATTCTTGAGTTGTGGGGGAAGCATATTTCACAACTTTGCTGTGCAGGCTATGAATCTCCTCCCGCTCCAAGTAGCTTTTTTCAATTTGGGGACAGCACGATTTCCACTGAGGGAAGAGCGAAGAGGTCTTGCAGGAGTGTAACACTGGAAACTTTGTGCTAGAGAGGCCGGACCAAAGCTGTGTAAGCACTTGAAGGCAATGCAGAGGGCCTTGAACTGGATGTGCTTGCTGATCAGAAGCCAATGGAAGTGAATCAGGGCTTGGGACACAGAATTGTGTTAAGGGATGCCCAGCAGCAGTCATGCTGCAGCATTTTGAAGTATTTGTAGCTAGGTCAAAAAGTGTTTTTGGATATTTGCGAACATAGCATTCAATAGTCCAATTTGGATGTGATGAGGGCCATGAATACATTTTTTTAGAGGCAGCAGGATGTCTGGCAGGACCTTTCTAAGAAGATTCATGGTAAAGAAACAAAAAGAGGTAAATTGATTAATTTGACCTTCGACCGAGAGATTTGTATAAAAAATATTCCCCAGGTTTTTCACCTTAGCATTTGGAATGTTGATATTGAAAATGCCTTTGACAGGCTAGATTGGTCCTATCGGTATGCCTCGATGGAGAGACTGGGCCTGGGTCCCAGATTTATTGCCTGGATGTGCTTACAATAATCTAACACTACAGCGCGGGTGAAGACTTGGGGAGTGATCTCTAGCACATAGGGATGCCTGATATTCCCAATGTTGTTTGCCCTTATGAGTGCGGTGCAGAATGGCATTTCGTATGCAGCGGCCGGTGACATGCTTCAGTAGACTTCCCCCCTATAGCATTATATGGGGATGATATGTTGCTATGGATAGGTGTTCAGCCTCTGGTAGGGTGATGCAGCTCATTGACCAAGTTAGGACCCTATCAGGCCTGTTGGACTTGGCTCTTTTGGCAGGGTCATCCCTAAACTTTTTGCCTTTCTCCTAGCCTTTTTTCTGACATGGTGTTGGTAGTTTTAGGCATCTGGGCACTTTAGCACTGCTGTTCAGTGTAAAGTGTGTGTTCTCTCTGTGTTAAATATGGTAACATTGGTTTACACCTGTTTGGCATATTTAATTTACCTGTCAGTCCCTTGTAAAGTGGTATCCCATACCCAGGGCTGGTAAGTTAAATGCTACTGGTGGGCTTGCAGCGCTGATTGCGTCACCCACCAAAATCGCCTTTCAAACCTGTCTCAGGCCTCTGTCATTGCAGAGCCTGTGCGTGCAGTGTTACTTCCACTGTGACGTGGCACCTAAAGTGTGTGCCACGTCGACGACCCACCTTTTACTACATGTCAGTCACCCCTAAGAAAGGCTCTAGCTAGCCCTATGGGCAGGGTGCATTGTAGGTAAAAGATAGGACATGTACCTTAAAGTGTGTGACATGTCCTCGTAGTGACAAAGAGCCATTTTGTTTTCTCACTATTGTGGGGCTGCCCTCCCGTAGGAATGCATTGGGGATTCACTGATAAGTGTTTCAGTGGTAATTTCATATATGAGAGGAGCAGCGTGGCCAAGTTTGGTATTTTTGAAAAAGTAATAATAAATGCTATGCTATTGGGTGCGCAGATTTATTATGACTATTTTAGAAATGCCACTTTTAGAAGGTGGCATTTCTGTGTGCTATGTGTCTGCCTGCTTGATGTGAATTGCATGTCTGGCTTTTGAGTGACAGTGGCTGGGAGGTGTGTATGGCTCCAGCAGGGGCAGAGTGAGTCAGCGCTAGGCTGAATGGGACATCTGCATTTTGAGTGGTGGGAGGAGAAGTCCCTGGTCCCTGAATAGGATTGTGCCTGCCCTAGTGAATACTGGATCCACCCCCTGTGGTGTGTCTGATGATGAGCCCCCACCTAACAATAGAGAATAGGAGCCCTGTCAACAGAGTGCTCCAAATCCCCCCTGAACCAGTTGCATCTGCTCCCCCAAAAGCCCTGTCCTGTAGACAAAGAGATTCGGTGAATAAATACTGGGGCTGTGACCCCATGAAAATGTGCTGTTCCTGGATCTACTGACGGGCTTGCTGCTGCTGGGGTCCAAGGAGGAACCGCCACGAGGCCTTGCCTCCCTGCTGGAGGGCCCTGTGTGCTGGCCTCCCTTCGCTCGCTATGCCCCTTGGTACCTAAGGACTTTTTATGTTGCCCCAGTGTCTCATGAGCACTATATTTATATTGCACAGGAGGTGAGGAGTGTCTGTCCCCTGCAGCACTGTGTGGCGAGGGAATCCCCGACATGGAGGATACCCCTCTGCACTACTGAAACTAAACTGGAGCCCACCCAGCTTATTGCACCAACGAGCGGGTGCCCACCCCCCATAGGTAATTTTATTTTGAGATTATCTGAAGCCTACCCCTCTGTGTTGTGCCTTTCTAATGGCGGGTTCCCACCCCGTAATTATCTTTGGTTTGTAGCGGGTGCCCACCCTGCATTGCACCATTGTCTGAGGGAGCCGCCTGGACACAGTTAGTGTGACCCGGAAGACAGGCACTGTTACCTGCTTGTAGGCAGGGCTAAGTCCTGGAAGCTGCTCCTGCCGCCAACTGCTGCACGGCCAGAGAGGAAGACAGGCAACTCAGCGCGTGACTTGAGGTGGGGCTACCGTACTGGAGGAGAGAGCCGCACCCACAGCCTGGAACCCCACATGCAGACTGGGCAAAGAGGGGCAAAAAGTCCCACCGTGAGCCGGTGAGTGGGGCTTGAATCGATCCAAGGCACAGTGCCAGTTCTAGTGTCTGGGCGGTCCAGTGAGAGTGCAGTCGCCCCAATGATGGGGCCATATTTGTTTTTAGAGGCCCCGTGGGGGTCCAGAGGGCACAGTGGTGCCGGGCCCCTTCATGGATGTTGTCACTGCTGTGCCGCCATAGAAGACAGCTGCAACGTGGGTTTATTTGTTCCCAGGGCCCCAGTGTGGTTCCAGAGGGCACCAAGGTGCCTGTGTTTGCATTGCTGATCCCAGCTGCCCTGTGAGAGTGCAGGCAGCTGCAACGTTTTGGGGCACATTGTCTGCAGGGCCCCAGAGGGCACAGAGGTGCCAGTGCCCCTTTTTGATTTGTGCCAGTGTCCCCAGTACCTTCACAGTTCTACAGAAATTAGTGACAGCTGCAATGTTTAGGCCTGCGGAATTGCGCCCTTTTGATGTTGCTGCATTGGCAGCCCAAGCCCTGACATTTGGGACATAGGGCATTTGAGCCCCCTGAGAAGGCCAGTTGGCCAGCAGGTCTATTAGGTGGATAGGGCGCCAGGCCCTAATGTGATTTATGTGGTGCGCAGGATATGTGATTTATGCACCGTGAGTTATGCCTAATATGACTTATGCTTGTGATACCTATGACCAGCTCCTTCCTCTCTGGCAGAACACAGAGCGTCCACCTCCCCCTTTCCGCTCCGAAGCCAATGAGATCATCTGCGGCGAATCCCAGGGCTCATCCCTCAGCCCAATGCTGTTTAACATCTACACGGCACCGCTCGCCCACGTCGCCCAACTGCACGATCTCAACATCATTACTTACACAAATGACACCCAACTGATCCTCTCCCTCACCAAGGACCCTCACGCTGCCAAAACCAACCTCCACGAAGGAATTAAAGCCATCACTGACTGGATGAAGTACAGCCGACCAAAGCTAAACTCAGACAAGATGGAAGTCCTCATCCTCGGATCCACCCCCTCGGACTGGGTTGACTCCTGGTGTCTGACCGCACTGGGAACAGCTCCAATACCTATCGACCACGCATGCAACCTAGGGGTCATCCTCAACTCCACCCTCTCCATGACAAAGCAGGTCAATCAATGCCGTCTCTTCCTCCTGCTTCAACACCCTACGTATGCTCCGCTAGATCTACAAGTGGATCCCCACCGAAACGAGAAGAACGCTCACCCAGGCCCTCGTCAGCAGCAGGTTTGACTACGGAAATGCCCTCTATGCAGGAGCCTCAGCCAAACTCCTGAAACGACTTCAACGCATCCAGAACACCTCTGCATGCCTGATCCTCGACATTCCCTGCCTCAGCCACACCACACCCCACCTGAGAGACCTGCACTAGCTCCCCGTCAACAAGAGGATGACCTTCAAGCTCCTCACCCACGCACACAAGGCACTCCACAACACCGAACTAGTATACCTCAACAGATGACTCAGCTTCTACACCCCTACCCGCCAGCTTCACTCCTCCAACCACACCCTCGCTGCGGTCCCCGGGATCCGAAGAGCGAGCTCCAGCAGCAGATCGTTGTCCCACATCGCTGCCAAGACATGGAACACCCTCCCCACCAACCTACGGCAGACCCAAGACCTACTGAGCTTCAGAAGACTCCTTAAGACCTGGCTTCTTGAGCAGTAGCAACATTCCCCCCAAGCGCCTTGAGAACCTCACGGGTAAGTAGTGCACTTTACAAATGTTCTGATTGATTGATTGATTGATTGATTAATGGATTGACATAATGTGTTTATGTTGAGGATGTTTAGGCATACTGTGTTCATGCTGGTAAGGCCTAGTGCGTAATGCGGTTATGCTAATGAGGTTTGGGCCTAAAGTGATTTATTGCCTAATGTCATGTTATGAAAGTCCCGGATGGGGGATAATGCTTAGGTCATTATGGTACCAGTAGTTACTGGTTGTGTTTACCATTTACTTACCTGTTCTGATAGTTCTGACCGTGGCTCGATTGGCCTGGTCCTGTATATAATCCCCTGTGAATATTGCCTGGTGCCAGTTGGCACAGTGTAAATGTGTGATTATGTTTCTAATGTGTTTATGATAATACAAAGGCTATTTTTTTATGTAACCTTGGGAGGAGTTTCTTTTGTAGTGTGCCTAGTTTGTTGCTGCTGTGTGTGTGTTGCGCACAGACTTTACACTTTGCTTCTGAGATAAATCTGACTGCTAGTGCCAAGCTGCCAAGGAGGTGAGCAGGGGTTATCATCATTGTGTAACTCCCTAGCCCTGACTAGAGTGGGGGTTTCTGCCTGGCTTAGGCACAAGCTTTAGCCAACCAGAAATCCCATTTCTAACTTTGTTTGGGATTATTTCTACTGATTATTTTTCTCCTCAAGAGTGTCATTTGTAAATGGTGTTTTCTGCTCCTTTATTTGGTGGCAGAAGAGAGAAAATGACGGGTCGGGACGGCAGTAGGTGGGGAAGATCCCATAGATAGGGAGTGCCTTGCTGGGTCCAGTGCCCCATCCCTTTCCCTGTTCCCAGATGAGTGAGTGGATAGGAAGGAAGAAAGGGAGCATCAGCTGGCGTTGGGAAGCCTCCAAGTGGAGCTGGCACAACTGAGTGTGGAGGAGAAAAAGCTAGCTCTGGAGGGTAGGTTATCCCCTGAGTGTAGTTTGAGTTGTCTGGATTCACCAGTAAGGGTGGGATCCAGTGGTGGCAGCAATATGGAGTCCAGTGCAGGATGTCCCATTCCCAGTTCCCAGAGTATGGTACCTGGTTCCCAGGTAGAGGGGTACAGGTTTAGTGGCAGAATACTAGCTTGTTTTCAATCCAACTGGGGCTGGAGGCACCTTCCACTATTCAGGGGGTATTTTCATTTAAATACCTTGTTGTACAAATCGGTTGCTGATCTGGTGGAAGGCAACATTGAGACGACGTGATGAGTAATGACCAGCTTCTGGAAGACTTTCCCATTGTCAGTATCTGGGAGTAGGGGTTGCCAAAATTATGGGGCAGCATTGGCTCCTCTATTTCCTTGGTGCCCAACGGCTATAGTCCCTTGTGCAACCTTTCTGGAATTAGACTCCTTACTCTCTGATCTCATGTGGTCCACTAAAAGATCTCAAGTGGCACTTACTAGTTACAGTGGCCAGTGACGAGTCCTACTATTTGGTGGAACAGCAGCAGTGGGTTGCACAGTGAGCTTCTGCCGGGGGGGGAGGTGGTGGCCAGGGAAATCCGTGGGGGCCTATGTCAGCGATGGCTAACCCAGTTAATATTGGAGCTATGGTGTGCAGTGGCAGCACCGGTAGACTTGTAAGGTGCTGCCAAGTACTATTAGACCGGCTGGTTAAAAAAAGAAAAGTTAAGAACCCTTATCCACCCTATCACAGCTATGGTGGCTGTCCGCCCCCCTCCTGAAGCATCACCGGAGCAGGTTTGGAACGAGGGTCGGGTGAGATGTTCAGAAATTGGGAGATTTGTATAGAGCATAAGAGATACTTTCATATACTGGGTAGCAGGCTGACTTTGACATTCCGGTCTGTCACTTCTTACTGTTCGGGGCGCCGGTGGTGGCTAACGTAGATTGTCGGGTAGATAGTTGAGCCTAAGATACATGTGGCATGCCATTTTCTCTGTACCTATGCCAGAGAGGCTAAACTGATCCCCCCTTGTCCTGAGAACTGACAAGAAAGCTCCTTTGGCTGCACTGAAGGACTAATGCGGAAGAGGCTTAGGGAAGGATCTTGGAACATACAAAGTCTCTAGGAATATGATATTTAAGCTGATTAACTTCCATAACTTACATAGAGTGTACATTATAGCAGAAATAATTATTATATTCTTCCGATGTGCCCAAGCCACATGCCCCATACCTGCGGACTTTGGGGCGGGGATGCTGCAAGTGGTTTGGGACTCCCCGCAGCTCAAAGTATATTGGAGTACTGTTCATACTGTTATCAATGACATCACTGACCGCAGCATCTCCAATACACCTAATACGTAAATATTTGGAAGTTATGTTTCATCTACTTCCTGCTATGTCTACCAGTGGAGGTTGCTGAGGTGAGGAGCATCCTCCTTCACAGCCTCTAGTGAACCTCCGTCACTAGCATGTTCCATCGTCCACAAGAGGTGTGCTGGCCAATTTCTGCCAGTGAATTTAAGCCAGGTTTCTGGCTTGCACCAAATTGGGAGAGGTGCTCAGCAAAATAGACTGCAACCCTCAACCTATGCAGGAAAACCCTTGTAGATTTCAAAGAGCAATGGCACTCGTGGAATTAGCCAAAATCATGGTATTCAATTCCACCAACATATCTACATGTTCTGGTAAACAAGTAGAGTTGGTCACAGGTCCTCATTTTGTTTATGCTGCACATACTGTTGTGTAGTATATACAAATCTATAAAGGATCTGCATATTTAGACAACATAAATTAAGGGATTGGTGTCCAGGCTGATTCCAGACACCCCCACAGGATATGTTATTCTGTAGACCAGCTAGTGCACAGTGCCCCTATAAGCCCCACAACCTTCCCAATGAGCGAATAGTTTCTGGCAACTATCGAACATGACAACCCTGAACCCTCAGGGATAGTGAAAACAGTACAGTACTTTTTGCTCAATCACTCGTGCTCACTTCTTCGGGATGTTTTCAATAAGCATTCATTAAAACCAGCTTCATTCCTGTATAAAATATGTGTGCTGTGACAACCATTAGACAGAAAGAGATATATACGATTGCAAGCACCAACAAAGTAAATAAAATGTAGACTCCTACCATGGTGCTAAAACATGAGGGGCAGATTTACAAGTCCATTGCACTGCCAGTGCGTCATGTTGCATGACGCACCGGTGGTGCAACCTGCTGAGTGATATTTACCAGCACACGAATGCCACCCTCCGTGACTTTGCCTGTGCTAGTAAATATTGGCCCTTTTCACGCAATGCTTTGTGTGTTAGGGGCGTGACATGGGTGTTGCTGTGGGTGTTCCCACACAAGACCCATGTTCACTGATGCATGAAGTGTGGCTCAGGGGTTAGAGGTGGCAGACCCGGAAGCTGAGATCAGTCCTGGACCAGGGTTCAATTCCCCGCCTCGGCGGGTCTTGGGCTAAAAATTCCACGGACTCGATAATTCTCGCTCCGGTGCCTTCTCGACTCACGGGTTCACACTCTGCGACTCTGGGCAATAGCTTGCTTAATCTCCACAACGGCCCCTCGCGGCGGGATGCCTGACTTTCACCTTGTGGATACCCGCTGGGGCTATCACACAGGGGAATATCAGGACGGGTTCCCTAAGCAAGCGCCGGGACACCCACTGCGGGTAGCTGTGCGCTATATAAGCTCAACTACATTTACATTTACATTTACATTTCCAGATTTACGAGGCATTGTATATCTGGAAATGTGTCAGAATGCTACTCCGAGTAACAACATGGAGACATTTTTCATTTATCCTTGTAATTTTTCTCTTTCAACGCGCGCTGCATTCTACAGCACGTATTGGAAAAGGACATCACTTCAAATCATTGTTTCTGTGCAGGAAGGTGCCCCTTCCTGCACAAAAACAATCTCCAGGTATCCTTGGTGCAAGGTTGACTGCGCCGGTGCATGGCAGCAGTTTGTGCGCCAGTGCAGGGGAAGCACAGAGATGCAAAATATTGTTGTAAATATGCCACATCCCTGTGCTTCAAAACGAATGAACCTCTGCACCATGCTGCGTTAGTTTCTTGTAAATCGTCCCCTGAATATATGCAGGCATATAGATACAAAGCAATAATCAAGCGTAGTCCTAAGATGCGTACCCTATCCAAGTGTACCTAAGTGTACGTAGCATGTTTTTAGGTGTGAAGCCATGAATTCCCTTAAGAAAGAGCCAACCCCATTACCTGATGGGAAAGAATGAAGGACCCCGTCTTGGTCTTGAGTTCGACACCCAGCATGGGATGTCAGACCACTGTGTGCTGGAGTTTCTGCCTGCAGGGACTTCAGCGCCTCGTATCAGCATGGAAGCTTCTTCTCAGATTTCCCAGCGAATATGTGGTGCTTATATACCCAAAAGGTACCCTCAGGGGTTCTACCTAGATATGTGATGAAACTGTGGGCCTGTCATACAAGGATGACGATAGTGGTGACCTTTGTACAGAGTTATACAGAAAATGGTAATCCTGCAGTGATACTAAAAATCCTCATGCATAATAAATGAGGCTAGTTTTCAAAGAAAACCACATGACATTCATTTGGCACATTACTAGACAAAAGGCCAGTGCCAGAGTAGTTGTGTAGAGCAAGGTAGGACAAATGCAGGTAAAATGTTGTGCAGCTACCGATGCCTATATCGGGGGTACATTGGGGCTCATAACATCGACTCCTCATCCAAAGAACAATAAGATAAAATATTGGCAAAATATGTATGTCTAAGAGAATACAAATATTTGTTAAAAAACATCTAAAAACATAGAAATTCAATATACAATTTAGATAAACTGAGCACATCAAAAACTATGGCTCTAAGTAGGAGCAGGAGAGAAAAATACAATAAAATATGTTTTTGAAAAAGGCCAAATTGTTCCCATCACACAGAGAGCCAAATGTTTATGTGTCCTGTGTGGGAGACGCAAACATCACTGTTGCTTACCTAACCAGACGACCGTCCCTGTAACACCTTGTGGACCAGGGCAATGGAGCAAAGGTGATCCTCTCTGGTTCCCACAGCAGCGGCTGCCGCTGAGGAAGCACTCAATACCTGTAAGCCTGCTGTAGAGCCAGAATCCATTCTGACAGCAGCTGCAGCATCCTGTGGTGGATCTAAGAATGCTGACATCAACATGGGAATACGCTGAGGCCACTGTAATACAATGGTATTTAAGGGGTTCTGTAGTATGTCTACGTCCGGAGGCGAAACCGATGGAAGTGTTAGACATATGTCTAACACGCATTCGTATCCGCAGAATAAACAGCGGAGGGCATGCAAGATGCAGTGAACCTAGACTGATCTGAATGATAGGAACCAAAGCTTGCTTAGCCCCCGAAGCTGAGGCGTGCTCAGATGGAGTACCATGCGTTCACATCAACAACACACCAGAAGTGCTTTTTCCATCTCTTTGAAGGCTAGTATGTCTATTGCATAGCAGGAAAATTAAAACCAGTAGTAGGACCAGCAGAAGAACTCCAAAAAAGCTTCCTAATGCAGAGTATATAAATGATGGAATAACTCAGAAGATCGTCAGAAAGGTGCTCAATAGTCTAGAAGCTATGTTCTTAAATAGGTGTACTATCCCAATTGTATCAGACATGTTAAAGAAACGATGTAACATTTCTCCAAATTTGAGCTGGAAGTTCGTTCGGACTGTGACTGTGTCTCAGCTGAAGACCTTGCAACCTAGAGATCAAAAGTCTCTCGGGCTGAAGTAAAGGCCACATCCTTTTGTAAAAGCATGGCTCTTTGTCTGCTCAGAGAATCAAGTCTTATAAGGGAAACATTCAATGAAGGCCATAGCGGTGCCTCCCTGATGGTGTGGATCAGTGGAAACAATACGTGCATTCAACAAGTAACCCTGGAACTTACTGTGACTAGATATGCGATGCCTGGCAGCATCCCACAACAACCTTGATCATTCCACATTGAATAACTCAACATTCAAGAGCAGTTTGAACACTGGATAAATCACAGCAGCTGGGGAACCTTTTAAGTGACACGATAAGCTTGCAACTGAAGCAATACATGCTCAGTGAAGCATATTATCCTGATGAATTAGAGATCCACTTAAAGAATTCTCACAGTCAGATCCACTGAGCAAAACGTCAGTGTCTCCATTCCTGCATCTAAGTCTGCACAGCAATTCCCAAGATTCATGTATGTATCCCTTACCTAACACTTCATACCTGCCTACACGGTGGTACTAAAGGCAGTATTGAAATTGGAATGTTGTGACTAGCAGTGTAATATGGCCGTGGATTAACCATTCTGTGGGAGGTGACTCAGCCACTGTAAAAGGTAATTGGTCCAGTTTTTCAGTGTGCAGCATTGTATTTTTTGCATCTCTTCGTGCCATTGTTTTCAGTCTTTTTCTTTTAAAATGTATGCAGAAAACAGAGACGTACTGTTAATATACTGCCTGGGCACGTGACCTGATGGCAATGAGTGTAGCGTCCAGCTTGATAATAGAATGGATCGCAATTGTGATTGCCCATGTTGAAGAATAGACAAATCCTGTTCTATTACATCTATAGTAGAAGACACAATGATGTCCAGTGAATAAATCATGGAAGTCAGTGTGGTCATGCTGTTGTTGACCACAGCCAAAGTCTTTTCTAGGTTAACCGTGTAAATCTCGAGCAATCTCTCAGCAGCCTCCTGCCGGGAGATCTTCTATACCTCGTAAATAGCGTAGAGGAAGTGCTTCTGACGTGGTTTACAGGGACTTAACAAAAAATCCCTAAGATCCATGTTGTCTGATACTAAGGACAAGTGTTGCTTCACCTAGGACATTATTGAGGTTTTTAGCCACTCTAGGCATAGCTTCCCAACACAGTACGATGTCAACACCTGCAAGTGTTCCATTTATTTGCAGCATTGGCCAGGCCTATAGATACTAAACTCTTCGGCGATACCCCAGAATCTTGACCGAAACCTATTTGTGTTGATAGGCAAAATTAGCCATCACTTCCAATTGGGGTCTGATGAATTGTATGAACCATCATGTAGAATTTCATTTAGTGTATCCTCACTATGTTGTGTATAGTTTCGCCATCCCTCAAAGTTTGTACAAGAGGGAATCCAAGGTATGTCCAAGACTTTTATCTTGGACATAAGAATAGGAAGTCTATTGCACTGTGTTGGTCAGGAAAATAATTTGCTGTGGTATGAGGCATGCTCTAAAAAAGGCCTTAGTTCCTTGAACATATTTTTCCTTGCAGGTGTAGGTGTAATCTTATAATAATAAGAGGTCTTGTCTGAAGTGTTAATCCCTGAAAAATAAGCAAACTTCTGTGCAATTGTTTGTTAACTACCTTTCGGTGGTGTTCGGCAATGTTCACTTTGATGGTAAGTGAAAACATAACGTGGGATACATGCTTTGTTAAAGAAGTGATGACAGTATATGGTCTCAAAATCAGACGCATCATCATACAATTCATTACTGGAAAATGCAGCAGATTGTTCTAAATCAGACAGCATATTATTTACAGTTTCAAAGTCCCAATCATCAGAGAAAGTACCAGAGGTGATGATATCATTCAAAGAAATTTTAAACAAGTGTGGTATTTTCAAATGTTCAGTTGACAAACATACATCATATGCAAATCTTTCCCAAACTATCCCCTCAGTAATTGGAACTGCTGTAATGTTCACTAAGGGCAAGTCTCTTACTTCAATAATGTGATGATGCATGCAGTTTCAGGACCAAGTTCACATATTGTACTGTGGAGCATTCTGGGAAATAATGTCCATTCAGGAGCAGGAAAAAAATAGACACAACACCTGTCCAAAGTACTAGGAAATGTAGACCAATTGCAATCTAGAGCGGCAGCCAGGGAGTAACAAAGTAAGTCTTGTTCACCCAAAGGTAGAAATCGCATAGGGGCATATGTAGGAAATTTACATTCAGCAATTCTCAAATAGCGATTTTTAAGGAATCTCTATTTGAGAATTGCAAAATGGAATGTAGGCAATAATTCACAATTTTTTTGCGAATCCCTAAAATTCCTTAATTGCAATGAGCAAATTGTGAATCGCAATTAAGGAATAAGTGTCCCATTCATTCCTATGGGCCAAGAGGTCCATAGGAATGAATGGGGATACATTCTCAAATTGCGATTTGCGACTAGGACAACATAAAACATGTAACATAGAACAAATCAACATTAAAAAAATGGAAGGTAATTTCATTTCACCCATTATTTGAAAGACAGAGCCATTTAACAAACAAACAGTGTGAATGTTTTGAAGAAACGGATTTCTGCACTGTGGCAATGTAAGATTCAATCATTTTTTGGAAAAAGGCAGAAACCCAAAAATTATAGCCACACTTGTTTGTACAGAAGTAGTCTACGTGTTTCGAACCCCACGTAAACTAGATGGGGGTTCTTTTCGGGGACCAAGCACGATTAGAAGAGATTAGCCGATCTCTCAACCAAACCACTGCAGCGTTCTAATCCAATTTTTTTTTATATCCGGCAGTCAACGTCCTGTCAAGTTTTTTCGAACAAAGCTTTTAGGATTGATGAACGTTTTAGGTATGTGTGTGGGTTTTAGGGACGCTCTCTTCAATGTCCAAAGTCTGTACTGCTGTCAGTATTTTTGCTATGGATGCAAAACGCATCTCTGCATTTGTATAAAAATGGGATTTGTATGCAATGGGTACCATTTTGTTTTCATTGAAGTTTAGGTAGGTGTATCCTGATTGACCTTTATTGCACGGATCACCAAGTTCGTAGTATTCACATGTGTATGTAAGTGTTTGGAAGTTATCATGTCAGCTTGTAAAGAACAAAGTATTTCTGTTTGTTCCCGTGTCCAATGTTGAACTCAAAAATCAGGTCGAATGAAGTCGTAGAAAAGTTTCACTTTTTCTGCATAGTCCAAAACATATGATCTGCCAACATTTTGGAATCCTAAAATGAAATGCAGGTTTTTCAGAGTCTTTGGAGGTTGGAGCAGCACACATTTTCCCCAAAAATTAGCTGCTAGGCTTTTTCCGTCACTTATATATAGCTCATATACTAAAAATAGGACATTGAGGTTGGCAATTATTGATTTTTTAAAGATACATTTGCAGCCTTCTGCGGCAACTCTCAAAATTATGTTGTTTACTCTGTCCAAGTGATCTAATAATTCATCACCCATCAGATAAATATAATCTACTTAGGAAAATGCCCCTTCATCACAATTTTGAAGTAACTCTGATACTCTGGCTGAGAACAGCCCGGGGCTATTCTTATACCCCTGGGGTAGTCTAGAATTGGCGTTGAGAGCGGAGGGCTGAAAATGCTGTCAAAATGTCACTATATTTTGACAAAAGAATCCATTTGAGATATCTAGTGTTGTTTTCTATTTCTTCGGCACAATGTTATTCATTAATGCAGCACTGTGCGCATTTTGTACTGCAAATGTTTTCATGCATGTGTGTATATGCCTGTAGTTTAAAATAAATGGTATGAATTGTCAGATTGTATTACAGGAAACAAAGGAGTATTCATGGAAGAGGTGTAATTCTCAATCACACCTTGTATTCAAGTTGATCTTAGATCTCCCTGACCTGTTCTTTTCCATTGTGTTTTATTGGGTACTGCCTCTGTAGTGTAGGAGTAGTTTCAACTGGAATTTTGTGAGATGACTCAGCATCCCACCCTACATGATTGTGGTATAATGCAGAAGCTAGTGCTACTGCCCACTCCTGCGTGTGTGTGTGTTTTAGTGATTCTGGAACAATGTCAGAGAAAGCAGGTAAAAATACCTCTTCCCCCTTTGGGCAATCCAAGATGAACTCAAGTCACCATCTCTCTCAGCCAAAAGGATATCGTATCCAAAAGTCAGGTTCTCCCAAAAGATACCTTTCACTTTTCTTGGTATGTCCCCTTCCATTAGAGGCATAATTTTGTATAACTGATGTAGGACACTTACCCAGTTTTCAGGTGTTTACACAGTGTTATGTTCATTCAAGGCTGCTGTCGGCAGAAATTTCATCAGGTTCTGGCGAGCTATTGTTACTTCTGCTGCGCTGTCTAGCATTGTCAGAGTCCATTCCCCGTTCAATAGTTGAGTCCTCAGTAGCATGGGCATTTTTTATTTTAAGACATGCTACTTTCTTCTTCTTAAATTGAGGTTTACTTTTGGGTTTATCTTCGTGTTTGATAATATAGCCTGAAGTGCAATGTGTGCCTCTTGGCTTGACTCGCTCTTCTGATATGTGTTCTGACCATCCTCCCCTCTCTGACTTTTTTTGACAAACCCTAAAAGGAACGAGAGGAACATGTATCAGTATCCTGATCCCTGCCAGGTTTCTTAATATTGTCACTGTTTCAAAGGTTATATTTCCTGTCAGAAGGTCCCTGTTGAGAAGACCCACCCTGTGATTGTGATATATTTTACTTGTTTTTTGAATGTTTATTGTCTCATTTCTTTTAAGAAGAATTGGGTGCTTGCTGTGAATGATCCTTTTCAGGAGTACCCATTAATAGTGATTTCACTGGTCTAGCTCCCAAATTATCTCTACCTAGTGAAGCATTGGTATCTTTGATAATATTTGGTAATTCTTGTTCCTGTTGTGCAGGAGTGCATTCCCTCAGGCGTTGGCGTATAGCCACCACAGCTGCCTCCCCTTTTATGATAGCAAACATAATTGTTGATACCTGGGCAAAATTTCATCCCCAAGTCCAGGGCAGGTTCTGCCACCTACTCATTCTTTATCTAATTAATACATCTGGTATGACTGCTATTTAGGGTGTACCATGCATTCTGGTATAAACTGCAGCAAAAACTGTACTCCAAGTGGTACATTCCTCTATTGGGGGAGCTATGCCCTTCGGCAAGTAAATTGTCAGTATTCTGTGTTCTCTTTGCGGCCACTGTGTGGAAAAACTGCCTCAAGTTGTGCTATCTGTGGTGCTATCCAGCATGGCATTTGCTCATGTTTAGTAGACATTCTTCTGATAATCACCTTCAGCGTTTGTGGGGTGAGTTTAGTTGCAGTCCGCTATAACTGAGCCACAGGAGTGATCCTTGTAGGTTGAATTGTAAGTGGCTACATCATTAACTGTGTAAGATTCTTGTATAGTTTAATTATTTCTTTGTGAAGTGGACATAAGCCTGCTGCTGGCAATGTGTAAATATGTGGATGCGGTGTATAAGCAGCTAGGACCGGCAAATGCGCTCAATCTCTGCTGAGTGGACAGAGTCTCACTTTATCTGTGGCATGGGGTGGGAGCCTTTAAACCAATTAATATGTTCAAGGTAAATTAACAGAACTTCTATGTCTTCGTATGGACAGTATTCATTTGGTATTTCATTCGGATTGTAGGAATGAAACATGTATGCATGCATCTGCAGGTGGGAATTTAACCCAAGAATAGAACACCTCTGTCTTGAATGCCTCGTCTGCCTCAATCACGAACGTTACGTCCCACCCAATGATGAAACCCCATAATCTGCTTATTTCATTGCAAGTGCATTTCTGCAGTTTTCTGAAATGTTTAGAGCACCTTCAAGGTCAGCTTTCTCTGCCCCAGCACCACTCATACTAGCGTCCCCAGTCTGAGACATAATGGGAGGAAGTATTTACGAGAAAAAAAGAGGGAAAAAATAAGGTTTGTACACAATGTAGGGAAATGCAATCCTTCAAGCTTGAATAAAGCTACAGCCAATATATAGCAGGTTTTTCCTTCGCATCCCAGTCGTCTCTGAGTATAAGTGAGTAGGGATCTCTAAGAGGGCATGGCAGAACTACTCAGATTTGACGGTTAAATATGAACCAAACCAACATTTGTGGTGCCATGTCATGTAGGTCCTAAAAATCTATATAGGATCGGTGCCTTTAGACACCATACACTAAGGGATTGGTGTCCAGACTGATTCCAAATACACCCTAAAGGATATGTTAGTCTGTAGACCAGCTGGCTCATAGTGCCACTATAAGCCCCACAACCTTACCAAGGAGCGAATAGTTTTCTGGCAACCATCGAACCTGACAACCCCGACCCCTCAGGAATCGTGGAAACAGTATACATACAAAAGATGGTAATCCTGCTGTGATACTAAGAATCGTCATGCATAATAATTTAGGCTAGTTTTCAAAGTAAACCACACAGCATTTACCCGGCACATAACTAGGCAAAGGTCAGCGCCAGAGCCGTTATGTAGAGCAAGGTAGGACAAATGTAGGTAAAAGTTTGCACAGCTACCTAGTCCTAAAGATCATTGATGGATTCAACCCAGATCTGTGACTGCGGGTGAGTGTCTGAAAAGTTTCAGCTCTCTGTCCGTCATCTCCTTATGTTTGCTTTGTTTGCCCTTGGTTAGCAAGGTATGCCCAGATGTGGGTCCCTTGCTTATTTTGCCACTGGAATCAAGCTAGCCAGGCCAATGAGGGCTGTTAACCCGAAACCGGTCCCAGGATGCTTGTTTCCGGCCCAGGGAAGACATGGCTAGGCAGTTTGGGCTGGACAGTTCCCATGAGGCACATGGTCAAGACGGATTTGCATATAGCTGTGTCTGAACTTAGGTGGCGAAGTGAGCTAAAGAACGATGATGTATTCAACCCAGATATGTGACTGGGTGTGAGTGTCTGAAAAGTTTCAGCTCTCCATCTCACTTAGCCACTGGATTCAAGCTAGCCTGGCTGATGGGGGCTCTTAGCCCAAAACCGGTCCTAGAATGCTTGTTTGCGGTCCAGGAAAGACATGGCTAAGCAGTTCAGGGTGGACTGATCCTATGAGGCACAGGATCAAGACTGATTTGCATATAGCTGTGTCTGAACTAGGGTGAAGAAGTGAACAAAGGAACGATGATGGATTCAACCCAGATATGTGACTGGGGGTGAGGGTCTGAAAAGTTTCAGCTCTCCATCTATCATCTCCTTGTGTTTGCTTTGTTTGCCCATAGTTGGTAGGGTATGCCCAGACGTGGGTCCCTTGCTCACTTTGCCACTGGATTCAAGCTAGCCTGGCTGATGAGGGCTACTAGCCAGAAACCGGTCCCCTGATGCTTGTTTCCGGTCTAGGGAAGACATGGCTAGGCAGTTCAGGCTGGACTGTTCCTATGAGGAACAGGGTCAAGACTGATTTGCATATAGCTGTGTCTGAACTGGGGTGGCGAAGTGAGCTAAAGAACAATGATGGATCCAACCCAGATTTGTGACTGGGGGTGAGTGTCTAAAAGGATTCAGCTCTCAGTCCATCATCTCCTTGTGTTTGCTTCTTTGTTATATGAGCAAAATGTAGGTATAGTAATGAACCTTAATGCAGAATAAATCACATTAAGTTCAAGTGGACCACTTTGTTAATTGCAAATCACATGTACCCTTGAATTGAAGGCTGTTCAATATGATAACAAAGTATTTGATAGTGCCCTAGAGGCTTACAGACGATCTGTATGGGCGAGTCACTAAAACCTTCATGCTGCAACAAAACTAATTAAACAGACTGTAACTAAAATAAAAATTCATTCATTTTTTTTAAACAACACATACGGTACAGCTTTATATAGTCATTATTGTTCAGAAAAGCACATACAGTCCTTGGTCAGTATTCAAACCTTTGTTTTTCTAATGTTCAATTCTAGAATGCATGAGGACACTAAGGGGGCTATTTACAAGCCCCTTTGTGTGGTGCAAGAGGTACACAAATTCTAAATGATATTTATGAAGTCTCGCAAGTCACCCTTGCCTGGCCCTGAGTGGCGTAAATCTTGAGTAATGCAGCATTGCATTACTCTGTGCTAGGGAGGTGTTCACATGGGCATTGCATGGGTGTTCCCATGCAACATCAATGGTTTTTGATGTATTCCCTGATTTACCAGAATTGATAGACCTGGGAATGTGCCAACAACCTACAACTCTCCAGATGAGTGGTAATGAGGAGTAAGATTTGTATTTCTCATCTTTTTTTCTATGTGTGCTGCATTCTGCAATACACATAGAAAGAGGAAAAAGCCTCAGAGGGTTGTTTTTGTGCAGCAAGGTGCCTCTTCCTTCACAAAAACAATCCTTCTTACAACACAGGTACCCATGTAACATTGGTGCAAGGGTGCTTGCGTTTGCACTGGGCAGTCAAAAGTGAAAAACAACAGGGGAAAAGGCAGGATTGACCATATTGACCTAAATGTTATGTTATGTTATGTTAAAAACTTTTATTTGGCGCACAGCTGCCCCAGCGAAGGGGCGTCCTGGCGCCTGATCAGGTACCACAACATAACAGGTCAAAGCTGAAAGAAGAGGAATCAATTAACAGAGGCGAACAGGTGGGTTTTGATCGCGCGTCTGAAAAGAGTGAGGCTGTTTAGGGCACGAATGTGTACAGGAAGGGAATTCCATAGATCAACCGCCAGAATACGAAAAGAGCGACCTCCCATCCTACTCAGTCTGAACCTAGGCTTAATCGCCAGATGGTGAGATTCAGACCTGAGGGACCGCGTGGGGACATACAGAGAAATAAGGCCCGCAAGGGCAGGAGGGGAGGAAAGCTTCAAGATCTTAAATGTCAGACAGAGAGCCTTAAATTTGATTCTCTGTCTGACCGGAAGCCAATGAAGGGAGGTCAGGACAGTGGAGACGGAGCATCGTCTCGGAAGGCCCACAATGGCCCGTGCAGCAGCATTCTGCACCCTCTGAAGCCTAGTAGCTTCAGCCTGATTAACTCCAAGCAGCAGAGCACTCCCGTAGTCCAACCGAGAAAGGATAGAGGCCTGAACCACCAGTTGCCGCGTGGGAGGGTCGAAGAATTTGAGGACAGGTCTCAGTCCTCGCAGAATACCAAAGCAGGTAGCTGCTGTCTTCTTTGTATGACTGGTGAAGGAGAGGTTGGAATCCAGCCAGACCCCCAGATTTTTAACTTCGGCCGCTGGAATGGGGGACACCCCCAATTCGGGAGGCCACCACTGGTCTCCCCAAAATTCCGCCTGCTTCCCTAAAATCAGGTTTTCTTAGCATTAAGCTGTAGGCAGTTGTTACGCATCCAATTAGCCACAGCTATAAGTCCTGCACGGAATCTGGGCGCATTCACCTCAGGGTCCCCACTGAGTGTCACCGCCAGCTGCGTGTCATCAGCGTACGATGTCATGGTAAGGCCAGTGGTTTCACATACAGGTTGAACAGTGTGGGGCTTAAGGCAGAGCCCTGAGGGACTCCCAGACCCAGAGAATGGAAAGAGGACTGGCCAGGTGGAATGGCTACTTTAAAAAACCGGTCCGAGAGGAAAGAGCGGAACCACTGAAGAGCCTTCCCAGCAATACCTACTTCCTCCAAGCGCCGCATCAAGATGTCATGGGACACCGTGTCGAACGCGGCGCTCAGGTCTAACAATAGGAGCGCCGCAGTCTGCCCCGCATCCAGCACTGACCGCAAATGCTCAGTCATGAAGAGCAAGGCAGTTTCAGTGCTGTGTTGTGAGCAAAACCCATTTTGACTCTCGTCAAGAATATTATTACGAGAGAGATGGGCAGACAGGATGGAGTTCACGTGTGCCTCAGTGACCTTAGCGGTCCAGGGCAGGAGGGAGATGGGCCGGTAATTCTCCGGGAGCAAGGGGTCTAGGTTGGGTTTCTTCAAAATAGGGCTGACCACAGCTTGCTTCCAGGAGGAAGGAACCACGCCCTCACTGAGGGAGAGATTAATCAGATCCAAGATGGGCTCACGACAGAGGGGCGGGAGAAGAGTAAAAAACTCCGGCTTCAGCGGGTCTAAGGGAGAGCCAGATTTAATTTTGAGGCTCAGAGTGTCAAATACCTCGTTAGACATGGCCGGCAAGGAGGACAGAGTTTCAGAAACCGAGACCTTCACAACACTAGAAGCATCCCCGGGAACAGATGGTATAAATCCTCGATAGATTGTCTGCACCTTCTCCACGAAAAAGGATGCCAAACTTTCACAGTGCGAGTCCATGCAGATTTCTCGCGAGGTAGCCCGTTAAATAGAGTGGATTCCTGCCCTTTCCCTGTCAGACAGTGCAGCACAGCAAGATGACGGATTTGTAATGTAGTTACTTAAAATGTAATTTTTAGTTAACGTCAAAGTTGATTTCCTTAAACAGAAGAGAGGCTGCTTTTAAAAAAAAGTTTTCAATTTCAAAAACTTCAGTGAGAGTTTGCTGTGGTCTGCCATTCAGATTCTAAAGGGGAAGAGGTATATAAAGGGTCCTATCCACTTTACAAAATGAGGGCCAGATGTACGGCCTGCCAAAGAGCGTTTCTCGAATTGCATTGCATTTGCGAGGCGCTATTTAGCATGTACAACAGTGTATTTAACACTGTTTGCGATTCCCAATGGGATCACGAATTGCGAGCCTCATGAATATTAATGAGCCTCTTGCAATTTGCGAGCCCATTGGGTATGACAGGCCCTCCAAGGGATGGTGGTCTGCTGGGCTCAGCAGACTACCATATCTGGGACTCCTTTTAAATAAAGCAGCTTTTTTTATGCAGTCTGTCTTCCTTAAAGGATATGGGCTGCATTTAAAACAAGAAACATTTTTGTTTCATTTTTTAAGGGCAGGCAGTGGTCCCATTTGGGACTGCATTTACATCTACCTGAAGTAGGTGGTAATTTGTGAGTGTTTTGGGACCGCAAAAAACATTTTTACATAGCTTTGCGGTCACTATTAGGAAGGGAACTCCCCTTCCTAATAACAGGTCGCAAATCAGTATTTTGCGTGTTGCAATTTATTCGTAAAATACTGTTTGTACATGGGCCTATGCTTTTTAGCGTGCACAAACCGGTCTAGGGCCCGTTTGCGCATGCTAAAAAGCATCGTACATCTGTCCCTGAATTTCAATTTGAAAGAGATGGCCACATCATGCCCCTTGCAAACTGCATTTCAATGTCACACCCTGAATCAGTGAATCAGGGGATTTTGTTTAGTGCTTTTGGCCTAGGTGAGCATGCTTGTCTTGTATTTATTTATATCTACCCATGTGGCTATAGTGGAAAATAAAAAGCAGTCTTCTAAAGAATGTTAAAAACAGCACCCACTAAAACGTTCAAATCAGCCTCTGCTCCACTACAATATTTCTCACTAATATCTCTCTCTCTCACTCTCTCTCACTCTCTCTCTCTCCCTCTCTCTCTCTATGTCTGCTGTGCCAACTGCCAGACATCTGGAGGCAGTGGAAGCCGCCTTCAACCTTCATAAATAGGATTCTAAAGGCTTCACCCTTCTGAGGATAGTGGTCCCATTATAAAATACCCAATCCAGATCTGTTTACCCATTCTCCATCTTTGTAAATTGTAAGTTGATACTTGTATAGCACTCTACTCACCCACAAGGGTCTCAAGGCACTTGTACAAATACCGCTGTGGAACCCATCCTGGCTTTCCCTGTGAGGCGTCCACTCCTGGGCACCTACAAGGTAGAGGCCAGGCATCCTTAGCGTTGTGGGGGCCGTTGTGGAGATTAAGCAAGCTATTGCCCAGAGTTGCAGAGTGGGACTCCATGATTAGAATAGGCACCAAGGCAAGAATTATCAGGTCCTTGGAATATTTGAGCCTAAGACCCGCCAAGGCAGGGAATTGAACCCTGGTCCCGGGCTAGACCTCTGCATTAGGGTCTGCCACTCTAATAATTGATGTATGTAGCCAGGGATCGCGAGATCACAAGGACTCAAGTGCGCACTAACTGAAAGATATATTTTTCAAAATTTTCCATTTGTCATATTTTTAATTCAAAAACATTTTTTGTAACTTATGTCATTTTCAGTTCAAATGAAATAAAGCACAGTTCATTACAATACATAAACAATTATCGTCTTTTCACACATGTTTTTTACACTGGTCAAATACTACACAACACAGTTATATTTACAACCCAATGCATTTCGGGGTTTTGCACCCCTTCGTCAGGGGCCTATGAAAGAAGAAAGAAAGAAAAAGGAAACCTAAATTAGTTTCGATGCACTTGAAAAAGTATTCTGTGTTAAAGCGACTGTTATTAAATTACCTTACCTAACTAACTGGTTGGAGACGAGAAAACGTGATTTGAGAGGTTCCTGTAAAGTCTGAAAAAATATACAAATTGCTTGGTTGTATATACTAAAAACTTGTAACTAACACGGTATTAGACCGATATTCTTGTGTATCATTACCTTGACTTCCAGTGGTTGATAAAACTATCTGTGGGTAATTATAGAGAAAATCCGATCAAGAAAGGGAAGCTGTCACAATGTTTATCCCAAATAAACCACGATGGGTTGTTCACCATTTAAGTCAACAAACGCTCACCTGTGCATTTAGGGACGTGTTAAATGTGGCGTTGAAGGAATCTGGTAAAAATAAATGTGAAAATCAAGACCATGAATGGCTTGCCTTAAGTGTAGTAAATTACCGTCCTTATTTAATATGGGCTGAAACTAATTTACCTGCGAGCTTTTATCCGAATCGCAGAGTCTCGCTGATATTCCTCGTTCTCCCGCGCTATAGGAAACAAATAAACGCGTGACGCGTTTAGTATTATTTTATTAAAACCAACGCGCATCTAGATGAAAGAATCTCCCTGTTAGTAACGCTTACCGGAGACTGCAAAGCAGCAGCGTTGTACCGGCGTCTTCCCTCGTTGGATACTCGGGAGCCTATGGTCCTTCTCTTATGTTTATAGAACGAACCGGTCACGTTATCGAAAACGGACTGATTCACACGCGCGCGGGCGCCATATTGAAAGGGGGTTATATGTAAATTGTTTGCGCTAATTGCAAAACTTACCAAACTATGTTGGCGAAAAAATATATACCTCCCTGATAATTTAGCTTATCAAAAGGAATTAACACTAAAAGGACGTATTGCCTGCTATGGTGTTAGAGAACCTTAACAACTGTGTTGATATGAATAATACAGCGAAACCGATCGCTTAATGGAGTAAGGACAAGCGTCTGGAAGCCCTATTAGAAGGGGGTTATTTGTGGCTAGTTGATGCCAAGTGCATAGTATCAAAAAGTATCAAAAAGTACTGTGGTATTGAAAGCCACTCCTAGCTATATGATCTGAGGTGGATCAACTAGTTCAGTGTTTAGAAAACTAATAACAGCGAAATGAGACAGTGACAGTAAAAAGAAGCAAAAAAAGAAACAATGAAAAGGAAAACATTATGAGTGTCAACATAATTCCATACATTTCATATTTTTGTATTTTGATGTCTGAAAAAAAGTTATAATTGTAATCCAATGAATAATATCTGATTTATGATAAATGTAACACGTGTAATCTCACTAATGTTGAGTGCCACTATGCTAATGACAACCCTCACTGGATCTTCAGTTATTGATACTGGCCTGTAATTTAAAGAAAACATATCATATCCAATTTATCATTGAGCCCATCAGGGACTGTGGTTTGTAGTTTCCAAATCCAATATATTTCTCTCCTGAGTAAAATCTTTGCATTGTCCAACCCTAGGCGTTGTGGAATTTGCTCAATAATCTGAAAACGAACTTGCGCTATTGTGTGATTTTTCTCAATCCAGTGTCTGGCGAGTGGCGAAGTTATATTTTTATTGCGGATTCTGCTTTTGTGCTCTGCCAGACGTGTTTTCATCTTCCTGTCGGTTTTGCCGACATACAATAGTCCACATGGGCATTTTATCGAATACACTACGTGTTCCGCATTACAATTTGCTGAGTGTCTAAGCCCTATCTGTTCTCCTGTTTTGGGATGGGATAATTTGTTGCCAGTGATTACGTTATTACAGTTTTTGCAGTTATAGCACTTGGTTGTGCCTCTAGGACTGGATGTTTCTAATATCATATCATCTGGTCTACTCAATAATTCTTTTATGTTTCTTGACCTTGAGTATGCAAAGAGCGGTTTCTGTGCGTAAAGGTGGTCAAAATCACTCTCCATTTGCAAAATGTCCCATCTTTTGAGTATCGTCTTTTTAATTTCTCTGGTTGCTGTCAAATATTTAGATACGAATACCATTCTCTTTTTCGTCTCTTTAGTCTTTTTTTGAAGTAATACAGTTCTAGGAATTGTTTTTACCCTTTCCATTTGCATGTCTATTAGTTTTTCCGGATATCCTCTGTTAAGGTAGCATTGTTTCTGCTTCTCAAGACTCTTGGCACATTAAGCGTCGTCCGATGCTATCCTTTTTATTCTCATAAACTGAGACATTGGTAGGTTATTCTTTAGAGTAATCGGATGAAAACTTCCATACTGAAGTGCTGTGTTTTTATCAGTTGGTTTCTTATAAAGCTCTGTGCTCATCTTGTTCCCTTCAATTTTTACTTGCACATCCAAGAAAGGAAGAGTGGTGGTACTAATTTGGCTTGTAAATTTGATCCTCGGATTGATTAGATTGAGACTCTGTATGTTGCGCTTAAGATCTTCTGTTGGTTTCTTCCAGACTAGGAAGATATCGTCAATGTATCTTTTGTAATACAAAAGGCCAGTTTGCCATGTTATATCTTCTAAGATGTACTCCAGCTCGAATTTTGCCATGAAGATATTTGCGTAAATACACGCCCCTGGAAAACCCATAGCTGTTCCGCTTAATTGTGTGAAGAACTCAGTTTGCCATACGAAGTAACTGTTGTGTAAACAAAACTCCAGTAGTTGCATGATTAAATACTTTGTTTCTGGTGGTATATCCATTCGCAATAATGCCCATTCAATGGCTTCCAGGCCCATTTGGTGAGGAATTGATGTGTAGAGTGACACAACATCTATTGTACATAATGCCAAACTTTCCTCAGTTTGTAAATCCAACGAAGTCACGCTTCTTAAAAAGTGTGAAGTGTCCTCTAGGTAGGTTGGCCAATCTCGCATAAAAGCTTGCAACTGGGCATCAATATATATGCCCAAGTTTTCGAAAATTGAAGAACATCCTGAAACAATAGGACGAATTGGCGGATTTTGCAAACATTTGTGTATTTTAGGCAAGAAATATATTTTTGGTCTCCTTGGGTATAACTGCCTTAGGTATCGTTTGGTTGCTATAGTAATCCACCCTAGTTCTTCCGCTTTATCAAGAATGGTATCTAGGTTCTTAGCAATCTCGTTAGTGGGGTCTTTTGGCAATTTCAAGTAAACTTCCGTGTCTAGGACATGTTCATTGCCTTTCCTTATGTAGAACTCCGTGTCCATGATTACCAATCCTCCTCCTTTATCCGCCTTCTGAATGGTTATATCCTTGTTGTTGCGAAGAGTGCGTAAAGCACTCAATTCAGCTCTTGTTAGGTTCTGTAGTTTGCTCTCGTATCTGATTTTCGTCATATCCGCTTTGACAAGGGTTTCAAATAAATCTAAACTCTTGTGTGATACAGGTGCCATAAAACTACTTTTCGGTTTGAATTGTTGATCCGTGTTTTCAGTTGTCTCTATTGGATTCAGAATGGTAAAGAAATATTTCAATCGTAAAATCCTCATAAACTTAAAGAAAGATACCTCGGTCTCCAATTCATTGGTGCGATATGTACTCACAAAAGTTGGGCCTTTATTCAGTAACTGAATTTCGAATTTAGATGGAGAATATTTCGAAATATTAATTACGATATTTTGCTCTGACTTCGTAGCCCCTGCTTCTTCGCTTGCTCCTTCTCCTTTTCTTTCTCTTTTGCCTTTTCCTCTTCTTGTCTTTTGTCGCCAGATTGCGGTGGGACTTGATCCGGAGGTTTGGCAAGGTTGAGGTCCTTCTCTAAAAAAGGATCCATAGTGGATGTGGAAGCTGAATCAATTGTTACTGTTTTTCCAGAGTCCTTTTTCCGTGGTTGTTCCTGGACAAGCGGTTGCCTGGTAGTACTAGTTTCACTGTCCGAGACCATACTCTCTTGAGATGAAGTTGCCTGTTGTTTCTTGCCTGTAAAGCGTCTTTTCGCATAGACTTCTGCCCATGTGTAGGCCTCGTTTAGTTTATAGTCTATGGTGTCTCTCTTAAACTTTCGCAGTTTGGTCTCCTCTAGTTCCTTCCCATATCTTTCCAGTTTGATGTCCATATCCTCAAGGAATTTACCCCACGGTTCTTCCTCCATTCTTTTAGAAAGTTCCGATTTCAGGTTGTATATTTCTTCCTCTAATTCTGCGATTGTTTTGGCCAGTTCCTCTATTAGTAGCAATATTAAGTCAAGAGAACACTTATTAAGAATTTCAAACCATTTCTCCATGAACTTGGGGTTATTATTCAAACGATATAACATAGGTCTGATTGCGAGCCTTAGTCCTCGAGGGATTCTCTTCACACGGTGGTACTGAACTAAAGTGGTTGCGTGCAATCGTTGATTTAATTCACGTTTAGTTAGGTATTCTAGTTGTCGCAATTGCTGCGTGACTGAACTTCCTTGAGCATCGAAAGATTTAGCCTCCTTTATTAATTTGTATATTTGCGTTGCTTCCTCTGATGTGTAAACTTTAGTGTTGGCACGGTTGTCCGTGATTGATGCTATAGATTCGAAAGACATTTTGTCTATGGTGCTAATACCACATGTGTGCAGAACAAAACTAATAATAAATGGTTGGTGGTAATGCACTCTGTTATTCAAGATGGATCGTTTGTACGGTATGTGTGCTGCACTAGATTGGTGCCTGCCAACACCCTAAATCAATGTATGTAGCCAGGGATCGCGAGATCACAAGGACTCAAGTGCGCACTAACTGAAAGATATATTTTTCAAAATTTTCCATTTGTCATATTTTTAATTCAAAAACATTTTTTGTAACTTATGTCATTTTCAGTTCAAATGAAATAAAGCACAGTTCATTACAATACATAAACAATTATTGTCTTTTCACACATGTTTTTTACACTGGTCAAATACTACACAACACAGTTATTTTTACAACCCAATGCATTTCGGGGTTTTGCACCCCTTCGTCAGGGGCCTATGAAAGAAGAAAGAAAGAAAAAGGAAACCTAAATTAGTTTCGATGCACTTGAAAAAGTATTCTGTGTTAAAGCGACTGTTATTAAATTACCTTACCTAACTAACTGGTTGGAGACGAGAAAACGTGATTTGAGAGGTTCCTGTAAAGTCTGAAAAAATATATACAAATTGCTTGGTTGTATATACTAAAAACTTGTAACTAACACGGTATTAGACCGATATTCTTGTGTATCATTACCTTGACTTCCAGTGGTTGATAAAACTATCTGTGGGTAATTATAGAGAAAATCCGATCAAGAAAGGGAAGCTGTCACAATGTTTATCCCAAATAAACCACGATGGGTTGTTCACCATTTAAGTCAACAAACGCTCACCTGTGCATTTAGGGACGTGTTAAATGTGGCGTTGAAGGAATCTGGTAAAAATAAATGTGAAAATCAAGACCATGAATGGCTTGCCTTAAGTGTAGTAAATTACCGTCCTTATTTAATATGGGCTGAAACTAATTTACCTGCGAGCTTTTATCCGAATCGCAGAGTCTCGCTGATATTCCTCGTTCTCCCGCGCTATAGGAAACAAATAAACGCGTGACGCGTTTAGTATTATTTTATTAAAACCAACGTGCATCTAGATGAAAGGACTATTGTATGTCGGCAAAACCGACAGGAAGATGAAAACACGTCTGGCAGAGCACAAAAGCAGAATCCGCAATAAAAATATAACTTCGCCACTCGCCAGACACTGGATTGAGAAAAATCACACAATAGCGCAAGTTCGTTTTCAGATTATTGAGCAAATTCCACAACGCCTAGGGTTGGACAATGCAAAGATTTTACTCAGGAGAGAAATATATTGGATTTGGAAACTACAAACCACAGTCCCTGATGGGCTCAATGATAAATTGGATATGATATGTTTTCTTTAAATTACAGGCCAGTATCAATAACTGAAGATCCAGTGAGGGTTGTCATTAGCATAGTGGCACTCAACATTAGTGAGATTACACGTGTTACATTTATCATAAATCAGATATTATTCATTGGATTACAATTATAACTTTTTTTCAGACATCAAAATACAAAAATATGAAATGTATGGAATTATGTTGACACTCATAATGTTTTCCTTTTCATTGTTTCTTTTTTTGCTTCTTTTTACTGTCACTGTCTCATTTCGCTGTTATTAGTTTTCTAAACACTGAACTAGTTGATCCACCTCAGATCATATAGCTAAGAGTGGCTTTCAATACCACAGTACTTTTTGATACTTTTTGATACTATGCACTTGGCATCAACTAGCCACAAATAACCCCCTTCTAATAGGTCTTCCAGACGCTTGTCCTTACTCCATTAAGCGATCGGTTTCGCTGTATTATTCATATCAACACAGTTGTTAAGGTTCTCTAACACCATAGCAGGCAATACGTCCTTTTAGTGTTAATTCCTTTTGATAAGCTAAATTATCAGGGAGGTATATATTTTTTCGCCAACATATTTTGGTAAGTTTTGCAATTAGCGCAAACAATTTACATATAACCCCCTTTCAATATGGCGCCCGCGCGCGTGTGAATCAGTCCGTTTTCGATAACGTGACCGGTTCGTTCTATAAACATAAGAGAAGGACCATAGGCTCCCGAGTATCCAACGAGGGAAGACGCCGGTACAACGCTGCTGCTTTGCAGTCTCCGGTAAGCGTTACTAACAGGGAGATTCTTTCATCTAGATGCGCGTTGGTTTTAATAAAATAATACTAAACGCGTCACGCGTTTATTTGTTTCCTATAGCGCGGGAGAACGAGGAATATCAGCGAGACTCTGCGATTCGGATAAAAGCTCGCAGGTAAATTAGTTTCAGCCCATATTAAATAAGGACGGTAATTTACTACACTTAAGGCAAGCCATTCATGGTCTTGATTTTCACATTTATTTTTACCAGATTCCTTCAACGCCACATTTAACACGTCCCTAAATGCACAGGTGAGCGTTTGTTGACTTAAATGGTGAACAACCCATCGTGGTTTATTTGGGATAAACATTGTGACAGCTTCCCTTTCTTGATCGGATTTTCTCTATAATTACCCACAGATAGTTTTATCAACCACTGGAAGTCAAGGTAATGATACACAAGAATATCGGTCTAATACCGTGTTAGTTACAAGTTTTTAGTATATACAACCAAGCAATTTGTATATATTTTTTCAGACTTTACAGGAACCTCTCAAATCACGTTTTCTCGTCTCCAACCAGTTAGTTAGGTAAGGTAATTTAATAACAGTCGCTTTAACACAGAATACTTTTTCAAGTGCATCGAAACTAATTTAGGTTTCCTTTTTCTTTCTTTCTTCTTTCATAGGCCCCTGACGAAGGGGTGCAAAACCCCGAAATGCATTGGGTTGTAAATATAACTGTGTTGTGTAGTATTTGACCAGTGTAAAAAACATGTGTGAAAAGACAATAATTGTTTATGTATTGTAATGAACTGTGCTTTATTTCATTTGAACTGAAAATGACATAAGTTACAAAAAATGTTTTTGAATTAAAAATATGACAAATGGAAAATTTTGAAAAATATATCTTTCAGTTAGTGCGCACTTGAGTCCTTGTGATCTCGCGATCCCTGGCTACATACATTGATTTAGGGTGTTGGCAGGCACCAATCTAGTGCAGCACACATACCGTACAAACGATCCATCTTGAATAACAGAGTGCATTACCACCAACCATTTATTATTAGTTTTGTTCTGCACACATGTGGTATTAGCACCATAGACAAAATGTCTTTCGAATCTATAGCATCAATCACGGACAACCGTGCCAACACTAAAGTTTACACATCAGAGGAAGCAACGCAAATATACAAATTAATAAAGGAGGCTAAATCTTTCGATGCTCAAGGAAGTTCAGTCACGCAGCAATTGCGACAACTAGAATACCTAACTAAACGTGAATTAAATCAACGATTGCACGCAACCACTTTAGTTCAGTACCACCGTGTGAAGAGAATCCCTCGAGGACTAAGGCTCGCAATCAGACCTATGTTATATCGTTTGAATAATAACCCCAAGTTCATGGAGAAATGGTTTGAAATTCTTAATAAGTGTTCTCTTGACTTAATATTGCTACTAATAGAGGAACTGGCCAAAACAATCGCAGAATTAGAGGAAGAAATATACAACCTGAAATCGGAACTTTCTAAAAGAATGGAGGAAGAACCGTGGGGTAAATTCCTTGAGGATATGGACATCAAACTGGAAAGATATGGGAAGGAACTAGAGGAGACCAAACTGCGAAAGTTTAAGAGAGACACCATAGACTATAAACTAAACGAGGCCTACACATGGGCAGAAGTCTATGCGAAAAGACGCTTTACAGGCAAGAAACAACAGGCAACTTCATCTCAAGAGAGTATGGTCTCGGACAGTGAAACTAGTACTACCAGGCAACCGCTTGTCCAGGAACAACCACGGAAAAAGGACTCTGGAAAAACAGTAACAATTGATTCAGCTTCTACATCCACTATGGATCCTTTTTTAGAGAAGGACCTCAACCTTGCCAAACCTCCGGATCAAGTCCCACCGCAATCTGGCGACAAAAGACAAGAAGAGGAAAAGGCAAAAGAGAAAGAAAAGGAGAAGGAGCAAGCGAAGAAGCAGGGGCTACGAAGTCAGAGCAAAATATCGTAATTAATATTTCGAAATATTCTCCATCTAAATTCGAAATTCAGTTACTGAATAAAGGCCCAACTTTTGTGAGTACATATCGCACCAATGAATTGGAGACCGAGGTATCTTTCTTTAAGTTTATGAGGATTTTACGATTGAAATATTTCTTTACCATTCTGAATCCAATAGAGACAACTGAAAACACGGATCAACAATTCAAACCGAAAAGTAGTTTTATGGCACCTGTATCACACAAGAGTTTAGATATTTGAAACCCTTGTCAAAGCGGATATGACGAAAATCAGATACGAGAGCAAACTACAGAACCTAACAAGAGCTGAATTGAGTGCTTTACGCACTCTTCGCAACAACAAGGATATAACCATTCAGAAGGCGGATAAAGGAGGAGGATTGGTAATCATGGACACGGAGTTCTACATAAGGAAAGGCAATGAACATGTCCTAGACACGGAAGTTTACTTGAAATTGCCAAAAGACCCCACTAACGAGATTGCTAAGAACCTAGATACCATTCTTGATAAAGCGGAAGAACTAGGGTGGATTACTATAGCAACCAAACGATACCTAAGGCAGTTATACCCAAGGAGACCAAAAATATATTTCTTGCCTAAAATACACAAATGTTTGCAAAATCCGCCAATTCGTCCTATTGTTTCAGGATGTTCTTCAATTTTCGAAAACATGGGCATATATATTGATGCCCAGTTGCAAGCTTTTATGCGAGATTGGCCAACCTACCTAGAGGACACTTCACACTTTTTAAGAAGCGTGACTTCGTTGGATTTACAAACTGAGGAAAGTTTGGCATTATGTACAATAGATGTTGTGTCACTCTACACATCAATTCCTCACCAAATGGGCCTGGAAGCCATTGAATGGGCATTATTGCGAATGGATATACCACCAGAAACAAAGTATTTAATCATGCAACTACTGGAGTTTTGTTTACACAACAGTTACTTCGTATGGCAAACTGAGTTCTTCACACAATTAAGCGGAACAGCTATGGGTTTTCCAGGGGCGTGTATTTACGCAAATATCTTCATGGCAAAATTCGAGCTGGAGTACATCTTAGAAGATATAACATGGCAAACTGGCCTTTTGTATTACAAAAGATACATTGACGATATCTTCCTAGTCTGGAAGAAACCAACAGAAGATCTTAAGCGCAACATACAGAGTCTCAATCTAATCAATCCGAGGATCAAATTTACAAGCCAAATTAGTACCACCACTCTTCCTTTCTTGGATGTGCAAGTAAAAATTGAAGGGAACAAGATGAGCACAGAGCTTTATAAGAAACCAACTGATAAAAACACAGCACTTCAGTATGGAAGTTTTCATCCGATTACTCTAAAGAATAACCTACCAATGTCTCAGTTTATGAGAATAAAAAGGATAGCATCGGACGACGCTTAATGTGCCAAGAGTCTTGAGAAGCAGAAACAATGCTACCTTAACAGAGGATATCCGGAAAAACTAATAGACATGCAAATGGAAAGGGTAAAAACAATTCCTAGAACTGTATTACTTCAAAAAAAGACTAAAGAGACGAAAAAGAGAATGGTATTCGTATCTAAATATTTGACAGCAACCAGAGAAATTAAAAAGACGATACTCAAAAGATGGGACATTTTGCAAATGGAGAGTGATTTTGACCACCTTTACGCACAGAAACCGCTCTTTGCATACTCAAGGTCAAGAAACATAAAAGAATTATTGAGTAGACCAGATGATATGATATTAGAAACATCCAGTCCTAGAGGCACAACCAAGTGCTATAACTGCAAAAACTGTAATAACGTAATCACTGGCAACAAATTATCCCATCCCAAAACAGGAGAACAGATAGGGCTTAGACACTCAGCAAATTGTAATGCGGAACACGTAGTGTATTCGATAAAATGCCCATGTGGACTATTGTATGTCGGCAAAACCGACAGGAAGATGAAAACACGTCTGGCAGAGCACAAAAGCAGAATCCGCAATAAAAATATAACTTCGCCACTCGCCAGACACTGGATTGAGAAAAATCACACAATAGCGCAAGTTCGTTTTCAGATTATTGAGCAAATTCCACAACGCCTAGGGTTGGACAATGCAAAGATTTTACTCAGGAGAGAAATATATTGGATTTGGAAACTACAAACCACAGTCCCTGATGGGCTCAATGATAAATTGGATATGATATGTTTTCTTTAAATTACAGGCCAGTATCAATAACTGAAGATCCAGTGAGGGTTGTCATTAGCATAGTGGCACTCAACATTAGTGAGATTACACGTGTTACATTTATCATAAATCAGATATTATTCATTGGATTACAATTATAACTTTTTTTCAGACATCAAAATACAAAAATATGAAATGTATGGAATTATGTTGACACTCATAATGTTTTCCTTTTCATTGTTTCTTTTTTTGCTTCTTTTTACTGTCACTGTCTCATTTCGCTGTTATTAGTTTTCTAAACACTGAACTAGTTGATCCACCTCAGATCATATAGCTAAGAGTGGCTTTCAATACCACAGTACTTTTTGATACTTTTTGATACTATGCACTTGGCATCAACTAGCCACAAATAACCCCCTTCTAATAGGGCTTCCAGACGCTTGTCCTTACTCCATTAAGCGATCGGTTTCGCTGTATTATTCATATCAACACAGTTGTTAAGGTTCTCTAACACCATAGCAGGCAATACGTCCTTTTAGTGTTAATTCCTTTTGATAAGCTAAATTATCAGGGAGGTATATATTTTTTCGCCAACATAGTTTGGTAAGTTTTGCAATTAGCGCAAACAATTTACATATAACCTCCTTTCAATATGGCGCCCGCGCGCGTGTGAATCAGTCCGTTTTCGATAACGTGACCGGTGCGTTCTATAAACATAAGAGAAAGACCATAGGCTCCCGAGTATCCAACGAGGGAAGACGCCGGTACAACGCTGCTGCTTTGCAGTCTCCGGTAAGCGTTACTAACAGGGAGATTCTTTCATCTAGATGCGCGTTAGTTTTAATAAAATAATACTAAACGCGTCACGCGTTTATTTGTTTCCTATAGCGCGGGAGAACGAGGAATATCAGCGAGACTCTGCGATTCGGATAAAAGCTCGCAGGTAAATTAGTTTCAGCCCATATTAAATAAGGACGGTAATTTACTACACTTAAGGCAAGCCATTCATGGTCTTGATTTTCACATTTATTTTTACCAGATTCCTTCAACGCCACATTTAACACGTCCCTAAATGCACAGGTGAGCGTTTGTTGACTTAAATGGTGAACAACCCATCGTGGTTTATTTGGGATAAACATTGTGACAGCTTCCCTTTCTTGATCGGATTTTCTCTATAATTACCCACAGATAGTTTTATCAACCACTGGAAGTCAAGGTAATGATACACAAGAATATCGGTCTAATACCGTGTTAGTTACAAGTTTTTAGTATATACAACCAAGCAATTTGTATATATTTTTTCAGACTTTACAGGAACCACTCAAATCACGTTTTCTCGTCTCCAACCAGTTAGTTAGGTAAGGTAATTTAATAACAGTCGCTTTAACACAGAATACTTTTTCAAGTGCATCGAAACTAATTTAGGTTTCCTTTTTCTTTCTTTCTTCTTTCATAGGCCCCTGACGAAGGGGTGCAAAACCCCGAAATGCATTGGGTTGTAAATATAACTGTGTTGTGTAGTATTTGACCAGTGTAAAAAACATGTGTGAAAAGACAATAATTGTTTATGTATTGTAATGAACTGTGCTTTATTTCATTTGAACTGAAAATGACATAAGTTACAAAAAATGTTTTTGAATTAAAAATATGACAAATGGAAAATTTTGAAAAATATATCTTTCAGTTAGTGCGCACTTGAGTCCTTGTGATCTCGCGATCCCTGGCTACATACATTGATTTAGGGTGTTGGCAGGCACCAATCTAGTGCAGCACACATACCGTACAAACGATCCATCTTGAATAACAGAGTGCATTACCACCAACCATTTATTACTCTAATAATTGAGCCACACTTCTCCACTTCTTTCAACTGTCTGAAGTAGTAAATAACTATCAATGCCAAGCTGCGAAGTGCGTATTAAGACCTGCTGGTCTTATGTTTAGTTCTTTTTTGTTGTTAACTCTAAGGGCCTGATTACCAGTTTGTCGGTCCTCCTGTAGGCCCGCCACCGCAGTGCCCTTAATAGGATGGCCAAGCCGGTAGTGTACCCACCCACCAGATTCCAACTAGAATCCAGGGCAGAAGGGCAGTCCCAATGGCAGTCCCATTGCACCAGCATGCTTTGGCTGAGGATTACTGCCAGCAGATCTATGTCATGTGCACTTTGTAGCATGCACCATGTTGTGCATGCCACAAAGTGCACGCAGGAGCATGAACTTGTTGGGGGCTCATCATGTGCCCTCTGCTCTCACTCCCCTGGGCATATTTGTTGGTGGCCCTTTCCCTACATTTCTGCCAAGCATTTCATAGTGGGCTCACCACCATGAAATGCTTGATGGAAAGGCAGGTCGTGATTTGCTCTGCAGTGCCGGCATCGGAAACGCTGTGAATTCGGTCTCCAATCTGCTGTGGGATCCTGGATCCTGGCGGTGGCAGCAGGTCTCTGGCTGTCCTACAACCACACTCCTAATAGAACCAGCGGACCAGCAGGAGTGTCAGTGGTCACACCACCATCGAGAGTATGGCGGTCCCATGACCACTGTACTCGTAATAAGGCCCTAAATGACTAACATCACCATTGAGAATGACAGCATTTGTTCACAGTGTTATAGGATTCATTCTTGAGGTCAATTTCACAGATATTTTGCTGGTGTTTACTCTTCGAGTACTTCTGGTTTAAGTTGCATCCCCTTGTAGCAATAGCGGGCCCATTATATATATTCTCCTTTTCAAAGTATAGGACACACATTACGTGGAAGGTCACAGTGTGTCATGTCACTCTTTCCACCTAATATATATGTTTGTGTCCTGATGATACAATTTGCGTCCAACAGTGATTGCAAGGTAAGGCACAACATGGCATAATTAGGGTTTATCTTCTGCATATTTGTGCATTTCTCTCATTCTAGCTCGACCACATTTTCTGTCTAATGTGACCCAATTGTGTGCAACATTTGGACTAGCTAGGCTCATTGTCAATACTGCTTTGTTTAAATTTACAATAATCATCATTGCCCCATCCTGCTGGATAGTATTTGTCCTAATGCAGCCTGCTATCTTTACTTCCACCAATCATTTCAGCCCTCATTTATGATTCTGCACCTCATAATCTGACATCGTGCGTTACCTCATTTGGGCTATCTGCAATATAGGTGGCCATGACTTCATTTTAGCATTTCTATTGACCTTGCAGGATTGTTGGGTCTCTTGAAAACTTACATATGGTGCTTCTTGGTGTAGTTAGATTTTATTTGATTTGCAGCACTTTTCATCGTCTGTCTATTTGCACTGCCTTTACGGTACTATATGCAGTACTCCAGTTTTGAACTGCTATGGTCTGGCCTTATGATAAGGTAGGCTAGCTTGAATTCAGTGGCTCAGTGAGCACGGGACTCAAGTCTGGGCATACCTTTCCCACTTAGAGTGATAAAAAGCAAAAAAAAACTAATGATGGATGAAATGCTGAACAAATCAAATATTCACCCCCAGTCACAGATATCCATCATTGTTTTGCTTCCCACAACACCCCAGTTTGGACCCAGCTTAGTATCAGCAGGTGTCCTAAGCGGGAAACAACCATTACACTGCATGTGTTACAAAGTATGCTTTTACCCCGCATGCCATTACAATGAAAATGGCTCACTGTAGGAGGTATAAGGTGTTGGATTTAACTCCAACAACTTCCCTACTGTTACACAGACTGGAGTTGGAATAGTAAATTATTCTATTCCTACATCCAGTGCATTACCAAGAGCAAGACGGTGTAAAAAATTGAGTTGTAACGTCATGAGGGATAAAAGCATGCGTTATAACATCATACAACCGTCTTAAGCACATGGCAGGGTTGTGACTACTCTGCGCAGTACTATTTTGATAGAGGAAATCACCCTGAAGAAGTCACTTGTGAAGATTTCTTCCATAACCTATGAATTCTGACAAAAAACTTGCATCTTACTGTTTCTGTGCCTTTTTCAGAAACTCTGTGTTCTGTGCCCCTACCACTTCTGCACAGTTCATGATGAGTCACACTGGCTATGTGGTGTTTGTTCACGGTGTTCGTAGGACACACTTCCGGCAGGATTTGATCAGAAGGAAACTCGCAGCAATATATCCAACTTGGATGGTATTAGTAATAGGCACGAGGACTAATTAGCAGATTTGTATGGTCCAATGTTCCCAGTTTGTTCTTAGCCGGATTATCCATGAATATGGATAGATTGACTTCTATCTCATTTTTTTTCCCTGAAGAAGGGACCACCATATCCCGCAATGCATTGGGCACAACGTTTACTTATTTAGAACTGTCTGATAGTGTATTTTTCAAGGACACTGTTTAGCTCCCAGTGAGCTATATGTATTCATATATATGGAAAAATGCTTGTACAGATCAGATGAAGTAATCATCAAATAAAAAATGTATTCTTGTAAAACTGTCTATTGAATTGTGTCTTATTGTCAAATGTTTTAATTTTGTTCATTGAGATGCACGTCTTGTCCTAGTCTCTATGACTAGGCCATATTGAGCAGTTTGTTCACACTTTGACAGATGATCAACTCTGTGATAATTGGGTGCTATATATTATTTATCATTATATCAAGCTATGTTTCTTGGGTTGTAAGATGTTTCTTCTGATATTGGATACCTGCAACAGGCTTATAATAGATTATTAACAATATAACATATATACTAAGGGCATATTTAGGAGTTAAGGGGCACAGAACAAAGGTCAGGATTATGCTGTATTTATCCAATACAGCGCAGTCCTGTCTTTTCCCTTTGTGTTGGTGCAATTTGGGCAGCCTAGAACCAACAAAGGCACCCCTGCACCATAATGCAAGAGTGCCTGTGTTGCAGCCAGGATTGCTTTCGTGCAGGAAAGGGCACCTTCCGGCACAAAAAAAACCCTTATTCCATGTGAGCTGCAGTGTGTAGCACACCAGATAGAGGGATAACAGGGAGAATTAAACCTATTTCTCTTTGTTAAGCCTCCCATAGCGAGGCGTATAATTTTGGCACATTCCAGGTTTACAAGTACTTGTGAATCTGGGAATGCGTCAAATGCATGGGAGTTGCATGGGAATATCCACTCAACGCCCATGGAACATCTGCCCAGTCCAGAGTAATACAACACAGATATTTGTGCTGCGTTGCATTACTCCATATTTCTGGAACCAGTCAAAGCCACACAAAGTTGCTTAGTTCAGCTTCAAAAGTATGACTTAAGGTTTGCATCAATCTTGCACCAGGTTGCATGCTGCAAGACCGACACAAAGTGGGTCATAAATATGGCCCTAAGTATAGATGACGTTCGGAGTGAGCCTTCGGACTAGCTGCTTGGCTGTTAGCTTCTTAGAAATGTTATGTAAGTGGCACCAGTCACTCATCTGCACTGTACACTGTAACTTGTTTGTGTCATGAATCCCGTGACAATTTGAGATATGAAAAATTCTCATTTTTGGTCTGACTGTGCACTATTGCATTTACAATAAAGCTGTGCACATCACTATAAGTATCACAATGTGATCTGTCTATCTATCTATTTATCTATCTATCTATCTATCTATCTATCTAGCTATCTATCAAGAGAAAAATAGAGCGACAGAGAGAGAAAGAGTTAGGGAAAGGGAAGAGGTAAAGTAGTACAAGAGCAGTGCATAATGCATTTCTTTACTGAAATCTTTGTGTTCCCTGACTAGCTCCCTTGGCACACAACGAAATATCTTTGTTGTATAATATGCTCAGTGGATTGCAGGAGGAAGCAGAAAAGAATAAGAGGGACTGAGTGACATATGATAGGAAAGTAAATATAGCACATTCACCATAACAATACTTACTTATTTATTGGTGTTAGGTTGCTTTGCATGTAACTCGAGAAAGACAGAATTACAATGGCAAGCATAAAAAGAGGCTGAAATTCTGCAAGCTATAAAACAGAAAAACAGCAAAAATATAAATTTATATTGTAGAGAAGTGAAAGTATTTTTTGAATGAAGCATGTTTCTCATTTTCTCAACATGCTTTGACAAAGCCAATAGGCCTAATATAAAGAGCTGTGATACAATAGAGTGAAGGAGGACGTTTTAGAACGTATTCCTTATTTTGATGGTCTGCTGCAGGTTGAGAGAGCCCAGTTGTCTGTAGAGGAGATTGGATGTAGGCTTGCCCTCTGGAGAATGTGAATTTTTGCTGTGTTTTGTTATTTTTTTAGATTTTATTTAATTTTTTTAAAAATTTTAACTGTTGAACCACTGTATTTTTAACTTTTTATCTTTTATATTGTATGTGTTTTTTAACATTTGTTTTTCCAATTGTTTTGTATACTTTTAAGCTGAACCTGGATTGTTTTTTCAAAAATGCTTTTATTTGTCTCACCAGAAGCTCTGACCCTGGGATAGTGTTTGCTGTACTTAGTAACATAGTGCATTTTATGATCGCCCCTCTTTTCCTGTTGACACTGTGTTCTCTTGCTCCCTGTTGTGTTCCTTCCATGTTTTCACGAGGTATGTCATTGGGGTGTAAAGACAGCATATGCTTCCATATCCAGCTCGTACCTATGGATCGCTGACCAGTTTTGCCCTTATGAAACACCTGTTGCAGAAGGTGTATGTAGCACATTGGGCATTCCTTTTTTTGCCTGGCTGGAAATAAAGTAACTTACACACCCCTAATTCCCTTTCCAGCCTAATTCGTTGTGCTGCTGCAGAAGTTGATGGAAGTACAATGATGTTGCCATTCTGTTATTTCGCAGGTGCGGTAAGGCCGGCAGAAGGTGTGGTGGGTACCTGCTTGTGTGGTGTTTTTCCCGAGACCATGATTGACTTGGATTGTTTCCACAGACGACTTCCTCTGCAAAAGATCAAGGTGCTAATTATGGTCAGAAAATTGCTTTGGGCGTTTTTTTCCTGAAGCCTGTGGGCTTATTTGTTTAGTATTGTACCCTGTGTGGCCAATCATATGGACATTTGTTTTAATTTATTTTTTTAGTGTCCCTTTGATACCACAGCATTTCCAGTAGACCCATAGAGTCAATGACAGAGTTCCGAGGCCATTACTTATTTTTGCAGAAGTTTTAAGTAAAATTACGTTTGAGGTCAAGGAGTCACTATATTTCAATTTGAGCCAAAGAGTTTACTAGCAGGCCCAACTATCTGAGACATTTTGCAGCTTGTGCAGCCACATGTGATTGGTTGGTACTCATTGAGTGATAATCTTTTTAACTATTTATTTGAATTCCAAGCATTATTTTTGTAGGGGCTGAGCTAACTTAAATTACACAATATTTACATTGTATATTGTTAATCAAATTCATCCTTTGTATCTAGTGAATTTCAATTTTATGAATTCTGTGTTGTACTGTGCTTGATGGTTTACATTTTTTTTAACCGAATAAAGCTTGCCTTGACTTTGTCTTTGACTTTGATTGGTTGGTGTGTCTGTAGTCAGGTATTTTGACGTAGTTCTTAGAGCTTTACTCTCATTAGGGTTGAGCACTTGGTGTATCACCATCTTGTGCACGCTCACAGCTTTTATTTTCTCCGAGTTTTCTCTTCTTTTGGGGTATTAATTTCCGAACTTGAACACATCGTCTAGAGGAGAGCAGAGAGCACCTGAAGACACTCAATATGAGGAACCTCTCGTGATTCAACTCTATGGGAGTTCTTCTTCATACCACCATGAAAAAAAGATGATGTTTGCAAAACTGGCCACGTGCATATTGTGCCAGAAAGAGTTCAACAAAGGCATTATAAAGATAAGAACTTGTTCAATACTGCTGGAATGCTAAAACATTTAAATTTCAATGGAAATTATATGAGAATCCTAATTTTTGCCTTAGCAGTAAAGGGGTTAAGTGCATGGCATACATTGTAGTTGAATGCTGCAAAGCTGAGGTGAGATAAATATCAGGAGGTGTCTACTTCTTCTGGTAAGTTCCATAGTGTACAATCTGGCAATTCTGTTCCCAAAAAAGCCCCCCAGTAACTCAACTTCAATTATATATTCAACCACAGAGTTGTATTGTATTCAGTCTTCAAAAATAATGAAATCAAAGTGACTACCCATCGAACCAAGTTTTGTTTTGTACCCAAGTTTTGATGGTGTGTCGTCTTGTGAATTTTTGTTTATCCCCCCAAAAATAGAAACATCCTAAAAAAAGAATAAAAACACAATAAAAAATAGAAGCATTCCAGAAAAGAATAAAACACGTTATAAAAATGAAAATGGTTCTTGGGGGAACCTCCTCTATTAGTTAAAAAATAGAAACAAAAAATAAGTTACTTGACATGAGCTTTTCTGTGTTAAAGATCCTACATTTAGAAATAAAACTGTTAGATTTGCAAAAAGGGGTTGAAATGAATACACTAACGTTTTGCAAATCCAATGATGTTTTGTACACTGCCCTATTTACAAAAAGGATCAAAGCCACTCACAATCCCACCTCCCTTATGTATATTCATGAAAAATATTTGCAATTTTTTGGACTTGGCCCTTTTAGCAGGGTCATCCCTGAACTTTTTGCCTTCCTCCTGGAAAGGGGCGACCACTCGGTCCCCCCGAACGTATGATCGGGTGCCCCGATCCTCCCGGGAAACCATTTTGGGCGGGGGCGTGTCTCGGCTGGTATGCCCGAAGCGGCGTAGCCGGGGCGCGCCTCTTTCCCGCCCAAGAGAGGTTGTCCTAGACACTCACACCAATGACCACGCCCAGTAGGCATACCTGGGGGGGGTACACGCCCTCCCGAAGAAGAATAAAGAGAGCGGGAATCCAAAGAAGCGCCCTCTTGTTCCTGTGCTTGGAAGGCTGCACCCACTCGTTGCTCGTGAGCCCTCGACGGAACAAGGAGCCAATTTTGAGAACTTGTAATTCTTGTGTTTCTCTTTCAGTGACCATACAGCGAAGGATCCAGGACCGTGTCGATCGACCCGGAGAGGATATTTGAAACCATGTCCGGCAAGAAGGCAGGAAAGGGTTCCGAGACAGACCAGGTGCTTCGCATGTTGGTGAACAGGATGACGAGAATAGAACGGAGCATCGGAGAGGTCCCATCGCTTGGTCGGGATATGGCGGGCATCAAGAAACAACTGGCCGCAATGAACAAGCCTGGTAACCCGAAGAAGGTAATAGGCCCGGCATTGCCGGGAGTCATCCCGAGGGTATAGGTAAACGGGTCAAGAGGAGGGCGGCGGCAGGGGAGGATCCGGTCCCGGAGGTGCCCCCGGTCAGCCCTGCCGTACCAGTCGATGACCCAGTACCAACCCCAGACGCGGGTCAACCGATTCCGGTTGTGATTACGCCCGCTAATGAGGAGGATGTGCCTCCTGAATTGGCCACACAGTTGGCCGCATGGCTCAGTAAGAAGGCAGGAGGTGCTACGGCGCCAGGAGACACGGCCGAAGGGGCCAAATTACTAATCCAGCAGTTGCGGCAGTCGCGAGATGCCGCGAAGGCGAATCTCCCTCTTGTCTCCCCACAGGCGACACCAGAAGGGCCGGCAGCAGGTCTCGAGAAAACGGCGGGAACATCGACCGCACCAGGTAAGCTCGCCTTGCCAGTGGCAGGGGAGGGCTCATTACCCTCAAGGAGGGAGATGGTGGTTCAACATATACCGTTGGCTACAAAAGAGTTGATCTGGGCAGACAAATATGTCAATATGTTTTCGTTGTTAACTGACCATCGCGAGATGGAGTATGCTAAAACACAGAAAGATTTGTGGCACCCGAGCGTTTGGCGCGCCAAGATGGCAGAGTTCAGGGTGGAAGAGACGATAACAAATTGGGCTAAGGCCTTTGCAATGTTTACTGCAATTATTGGGGAACGTAAGCCTGAGGTATTGCCCGAGCTGTCTTGTTATCAGGCACGTATAATGGATTTTTATGAAACATATGAGGGGGGTGAATGGAAAGGTTACGACATGAAGTTCCGTAAAGCAAAAGAGTATGATGCCTCTCTGACATGGGATTGCCTCGACTCCATTTCTTGGCATAAACAGCTCCTGCCTGGGGCGGCAAAAACTTCCTCGGCAGGGGGGAATGGGTCGGGGGTTTCCCGCCAGAAGTCCGTGGTGCCCTTTCGAGCAGGCTCCGGCGATGATCACCAGCCGAAATCCGGCGGGAATGGTGGAAAGCGGGGGGTCTGTTGGGGCTTCAACAGAGGCAATTGCAACAGACCGCAAGGTACATGTAGGTTCAAGCACGTGTGTGCGGGTTGTGGGAATCCCTCTCACACGGAGAGTTCATGCAGATCAAAAAATAGCGGGGCGGGAGGTAAAGGAGGGTCCAAGCAGGACTGAGGTGGATTGTTGGGTACAATTGCCTACTCCCGTTGATCTCATGGCTATGACTCCTTGGTTAAACAAATACCCGGATTATGTCTCCGCTGGGGTGTTAAGGAAGGGATTCTTATATGGCTTCCACAGCCCGGCGGGGGATTTTCATGGGGAACCTTTTTGCAAAAACCAGCTTTCCGCACAACAGAATCCAGGTGTTGTGGAAAGGAAAATCGATAAAGAAGTGAGACTGGGCCGAGTGGCTGGGCCGTTTCGGCTCCCGCCAGTGGCGGATTTTGTCTGTTCCCCGTTAGGGGTGGTCCCCAAGAAGGACCCGGGGGAGTTTAGGCTGATCCATAATTTGTCTGCTCCAAGGGGCTTCTCAGTAAATGATGCTATTGACCCAGAAGTCTGTTCGGTGTGGTACGCATCGTTCGATGATGCCGTCACCATGTTAAATCGCCTGGGCCCCGGAGCGCTGATGGCGAAATCCGATATCGAATCGGCGTTCCGGTTGCTCCCGGTACACCCACAGGATCAGCGTTTGCTAGGTTTTGCGTTCCAAGGAAGTTATTACATGGATAAATGCATGTCGATGGGTTGCTCCATTTCCTGTGCCTATTTTGAAAAATTCAGCTGTTTCTTAGAGTGGGCATTCACCGAGGCCACGGGGCATAGGCATGTTATGCATTACCTAGATGACTTTCTGTTCTTGGGAGCGGCCGGCGACACGAAATGTGCGCAGGCGCTACACGACTTTTGCATCCTTATGAGGGAGTTTGGAGTGCCATTGGCACCAGGTAAGACGGTTGGACCGTCTACTTCACTCGAGTTTCTGGGAATTGAGCTCGATTCTGTGGAGGGATGTTTCCGTTTGCCAGTGGGAAAGGTATCTAAATTTAGGGCTTCCCTGGAACTTTGCCTTAGTAAGGCGAAAGTGACCACCAGTTACAGCAAGCAGTGGGTCAGCTTAATTTTGCCTTGAGAGTGATACCAATGGCCCGCCCCTTCTCACGCTCTATTGCACAGGCTATGGTTGGTCTCAAAGAAGGACACCACCGCACGAGACTGTCTGCAGAGGTTCGCCAGGACATGCGCATTTGGTTGGCATTCTTGGCGGACTTCAACGGTCGAGTGGTGTGGAACAAGCCGCCAGCGTCCTCGGACGAGCTGGGTTTGTGGACCGACTCAGCGGGAAGCGTGGGATTTGGTAATCGATGGTCGGCGCAAACGTGGCCAACGTGGTGGCACACCAGCGGTCTCACAGTTAACATAGGGTTCCTCGAGCTATTCCCTATTTTTGTTGCTTTAATGGCATGGCCGAACGAATTCCGAGACCGCTCAGTGGTATTTTGGTCTGATAATATGACTGTTGTCGAATGCATCAACCAACAGGCAGCACGCTGCAAATGGATCTTGAGATTGTTGAAGGAAATTGTGCTGCTTTGCATGAGACTGAATGTACAGTTCAGGGCGAAACATGTGCCGGGTGTACTGAATCATGCGGCTGATGCACTCTCTCGTTCACATATGCAGGCGTTCAGGGTTTATCTACCTACAGCGGACCTAGTGGCTGCACCATTCCCCGAAGCACTCTGGCTAATCGGTGCCCCGGATTACAAGACCTCGTGGCAGCAAGCTTAGCCCCCAGGACGAGGAAAGCATACGAAGGAGCGTTTCGTTCCTATTGTGCATTTTTGGGTCCGACGGGGAGTCAGAACTGGGGTCGGGAGGATGCCTTCCTTGGGTTCCTGGTAGCACTGCACAGAGGGGGCCGATCAGCGGCTACGGCCAATAGACACAGGGCGGCCATCTCATTCATGGCGCAGGTGCATGGCATCGAAGACCCAACAGGTTCCTTTTTGGCGAAAAAAGCCCTTTGCGGCTGGCAGCGCCTCGAGGGTCGCAAGCAAGACGTGAGGCGCCCGATTGGCTTAGACAGGTTATCCCTGCTCATGGCAAAACTAGGCACGACATGCTCCTCCCAATTTGAGGCGGTGCTGTTCCGAGCAGCTTTCGCATTAGCGTTCCATGGGGCTATGCGGGTGAGCGAACTGGTCGCAAGAAATAAGAAAGATGTGGAGGGTGGCTTGTGCAGGGATCACATCCTAATTAGGGGTGATTCGATGATAGTCACGATAGCTAAGTCCAAAACTGACCAGGGAGCGATGGGAAACAGTGTTGTTGTCCAGCGCATGCGAGGGTCCCCCACGTGCCCGATATTGTGTATAGAGGATTACTTGGCACTGAGGGCGGATACATGGGGGGGAGTCTGCTGAGGCACATCGATGACACCCCACTGACGAGGTTTCAGTTCCAGAGGGTGCTAGCACTGACAATCATTGCGGCGGGCATGGACCCGTGCGATTTCGGGACCCACTCCTTTAGGATAGGGGCTGCTACTGAGGCTACAGCCAGGGGTCAGAGTTCAGAAGAAGTGAAACAGTTAGGACGATGGTCCTCGAATTGTTTTAAAAGGTATGTGCGATTGCACATGTTGTGAAGTCAAGTTACATGCACTCACGCTTCTTATCTTCTGTTTGATTTACAGTTTCGCGAGCATGTCATGCGGCGCGGAATTTGCAGTCGACCCAGTACCAGGGGGCCAGCGGTCGTGGAACACCGTCTGAGGAGAGAGTGGTTTGGGTCGTGGGCCACTCATACGTGAGGCGGGCCGGGGACGTATTCAAAGCAGGTGACGCGACTCACGCAGCTGGGGAATACGGGTACAGAGTGGCCTTCCACGGAAGGGGCGGGCTCTGTGTTGACCAATTTGAATCATTTATGGAGGGTCTCTTAGGGCGGCAGAGGTCACCACCATCTGTAGTCATAGTACACCTGGGGGCAACGACTTAGTGACTCTGGGTAGACGAGTATTGCTCGAGCAAGTATTGTCAGCCGTTAGCTGGTTGGCAAAAAGAATCCCGGGGTGCACGATTGCCTGGTCCCACATGGTTCCCAGAAAGGTGTGGCGGGGGGGCCTTTCGGTGTCAGCACTGAACCATTCAGTGAAGAAGGTTAATAACAAAATTGGTAGATTGTTTCGCTCGGCGCAGTTGCATAGAATTCCGCATGGGTGTATTCGGGGGGATCACATGTATCTTAATGATGGGGTTCACCTGTCCCGGGAGGGGAATGTTTTACTCATAGGAGACTTCATAGCATGGCTAAGGGGTTTGAGGAAGCATGACCTTTAGGAGGGTTTGGGGGGCCGGATAGCCGGTCAACTATCCAGCCTGTGGCGGTAAGGTCATGATCGGTGAGCAGTAATTTCAAGGTCCCTAGAGGGGGGCGCCACCCACTATGGATGGGAGCGCCCGGGGGGAGGTGGCCATTGGCCCCTCCCACTGGGAGGCGGCACCCACTAAGTATGGGTCGCCTAAGGGGAGACGGCCATAGGCCCCTCCCAGGGGAGGAGGCGGCTATATACCCCTCCTATGAATTTCCCGGGGCCCGGATATCCGCGATGGCGGATGTGATAGAGAGTGTGGGGGTGGGGGGGGTCCACGCTGTCCTTCCTACGGATACCTCACACGGGTGCTCGGACGACCTTTAAGATGGCGTCGAGCGGAAAGAGGGGCCCCCAACAAGACAAGGGAAATTACAGTTGGCCATGAGGGTACAGTCCTCTGCGCGGCCGTCACTCACACCGTGAGGGCGAGAGTTTTTGGTAGTAGGGATCTGACACCGGTTAAGACCTTGCCGTTGGCCCTTAGTGCTAGGATGTACAATTTTAATTTAGAAAGTATGCATTTGCAGGATGTTAGACTCGGCTAGGATACCTTTTGTATTAGAGATTTGTTAAGGTTAGCCAAATAACATGTCTTCATCGAAATGTAATAAATGAAAATTGTACATGATTATGAAACTTTTATTTAATGTTTTAATTTTGTTTCATATTTTAATAAATACGGCCGGGAGGGTGACTCCCTCCCGCCTTCCAAAAGTTCAGAACTGCGTCCATATTCCCATCCTTGGGGATTGTGTTGGGAGGGGGTGACGGGCATCCCGGGCATATGGAAAGGGGCGACCACTCGGTCCCCCCGAACGTATGATCGGGTGCCCGATCCTCCCGGGAAACCATCTTGGGCAGGGGGCGTGTCTCGGCTGGTATGCCCGAAGAGGCGTAGCCGGGGCGCGCCTCTTTCCCGCCCAAGAGAGGTTGTCCTAGACACTCACACCGATGACCACGCCCAGTAGGCGTACCTGGGGGGGGTACTCGCCCTCCCGAAGAAGAATAAAGAGAGCTGGAATCCGAAGAAGCGTCCTCTTGTTCCTGTGCTTGGAAGGCTGCACCCACTCGTTGCTCGTGAGCCCTCGACAGAACACGGAGCCAATTTTGACCCACCCACCAGCCCCTTATGGCAATGTTCGTTTTGCAATAAAGTTTTGCTCTGACAACATCTTTTTCCCTCCGTATAGCAGGAGAATGAATGTCTAGATTGACGATATGCTTTTATCTGTCTGTTTCTTTCAGGAGTAAACAGTTTGATACAATTAAGTATGCTGATATTTTCTTCCTTAGTAGGTGAACAAACGTCGTATTTATTTTTTGGTCGGGCGGTAAGGTCATGATCGGTGAGCAGTAATTTCAAGGTCCCTAGAGGGGGGCGCCACCCACTATGGATGGGAGCGCCCGGGGGGAGGTGGCCATTGGCCCCTCCCACTGGGAGGCGGCACCCACTAAGTATGGGTCGCCTAAGGGGAGACGGCCATAGGCCCCTCCCAGGGGAGGAGGCGGCTATATGCCCATCCTATGAATTTCCCGGGGCCCGGATATCCGCGACGGCGGATGTGATAGAGAGTGTGGGGGTGGGGGGGGAGTCCACGCTGTCCTTCCTACGGATACCTCACACGGGTGCTCGGACGACCTTTAAGATGGCGTCGAGCGGAAAGAGGGGCCCCCAACAAGACAAGGGAAATTACAGTTGGCCATGAGGGTACAGTCCTCTGCACGGCCGTCACTCACACCATGAGGGCGAGAGTTTTTGGTAGTAGGGATCTGAGACCGGTTAAGACCTTGCCGTTGGCCCTTAATGCTAGGATGTACAATTTTAATTTAGAAAGTATGCATTTGCAGGATGTTAGACTCGGCTAGGATACCTTTTGTATTATAGATTTGTTAAGGTTAGCCAAATAACATGTCTTCATCGAAATGTAATAAATGAAAATTGTACATGATTATGAAACTTTTATTTAATGTTTTAATTTTGTTTCATATTTTAATAAATACGGCCGGGAGGGTGACTCCCTCCCGCCTTCCAAAAGTTCAGAACTGCGTCCGTCTTCCCATCCTTGGGGATTGTGTTGGGAGGGGGTGACGGGCATCCCGGGCATACGTATTTTTGTCTGACCTGTTTTTGTTGGTTTTATGACTCTGGGCACTTTACCACTGCTGATCAGGGCTAAAGTGCATATGTTCTCCCTATTATAAATTGATGTATGGATTAGTGACTCCCTAATTGGCCTATTTGATTTACTGTCAGAACCTAGTACAGTGCACTGTGTGTGCCAAGGGCTTGTAAATCACAATCTGCTGGTGGGCTTGCAGCACTGGTTGTGCCACCCACAGAAGCAGCCTGTAAAGTGTGTCTCAGGTCTTCCATTGCAGAGCCTGTGTGCAGTCTGGTACTGCCAGGTTGACAGTGCAAGTGCCCCCGCTTGCCAGTCCCTAAACCTTCCCTTTTCTGCATATTAGTCACCCCAATGGTAGGCCCAAGGCCAGGGTGCATTGTAGGTAAAAGGTAGGACATGTCCTGGTGTGTGTGGCATGTCCTAATAGTGAATTACAGCCATTTTCGTTTTTCACTATTGCAAGGCTTTCTGTTCCCCATAGGCCAGAATGGGCAGTTTGATTATTACATCGTATAATCCTGACTGACTCAGGGAACCAGCTAGAAATTCGAGTTTAGTATGCCTGAATGATAAAATACATCATTTAGTGAAGTTGGTTTAAACATTCTGTGTTTGAAAATACAAATTTTAGAAAGTAGGTATTTTCTTGTCTAACCATCCAAGCCTGCCTCTGCTAGGTTGTATATTCCTTGCCTGGAGTTTGAGTAACAGGGGCTGAGGGGTTAAAGGAGACAGGGTGAGTCAGAAGAGGGCTTAATAGAGCCATCTGTGTGTTGAGTGGTGGGAGTAGTTGCACCTGGGACCTGAATAGGGCTGTGCTTGCCTTCCACAATGCTGGCTCCACCTCCTGATGTCCCTGGCCCACACTGTCAAAGGAAAGAAGGAATCTTGTCAACAAAGTGCTCCAACACTGGACAGAACTGGTTTGGATTAGGCAAAGACACTCTCTGCCTTCAGAGAACAAAGAGAATAGGTGTATAAAAGGGGAGACACAGACCCCAGAACTTTACATCACTTTTGGGAAACAGGAAGAAACCTTTGCTGAGGAGAGGAACCAGAGAGACTGAGGAGGAGACTATCCATAAGCTGCATGCTGTTTGGGCTATTGGCCTGCAGTGGTTGCCTGACTGACAAAGAAAGGAGAAAGGACTTTGTGCTACTTTCATTCAACTTGTGAAGGATCTCCAAGGGCTTGAGATAGAGCTTGCCTCCTGCTGAAGTCTCAGGGACAACAGACTTCACCTGCCAGCTCCCCAAGAGTTCTTTGGAAGTGCCTGCAGTTGTGTTGGGCTTTCTGAGGGACTGTGTGTCACAAGGAGTTGAAAGCGCGACTCACGAAGAAGAATGTGTTGCCTCCGCAGCCGCTGTTGTCACATCACTGAAGAAGGGTGTTGCCGCTGCCGCTGTCACTTTGCCTCGCCGATGTGCCTCACATTGCCGGAGAAGAGTGTCGCCATCACATCAGACACCATCGCATCATCAGGAAGCGTGTCGCCGCCTTAGCCGCTGTCGTTGCATCACTGAAGGAGGGTGTGCCGCTGCTGCTGTCGCATTGCATTGCCAAAGCATCTCGCATCACCGGAGAAGAGTGTCGCTGTCCCATTAGATACTGTTCCATCACCAGAGAAGTGTGTCTCATTGCCTGTCAGAGCTCAGAAGAATCGTTGAGCCGCTGCATGGCCATCGGGTGTGCAAGCATTGTGTTGCATCAAGGAGAAGACTCCTTTTTTGTTTCAAAGCACCGGATCATCATCGCATCACGGCGCTGCTGGTTGAATCGCCATGGAAGTGCAGTAAGAAACCGACGCATCACCTCCTCACATCAAGAAGAACTGACACATCCCGTACGCATCAGTAGGGACCCGACGCACCACCATTCTTGCTTGTAAGGAACCAACGCATCACCTTTACTGCAACACTTTCGTTGTATAGCATTACGCATCCAAAGGGACACTGAACTCAAAGTGTTGCATTTTACATCTAAAGAGAGCTAAGCTATTTCTACCATTTTTAAAGTACAGTATTGTGGATTTTTGTTGTTTGTGGTCTTGTGTTAAGTCTATATAAAAATACTTATTTCTATACTACAACTTGCGTGGTGTCCATCTGTAGTGTAGTCACTGGGTTACTGTATGTGTTCACAAATGCTTTGCACACTGCCTCTGCGACAAGCCTGTCTGCTTGTGCCAAGCTACCAAGGGGGTGAGCAAGGGTTATTTTAGGAGTGTACCCCCTTACCCTGACTAGATGCAAGGTTCCCTATTTGATCAAAGGCATCTATCTCTGCCAACTAAAGACCCCCACATCTAACAACAATTAAATTATATTATTGTGCAATTATATTATGTTATGTATAAATTGCAACCTACTATGATTGCCTGTCATTACTCAGATGGTGGTGACCTGCAAGGGTTAGAAGACCAACATATTTGTGATAACTTCGCCAAAAAGCAAAGGGTTTAACATTAAGGCAAGGCTCTCTGCCCTACCCCCACAGAGCAGTTCAATCCGCCGCTCATGGCAGAAGGTCCAGCAGTGTGGGGATGGGTGACAGGGCCTGGGTGCCTTTGTCTGGGTGCTGCAAGGATGGCCACAAGGCCCTATGCTCAACACTCTTGGGACTGCCCAATCACGCAATGCATGACCTTTGGCCATGTGCAAATGGTTGGCAAAAAGGCTTGGACTGCAGGAAGGTCCTGCGCACAACACATGTGGGGTGGCCAATACCAACTGCTCTAGGCTTCATGTCATTGGTAGCTGGAGTTTGGCACTAGGTTGTGGTCCAAATATTCACCCAGCTCTCCGTGGTAGGCCAACTGATTCAGCTTTTGACTGGGTGCAGGAGTGGTGGGCACAGTGCATGACCCTCATCACAAACCCCTGGTGAGTAGCCGCCTGCATTGTGCATGGCATGCAACCAGGCACTGCACTCAACTCACCCTGGGCAGCCAGCCCCTGCTGTGGTAGCGTACTTTGAGCTCTATTGCTTGAAAAACTAGAACAAACATGTGTGTTGCTCGTCATGTCTCCCCATAACTGTTAAATGATGCTCCTATGGACCTGCATCCAGAAGTAGTAATGTTAAATGTTAGAACTGGAGGTCTCTAGTTGGCAATGTGGAAAAGGTGTGGCGCAGTGGCCAGGGTGCCTGACCACAGGGTTCACGGTTTGATCCCCGGCAGCAGGTTAGCCCAGCACCATGTGACTCTGGGCAATAGCTTGCTTAATCTTTCCGACGGCCCTCAGCGCTGGGACACCTCCGTCGGAGGTAGCTGTGCGCTTTACAAATGCTTGCTCCTTTATCAAAATAGGGACCCTTGCTTCTATTCAGAGTAAGGGGGCTACACTCCTAAAATAACCCCTGCTCAACCCTGTGGTAGCTTGGCACGAGCAGGCAGGCTTATCTCAGAGGCAGTGTGTAAATCATTTGTGAAAAAATACAGTAATACAGTGAAATCAATACAGATGGACACAACACAGGTTTTATAAAAAAGAGGTATTCTTTATATAGACTTAACAAAAGTCCCAAATGACAAAAATCCACAATACAGTATTAAGAAAATGACTTTAAGATAGTAGAAAGAACTCTAGATGGTAAATGTGACCTGTTTCTCACAAAGCACGTTTGGATGCATCATGCAAGATAAACAAATGGTTCCCAGGTGGAACGACGCATCGGTTCCTTTCTACGGGGGAGGCGATGCGTCTGTTCCTTAGTGTTTGCACAAAGTAGGCAATGTGTCTGTTCCTTACAGGAGAGGAGGTGATGGGACGATCTTGTGGTGCGTCCCAGTTGCGATGCGACAAGATGGCTCCGCGATGCGACGATCCGGTGCGATGCGAGAAGGTGGCGCCATTGATGCGATGCGACGACATGAAGACCATGCCTGCACGCCCGACGGCCGTGCGGCGAACTCTCTAACTTTGGAACTGCGACAGGCCCTGCAACATGCTTCTCTGGTGATGCGCCGGTGACCCTTGCGGTGGCGACACAATTCTCCAATGATGCAACAGCTGTGGATGCAACAGGCTTCTTCTCGTTGAGTCGCGCTTCCAGCTCCCAACAACACGCAGGCTACTGCAGACAGAATTCCCAGCAAGGAAATTCAGGGGGGAGCTGGTGGTGAAGTCTTGTATCCCTGAGACTTCAGCAGGAGGCAAGCACAGTTCAAGCCCTTGGAGATTCTACTTCAAGATGATGAAAGGTTCAAATAAAAGTCTTTCTCATTTCCTTGGCAATAAAGAAACCACAGGCCAACCCCAGAAGGCAACACACTGGCACAGGGGCAGTCCAACTCTTGCAGATTCTCCTTGGCAAAATGTCTGTCTTGATGTCCAGAAGTGATCTAAAGTCTTGGGGTCTGGCCAGAATATTTATACTAGTAAATCCTTAGTCCTCTGAAGGCAGAGGGTGCCTGTACCTAATCAGAGACAGTTCTGTGCAGCTTCCTGGCAGAAGGTGGAGGCAGCATTGTTGAAAGCAGACCTGGCCCAGGTGGCTGAAAGGAAATCTCTCCCCCCTACTCTCTATTCTATGAGTGCTATGGGGAGTGAGAGGAAATCTCCACCCCCCACCCCAATCTCTGTGCAGCCAAGGTCCTATTCAGCCCAGCCCACACTCATCAGACTGCTGGAGCCCAAGCCCTCCTGTCACTCATATACCAGTCATGCAATACACAACCTAGCAGTGGCAGGCTGGACGGTTAGGTCAGAAAATACCTACTTTCTAAAAGTGGTATTTTCAAACATAGATTGTTAAAACCAACTTCAATAAAAGGTGTATTCTATCATTCTGAGTTCAGGCATACTAAATTCATTTTTCTATCATGCTCCCTGGGTCAGTTAGAATTATAAGATGTTATAATCAAACTGTCCTTTCTGGATATAGGGACAGGTTGCCTTCCAATAGTGAAAAACTAAATTGGCTTTAAGTTCACTATCAGGACATGCCACACACATCAGGGCATGTCCTACCTTTCACAAACAATGCACCCTGCCCTAGGGCCTACCTTAGGACTGGCTTAGGAAAAGGGAAGATTTAGGGACTGGTAAGTGTGTGCACTTACCAAGTCGCATAGCAGTATAGACTGCACACTGGCTCTGCAATGGCAGGCATGAGACACACTTTACAAGCTGCTTCTGTGGGTAGCACAACCAGTGCTGCAAGCCCACTAGCAGTATTTGATCTACAGGCCCTGGGCACACATGGTACACTGCACTAGGGTCTGACAGGTAAATCAAATAAGCCAATCATGGAGTCACTAATCCATTACAGTAACTTACAATAGGGAGCACTTGCACTGTGGCACTAAATAGCAGTGGCACAGTTCCCAAAGCATCTAAAACCAGCAAAACATTTTAAAATAGAGGAGACAACACCGAAAAATGGAAGGGAGACTTCCGCCAGTACCAGGTCTAACATTAGACTTACTAATATTTGCACAAACGTTTGCAAAATGACCTACTTACTAATACTCTGAATCATATGTATAGATTTTTTTTATTGGAATTTGATATAAAGTACAGCATAGAGAAGTAGACTTCGAAAAATCAACCATAAATAGGGGGGGGGTTGGGGAGGAGGGATGTGGGGCAGGGAAGGGGTGGCAGGTCATTACAGTAGAAGCATCACAGTATTTCATGCTTACAAACAGTGGAACATCATTTTGACTGTGTTACTGAACCTGTGAATTGATGAAAAAGTTTAGTGGAGCCCGGGGCCCTCCAAATGGTCGAGTCATGTAGCACTCCCCCAATATAGCGCCACATCAGGTGAGAAGCTAAATACTCCTCTGCAGTGGAGGTGCAGTTATCGGGGTGCTGTTGCTGCAGGTTCTGGGGAGCAAACAGCCTGCAGGCAAGACCACATCTGCAGGTGATCGAGGTGGGGTGTCTCGCTGTACTAAGTACGATAGCAGTGGTTCCCACATGTCCTAAGGGTGAAATGTCAGCAGCATTATTTCCCAATAGTTGGCCAGTTGCTCGTGGTAATAGACTACATCCTGCAATCAGGATTCGACTTTAGGTGCAGACCTTCTCCCTAGTGCATAGCGACTTAGCGCTTAGCCAGAAGCTAAAGCATAGCTCTGGAGGGATGTCTCTGATGTATCCCAGGAGGCACTCCAGTAAGGTGGAGAAGTGTGGCTCTATGATCAACAACTTAGGAGTATCAAACCTCTGCTGCACATGGCCTACAGCCATGTGCAGGGCGGCTGCTGAAGGCCTTGTCCAGTTATCAGGCCCTGCTCCCAATCTGCCACAGGTTGGCGAACCACCGCTGCTCATGGTCTTCAGCTGTACACAGTGTGTGTTGGCTGTAGAGACTGGCCTGAAGTCAGGTCCTGCACCTAAACCTCAGGAAGTATCCAATTCCTTTTGCAAATTGGCTTTGGCCATGCACTGTGGAGATTGGCCCCAACCCAACAGAGGGAAACCAAACCTGCCCCTTATTATACATTTGTTTTCTATAACCCTGGACTCTGATTCTGATTCTTAAAGTCCTGTAATACAAATAAGTCACCCCTAGGGTAGGCCCTGGACAGGCTAGATGGCAGGGTGCAGTGTACTTAAAAATCTGGACAAGTATGTTTAAGTTTTTCATATCCTAGTAGTGGAAAACGCTTAAATTAATTTTTCACTACTACATGATCAACATGCCCAATAGGATAACATTGGAGTTACCTTACTTCATTTAATACGCTGTAACTTCCAATCGGGAACAGGTAAACAGTTTGTGTTTGGTGTCTTTGGAAGTTTCCTGAAAAATCCTCTCTTATGGTGAAGTCTGATTTTAAATGGCGATTTTGAAAATGCCACTCAGTTAGCATTTTGCTGCCTGATGCCTGTCTCTGTCACATGGCTTAGTGTAGTTACTGCAGTTTGTCTTTGTGTCACATCACTTGGTGTAGCTGACAGTACATACTATGGAAATGGAAATTAAAATAGGAAAATGCACTTTTTTAACCGCCTTTTTCTAAGTCACCGCTTAATGGTGCTATAAGTACCTACTGGTGAATGCCCTACTGGCAGTCGCCAGTAGGTAATATAAATTACCCACTGGCATAGTTAGGACATAGTTTTCATAGGAAAAGTGTTTTCTGACTTTCCTATATCTTTGGCGGCTTTCAACAAATCTTCATGAATTTCACAAAAAAGTGTCAATGTAAGTTCTGTTATGCATCAGAAGTTTTGGGGTGATCTGTTAAGTAGTGTCTGAGAAAAAGGGGTTAAAAAAGTGAATTTTCCTATTTTAATTCACATAGGAATGCGTTGTCTATCCGACAGTCCGTGCCGATGAACAGAATAACACCAAATTTGGTTGAAATGTAGATGTTATGGAGATTGTGCTTTTTGACATTTGGTGCAAATCCGTTCAGTAGTTTTTGAGAACTGTAAGTTGAAATTTATAGCGATATTTCTGACCGTGGATATTTCACAACGCCTTTGGGGCCAATCGCGAATGTGCGTGCTAGCACGAATACTGTGATTGGCTGGAAGCAACTTGAGCAGAAAGTTGCGGTTACCATTTTATCGATCGGGAATGGTTCCCGGGGCTGAAAATTTGTGTGAAAGGTTATATAACAGGTCAGGGTGGAGGTACTTGGACCCCATGTTTGAGAAATTAGGGCACAAGTTATGAGCAGATTATTTTTTTCATCGTACACAATATTTGCAGCTACACCGCGATCACCAGTGCAGCCCCCATGCACTGTTGCGGGAATGTTACAAATATTGCAGCAACATTGTGCATATTTGGTCAAAATATTTTAAAAAATATATATTTATACACACTTGCCGGTCACTGTCACAGACTCTTGTATGCACTCACAGACTCACTGAGACACTTATACATCCAGTCACATACCCACTCAGATACTCATGCACCCACTCACATGCAGATTCAGGTACTCATCCACCCTGTTACTTACTCACTCAGAGAGTTATTCACCCATGTACAGACCCACTTGGAGACTCACGCACCTACTTAGAGATCTACTCAAAGACTCATACACACAGTTTCATACCCACTTACTGACTTTTATACCACCTCACAGAGCCACCTGGGCACTCATTCACCCACTCACAGACCCACTCAGATAATCATGTATCCACTCATAGGCTCACTGAGAGATTCATGAACCACTTAGAGACCCATGTCCCCACTCACAGATCCACTAAAATGCTCGGGCATCCACTCAAAGACCCACTGAGGGACTTATGCACCCTCTCACAGATCAACTCAGAGATGCATGCACCCACTCAAAGACCTGCTCAGAAACTCACAAAAACACTCACAGACACAGTCAGAGACTCACGCACCCACTTACAGACCTAATCAGATACTCGAGCACACACTCACAGATCCATTCAGGCACTCTTGCTCCAACTCACAGACACACTCAGAGACCCACATGCCACATGATGAAGCATGACACCAAGGGGCCTGTTGGTGTGTGAGGGGACCTAAAAGCAAGAAAGGTGTTCCCCACTGTGGAGGATACACCCAAAGTCTCAAGGAGTGGATTCTATTTGTTTATTTATCTATGCCCAGGGAGAATGAATCCATTCTGATTTCCTTTTCTCTCTCTCCCCCCTCTGTTTGTTAATTATATATTTAAATAGTAATGGTTTTAGTTTGTTGGTTATAATCTATTTTGCAGTGTGGTATGGCGAGGTGGATATTGAATGTCTGCGTTTTTTTTTACATTTCGCAACGTATTTGCGGCGATCGTGGCTACGGATCAGGGGTCATTGCGAGAACGGAAATTCAGTTTACAAGATTGTATTTACACAAATCCCTATAACAATGTGACTTTACACAGTGCAGTAATAAACCGCCAGTGTCTAAAATACTGTAAAATGTGTGCATATATGTGTTTTACACTTCTTAAAAAGGCACAATTGTCGCAGTTATTAAAGTCATTGCGACTATCTGTATCATCACAAAAGATGGAAACTAGGGTTCATGCACAGTTTTTTTGAAACTTACTAGAAAAATATGTGTACAAACAGTTTTTTAAGCAGTGATGTAGTTAATAATGTGTGGAGTGCAATAGTTAGAATACATTTAAAAAAAAATAGAGTTCTCCCGCAGTAGCTGTCAGGGGTACGCGATACGTGGCATCTAGATGCCACGTACTGCGGGAGAACTCTATTTTGAAAAGCTTGAAAAATCGGTTAAAATAATTCCAATTAATAAGGACGGTTGAACCATAGAACCAGCACTAAGCAGTCTGATATTGTCCCAACAGATAATAGTTACCCAGGAACATCACAGGAAACCGCTCCCACTGCATTGGAAACTTCAAGGTCACACTTGGACCATTTTGTAAAATAACACTTATTTAGGATTACCATAGGAGAGCTTCCCTAGTGGTCTTGAATTCGCAAAGTCCAAATTTGGACCATATTATGAAGGGTCACAATTGCTTGCTCACCATTTTGTCCTGAAGAAGGTCTTAAGGATAAGTTCCATCGAAGACCGAAACATCGACCATTCAGTCCTTTTCTTTGCATATGATTAACTTCATGAGATGATTATCTTATTGTAATGTAACAGTTGTCATCTTCTAAACTTTTTAGGATTGGACTTTGTTGCAGATAAATTATAGGTTGTTTTTCCAAATCTTTTTTCATTTGTTTAGCACTATACTTCAATCATTAATGTTGATGTATACCCTCATGACTTATTAAGCATTCTTTATAAAATATTTTTGATTCAAAAAGAATAATTACTCCGTGTTTTCTTCATCTCTCTGTTTTAAAGTATTCATTCATTTAAGTTGGTCGAATGCTTTTAGCTTCTGAAAAGAAAAGTCATTAATGGTTTGATTCAACAATAGTCTGTGATTATTTGAACACAGAACAAATAATTGGTAAACAATAATCTAAAATGAAGCCCCATGCTGGCATCCTGTCCTTGAAATTATTTGCACTGACCCAAGCTCGCAAGGGTTTATTGGGTTTCCCCACCTTTTTCCTATACAACTTTACTGTATCAGGCAATTTTAGAAAGTTGCCATTCATGGTTGCTTTGTATGAGAGAAGTATTGCTTTCTTTTGCTAAGTTTTTACAAACCCTGAAATAGTGCATCTATTTAACAAGAGTACAAACCCTGAAATTGTGCATCTATTTAACAAGAGTAAAAAAACAATTTTACCAAACAAACTCAATATTCTTTTTCTGGTATGTTAAAAAAAGTTCTTTGTAAGCAAAATAAATTGATTAATAAGCTAGATGATGATTTCATGTTGTGATAAAAGATTTTGATTTTAAAATATATACAAGTATTTAAAAAAGTAAGGATGATATATAATTGACATTGTAAGTGTTATTATATATCTATTAATAAGTAATTAAGATATAGTTTGTCTGAGGCACAGACTAGGTGTCTGTCAAGTTAGTTTAGAATGTGCTTCAATGGAGGTGTATATTGCACTTGCATTCCCCTACTCTATTCTGTAAGTAGTAGAAGATGAGTGCACAGTAATGGTTAAACCTATATATAATAACACATGTTTTTCTTTGAATTCTGGGAGTTGTACTCTTATTTGTTCCATTATAAGAGAAGACTGGAAATCTCATATTTGAAAGTGGAAAGTATACGCTATAGCTATATTTGAATTATAAATCTCTCAAAGTTGATAGCTATCTGTTATATACTCTTTAGGGTGGTGTTGGACAATTACAAGGTAGATTTATAAGGGCCTACATGGGGAGATATGTTCTTTGGTTACCTTCAGATTGAGATATGTAATATAACACTGCTTGGCACTGTTATGTCAAGTACTCTATAAAGTATAGCACCTGTGATGCATGTGACTTACATGTTTGTGAATTATAGAGGCTCTCTTTCATCCACTTATAGATCAAGAAGAGCACTTATTTAATCACTACTATATTCACAAAGTAGATATATGTGCATGTTTGAAATCCTACTAATATATTCAGGGATCATCTGGAATTAATTCAACTAGAATTCTAGAGCTAAATACCCATCTAACAAATCAATCATGAACTTAATCTGCTTTTCAAGGTCTTATTTTAAATTGACCCCACCAACAAACAATTTGCTTGTAGATAATTATATGTAATAGTATGTCTTATCTTATCTATTTAAATTCTCTCATAAACATTGTTTGCTTGTGTTGTTATAAAAAAAGTATTAAAAAATTGTACCAAGATAGAGTAATCTATCATAGAAAGCCACCTTTCTCCTCAAACCCATATGTTTACCTTTCATCTCTTTAGAATAGATAGGTTGGCGACCAAAAGGATGTTCACCAATTTATTACAGCAAAGAAAGCCTGGTAGCCACATTTATTGCTTCACACCAAAATGACAACTTTTGTCAAGGTCAATAATTTCTTTTTTGAAGGAAGCCAACTGTGGACATTAAAAGATTAAATTAGAAGTTGTTTTTATTTAAATGGGTATATTTTCCTCATATTTAAGAGGAAATGAATTTCGCCCCATATAATAAATTTTCTTTCAATAACTTTGCTATCACCCAAACCCACTAAGCAGTTGCTTAAAATTTTCAAATGGAGACAATTGTATTACATTTCTACACCCTATTAATAGAAAACAAATTATCAAGAACTAATCTTCCTTTCAGGAGTCTTGATATTTGGTGTTTAGTTAGATCTTGGAAGCTAGGAATTTGTACTACTGTCTACTCATGCGCCTTATGACTTACTGTTCCTTCACCAAATAGAAGCCAGCACTCCCTAGTTTGTCCCCTTCACCAGTACTTTTGTTGCAATGACCTGAGAGTAGAATTCAATCTGAGTTGCTTCCATTCTCTGTTTACATTTCAAAAATGTCCCACATTTTATATCCATTGTGGCTATATATTTCATGTTAGGTATGACCAAATTAAAATAAAATGGACAGAACTTACAAAGACTGTGCATGTTCAAGACGAAAAGAAGTGCTTTGTACATTACTGAGCAGCATTACATCACTGAGCATCTAAACTGCCAGGACAGCCCCTTTGTCTCCACCATGGTCACACTGAGCGGTGCTCCAGTAGCTGCATGGAGCGCCAGGCATAAAATCTGGTGGTCGAACTCTAGCATTCAGTGTAGAATGAAGATGTAAAACTTTGGCTTCTCCTTCATTTGCCGAAACCAATTACATGACTTTCTGAAAAGCTTCTCAAGATGATGGTCTCTTCATAGGATGTTTCAATTTAAGTTGAAGTAGAACACTTTTTTTCTGAAATGTAAGTTCCTAGTTGGAAAATACATAAGGGAGGTCATTATGAGGGGTAAATGCATTTCAACACATAAGTTTCCTTTTTTGTGTAGCATTCTTCAACATCTTCCCCTTTTTTGCGTTCTTCATCTGTGCTTCAAGCAGTTAAATCTTCTAATTGATTCTATGTTCTGAATTCTTCGATCACTGTTTTTTTCTTGAGGAAATCAGAGGGTGCTTGCTGGCTTGCAATTTACTACAGTACCTGGGGTACTTGCGCGCTATATAAGATTTTAAATAAATAACTATGGGCCCGATGTAGGTAAATGACATTTACCGATTCGTAAATACCGAATTTTACCGATTCGGTATTTACAAATCCGTAAATGCTATGTAGGTATTTTTACAGATTTTTTTAACGATTCGGTAACATTCGGTAATTACCGAATCGGTATTTACCGATTCAGTAATTGCCATTGATTCCTATGAGCCTTGAGGCCCATAGGAACCAATGTCAATTACCGAATCAATAAATACCGATTTGGTAAAATTACCGAACTTACAAGGGGTACAGGGTGTCACTTTGACACCCTGTTGCACCCCTGATTCAGGCATGTGTGCCATGTGACACACATACATGCCCTCAGGGCATGTATGTGTGCCACATGGCACAGGTGTACATGCACAGATGTGCATTTACACAGGAATTCGTTATTTATCATGCAATAGTATTACATGGTAAATAATGAATTCTTAGGGGCCTGTGGCACTGTTTCCAGTGCCACCTACATATAGATTTACTGATTCGGTAAATTTACCGATTCGGTATTTTACAGAATCGGTAAATATACCGAATCGGTAAATTTACCGAGTCTGTAAAATATAGGCCCCCACATCTCAATCACCAAATACCGGTCGGTAACGGCCGAAATTGGCCATTACTGACCGGTATTTGGTGACCTACATCTGGCCCTAAGTATCGTATTAAACTCCATCTTTAATCAAGAGCTACAAAATTGGCTAGTGTTTTTTTCCATTTTGTTGGTTGTTCCCTTTAACTGAGGCCATTGTAAGGAGAAATTTAACACCTTTCACAAATATTAGTCCGTACAGATGGTAGCATGGCTATTGGGAGAGGTCGCTCTTTCCTCGGGCAATGGAGAAGGGGACTCAAAAGACTTTCTCAACGTCCTTTTCCTGGCATCTCTATTATCTGGTTTTAATGTATATGCTCTTCTACCCATTATTATTGTAGCTAAAAATGTCCTAGTACCTTTACCACAATGCTGAACTGAACAAGGGAAAGGACCTAATATTTTATAGTCTTGATATTTCATCTTTGTTAGCCAAGGTCCTCTTTCTATTTCTACTCTCATCCCCGTTCTGAACTCTCTGATCATTGGAGTCTGGGGCATATTAGCAAGGACCTCTTTAAAATTATCGCCGTTTTAGCGGCAGTTTCCTGTCGCTAAAACGGCGATAATGGGCTTGCTAATATGAGTTATAGAATTCCAATAGAAACCCAGGTTAGATGTGCAGGACATAATTTTAACGAGGTTCTTGCTAATATGCCCCTCTGTTCTTTGAATGGCAACGTTATCTCTATACATTGTTCTTCCATATTCCTTTTTTTTTCGTTAGTTATTTGAATTGTCCACGTTTCAAGAGTCATTCCTTCTAATGCACTGTTGAGAATACTTCAAAATTCCATTACTTTAAAAAAAATATATCCTTGTTTCTGATGCTTGATTACCTAGCCACTGAAGCAATTAAAAAGTGATTGATAGAATCCTTGTTTTATTCTCAGACATTAGTAATGAATTACTTGGGCTTACAGCTCAGTTAATTGTTATTTTGCACTCCATGCCACATAAGTTGGGACCCATCCCTTCACAAATCAGTTTTGAAGCTGCTCCAGTTAGAACAGTTCTGCCCGAACTTCTCCACCGTTCCATCACTGAAATGGAACACAAGCAACCCAAGATCGGTTTCATACTTATTAAGGCTCATCTTTGTTGCTTGGGTCAAGACTGATTTGCATATGGCTGGGTCGAAAGTGCCTGATACCCTGCTTTTCTTCTTTTCATGGTTCTACTCCTAAGAGAAACATTTAAAAAAAAAAACAAGAAATTAAACTACAACAAAGGACACATTCCAGAATGGGAGGACATGGATTTGGCACATGGGGGTCGATTAGGATCGCGGACGGAAACGTGTTCCGTCCGCCGAGGAAGGTGGCAAGATACTCCGAACGTGGCCGCGGAAAAACCGCAATAGCGATTAGGATCAAATGTGACCGAAACGCCGACCGCGGCGGACGGAGCACAACAATCTCCGTCCGCGGCGGTCGAAGTACACCTGAGGCCGCGGCATGCGGACGGAACCTACAAAACACCGACCGCCGCGTACGCACATGACCAGGAGAACAACAACCTCCCCCGCGATACCTGCGTACTGTCCGTGTCCGCAATTAGGATAACTCCGCAAGTACCCCGGTAGCCACCAATGGCATAAATTTATAGTCTGTGTGTTGGCCCTGTGTGAATGTTGATTGGCAGTCAGGTGATAGGTGGGTGTGTTGTCTGGTGTGGTTTATGCAGTTCTTGGGGGTGGGTCATTGTGTCTTGTGTTTGGTTTAGATGTGTCAGGTAGGTGGTCGTCCATTTTCCTGTGTTTGGTGATGGATTCTGTCGGTATGTATCCCCTTCACTCCTTTGTAAATATGCACCTACACCTATGCACAATCTGTAAATAAATACCACTTACTCAATGATGTGTTGCCTCCATGTTTATTCACATGATTGCATCAGAAACAGATGTAACCAGGTTCAGGGATCCAACTGGTACAGAATCATGCCGCAAGGGAGTGACCTAGGGAAACATAGAAATCGCAAACAGACGTTAGGAAACACCATCAACCTCATCCCAACTCACTGCAGTGCAACTTACAACAAACCACACACACACTACACGAATGGATGACACTACACACATCATGGAGAAGTGCATGTACTCATAAATGAAGACACACATGCATACATCACATAACAAAACACATAGATGATGCCCAACACAATGACACAAGAGCAGCAAACCTACACAGGGCATACACAAGCAGCACAAGAGGGGCACACTCACAATCAAGGGAAGTAGCGTTCAATGAGCTGGCGCCTCTGGTCCACACCTTCCTCCTCACCACTATCCTCATCAGTCGACATGGGTGGGTCGGGAGGGCGAGGAACTTGCTGTTCATCTGGGTCCAAGATCAGTTCAATGTTATTTCGCACAGCCAGGTTGTGGAGCATGCCAAGCCCAGCCCATGACCGCCGTTCCGGCCATGCCAACTACCGCCGCTTCAGGCCCCCTCCACTACCGCCGTGCCAGGTGCAGCCCATGACCGCCGTTCCGGCCATGCCAACTACCGCCGCTTCAGGCGCCCTCCACTACCGCCGTGCCCTGGCGGCCCTGGCACGGCGGTCATGGGCTGTGCCTGGCACGGCGGTAGTGGAGGGGGCCTGAAGCGGCGGTAGTTGGCATGGCCGGAACGGCGGTCATGGGCTGGGCCTGGCACGGCGGTAGTGGAGGGGGCCTGAAGCGGCGGGAGTTGGCATGGCCGGAACGGCGGTCATGGGCTGCGCCTGGCACGGCGGTAGTGGAGGGGGCCTGAAGCGGCGGTAGTTGGCATGGCCGGAACGGGGGTCATGGGCTGGGCCTGGCACGGCGGTAGTGGAGGGGGCCTGAAGCGGCGGTAGTTGGCATGGCCGGAATGGCGGTCATGGGCTGGGCCTGGCACGGCGGTAGTGGAGGGGGCCTGAAGCGGCGGTAGTTGGCATGGCCGGAACGGCGGTCATGGGCTGGGCCTGGCACGACGGTAGTGGAGGGGGCGTGAAGCGGCGGTAGTTGGCATGGCCGGAACGGCGGTCATGGGCTGGGCCTGGCACGCCGGTCATGGGTAGGGCTGGGCCGGCCGGTGTAGGCTGGCTGATGCAATGTCACTGTAAGGGGGGTCATGAACTGCCATGTGCATAGACACCAGCTTATGGATGTTTTGGCCTCCACCTCCCCCGCAGGATACGTGCCCCGCCATGGTGGCGCCACTGTTACAACTTTGTTGCAAATGATGCATCCGTCCCGGTGTCTAGCACGTGCACTTGCCGGTGTGTGAGCGTGATGGTGTGTGCATGTGCAGCCAATGGGAGGTGTGGACATGGGCCACGGTTGGCCAATAGCAAGTACCGTATGCTGTTCACCGCAACACCAGGGCCAATCATTGGCCCAATTCCAAACACGCTCTCACGGCGGACCAATGGCTGGCGCCGTATGCCACTGACATGGCCACAGGGCCCTATATATGTGTGATGTGCAAAAGCATACTTTCTACGATGACCACCGACTGCTGCCTGTGACCATCACCTTCACCTGCTGCTGCGGAGCTGACCACCGACTGCTGCCTGTGACCATCACCTTCACCTGCTGCTGCGGAGCTGACCACCGACTGCTGCCTGTGACCATCACCTTCACCTGCTGCTGCGGAGCTGACCACCGACTGCTGCCTGTGACCATCACCTTCACCTGCTGCTGCAGAGCTGACCACCGACTGCCGCTCTAGTGCCATACTCCGTGACCTTGCCATGTCGAGAGTCAAAGAGGTCCGGTCTCGTCCCTTCACCGCCGCGGAGCTGGATGTCCTCGTGGACGCTGTGCTCCGCAACTACGGACGCCTGTACGGCGCACTCGGACAGGCGGTAAGTGCAGTGGGGGATAAGTTGTAGTGCATGAGGTGTCATATGGCACCTGGGCTCTGGAAACTTGGCGGTGTGATGTGTGACCAACTAAAGAATCGATATGTGCATGGCTGCTGAGAGAAATGTGTTGCTACTATCTGTGTGACTGGCCAACTGTCCACTGACTTCCACCCTTTTGTCTCATCATGGTAGGTGAAGCTGCACCTTCGCAAGGACGTGTGGAGGAGCATTGCACGTGAAGTACGAGCAGCGGGGGTGTCCAATAGACGACATACACACTGCCACAAATGCTGGGACGACATTTCCAGACTGAGCAAGAATGTAGCGGAAGTGACACTAGGGATGATTCCAAGGACGGCACGTCTGGCCCGACGCTCAATGACCCCTCTCATGCACCGTATCATAGCTGTGACGCATCCTGACCTGTCCGAGCGGTTGCGTGTGGATGAACAGCAACGTGGCGGTAAGCATACTGTCAGTGTATGTTGCTTGTGAGTGCAATGCATGTATGGTTGCCCACACACATTAGGGTCTTCCGTCGATCGTGAGGCTCTTTCCAATGGCATGTTGGTGACATTGCCACAGTAAAATTTCACTTCCAGATGCGGCATGTTGAGACGCCACCTGCTAAGCAGTTCAGTTGTCATGCACATGCTGTAGTGCTCCGTCACCCCTTGGCAACACTTGTGTGCTGATGTAGTTCCTCATGCCCAGTGTGCATGCTGTACATGTATTACGGCCAACGCCACTGAATTCCTGTGAGGATGACTGGTTGGGGTGGGCCGTGTGCTGGTTGGGGTATCGATGGACATTGTCATCAGTGGCTTTAGGGATTCCGCAGCAGTACTGTACGTGTGTGTGCCCATTACTTACACCCATTTCCTGTGCATTTCAGCTTTGGCAGAGGGCACTCAGCCACAGACGGCGGAGATGACAGAAGGCAATGCATCTGGATCAGACGTGGCGCACACGCAGACTGACACCGAAGGGGCCAGCGCCGGAGAGGGGGACAGGACCGTCCCGGAGGACTCGCATGTGGAGACAACATCGTCATCATCTTCCGACAGTGTTGGTGAGTCAGCACTGTTGTCACAGACTGGGAGTGGGCAACCAACACCTTCGGTCGGGACACAGCACACAGGCCCACCCTGCCGCCAACTGCACCATGTACTGTTCGTGCACGCAGGAGTAGGGGGAGCAGAGTGGCGTTCGGTGTCGGCACCGCTTCCCCAGCCTCAGTGAGCCAAAATGCACTTTGTGCAGAGGCTGTTGATCTGCTGCGACAGCTGTGTGTGGGCCAGACCAATATGATTAATGCTTTCCAAGACCACGATAGGAAGTTGGGGCAGGTGGTGGCATTCATGGAAGGTATGCATGGTGATCTGGCTGGTGTACACAGGACACTGCAGTCATTGTCTAACAGTGTGTCGTCTGCCATTGTACAGTCGCATGGACTGGGTGGTACTTCTGTTCCACCATCTACAACTCTGGATGTGTCAGGGGGGAGTGAATTTTCTGACCAGGACTCTAATACAGGTTATTGCACTAGAAGCAGCGTCAGCCAGCACGTCAAGGCACAGAGGCCTCAGACCCCATCCCCTAGGTCAGGTAAATCTGTTCACAAGGACAACGTCAGATATAGTGGAGTACATACACGTGAAGCAAAAGAGGGGTTGGGTGTAATGGCTACACATGCTGCACAGCCATCCCACACACAAGGTACTACCAGGCCAAGACTCACTCCCGCTTCCATTGACACTACCTTGTACGAGGACAGTGAGAAGACGAATACATCTCTTGAGGGCTCGCATACTCCCAGTGCCAGGGACACTAGGAAGGAAGGAGCCACTTCCAAGGGCAGGGAAACGAGGAAGGAAGTAGGCACTCCCAAGGGCAGGGAAACCAGGAAGGAAGTAGGCACTCCCAAGGGCAGGGAAACCAGGAAGGAATTAGGCACCCCTAAAGGGCAGAGAGACTAGGCAGGAAGGAGCCACTCCCAAGGGCAGGGAAAGCAGGAAGGATGTAGGCACTCCCAAGGGCAGGGAAACCAGGAAGGAAGGAGCCACTCCCAAGGGCAGGGAAACTAGGAAGGAAGGAGCCACTCCCAAGGGCAGGGACAAGGACAGTCACAAGACAAACGCACCTAAGAGGAGCACGGACACTCCCAGGGGCAGGAACACACCCGGGCAGAAGGGGTGTCCTGGGGATATGTACACCACAGACGACAAGTCTGCTGCCTGGAAGAGGGCACCATCCAGGGAACAGGGAAAGTCCGCAGACTACAGTACTCCTACGGAAATGGAACATCCAAGGCCCAAGGACTCTCCCATGAACAGTGGCGCTGTCAGGGACAGGCATACATCACCCATTGTTGCACTGAGGCAGCTGTTTTCTGGGAAACGGAATACAGATGTCTCCGCAGTGGAGTCACCCCTTACCTCCACTCCCATCAGGGCCCGTCAGGGACGGATGCAGGTGAACCCTGTAGTGGCATCCCCCATGACACATGTTGCAGAGGCCACAAGGCAGCCACACAGCAAACGACAAGCAGGCTCCAGCACGTCCCCAGAGAGCATTCCTCCCCCAGCACATGCACCTCCCATGGTGGGTGAAATTGCTTCTCAGTCCGGTCCACTTGTGAGTCCTGTCCTGTCCAGGGTGCAGGCACATGTCCAAAAGAAGCGTAGACACACAGCATTGACACATGCCCAATCCGATGTCGGCCAATTGCAACTATCCCCCGCTCCCAGAGCCACCCTGCCTCCTGGACCATACAGCCCTGTGGCTCATCATTTCAGTGGTCACAGTGGCGCAGGTGCAGTTGACTCGCATGTGTCTGTTAGTGGCAGGGTATCAGTCGAGACATATCCTGTATCAGGTGCTAGCAGTGTATGTGGGTCTATGGGCCATGTGTCAGTCACTCGGTCTGTGGCTGTGTCTCACACTCCTGTATCAGGTGCTGGCAGTGTATCTGGGTCTGTGGCTCACGTGTCAGTCACTACATCTGTGGCTGTGTGTCACACTCCGGTTTCTGGTGCTGGCAGTGTGTCCGATGCGGGTACTTCACGCAATCAACCTGATAGTGTGCTGTAAGTTGCTGTAGTGTGCCCTCTGATGTACTGCCTCTGATGTACCTGCTCTGGTGTCCACACTGCCCTGTTGCTGCCCTGTTGCTATCCTCATACTGATGTACTGCCTCTGATGTACCTGCTCTGGTGTCCACAATGCCCTGTTGCTATCCTCATACTGATGTACTGCCTCTGATGTACCTGCTCTGGTGTCCACACTGCCCTGTTGCTGCCCTGTTGCTATCCTCATACTGATGTACTGCCTCTGATGTACCTGCTCTGGTGTCCACAATGCCCTGTTGCTGCCTGTTGCTATCCTCATACTGATGTACTGCCTCTGATGTACCTGCTCTGGTGTCCACAATGCCCTGTTGCTATCCTCATACTGATGTACTGCCTCTGATGTACCTGCTCTGGTGTCCACACTGCCCTGTTGCTGCCCTGTTGCTATCCTCATACTGATGTACTGCCTCTGATGTACCTGCTCTGGTGTCCACAATGCCCTGTTGCTATCCTCATACTGATGTACTGCCTCTGGTGTACCTGCTCTGGTGTCCACACTGCCCTGTTGCTGCCCTGTTGCTATCCTCATACTGATGTACTGCCTCTGATGTACCTGCTCTGGTGTCCACAATGCCCTGTTGCTATCCTCATACTGATGTACTGCCTCTGATGTACCTGCTCTGGTGTCCACACTGCCCTGTTGCTGCCCTGTTGCTATCCTCATACTGATGTACTGCCTCTGATGTACCTGCTCTGGTGTCCACACTGCCCTGTTGCTGCCCTGTTGCTATCCTCATACTGATGTATGCCTCTGATGTACCTGCTCTGGTGTCCACAATGCCCTGTTGCTATCCTCATACTGATGTACTGCCTCTGATGTACCTGCTCTGGTGTCCACACTGCCCTGTTGCTGCCCTGTTGCTATCCTCATACTGATGTACTGCCTCTGATGTACCTGCTCTGGTGTCCACAATGCCCTGTTGCTATCCTCATACTGATGTACTGCCTCTGATGTACCTGCTCTGGTGTCCACACTGCCCTGTTGCTGCCCTGTTGCTATCCTCATACTGATGTACTGCCTCTGATGTACCTGCTCTGGTGTCCACACTGCCCTGTTGCTGCCCTGTTGCTATCCTCATACTGATGTACTGCCTATGATGTACCTGCTCTGGTGTCCACACTGCCCTGTTGCTGTTCTGATACTGCATTGTGCCCTCTCATGTGCTGCCTCTGATGGACGTTTTCAGTGCAATGGACTGTTGGAGCACTTGGCCCCTCTCATGTACTGCCTCTGATGGACCTGCTCTGGTGTCCACACTGCCCTGTTGCTGCCCTGTTGCTATCCTCATACTGATGTACTGCCTCTGATGTACCTACTCTGGTGTCCACACTGCCCTGTTGCTGCCCTGTTGCTATCCTCATACTGATGTACTGCCTCTGATGTACCTGCTCTGGTGTCCACAATGCCCTGTTGCTATCCTCATACTGATGTACTGCCTCTGATGTACCTGCTCTGGTGTCCACACTGCCCTGTTGCTGCCCTGTTGCTATCCTCATACTGATGTACTGCCTCTGATGTACCTGCTCTGGTGTCCACAATGCCCTGTTGCTGCCTGTTGCTATCCTCATACTGATGTACTGCCTCTGATGTACCTGCTCTGGTGTCCACAATGCCCTGTTGCTATCCTCATACTGATGTACTGCCTCTGATGTACCTGCTCTGGTGTCCACACTGCCCTGTTGCTGCCCTGTTGCTATCCTCATACTGATGTACTGCCTCTGATGTACCTGCTCTGGTGTCCACAATGCCCTGTTGCTATCCTCATACTGATGTACTGCCTCTGGTGTACCTGCTCTGGTGTCCACACTGCCCTGTTGCTGCCCTGTTGCTATCCTCATACTGATGTACTGCCTCTGATGTACCTGCTCTGGTGTCCACAATGCCCTGTTGCTATCCTCATACTGATGTACTGCCTCTGATGTACCTGCTCTGGTGTCCACACTGCCCTGTTGCTGCCCTGTTGCTATCCTCATACTGATGTACTGCCTCTGATGTACCTGCTCTGGTGTCCACACTGCCCTGTTGCTGCCCTGTTGCTATCCTCATACTGATGTATGCCTCTGATGTACCTGCTCTGGTGTCCACAATGCCCTGTTGCTATCCTCATACTGATGTACTGCCTCTGATGTACCTGCTCTGGTGTCCACACTGCCCTGTTGCTGCCCTGTTGCTATCCTCATACTGATGTACTGCCTCTGATGTACCTGCTCTGGTGTCCACAATGCCCTGTTGCTATCCTCATACTGATGTACTGCCTCTGGTGTACCTGCTCTGGTGTCCACACTGCCCTGTTGCTGCCCTGTTGCTATCCTCATACTGATGTACTGCCTCTGATGTACCTGCTCTGGTGTCCACAATGCCCTGTTGCTATCCTCATACTGATGTACTGCCTATGATGTACCTGCTCTGGTGTCCACACTGCCCTGTTGCTGTTCTGATACTGCATTGTGCCCTCTCATGTGCTGCCTCTGATGTACGTTTTCAGTGCAATGGACTGTTGGAGCACTTGGCCCCTCTCATGTACTGCCTCTGATGGACCTGCTCTGGTGTCCACACTGCCCTGTTGCTGCCCTGTTGCTATCCTCATACTGATGTACTGCCTCTGATGTACCTACTCTGGTGTCCACACTGCCCTGTTGCTGCCCTGTTGCTATCCTCATACTGATGTACTGCCTCTGATGTACCTCCTCTGGTGTCCACAATGCCCTGTTGCTATCCTCATACTGATGTACTGCCTCTGATGTACCTGCTCTGGTGTCCACACTGCCCTGTTGCTGCCCTGTTACTATCCTCATACTGATGTACTGCCTCTGATGTACCTGCTCTGGTGTCCACAATGCCCTGTTGCTATCCTCATACTGATGTACTGCCTCTGATGTACCTGCTCTGGTGTCCACACTGCCCTGTTGCTGCCCTGTTGCTATCCTCATACTGATGTACTGCCTCTGATGTACCTGCTCTGGTGTCCACACTGCCCTGTTGCTGCCCTGTTGCTATCCTCATACTGATGTACTGCCTCTGATGTACCTGCTCTGGTGTCCACAATGCCCTGTTGCTATCCTCATACTGATGTACTGCCTCTGATGTACCTGCTCTGGTGTCCACACTGCCCTGTTGCTGCCCTGTTGATATCCTCATACTGATGTACTGCCTCTGATGTACCTGCTCTGGTGTCCACACTGCCCTGTTGCTGCCCTGTTGCTATCCTCATACTGATGTACTGCCTATGATGTACCTGCTCTGGTGTCCACACTGCCCTGTTGCTGTTCTGATACTTCATTGTGCCCTCTCATGTGCTGCCTCTGATGGACGTTTTCAGTGCAATGGACTGTTGGTGCCCTTAGCCCCTGTCATGTATTGCCTCTGATGGACCTGCTCTGGTGTCCACACTGCCCTGTTGCTGTTCTGATACTGCATTGTGCCCTCTCATGTGCTGCCTCTGATGGACGTTTTCAGTGCAATGGACTGTTGGAGCACTTGGCCCCTCTCATGCACTGCCTCTGATGTACCTGCTCTGGTGTCCACACTGCCCTGTTGCTGTTCTGATACTGCATTGTGCCCTCTCATGTGCTGCCTCTGATGGACGTTTTCAGTGCAATGGACTGTTGGAGCACTTGGCCCCTCTCATGTATGCCTCTGATGTACCTGCTCTGGTGTCCACAATGCCCTGTTGCTATCCTCATACTGATGTACTGCCTCTGATGTACCTGCTCTGGTGTCCACACTGCCCTGTTGCTGCCCTGTTGCTATCCTCATACTGATGTACTGCCTCTGATGTACCTGCTCTGGTGTCCACACTGCCCTGTTGCTGCCCTGTTGCTATCCTCATACTGATGTATGCCTCTGATGTACCTGCTCTGGTGTCCACACTGCCCTGTTGCTGCCCTGTTGCTATCCTCATACTGATGTACTGCCTATGATGTACCTGCTCTGGTGTCCACACTGCCCTGTTGCTGTTCTGATACTGCATTGTGCCCTCTCATGTGCTGCCTCTGATGGACGTTTTCAGTGCAATGGACTGTTGGTGCCCTTAGCCCCTCTCGTGTACTGCCTCTGATGGACCTGCTCTGGTGTCCACACTGCCCTGTTGCTGTTCTGATACTGCATTGTGCCCTCTCATGTGCTGCCTCTGATGGACGTTTTCAGTGCAATGGACTGTTGGAGCACTTGGCCCCTCTCATGTACTGCCTCTGATGGACCTGCTCTGGTGTCCACACTGCCCTGTTGCTGTTCTGATACTGCATTGTGCCCTCTCATGTGCTGCCTCTGATGGACGTTTTCAGTGCAATGGACTGTTGGAGCACTTGGCCCCTCTCATGTACTGCCTCTGATGTACCTGCTCTGGTGTCCACTCTGCCCTGTTGCTGTTCTGATACTGCATTGTGCCCTCTCATGTGCTGCCTCTGATAGAAGTTTTCAGTGCAATGGACTGTTGGAGCACTTGGCCCCTCTCATGTACTGCCTCTGATGGACCTGCTCTGGTGTCCACAATGCCCTGTTGCTGTTCTGATACTGCATTGTGCCCTCTCATGTGCTGCCTCTGATGGACGTTTTCAGTGCAATGGACTGTTGGTGCCCTTAGCCCCTCTCATGTACTGCCTCTGATGTACCTGCTCTGGTGTCCACACTGCCCTGTTGCTGTTCTGATACTGCATTGTGCCCTCTCATGTGCTGCCTCTGATGGACCTGTGCCTTGCCATGGACTGTTGGTGCCCTTAGCCCCTCTCATGTGTTGCCTCTGATGGACGTTTTCAGTGCAATGGACTGTTGGAGCACTTGGCCCCTCTCATGTACTGCCTCTGATGTACCTGCTCTGGTGTCCACACTGCCCTGTTGCTGCCCTGTTGCTATCCTCATACTGATGTACTGCCTCTGATGTACCTGCTCTGGTGTCCACACTGCCATGTTGCTGCCCTGTTGCTGTCCTCATACTGATGTAGTGCCTCTGATGTTCCTGCTCTGGTGTCCACAATGGCCATGCTCCATCCTAGACTGTGATGTTGCTCCGAATCTGCGTAAATAAAATTGAGATTAATGTGTCGTGGTTTGTCAAATTCATTCTTGCGTGTGTGATGCTGGTGTGGATTAGTATTTTCTTGAGAGCGGTGGGTTCAGGTACATGTCACTCTCCCCTACCTGGGTCACGACCCTTGGAGGCGTTGCCGTACACAGGCATATGTGCATTTCGGGATATGTCACTCCCCCCTCCCTACGTCACCGCCCTTGCCGGTACTCCTCTCCAGACAGCGAATGGTTTGTAGCCTACCTGCGTCGTCGTCGATGGTGGGCCAAGACGAGGACGTACTGGATCGCGTAGAGTATCGGGTAAGCCTGTAGTGCAGGGTCCATGTCGGCGAGCGGCTCGTGGTGGGTATGGCCGCTGTGGAGCATCCGCCGTGTTCAGGCAGGTTGTTTTTCCGCCGCGCTTTTATGTGTGTTTTCCGCCATCTTGATTTGGAGGCCGGTCCTAGTCGTCAGTCCGTACGGCGGAGTCTCTGGAAAGGTTACGTCCGCCGCGTGGTTGGGTGTGGTGGTGCGGCGGACCGTGTTCTACCGCCGCGGATGGATTTTGGCACGTATTTCGTATCCTGATTTGGCGGACGGAGTGTCCGCGACGGGCGCACAGAAAATAGGCTTGTTCCGCATACTCTGGGTCTGCGGAGGCACTTCCGTCCGCCATCCTAATGAGCCCCTTTGTATTGAACTCCAGGTTATGAAGGACATACCTCATAAGAACTGAAGGCGGAAGTTTAGAAATATATAATGGATTATCCCATTACCTTGGGAAGGAACAGAGGCAGCAAATAGTTCCAGTGTTTCTGTGTATAACTTATGAGAAACATAAGCAGAAATCAGTTCTATGAAGGTTGGTTGTGTATCAAGTTCTGCATATAAAGATTAGGGGTGCATGACGTTTTCCACAAATGATTTTCATGAACATGGTATGCATTATGTGACTTTTGCATGTGCAGTAATTTGCACTAACAATGTACAAAAGTCATGCAAGATTCCTGCTCATTTTTCATACATTTTCTAGGTCACGTGACGAAAATTGTTAGCTCAGCAAATGTGGCTTCGACCAACATTCAGTTTCACAGTTTCTGAAAGGACCAGTCTCCCTTATGTACAGAGACCCACGTAAACAGGATGTATGCCACACAATTCTTGATTTTAAGTATTTCTCCCAGGTCTAATTAAGATCCAACTCTTGCCTCCTCTTGCTTTAATGCCCCTGACATTAGAGCTGCCAAGGGATGTATAAAAACAGGTTCAGTAGGCATCTCTGTGCTAATGCCTTCTTTCAAGGTCCAGTACACAGACAGACTTAGCCCAGCAAGGAAAAATAATGTGTTTCTCTAAGTAAGTTTTAGAGTAACACAAGTCTAGCAGAGACACAATTATATGGTGCTGCTTTAGTGACATTGATAAGCTATGTTTAGAGCATTGGGGTTAACTATTCTTAACTAGGGTCAGGAATCACTTAGTTTAATGGTGTGGCATGCATATAAGTGAAATATACGGGCAGGCATTTAGGATTGATTCCACAGAATTTTTACAGTTAATGCTTACAAGATAAGGAGTCTTGTATGTCAGCCCTGGTGAGAACAAGGTATTGTAAATACTTGGGCTAAATTACAAAAACTATGAAAAAAGGGCATCAATTATGCGGTTTTGCTGCAAGGAAGCGAAGCAGGCCTTCCTGCTGCGCTTCCCTACGGCAAAAGAAAAGGGCATGAATGTGCCGTATCTATAAGATACGGCGCATTCCTGTCCTTTTCTCCTGCGCCGGTGCACAATGGGCTGCCTGCCCCAACGCAGGCACATTTGCTCAATGGTGCAAGGGTGCCTGCGTTGTGGGTATGATTATTTATGTACAGGACGGGAAACCTTTCTGTACAAAAATAATCACAAGAGGCTTTTCCTCTTTCTATGTGTGCTGCAGAATGCAGCACACATAGACAAAGGAAAAACAAGGAGAAATAAAGATATTTCTCCCCGTTGTGCCTCCCTGGGGAGTTGAAAGCTTTTGGCACTACCTCAGATTTACGATTTCTGGTAAATCTTGGGCAGTGTCAAAAGGCCATGGATGTTGCTGGGAACGCCCCCAGCAAACCCATTGCACGCCCCTTTAACGCAGAACACTGCGTTAAAGGGACTGATATTTATCAGGCAGCATTAAGCCAAAAGAAGTGGCTTTGTGCTGCTTGATAAATATCACGCAGGCTTCTGCGCCACAGAACGTCACAAAAAGTGACGTTCCGATGGCACAAGTGACCTCATAAATGAGGCCCAAATTATTTATGGACTGTATTTTTTTTCCACTTGTAATGTTTTTTTGTAATTGTCTAGCACTGGTCCACATGTCTACTCAACAGCCAACCTAAAGATAAAATTGGCAAATTCTTAAGCAGAAATACAGAAAATATCCTACCGCATGCAGTCTTCCCTTTAAACTTTTTCACTCTGCTTTTCCATTAGATACATGCAGATCCACTGCTATACAATGCAAATATGTGCCTCTGAACACTGATTTACTTTCCTCTCTGAAGGTCAACGCTTTCACACCTGCAGATTACGGCCCCATAACAATTCCTCTAGCAGTTGTTTAGTGCAAATTGTCAGGTAACATGTTTATTATTTTGGAAGAGGTATCCTGCCAGCTTAATAAGCACAATCTGGTCAGTGTGCTACACAGTTGAACGCTAGTCTCATTTTAACCTCTGTTAGTACTGGTACAGGAAGAAGGTAATTTCCCACATAATCTTGTTTAAGTGAAAAGCCAATACCAAGTGACATTTACAGGCATGATTAAAATCAATTATGGATAACAAGAGATGTGGATGTTAAAAGCCCCAGGAAAACTCAAAGCCCCAATTAAAAGTCATAGTTGCTTGTTGACCTGACCTTGGCCTGATTTCAGGCTGACCATATTGGAGCTGAGACCAGGTATTCCAAACGGGTCACACCTGTCATAAGTTTTACATTGAAAATACTTCAGGTGTGACAGTTTTCCAGCAAGGCAGAGAGGTTGGTGAAGCCAAACTAATTTCCCTCAAACTAATTTCTAATTTCTAATTTAAAACATTTATAAAGCGCAGCGTGCACCGAACGGTTTCTTGGCGCTAGTGGAGGGGATTGGCAACAGAGACGAAAGTGGAGCCCGGTATTAGAGCCGGGGAAGGAGGATTACACAGGGAATGCCTGTTTAAAAAGAAACGTTTTTAGTTCCTTACGGAAGGATACATAGTGGGTAGACGCACGTAAGTGGTCTGGGAGGGAGTTCCAGAAAGTGGGGGCCAAGGTGGAAAAGTTGGACACACCCCACTTTTTGCGCCTGAAGCGTGGGATTTGGAGGAGGGACTTGGAGGAGGAACGAAGTTGTCTAGAGGGAACGTATTCTGTTATTAGTGAGGAGATGAAAGTGGGTGCGGTGCCTTGACGAGCCTGGAACACCATGCAGGCGGTTTTGAACAGAGAACGTTCCTTGATCGGGAGCCAATGAAGCTCCCTGAGGAGGGGTGTGGAGTGGTGGTAGCGTGGGAGACCAAAAACCAGCCGGGCGGCTTGGTTTTGGACCACCTGTAGCCTCCTTAAACTGTATGCTGGTATGCCGTTGTAGAGGGCGTTGGGGTAATCCAGTTGTGATATGACTAAAGCGGCCATGATCATTTTGAGTGCCTGGGGGGAGAAGAAGCGAGCGACAGTGCGGATAGTTCGGAGGGTGAGGAAGCAGGAGGAGACTACGGAGCTGATTTGAGAGTGGAGGGTAAGCTGATTATTCATTTTAACCCCCAGTGTTTTGACCGTGGTAGAAGGAATGGGGGCGGGACCAAGGGTGGGGGGCCAGAAGAGAGAGTTCCAGGGACTGGAAGGACCTCTGGTAAGAACCAACTCGGTTTTGTCCGGATTCAACTTGAGATGGTTGTGGTTCATCCAGTCCCTGATAAATGTCATGGTGTGCTGGAAGCTGGAAACAGAGAGGGGAGAAGGGGATAGGTCAAATATGAGCTGGAGGTCATCCGCGTAGTTAAACACGGTGACCTCCAGCTGTTGAAGAGCAAAGATGAGGGGGAAGATGTAAAGATTGAATAGTAGGGGGGACAAGGAAGAACCCTGGGGGACACCACACGTGACTGGGAGTGGGATGGTTGTGAAATCTCCGAGCCGGACCGCCTGAGTGCGGTCCCTCAGGAAGGAGGAAAGCCACACCAGGGCTGCTCCCTCAATTCCAGCCGCCTTGACACAGGACAGTAAGATGGTATGGTCTACCGTGTCAAATGCGGCCGAGAGATCGAGGAGTACCAGGGCCTGGTGTTTGTTATGATCCATGCCCTTCCTGAGGTTGTCCAGGACTGATACCACGACTGATTCAGTCGAGTGCCTAGGTCGAAAGCCAGCCTGGCGGGAAGCCAATCCCCCATTGGCCTCTACATGGGTGCTGAGTACCGTGGTGACATAGCGTTCTAGCACCTTGCCCAAGTAGGGCAGCAGGGAGATGGGGCGGTAGTTGGCTGAGCTGGATGGGTCAGCGCCAGGCTTTTTTAGGATGGGCACTATGGTGGCTGATTTGAGCGTAGGGGTCACTACTCCCTGCGCTAGGGAGCTGTTAAGAAAGGTAATGGGGAGTTCAGGACAAGAGGAGTAGATTTGTTGGAGAATTCGCGCCGGACAGATGTCTGCCGGAGAACCTGACTTTACTTTGGGGAGTAAGTCCAGGAATACCTCTTCAGTGAGAGGGGGGATGGAGGTGAGAAGGTTTTGAACAGTAGGAGGAGAAGGGTCGACATAGGCTGACGGGGGGGGGGGATGTTGGCTTTAATGGTAGTGATCTTGTCAAGGAAGTAAGTGTTTAGTTGATTACATAGAGGCTGGGATGGGGGGATTTGAGGTGAAGCCCTGTCGGAGTAAGCCAAATCCTGCACTATGCCGAAGATCTCCCTAGGTTTGTTTTCGGCAGACATTATTTTTGTTGAGAAATAAGAGGTTTTGGCGGCAAGGATTGCGATCTTGTAGTCGGCGAGTGATTTCAGATAAAGGGATTTGCGTGAGGGACAGTAATTTTTCCTCCAGTGCCTTTCTGCCTGTCGAGCGGACTGTTTTAGTTCTTTTAGGTGGTCATTGAACCACCTGTTAGACTCCTTTGGTCGCCGGACAGAGATGCGACGCAGGGGAGCCACTGAGTCACAGCCTCTAGCCAACCAGGTGTTAATAGTGTTGGCTTGGGAGTCGGACGAGAGACCAGAGAGAGACGGGGTAGAATTCTGAAGGTGAGACGTCAGGGTGGGAAAGTCAACTCGATTCCAATTCCGCACCCAGGTGTTTTTGGCGTGGGGGACTTTGGATATCGGGTTGAGAGAGACGGAGAAGGAAATAAGGGCATGGTCGGACCAAAGACAGGGGGAGACCGTCACCGGGGAAACTGGAAGATTAAGAGACCAAACCTGGTCAAGGGTGTGACCACAAGAGTGAGTGGGGACAGAGATGTGTGGTATAAAATTTAAAGATGTGAGAGTCTCTGTGAATTCTTTCGAGGCTGTACACTCAGAAGGGTCCGAGGGCCAGTAGTTGAAATCCCCTAGTACCAAGACCGATGCATAGTTGACCACCATGTTGGCCAGTAGGTCTTGAAAAGCCGGCAAGAACAGAGGCAAAGACTGGGGTATGTTGCCAACAAGCCCTTGCACAAGAATCCAGTTTTGATGCCAAGAGCTTTAAGAGGAACAACACAGAATTTCAAAGCCACTAAGGACACTTCACTTGTTAGGTTATTTTTACTGCCTAACCCAAGTCTAAGGTTTCACAGTTGGGCTTAGCCACTATATTGGTTCCTAAAATTCTTGAAGGGGCAAGGCTGAAAGCAGTATCTGGGCAGGGATACTGCTCCTTCGAGTGTTTATCTGTCACCAATAAGCTTAAGGACAACAGCCCGTTAGTTGGTCACCTTATATACCACCCACCCGGCAACACATCTACTTTTGGTGAACATCTATCTGACCTGATGGCCCATTGCGCACTCAAAGACACTAACCAGATAATTCTGGGGGATCTCAACCTACGTTGGAATGAATCCAACAACATGCTAATCCAATCGCTCAATACTCTCCTCTGTGACCTCTGTGACAATAACCTCTCCCAACATTGCTCCGAAGAAACTCACAACAAAGGAGCGACCTTGGATGCCATCATTGCCCACCAAGACACAATTACAATCGACAACATCACTCCCAGTTGACTGGTCGGATCATCACATGATCTTATTCCACATCAACCAAAGAGTCTTGTCCCTGCCTTCATTGCAAGACCCCCCAAATGGTCCATAAATCTCTCCCAGATTCCCCTGGAAGTCATGGAAGATAGGCTAAAGCTGCTCCTACCCAGAGACAAAGCTCTATCCACAACCGAACTTACCTAACTCTATAACACTAATACGGTAAACCTTCTTGACCAACTAGCACTGTTGAAACAAAGAAAAAACCGAGCCATTCCGTCCAGATCTTGGTTCGACTCTGATACTAATGAAGAAAGGAGACAACTAAGAGCTGCAGAAAGACAATGGAGAAGCGTGCCCACTATCTTCAACTGAGACAAACTCAGAACTATCCGGAAGAAGTACAACAATCATATTAAGAACAAGAAATCCATGTATTTCCGCTCTGCTCTGAACAGCGCAAAAAACAGACCCAAGGACCTCTTCAGTATTATTAGACAGCAAACTTCCAAACCGGATTTCTCCCTGGAGCAGGCCTCCAAAGAACATTGCGACAACTTTGCCAACTTCTTCAATGATAAGGTTTCCATGATCGAGCGCTCTCTGGTTATCAACTGCTCTCCCTGGCCATATAGCAGCACAGGGATGCTTGGTTGCGCTCCACCACCAATTACTAAATCCTGGTCACTCTTCCAGCCCATTCTAGAAGAGAAAATAGTTAAACTTATCTCCACCTCTAAACCTTCATCTCACACCCTAGACCCTCTTCCTGCTCTACTCACCCAAAAACTGAAACTCTCTCCAGCCCCACTGTGGTGCAGTATTATTAACAGCTCCTTAAAAACCGCCTGAAAGTGGGACCAGTCACCCCATTGCTAAAATAAACAGGCCTGGATATAAATGACTTAAACAACTTCAGTCCCGTCACCAACCTTCATCTCCTTTCCAAAATACTAGAAAGATGTGTACTCCAACAACCAACACAGCACTTGGACAATACCAACCTCCTCAACTCACAACAGTTAGGATTTAGGAAAGCGTGCAGCACGGAAACTGCAATCCTCAACATAATTAATGACATACACAAATCACTGGACTCAGACCAATGCTGCCTTCTCATTCTCCTCGACATATCGGCAGAATTCAACACAGTTAACCATATTCTTCTCCTCAAAGCCCTTGAAGAAAGGGCTGGGCTAGATGCTGTGGTCCTCAATTGGTTCTCCTCATTCCTGCACAATCGCTCCCAAAGAATCAAAATCAGAAGCTTTGAGTCCGAACTTCATCCAGTCAAAAGGGGAGTTCCCCAAGGATCAGTGCTCTCCCCACAACTCTTCAACATTTACATGGAACCCTTCTCCACCCTACTCAGGAAAGCTAACATCCCCTTCCACCACTACGCGGACGATACCCAAATCTATCTGGAAATCTCCTCCTCTAAAGACATTCACAGACTTAATGAAACACTAAAGGAAGTTCAACCCTGGCTGTCAAGCAACCATATAAAGTTGAATCCTGACAAAACTGAATTAATCCTCATCTCGAACAAAGAAGAGAACCCACAAATGATCGAATGGCTAAAAGATATTGACGTGCTCAATTGGAACCTCACCCTAGCGGACTCCGTCAAATCATTAGGCATCACGCTTGACTCCAAACTAGACTTGACCAAACATATCAAGATCTCGGCAAAGAGCGCCTTCCTTAATCTGAAGCTACTAAGCAAAATAAAACCTTTCATTCCACCCAATGATCTCAAACACGCCACCCAAGCATTGGTGCTGTCAAGACTTCACTATGGGAATGCAATCCTCTCTGGAATACCCAAAATTCATCTTGCCCCTCTGAAAACAATCCTCAACGCGGCTGCCAGAATGGTCACTGGAATAAAGAAATTTGTGCACATCTCTCCGGCACTAAAATAACTCAAATGGTTACCAATAGAAATGCGGGCAAACTTTGGAACAGCCTGACTTACCCACAAAGCCCTTCACACTGGCAAACCTGAATATCTAGCGTCCAAACTTAAAAAAGCAGGTCAGAACAGGAACCTCAGAAGCTCTAACACCTTACTTCTGATCCCACTAGAAACTCGAAAACAAAAAACCATGGACCGGTCCTTTGCCGGAAATGTGCCCCCCACATCAGAACTATTCCTTCCTTCCCTAAATTCAAAAGTCAGTTCAAAATCCTGGTTCTTGACCGCTCCTTAACTATCAGATAGGAGCAGCCTGGAATGTCTTAAGAGATTCTGCTCCCCTCCCGGATGGGGAATGCCAAAACCCTGTAATGGATCTCTCCTTCTTCCTCCTACTATGATTCGTATCCTGAATATCTCGTTGTATTGTATTGTGTTTTGCTATGTTTGCTTTCTTTTGCACCGCTATGTAATTATGTGAAGCGCTCCGATACCTTCCGGTCAGGCTAGCGATATATAAAACTTCCTAAATAAATAAATTAGAAAAAAATCTTCCCAGTGAGAAGCCGTTGCATCCTTCTGGGGAAGCCTCAAAATCTTGTTCCAGTCCGGAGGTTGAAAAAAATGTTGAACGATCTAATTTAAAATTTGTCCGACTGCCATATATTCAATGACACTTGTAAAAAGGAGAATGGGATAACCATTTCATTTGTCATGTAAAACCTTTCTATCAATCTCTAAAGCTGCCCCTCCATCTCACAAACTTCTTAGTTCCTATCATAGTTCTTATCACTGCTGCAGCGCACAGGTCATCGGGCAGTTTTTTTAACATTAGGTCAATCGGGCCATTTTCTGTGTGCAGACCACAGTAGTCAGCTTTGACTTCTTCAAGTCTAGGTTCCCTTCTGCCTTTTTAGACCCAGTATCAAAAACTGGAGGTCAGCCACTTGACCCTTGGAGAGCAGTTCCAGTACATGGGTTCAGCAGGAGTTGGAGTTCTTGAGTTTCTTTCCTACATTATTGAGAAATTTCAGTTTTTGAAATCTTCATGTGCACTCTCCTATTAAAAAGGATAAGCTGAGAAAGTTGTAATTTGTGCGGTGAAGCATTCCTGCCCCCCTTCAAGGTGGCTAATCCCTCCTAAGAGGTCACTCTTGACACTTTTTCATCCTCCTTACTGTCATCAGCAAAGATATTGTTTACAGAGGGTCAGTCCCTAACAGAAAGTCTAAAAAGTGTCTCTGGAGCAGGGTTACTTGGAAAAATCAGTTTCTTCTCATGGGGACTTACACTTTTACAAAGTTCCTTTTCCTCTAAACCTAATCAAACATCTACTTTTATCACTGACTTAGAGTTATAATAAGTGGAAAGTAACTTGGATTGTAGGTTATATCATTTTCTCGGTACACAGACAAAATATCGATTTTTAAATATCGATATACAAAAATATCGAAGTTTAAATATCGATGGGACAAAATATCGAAGGTAAGTAATATCGACAGTCTTAATATCGATATTGGTATGATATCAGTAATATCGAAGTTGTAAATATCGATGTCAATAATATCGAAATTAATAACTTTGATGTTACTAATATCAATTTTTAAATACATTTAGTGTATATTATATTGTATTTATTATGTTTTATTATTTATTTTTAATGTAATTTGATTAAATATTGTCTTTTACTACTGTAGCGGGTTGTGGGTTTATAGGGGAATAGGGTGGGAAGTAATTTAATTATGTTAAATTAATTTTTAATTAGTAGGAATTATTAATTAATTAATTGAGAAATAATTTTTTATTATTTTTAATTAATTGATTAATTGATAAATATGTTCTGTAGCGGGTTATGGGTTTATAGGGGAATAGGGTGGGAAGTAATTTAATAATAATTAATTAATTGATATATGTTTGTACATATTTTAATTAATAATTAATTGGTAATTAATTTCTATTAATTAGTTAATTAATTAATATAATTTTGTACATATTTATAATTATTAATTAGTTGGTAATTAATCAATATTAATTATTTAATTACATTAATTATAGTAATTTTTTATATATATCATTTATTGTTATTCTTAATTAATTAATTGGGAAAAATAATATTAATTATTAAATTGAATTAATTACAGCAAATGTGCTAATATATTTACTTTATTGTTATTGTTAATTAATCATTAATTGGTAATTAAATAATATTAATTAATTTTGGGTAAAGGAGTATTTTTAGGGTTCAGGGTCAGTTTTCAGTTTTTGGGTAAAGGGGTATTTTTAGGGTTCTGGGTCAGTTTTCAGTTTTTGGGTAAAGTGGTATTTTTAGGGTTCAGGGTCAGTTTTCAGTTCATGGGTAAAGGGGTATTTTTAGGGTTCAGGGTCAGTTTTCAGTTTTTGGGTAAAGGGGTATTTTTAGGGTTCAGGGTCAGTTTTCAGTTTTTGGGTAAAGGGGTATTTTTAGGGTTCTGGGTCAGTTTTCAGTTTTTGGGTAAAGGGGTATTTTTAGGGTTCTGGGTCAGTTTTCAGTTCATGGGTAAAGGGGTATTTTTAGGGTTCAGGGTCAGTTTTCAGTTTTTGGGTAAAGGGGTATTTTTAGGGTTTAGGGTCAGTTTTCAGTTATTGGGTAAAGGGGTTTTTTTAGGGTTCAGGGTCAGTTTTCAGTTTTTGGGTAAAGGGGTATTTTTAGGTTTCAGGGTCAGTTTTGGGGTTTTGGGGTACAGGGATATTTTTAGGGTTCAGGGTCAGTTTTGGGTTTTTGGGGTACAGGCGTACATGGTAAAAACAAAAAAATATTACATTAAATCAAATAAATTACATGATAAAAATTAAAATTACATTAAATTATTAAGTGTTTTATTTATTTTAAATGTATATGTATTAGTTTTAATTCTGTTTTAATATTTTTATTTAATATTTGTAAAATTATATGTATTTTAAAATTATTTTTACATTATTATTAATACATTTAAAAAAACAATATTTTTGATTCCGATATTTTTGTACTACGATATTATTTTTTCGATGTTTTTGTACTTACCTTAATGAAGATAGGATTCCGATATTTTTGCTGTCGATATTTTTGCTCCGATATTTTTGCATTTCGATATTCTGTCTGTCGATATTATGTCAGACATTCCATTTTCTCATGTGATGATACAGAAATCAGTAAATATTCATACGTAGGACTATTTATGGAGAAAGTAGCTTTACCTTTATAGTAACAAACAGCCTGAACATGCTTTTCCTTGATATCTAGTGTGTCCAACGTTTTTCACACACTCATCCTGCAAGCTAGAGCGAACATTTTAGGGCTGACTGCACTTAGAGATACAACTGAGCTTTCCTGTGTGACAAAGCACTTTTGCCAAAGCCCACATAACACATTAAAATCAATCCCAATGTTGCAATTACTGCATGAATTTATCATGGCCTTACTGGAGAGATAATATACCAATTACAGGAATCAGATTTACAGTACATGCTCTGTGACCTTGTTTAGCAGATTCATTGCATATAGAGTCGTGTTGAGACCACTACATAAGTATGTCCTTAAGGTTATAATACCTGTAGTTACCATTATAATGGTTATCTGTAATCCCAGATTGCTGAAGGGAGGGTCTAGTTGGGTAGAGCAAGGGTGTTCCCAAGCATTCATCCAGGTATTATGGCGCATTCCCAGAGTTACCGCTAGTTGTATACCTGGGAATGCATTGAAAAGCTATGCCCCCCCACTGAATGTGTAAGGCAGAGAAATAACTCTCTTTATCCTTGCTTTTTCCTCTTTCTACATGTGCTGTATTCTGCATTGGCGCTAGGCTGTACAATGTTCACCCGCCCAGGCAGATAGCTGGAATGTGCTGTATAATGTTAAAAACATTTGTATGTAAAGATGAATTTCAGGGACTTTATCCTGAGAAACATTCAACAAGGTTTTACCTGATGGATTTGGACACACCCCACTTTTTGCGCCTGAAGCGTGGGATTTGGAGGAGGGACTTGGAGGAGGAACGAAGTTGTCTAGAGGGAACGTATTCTGTTATTAGTGAGGAGATGAAAGTGGGTGCGGTGCCTTGACGAGCCTGGAACACCATGCAGGCGGTTTTGAACAGAGAACGTTCCTTGATCGGGAGCCAATGAAGCTCCCTGAGGAGGGGTGTGGAGTGGTGGTAGCGTGGGAGACCAAAAACCAGCCGGGCGGCTTGGTTTTGGACCACCTGTAGCCTCCTTAAACTGTATGCTGGTATGCCGTTGTAGAGGGCGTTGGGGTAATCCAGTTGTGATATGACTAAAGCGGCCATGATCATTTTGAGTGCCTGGGGGGAGAAGAAGCGAGCGACAGTGCGGATAGTTCGGAGGGTGAGGAAGCAGGAGGAGACTACGGAGCTGATTTGAGAGTGGAGGGTAAGCTGATTATTCATTTTAACCCCCAGTGTTTTGACCGTGGTAGAAGGAATGGGGGCGGGACCAAGGGTGGGGGGCCAGAAGAGAGAGTTCCAGGGACTGGAAGGACCTCTGGTAAGAACCAACTCGGTTTTGTCCGGATTCAACTTGAGATGGTTGTGGTTCATCCAGTCCCTGATAAATGTCATGGTGTGCTGGAAGCTGGAAACAGAGAGGGGAGAAGGGGATAGGTCAAATATGAGCTGGAGGTCATCCGCGTAGTTAAACACGGTGACCTCCAGCTGTTGAAGAGCAAAGATGAGGGGGAAGATGTAAAGATTGAATAGTAGGGGGGACAAGGAAGAACCCTGGGGGACACCACACGTGACTGGGAGTGGGATGGTTGTGAAATCTCCGAGCCGGACCGCCTGAGTGCGGTCCCTCAGGAAGGAGGAAAGCCACACCAGGGCTGCTCCCTCAATTCCAGCCGCCTTGACACAGGACAGTAAGATGGTATGGTCTACCGTGTCAAATGCGGCCGAGAGATCGAGGAGTACCAGGGCCTGGTGTTTGTTATGATCCATGCCCTTCCTGAGGTTGTCCAGGACTGATACCACGACTGATTCAGTCGAGTGCCTAGGTCGAAAGCCAGCCTGGCGGGAAGCCAATCCCCCATTGGCCTCTACATGGGTGCTGAGTACCGTGGTGACATAGCGTTCTAGCACCTTGCCCAAGTAGGGCAGCAGGGAGATGGGGCGGTAGTTGGCTGAGCTGGATGGGTCAGCGCCAGGCTTTTTTAGGATGGGCACTATGGTGGCTGATTTGAGCGTAGGGGTCACTACTCCCTGCGCTAGGGAGCTGTTAAGAAAGGTAATGGGGAGTTCAGGACAAGAGGAGTAGATTTGTTGGAGAATTCGCGCCGGACAGATGTCTGCCGGAGAACCTGACTTTACTTTGGGGAGTAAGTCCAGGAATACCTCTTCAGTGAGAGGGGGGATGGAGGTGAGAAGGTTTTGAACAGTAGGAGGAGAAGGGTCGACATAGGCTGACGGGGGGGGGGGATGTTGGCTTTAATGGTAGTGATCTTGTCAAGGAAGTAAGTGTTTAGTTGATTACATAGAGGCTGGGATGGGGGGATTTGAGGTGAAGCCCTGTCGGAGTAAGCCAAATCCTGCACTATGCCGAAGATCTCCCTAGGTTTGTTTTCGGCAGACATTATTTTTGTTGAGAAATAAGAGGTTTTGGCGGCAAGGATTGCGATCTTGTAGTCGGCGAGTGATTTCAGATAAAGGGATTTGCGTGAGGGACAGTAATTTTTCCTCCAGTGCCTTTCTGCCTGTCGAGCGGACTGTTTTAGTTCTTTTAGGTGGTCATTGAACCACCTGTTAGACTCCTTTGGTCGCCGGACAGAGATGCGACGCAGGGGAGCCACTGAGTCACAGCCTCTAGCCAACCAGGTGTTAATAGTGTTGGCTTGGGAGTCGGACGAGAGACCAGAGAGAGACGGGGTAGAATTCTGAAGGTGAGACGTCAGGGTGGGAAAGTCAACTCGATTCCAATTCCGCGCCCAGGTGTTTTTGGCGTGGGGGACTTTGGATATCAGGTTGAGAGAGACGGAGAAGGAAATAAGGGCATGGTCGGACCAAAGACAGGGGGAGACCGTCACCGGGGAAACTGGAAGATTAAGAGACCAAACCTGGTCAAGGGTGTGACCACAAGAGTGAGTGGGGACAGAGATGTGTGGTATAAAATTTAAAGATGTGAGAGTCTCTGTGAATTCTTTCGAGGCTGTACACTCAGAAGGGTCCGAGGGCCAGTAGTTGAAATCCCCTAGTACCAAGACCGATGCATAGTTGACCACCATGTTGGCCAGTAGGTCTTGAAAAGCCGGCAAGAACAGAGGCAAAGACTGGGGTATGTTGCCAACAAGCCCTTGCACAAGAATCCAGTTTTGATGCCAAGAGCTTTAAGAGGAACAACACAGAATTTCAAAGCCACTAAGGACACTTCACTTGTTAGGTTATTTTTACTGCCTAACCCAAGTCTAAGGTTTCACAGTTGGGCTTAGCCACTATATTGGTTCCTAAAATTCTTGAAGGGGCAAGGCTGAAAGCAGTATCTGGGCAGGGATACTGCTCCTTCGAGTGTTTATCTGTCACCAATAAGCTTAAGGACAACAGCCCGTTAGTTGGTCACCTTATATACCACCCACCCGGCAACACATCTACTTTTGGTGAACATCTATCTGACCTGATGGCCCATTGCGCACTCAAAGACACTAACCAGATAATTCTGGGGGATCTCAACCTACGTTGGAATGAATCCAACAACATGCTAATCCAATCGCTCAATACTCTCCTCTGTGACCTCTGTGACAATAACCTCTCCCAACATTGCTCCGAAGAAACTCACAACAAAGGAGCGACCTTGGATGCCATCATTGCCCACCAAGACACAATTACAATCGACAACATCACTCCCAGTTGACTGGTCGGATCATCACATGATCTTATTCCACATCAACCAAAGAGTCTTGTCCCTGCCTTCATTGCAAGACCCCCCAAATGGTCCATAAATCTCTCCCAGATTCCCCTGGAAGTCATGGAAGATAGGCTAAAGCTGCTCCTACCCAGAGACAAAGCTCTATCCACAACCGAACTTACCTAACTCTATAACACTAATACGGTAAACCTTCTTGACCAACTAGCACTGTTGAAACAAAGAAAAAACCGAGCCATTCCGTCCAGATCTTGGTTCGACTCTGATACTAATGAAGAAAGGAGACAACTAAGAGCTGCAGAAAGACAATGGAGAAGCGTGCCCACTATCTTCAACTGAGACAAACTCAGAACTATCCGGAAGAAGTACAACAATCATATTAAGAACAAGAAATCCATGTATTTCCGCTCTGCTCTGAACAGCGCAAAAAACAGACCCAAGGACCTCTTCAGTATTATTAGACAGCAAACTTCCAAACCGGATTTCTCCCTGGAGCAGGCCTCCAAAGAACATTGCGACAACTTTGCCAACTTCTTCAATGATAAGGTTTCCATGATCGAGCGCTCTCTGGTTATCAACTGCTCTCCCTGGCCATATAGCAGCACAGGGATGCTTGGTTGCGCTCCACCACCAATTACTAAATCCTGGTCACTCTTCCAGCCCATTCTAGAAGAGAAAATAGTTAAACTTATCTCCACCTCTAAACCTTCATCTCACACCCTAGACCCTCTTCCTGCTCTACTCACCCAAAAACTGAAACTCTCTCCAGCCCCACTGTGGTGCAGTATTATTAACAGCTCCTTAAAAACCGCCTGAAAGTGGGACCAGTCACCCCATTGCTAAAATAAACAGGCCTGGATATAAATGACTTAAACAACTTCAGTCCCGTCACCAACCTTCATCTCCTTTCCAAAATACTAGAAAGATGTGTACTCCAACAACCAACACAGCACTTGGACAATACCAACCTCCTCAACTCACAACAGTTAGGATTTAGGAAAGCGTGCAGCACGGAAACTGCAATCCTCAACATAATTAATGACATACACAAATCACTGGACTCAGACCAATGCTGCCTTCTCATTCTCCTCGACATATCGGCAGAATTCAACACAGTTAACCATATTCTTCTCCTCAAAGCCCTTGAAGAAAGGGCTGGGCTAGATGCTGTGGTCCTCAATTGGTTCTCCTCATTCCTGCACAATCGCTCCCAAAGAATCAAAATCAGAAGCTTTGAGTCCGAACTTCATCCAGTCAAAAGGGGAGTTCCCCAAGGATCAGTGCTCTCCCCACAACTCTTCAACATTTACATGGAACCCTTCTCCACCCTACTCAGGAAAGCTAACATCCCCTTCCACCACTACGCGGACGATACCCAAATCTATCTGGAAATCTCCTCCTCTAAAGACATTCACAGACTTAATGAAACACTAAAGGAAGTTCAACCCTGGCTGTCAAGCAACCATATAAAGTTGAATCCTGACAAAACTGAATTAATCCTCATCTCGAACAAAGAAGAGAACCCACAAATGATCGAATGGCTAAAAGATATTGACGTGCTCAATTGGAACCTCACCCTAGCGGACTCCGTCAAATCATTAGGCATCACGCTTGACTCCAAACTAGACTTGACCAAACATATCAAGATCTCGGCAAAGAGCGCCTTCCTTAATCTGAAGCTACTAAGCAAAATAAAACCTTTCATTCCACCCAATGATCTCAAACACGCCACCCAAGCATTGGTGCTGTCAAGACTTCACTATGGGAATGCAATCCTCTCTGGAATACCCAAAATTCATCTTGCCCCTCTGAAAACAATCCTCAACGCGGCTGCCAGAATGGTCACTGGAATAAAGAAATTTGTGCACATCTCTCCGGCACTAAAATAACTCAAATGGTTACCAATAGAAATGCGGGCAAACTTTGGAACAGCCTGACTTACCCACAAAGCCCTTCACACTGGCAAACCTGAATATCTAGCGTCCAAACTTAAAAAAGCAGGTCAGAACAGGAACCTCAGAAGCTCTAACACCTTACTTCTGATCCCACTAGAAACTCGAAAACAAAAAACCATGGACCGGTCCTTTGCCGGAAATGTGCCCCCCACATCAGAACTATTCCTTCCTTCCCTAAATTCAAAAGTCAGTTCCAAATCCTGGTTCTTGACCGCTCCTTAACTATCAGATAGGAGCAGCCTGGAATGTCTTAAGAGATTCTGCTCCCCTCCCGGATGGGGAATGCCAAAACCCTGTAATGGATCTCTCCTTCTTCCTCCTACTATGATTCGTATCCTGAATATCTCGTTGTATTGTATTGTGTTTTGCTATGTTTGCTTTCTTTTGCACCGCTATGTAATTATGTGAAGCGCTCCGATACCTTCCGGTCAGGCTAGCGATATATAAAACTTCCTAAATAAATAAATTAAAAAAATCTTCCCAGTGAGAAGCCGTTGCATCCTTCTGGGGAAGCCTCAAAATCTTGTTCCAGTCCGGAGGTTGAAAAAAATGTTGAACGATCTAATTTAAAATTTGTCCGACTGCCATATATTCAATGACACTTGTAAAAAGGAGAATGGGATAACCATTTCATTTGTCATGTAAAACCTTTCTATCAATCTCTAAAGCTGCCCCTCCATCTCACAAACTTCTTAGTTCCTATCATAGTTCTTATCATTGCTGCAGCGCACAGGTCATCGGGCAGTTTTTTTAACATTAGGTCAATCGGGCCATTTTCTGTGTGCAGACCACAGTAGTCAGCTTTGACTTCTTCAAGTCTAGGTTCCCTTCTGCCTTTTTAGACCCAGTATCAAAAACTGGAGGTCAGCCACTTGACCCTTGGAGAGCAGTTCCAGTACATGGGTTCAGCAGGAGTTGGAGTTCTTGAGTTTCTTTCCTACATTATTGAGAAATTTCAGTTTTTGAAATCTTCATGTGCACTCTCCTATTAAAAAGGATAAGCTGAGAAAGTTGTAATTTGTGCGGTGAAGCATTCCTGCCCCCCTTCAAGGTGGCTAATCCCTCCTAAGAGGTCACTCTTGACACTTTTTCATCCTCCTTACTGTCATCAGCAAAGATATTGTTTACAGAGGGTCAGTCCCTAACAGAAAGTCTAAAAAGTGTCTCTGGAGCAGGGTTACTTGGAAAAATCAGTTTCTTCTCATGGGGACTTACACTTTTACAAAGTTCCTTTTCCTCTAAACCTAATCAAACATCTACTTTTATCACTGACTTAGAGTTATAATAAGTGGAAAGTAACTTGGATTGTAGGTTATATCATTTTCTCGGTACACAGACAAAATATCGATTTTTAAATATCGATATACAAAAATATCGAAGTTTAAATATCGATGGGACAAAATATCGAAGGTAAGTAATATCGACAGTCTTAATATCGATATTGGTATGATATCAGTAATATCGAAGTTGTAAATATCGATGTCAATAATATCGAAATTAATAACTTTGATGTTACTAATATCAATTTTTAAATACATTTAGTGTATATTATATTGTATTTATTATGTTTTATTATTTATTTTTAATGTAATTTGATTAAATATTGTCTTTTACTACTGTAGCGGGTTGTGGGTTTATAGGGGAATAGGGTGGGAAGTAATTTAATTATGTTAAATTAATTTTTAATTAGTAGGAATTATTAATTAATTAATTGAGAAATAATTTTTTATTATTTTTAATTAATTGATTAATTGATAAATATGTTCTGTAGCGGGTTATGGGTTTATAGGGGAATAGGGTGGGAAGTAATTTAATAATAATTAATTAATTGATATATGTTTGTACATATTTTAATTAATAATTAATTGGTAATTAATTTCTATTAATTAGTTAATTAATTAATATAATTTTGTACATATTTATAATTATTAATTAGTTGGTAATTAATCAATATTAATTATTTAATTACATTAATTATAGTAATTTTTTATATATATCATTTATTGTTATTCTTAATTAATTAATTGGGAAAAATAATATTAATTATTAAATTGAATTAATTACAGCAAATGTGCTAATATATTTACTTTATTGTTATTGTTAATTAATCATTAATTGGTAATTAAATAATATTAATTAATTTTGGGTAAAGGAGTATTTTTAGGGTTCAGGGTCAGTTTTCAGTTTTTGGGTAAAGGGGTATTTTTAGGGTTCTGGGTCAGTTTTCAGTTTTTGGGTAAAGTGGTATTTTTAGGGTTCAGGGTCAGTTTTCAGTTCATGGGTAAAGGGGTATTTTTAGGGTTCAGGGTCAGTTTTCAGTTTTTGGGTAAAGGGGTATTTTTAGGGTTCAGGGTCAGTTTTCAGTTTTTGGGTAAAGGGGTATTTTTAGGGTTCTGGGTCAGTTTTCAGTTTTTGGGTAAAGGGGTATTTTTAGGGTTCTGGGTCAGTTTTCAGTTCATGGGTAAAGGGGTATTTTTAGGGTTCAGGGTCAGTTTTCAGTTTTTGGGTAAAGGGGTATTTTTAGGGTTTAGGGTCAGTTTTCAGTTATTGGGTAAAGGGGTTTTTTTAGGGTTCAGGGTCAGTTTTCAGTTTTTGGGTAAAGGGGTATTTTTAGGTTTCAGGGTCAGTTTTGGGGTTTTGGGGTACAGGGATATTTTTAGGGTTCAGGGTCAGTTTTGGGTTTTTGGGGTACAGGCGTACATGGTAAAAACAAAAAAATATTACATTAAATCAAATAAATTACATGATAAAAATTAAAATTACATTAAATTATTAAGTGTTTTATTTATTTTAAATGTATATGTATTAGTTTTAATTCTGTTTTAATATTTTTATTTAATATTTGTAAAATTATATGTATTTTAAAATTATTTTTACATTATTATTAATACATTTAAAAAAACAATATTTTTGATTCCGATATTTTTGTACTACGATATTATTTTTTCGATGTTTTTGTACTTACCTTAATGAAGATAGGATTCCGATATTTTTGCTGTCGATATTTTTGCTCCGATATTTTTGCATTTCGATATTCTGTCTGTCGATATTATGTCAGACATTCCATTTTCTCATGTGATGATACAGAAATCAGTAAATATTCATACGTAGGACTATTTATGGAGAAAGTAGCTTTACCTTTATAGTAACAAACAGCCTGAACATGCTTTTCCTTGATATCTAGTGTGTCCAACGTTTTTCACACACTCATCCTGCAAGCTAGAGCGAACATTTTAGGGCTGACTGCACTTAGAGATACAACTGAGCTTTCCTGTGTGACAAAGCACTTTTGCCAAAGCCCACATAACACATTAAAATCAATCCCAATGTTGCAATTACTGCATGAATTTATCATGGCCTTACTGGAGAGATAATATACCAATTACAGGAATCAGATTTACAGTACATGCTCTGTGACCTTGTTTAGCAGATTCATTGCATATAGAGTCGTGTTGAGACCACTACATAAGTATGTCCTTAAGGTTATAATACCTGTAGTTACCATTATAATGGTTATCTGTAATCCCAGATTGCTGAAGGGAGGGTCTAGTTGGGTAGAGCAAGGGTGTTCCCAAGCATTCATCCAGGTATTATGGCGCATTCCCAGAGTTACCGCTAGTTGTATACCTGGGAATGCATTGAAAAGCTATGCCCCCCCACTGAATGTGTAAGGCAGAGAAATAACTCTCTTTATCCTTGCTTTTTCCTCTTTCTACATGTGCTGTATTCTGCATTGGCGCTAGGCTGTACAATGTTCACCCGCCCAGGCAGATAGCTGGAATGTGCTGTATAATGTTAAAAACATTTGTATGTAAAGATGAATTTCAGGGACTTTATCCTGAGAAACATTCAACAAGGTTTTACCTGATGGATTTGCCCTGAAAGTGTTAACACATACCACAATACAACATTACATTTGATATAGGTGTGTGCTCCTACTACTGGCTGTTCATGGTGAGGGTCAAAGTGATTTCAGTAGAATTTCCAATGCAAATGATCAATTATACAAATACGTTTCGTCTGTCACATAGGACTGTTCTTTACACCAAAAAATAGTAGTGGTGCAAAGCGAATTTCGAGCTAAAAATGCGAGCTTCATAAAAAGGTGTCTGTGCAACTTTGAATGAACTCTTGAAAGTATTCCCCTTTTATAATTCCGACTCCAATTACGGCAATTGCACATCTCTTGACAGTACTACTTTAAAGTACACCATTCCGTTTTTTATATCATTTTAAAAGCGCTTTTAAGCTGGACCAAAAATTGAAGAAAGCAATTTGACTGCTTTTAACCGACCAGATGTGTCAAATCCGAAGTATATCACACAGGAAATGGCAGGCATGGGCCAAAAAGGCTTGATGAAATGTGACACATTTTGAAAAAGTTTAAAAGTCCACTGATATCTATGATGAAACCTGAATGTTTTGGAAAAAAAATAAAGTGATTTTCAAAGATTGGGTATTTACACGAATCTATCGCCTGTCTAAGAAAAGTTGCCAGCGGCTACTTTGTTTTTGTGCTTCAAAGTTTGGTTACTCTTTTGATGAACAAACGCAAAATGTAAGAAGAAATCACTAATTTTACATTTATAAAATATATCAACGCAAAAATATTTAATTTCTGTACATAAACCTCAAGAAACAATGCTATGTGTTTAAATTCTGAGAACGAGAAGATATAGACCATATTTAGGTGCTAGTTGAAACTAGAGAAACAGGCATGAACTATATGTTTCTATTCGTAAAGGTTTGTGAGGAGCTAATGACCACAGTGCTAAGCAAGAATCAAAGATGTACGCCTATTCATTGAACTACTGTTTGAACCAATTTTTCAAAAACAATGTGCATCAAATCACTTGCACGACATGTGTGGTGGCCACCGAGGTGCAGTTATCATGTAAAGGGGCTCAGTGCATATCAGTGTGGTGCATGATAAAGTGTGAGACAAGCACACAGTTTATGATTATCAGCATGCTGGTAGCTTTAAACAGCTCTGCAGGTCTCCTCTTGGTATTTCTTATGCTATACTCATTTGAGATGTCATCAGTGATGTCATTTCATGAGTGACATAATATGTGAGGTCATAAGCAGTGCATTACGGCACCATAAGTTATAGTTAGTTGAGGCAACTATAACGGATCTGACTTTCTATGGTTTTGTACGAGTGAAATCTGAGCCTAACAATAACATCCAAATAACCTTTGTTTTTTTCTGTGAATTTCTAATTATTCTTTTTTATGTTGTTTCCTAGCTAATAACGTTCCTGTAACCTTTGGTTTTTTTAACTGAATATCTCAGGATTTTACATTTTTTATTTCCCAACTATAACCTGTAACTTATGAGAGTGAGTGTGTTAGTGTCTGAGTAGGTCTGTAAGCGGGTGTATAAGTGTCTGAGTGACTGTCTCGATGGGTCTGTGAGTGGGTGTGAGAGTGTCTTAGTGAGTCTGCAGGTGCCTTCATGAGTATGTGAGTCAGTCTGTGAGTGACTGCATGGGTGTCTCAGTTGGTCTGTGAGTAGGTGTGTTAGTGTCTGAGTGGGTCTGTGAGTGGATGTGTGAGGGTCTGAGCGGGTCTGTCATTGGGTGTGTGAATGCCTGAGTGTGTGAATGGATGTCTAAGTGCATGTTTGGGTGTGTCATTACTGTGTGAGTGACTCGGCCATAAAGGAAATGCACCTGCCCTTCTATCCAACAAGAGTCCAAAGTTTTACACAAAATAGCTATGCAAGTGGAAAACGTTATACTGGTTAATCAGTAAATGCTACCTCCTTGTGTAATTGTCCAGTATGTATTCTACACAGCTGCATAATGGAGCACAACGAAATGCCACCACTGACCTTGTGTGCGCTTTAGCAATGTGATTGTTCCTGGAGTTTATTTATCCAGAAAGAAGTATTAATATGAATCCTCCTATGGAGAAGACAACAAGACTACAAAGAGGTAAACACCAACAAAACAAGGGTCTTTCCTCTTAACTATAAGAAGTGCTTCTTTATTTGGTGGAAATGTCCTCATATTCCTTTGCATCAAGAACTCCTCACCAATATTGTCAAGAAACACTCTCAGGGCCACTTGTTAAGCTGTCCATTATCTTGACAAAACTCAGGAAGACCTTTGCATACTACTGAAGTGGACGGGGCCAAACAGGCAAAGCTTCCAAGTGATTTACACATTTGTATACTCGTATAATTTAAAGTGTGAACCATGGACTTTGCTCCCACCAGGATAGCACAAGAAAAAACCCAATCAGCACAGTCACATACAGATTACACTCCAGTAGATCAATGATGCACTCATGTTCACGAAGGTTTCAGATCGTCTTTCAACTTGAAATTGCAGAGAAAACATACTTGATTTAGAATCATTTACAGAACTAGGGCTTCTAAGAGTGCACCTGCTATATGTATATTTGCAAATGTCTCCCACTGAGGTTTAATTCCTGGGAATGAGCCTTAGGAGCAAAACAAAACCTAATGGGGGAGGGAGAGCATGGCATATTTTGGCCCGGGCCCCGGGTTTAATTCAAAATAACACCCCTCAGTTTCTGCCCTGCATGGGTAAGTATATATATGTATGTATATATAAATATATATATATATATATATATATATATATATATATATATATATATATATATATATATATATATATATATATATATATATATATATATATATATTTATATATATATATATATTACCTACTGGCGGTCGCCAGTAGGTAGTTATAGTTAGGACCTAGTTTCCATAGGAAATCTGCAACATTCTATTGGGAATAACTTGGCGTCGTTTGATGAATCTTCGTGAATTTCTCAAAGAAGATGGCCCGCTCCGCTCCACTTCTTCTCTGAAAGTTTTGGGGGGATTCGTGAAGTGGGGGTTGAGAAAAAAGGGGGGTCCCAGAACGTGTTTTCCCCATGTTATTTTCCATAGGACGATTAGACACAGCTACCGCCCGAATGGCTGCACAGAATTACATTAAATTTGGCAAAATGGTAGAGTCTGTTACGCAGATCGGCCTTTTGTTTAAATGGAGTAAATCCTTTCAGTAGTTGTTCAGAAAATTAAGTTTACATTTTTTTAAACATATATAGGCGCGCACAGTGCGCGCACCAATGCGTGCGCGAGCTAAATTCTGATTTGCTGTTGGACGTCTGTCAACATTCGAATCGGTCGAAATCAGGAAGTGTTGGGCGTCATCTTGTCTTTGAGGCAGAAGGGAGCTCCCAAGAAAAGTGGGAAACATGAGAAGGGGCCAGGGTGGAGACCCCCTGACCCCCTAGGTCTTCTGAGGGGGTCCTGAAAGGACCCCAAAGGCCCCACTTTGTTTTTCTTTTTTTCAAAAAATCGGGAGGTGCGTGCACGGTTCACGCTCCCCATGAGATGAAAGAGTTTTGAAAACTAAATTGGAGAACATGAAAAGGAGGCAAGGTAGAGTCTCCCTGACCCCCTAGGCCTTCTCAGGGGGTCCCTGAAGGACCCTGAAGTGCATAAATATATATATTTTTTATAAAATTAGTTGCGAGGTGCACGCACGTTGCGTGCACCCTACAGCCGCCATTTTGTGTAGTTTCAGAAGAAAGTAAAAAATGAAAGCGGAGAACCTGGTGAAGGAGGCAGCGAAGAGTGTCCATGACCCCCTAGGCCTTCTCAGGGGGTCCCTGAAGGACCCCTAAAGGCCAAAAAAAGGTATTTTTTAAGGTAAGAAAATCGCGAGGTGCGCGCACGGTGCAAGCACCCCAAGGCAAAAGTGAGTAAAAAACAATAGTGGAGAACGTGGTAAATGAGGTAGTGAAGACACTCCCTGACCCCCTAGGCCTTCTTAGGGGGCCCCTGAAGGACCCCTGAAGGCCCAAATTTCTTTTGATTTTTATAAAAAAAATTGAGGGTGTGCAAACGGAGCACGCACGCTGAAAAAAAAAAAGATTAATAACAACTATGACTGCTATTTATTGATTCAAGTTGTAGACTATACTGTTCAACTTTAAGCAAATCATAAAAAGTTGTTGTGCCACTGCATATTAATGGTTACAGTCAATCCATTATAATATACAAAGACAGTTTGTGAAAAATAATTATATATGAAATAAAAAAAATAATACAATAATGAGCATGTTAAAAACTTTTCAAATTCACTGAAAAAACCATATGTTTCAGACCAAATATAGATAGAAATTAGCGTTTAAAAAACCTTGCAAATTTACTGAAAAAACCATAGGTTTCACACACGTTATAGTTAGGAATTAGCATTTAAAAAAACATTGAAAAATCACTGAAAAAACCATAGGTTTCACACACGTTATAGTTAGGAATTAGTGTTTAAGAAACCTTGCAAATTCACTGAAAAAAACATAGATTTTACACACGTTATAGTTAGAAATTCGCATTTAAAAAACCTTGCAAATTCACTGAAAAAACCAAAGGTTTCACACATGTTATAGTTAGGAATTAGCATTTAAAAAACCTTGAAAATTCACTGAAAAAAAACATAGGTTTCACATATGTTATAGTTAGCTGGACATTTCACTCATACAAAACCTTTGTAATTCCCCTGTTATAGTTAGTTCAGCTAACTATAACTCGCACGACCGCAATGCACTGCTGATGATGTCACATATTACATCACTCATGACATGGTCACTGACATCACTCATGACATCACTGTAATACTGTACCTTGAATGGTAAATGGCTTTTGTCATTTTACAGCTCGGCAAGGACAGCACTGTGCTAGTTCTATGCTTAAAGACTTTACTGTAGAAATGGCAAAAGACTTTGTCCTTTTCTATCTCGGCGTGGATAGCACTTTGCTAATCCTATGCTTAAAGACTTTGATAGAAAAACAGACATTTGAGGTAAGCAGATCTAGAGTGTCGCTGGTGCTGAGAGTGCTCTAACAGGAGCTGCTTTCCTCCTAAACTTGAGAACTACCCGGAGTTCTCTCCTTCTTTTTTGCATATATATATATATATATATATATATATATATATATATATATATATATATATATATATATATATATATATATATATATATATATATATATATATATATATATATATATATATATATATATATATATATATATATATATATATATATATATGTGTATATATATATATATATATATATATATATATATATGTGTATATATATATATATATATATATATATATATTCACTGAAAAAACCATTGGTTATAGACCATATATAGTTAGGGATTAGCATTTACAAAACCTTAATTTACTCGCACAAAACCATAGAAATTCGCATATATAGTTAGTTGCAATAACTCTATATCGCGCACCCGCAATCCACTGCTGATGATGTCACATATTACATCATTCATGACATGGTCAGTGACATCACTGATGACATCACTGATGACATCTCAAATGACATCACTGATGACATCTCAAATGACATCACTGATGACATCACTGATGACAACATCCAGTGACTGTATGTTTCTGTAAAGTTAAAATATGTCTTACATATTGAAGAATGAGTGGATGTATAAGTGTTTGGATGAAGGATTTAGTAGGTGCATGACTGACTGTATGAGAGAATGATTAAATGAGTCTCACTGAGTGCATGGGTTAGTGACTAAACTGTCTTAATTTGTGCATCATTATTTCTGTAGTTCTGTAAACTGCTGCATGTGTTGATCAGTAGCTATATGAGTAACTATATGGGTTATTGATTGGTTGCCCAAATATTTGTATGGGAGAGTGAGTGTGTGTGTGGGGGTGGCTGGGAGGTGTGTGACTCTGTGCATAGATGTGTGAGCAGTTGATTCACTAGATGTATGGGTTCAAAAGTGCATGTGGAAACAGCTGTATGGGCGGTTGACTGTCTGCATGAGTGTATTGGTGAGTGATTGGATTTCTCAGTGCTACATATCAAAGTAAGTACATATGTAAAACACAGTACATGTAAGAGTTGACATATATAAATAACTGTGCATAAGAGCCAGTGAATGTGTGAGTGGCTGTATGGATCATTGTGAACTTGTATCATTGATTGTATAAGAGAGTAAATATGTGTTAGTAAATGTTTGATTAAGTAAGGTGTGTATAACTGTATAGTTGAGGAAATGGAGGTTTGATTGATTCTTTGCATGACTGACTAGGTGTGTGAGTAACTCCATGGATGAGTGACAGTCTGTGAGTGTCTGTTTACACTGATTGTATCTAAGGTTATATTAGAGTCTGAAGAGGTTCATCGTATTATCACATGAATGATATCATCAGTGATGTGATCAGTAATGTCAAATGAGATGTTATCAGTGATTTCATCAGTGATGTCATTTGAGATGTCATCAGTGATGTCATCAGTGATGTCATTTGAGATGTCATCAGTGATGTCATTTGAGATGTCATCAGTGATGTCATCAGTGATGTCACTGACCATGTCATGAATGATGTAATATGTGACATCATCAGCAGTGGATTGCGGGTGCGCGATATATAGTTATTGCAACTGACTATATATGCGAATTTCTATGGTTTTGTGCGAGTAAATTAAGGTTTTGTAAATGCTAATCCCTAACTATATATGGTCTATAACCAATGGTTTTTTCAGTGAATTTTCATGGTTTTGTAAATGCAAATTCCTAACTATATATGGTCTATAACCTATGGTTTTTTCAGTGAATTTCATTGGTTTTTTAAAAGCTAATATCTATAGCTGTAAAATATATTCTTTATTACGTGACGTATCACATAGCCACGTGAGGCGCCTCATGACGCGTCGCATAAACGTGACGTATCGTCTCTGCAGCGCAAACAAAACCCGTAACGTAAGCGCGCCAGAGCACGCTTACAGATATATATATTTTTTTAAACCTTAATTAGACAAAATCCACACGTGCACATATCTTGAGGCCTTGCAAAGGCATATCAAACAAACAGTCCCTACAATTTTGCCAAGTTTGGTGGAAATCTATTCCTTTAAATTTTATTTTACTGTTTCTCTTGGTTTTCCCCTTGTTACGCTTACCGGAACGCTACCCGGTACGCAAACCGGACGCTCTAAAAACACAAGATGTCGGACTCCCGTTACGCTGCCGGTTAGCTGCCCGGTTGGCGTACCGGGAAGCGCCTCTACCGCGAAAAATCGCAAATATTTTTTTTCTTTTGCCCCGCGGGGCACTTTAATATCCCCCTCATCAATCCTAGGGGGTCAGGAGGGGTCTACCTTGCCCCCTTTCCTTCATTTCCCCCTTCGTTTTTCACCACCTCTTGTCTCTCGATCCTACCGAGAGACAAGATGGCGGCCGCTCCGGACTGTTTACAATGTTGACAGCCAATCAGCTTCTCCTCAGACTCCCGTTACGCTGCCGGTTAGCTGCGCGGTTAGCTGCCCGGTTCATGTACCGATTTGCGCCTCTACGCCAAAAAATCGCAATTTTTTTTTTTGCCCCGCAGGGCACTTTAATATCCCCCTCATCAATCCTAGGGGGTCAGGAGGGGTCTACCTTGCCCCCTTTCCTTCATTTCCCCCTTCGTTTTTGCCTCCTCTTGTCTCTCGATCCTACCCTTTTTTCTCGCCCCCCCCTTGACGGAACCCCCCCAAATTGTCAGGAGCTGCTCAGAAACAAAATGTGCCATTTTCCTGAAAATATCAGCCGATTCCGTCCACAAACGCCAAAGTTATTAGACATAGAATTTTCAAAAGTTCCATAGAGAAAAAATCCTAACTATATATACCTACTGGCTATCGCCAGTAGGTAATATATAAAATATATATAAAACATATTTAACCTTTACAGAAACACACATTCACCGGATGATGTCATGAGTGATGTCATGAGTGATGTACCTTGAGATATAATCAGTGATATCACAGACCATGTCATGAGTGACGTAATATGTGACATCATCAGAAGTGTATTGCGGGCGCACAAGTTATAGTTAGCTCAACTAACTATAACAGCCGAATATATATATATATATATATATATATATATATATATATATATATATATATATATATATATATATATATATATATATATATATATATATATATATATAAATAATTCACTGAAAAAAACATAGTTTTCACACCAGTTATAGTTAGGAATTAGCATTTAAAAAAACTATTAAATTCACTGAAAAAACCAAAGGTTTCACACCAGTTATAGTTACCTGGAAAATTTACTGACATAAAACCATTGAAATTCCCACGTTATAGTTAGTTGGACTCACTATAACTTGCGCGTGTAATGCACTGCTGATGACATCACATATTACATCACTCATGACATGGTCAGTGACATCACTCATGACATCACTGATGACACCATCCAGTGAATGTGTGCCTTTCTGAAAAATAAACATGTTTTATATATGTATATGTAAAGGTCAATGGAAGAATAAATGTTTAAATAAGTGTCTTAATGGATGTTTTTTAAAAAAAAAATGATTAGTTAACTGGCTTATTAAGTGTATCTTAGTGAATACATATATTAGCGAGTAATTTTTAAATATTTAACTATATGTATCGGTGTTTCACTTTGTGTATAAGTGGCTGCATGGGTTGGTGAGTACCTACATGTGTTTGTATATTGGTTATTAGATTTTTTTTTAGTATCAGTATGAGTGTCTGTATGGTTTGGTGGGGGTATTACTTAGCACATAGGTGCATCAATGACTGACTCACTGTTTGTATGTGTTTTGAAGACAGCATATGTGTAGGATTGTAAGGGACGATGAGTGTGTATATGTGTATGTTAGTGAGTGAATGACTGTCTCACTAGTGTCTTTATCAGTAACTACATATGTTTTAATCTAGTATATGTGAGTATTGGTGTATATAAGTGAGTATATGTGAGAGTGAGAGATAGAAAGAGTTCTTGTTTAAATAAGTATGTGTTTCTATAAGTGATTGTTTAAGAGAGTAAGTATGTGTAAGTTTCCTTAGAAGTAAGGTGGTAGTGTTTGTATGGCTGTATATGCAAAAAAATGGATGTTCAATATTTTATTTGCATGTGTGAATATGTGTGTGAGCAACTTTTGGAAGACTGTCGGTGTGTTAACGGATGTATAGGTGTCTCACTACATATGATGAGTGAGTATATGTATGACTGACTATATAGAACTGTTGGTGAATGAGTGGATGTATACGTAAATGTTGTATTTACTAAATTGGTTGTTGTAACTGGTATAGGTATCTCCACTTTTTTGAAAATGTTAGTTTCTATTTTTGAATATGTGTTTCAAGGGTTACTTTACAGTGAAAGGAGGTCAGTCTCTCTGTCACAAGGATGGTGTCATCAGTGATGTCATGAGTGATGTCACTGACCATGTCATGCGTGATGTAATATGTGATGTCATCAGCAGTGCATTATTACCACAAGTTATAGTGAGTCCAACTAACTATAACGTGGGAATTTCAATGGTTTTATGTCAGTAAAATTTCCAGGTAACTATAACTGGTGTGAAACCTATGGTTTTTTCAGTGAATTTAATAGGTTTATTAAATGTAAATTCCTAACTATAACTGGTGTGAAGCCTATGGTTTTTTCAGTGAATTTCAAAGGTTTTTTTAATGCTAATTCCTAACTAAAAGTCTATCTTTGAGTAAGACTGTTAGCGCTCTAGTTGTTCTTTAGAACACTCTGGTACATACTATCATTTGTCTATAGTTGTGCTACATCTGGCTGATATTTGGGCTACATTTGTATTTTTTTGTCTCTGGTGGCCATCTTTGGGCTACATTGGGCTACATTGGGCTACATTTGGGCTACATTTGGGCTCTAAAATATATATAGCCCAATGTAGCCCAATATATATTTTTTAAAAGTTAATTTTCTTAAAAGCAACTGGAGTATATATCTTGAGACATAGCAAACGCACATCGGGCTACCAGTCGTTACAATTTTTCATTTTTTTTTCTTTTTTGCCCTGGAGCGCTCCCGGTACGCGCCCCGGTGAGCGCCCCGGAAAGCGTAGTATTTTGAAGCGCCCCGGAGCGCGAACCGGGAAGCGTCCCGTTAGCGCCAATGTCGCGATCGAAAACAACATCGTGACGCATCTCGTAAGCGTGACCTATCGCGTAGCCGCGCGATGTGTCTTGTGACGCACTGCGTAAACGCACCCGGAAGCGCTCCGCGACGCGGCCCGGAGCGCGTAACGTAAGCGCACCGAAGCGCGTAACGTAAGCGCATCGGGTCATGTGACTTGAAAATAACACTTTCCATTGGTTCCTAATATTTTTTTTTCCAAATGAGGAAAGCCCCCACCTTTTTTCCTCATTCTTACTTTCTACTTTGAGAGAGCAAGAGCTATTTCTTTGTGAGAGACCAATAATGGCTACTCTACTTGCTTCTGCTGGTGCTCCAACACCACCACCACCACCACCACCAAAAGGACCACCACCACCTCTGCTTTTTAGTGGTGAGCAGGACGAAGAGGAGGAAGAGGAGCAGGAGAGACAGTTCTTACAAGAGCAACCCCACTCATCTCATGTAAAGGAGCACTACATTTGGCAATTCTTTACGTTTCCTGCAGGACTGAAGAAAGTTAATGCCCCTAAAGTAAAATGTCTAATTTGCAAGAACATCCTTTCACGTGGCAATCCTGCTAAAGAATATAACCACACCATGATTCGCAACATGGAAAGGTGGCACCCAAATAATTTGACCCAAGCACAGGTGAGAGCTATGGCTGAAAACCCACAGACCCCTCAGCCTAGTACCTCAAGTGCGGAATCATCTTTTGCAGCACCTGAAGGGCGTCAAATGGTGCCCAACATCCAAAGTAAATTCTCAAACTACAAAATAGTTTGTATTTATTGTGGGGCTACTATTGCTTATGGTGAAAAAAGTATCACCTTAATTAACAGAGCAGATGAAAACCACAAGTGCTCTCACAAACGAAAGCAATGATTCTTTACTGTTTTTTTTGCTCCTGTAGAGCCATTTTCAAATCCTTCTGTTTTTTTTCGAAGTACTAAAAAAACAAAAAAAATATACAATCATAAATAAGGGCCAAATGAAAATACCATTGATTTGCCCCCAAAATCGTTTTTTGAATAACATTTTATAAACACAGCAAGGATCCTATGTACAAGCACTCAATTTCACTACTGAATCCTCACTATTTCACAAAATACAAATCCTCTATCTTGCAAATGTTGATATCAAGCAATATCAAAAAGCAAGACACAAACCAGCAACAAAAAATCTCAGGACCTTATTTATGAAGGCCTTGCGCCACGAGTGCGTCCAATGTTAAAAGAGACGCACTGGTGCCACAAGGCAATCATAAATAAGGGCTAAATGTAAATACCATTGATTTTCCCCCAAAATCGTTTTTTGAATAACATTTAAGAAACACTGCACAGAACCTATGTACAACCACACAATATCACTGTTGAAACCTCACTGTTTCCCAAAATACAAATCCTCTATCTTGCAAATGTTCATAGTATGTATTATCAAAAAGCAAAAAACAAATCAACAGCAAACAAACTCAGGGCCTTATTTATGAAGGCCTTGCGCCACAAGAGCGTCACTTATTTCCCATGTTTAAAGTGATGCACCGGCTGCACAAGGCAATCATAAATAAGGGCCAAATGAAAATACCATTGATTTTCACCCAAAATCGTTTTGGAAATAACATTTTAGAAACACGGCAAAGATCCAATGTACAAGCACTCAATTTCACTACTGAACCCTCACTATTTCACATAATACAAATCCTCTATCTTGCAAATGTTGATATCAAGCATTATCAAAAAGCAAGACACAAACCAACAACAAAAAAACTCAGGACCTTATTTATGAAGGCCTTGCGCCACGAGTGCGTCCCATGTTAAAAGAGACGCACTGGTGCCACAAGGCAATCATAAATAAGGGCTAAATGTAAATACCATTGATTTTCCCCCAAAATCGTTTTTTGAATACCATTTAAGAAACACTGCGCAGAACCTATGTACAACCACTCAATATCACTTTTGAAACTTCACTGTTTCCCAAAATACAAATCCTCTATCTTGCAAATGTTGATATCAAGCATTATCAAAAAGCAAAAAACAAACCAACAGCAAACAAACTCAGGGCCTTATTTATGAAGGCCTTGCGCCACAAGAGCGTCACTTATTTCCCATGTTTAAAGTGATGCACCGGCTGCACAAGGCAATCATAAATAAGGGCCAAAAGAAAATACCATTGATTTGCACCCAAAATCGTTTTTTGAATAACATTTTAGAAACACAGCAAAGATCCTATGTACAAGCATTCAATTTCACTACTGAAACTTAACTATCTGCTTACAAATATTCTCCATAGAGCAAACAAGTCTATCTAAATTAAATAAATCATTACTTACCTTTACAAATGCTTTAGGAGATTGAAAACAGTGTCAGACACACACACCAATTTTTCTTTAGCAGAGCAAAAGGTGTGCACTCAATACACTGAAACCAAGACTGGCATAGAAAATCTCTAACTTTACACACATATGCCTTATTTCAACCAATCAAAAGTCTTCCCTCACTATTTTCAAACCAACACCCTTCCCCCTCTCAGACCTTTCTATCTGTTACTATAGCAACTCCCTCCTAACTGAACTCTCAGGTTCAAATGTTTATTCTACAATGTTGCAAATTAAGTCAGCAAGGATGTTTGACCTCTCAATACACCAGCTTATCTAGGGCATTATTGCTTTTAGTGACTTTTTCTTAACCATTCAAATTGCTTCTTACACACAACACAACCATGCACCCTAACTTTCTGTTTTCAACTAACTGAATCCACCAATCATTGCTTGTGATTCAACAGCAGGGAAACTCCACAATTATTTTTTTGTAAACTCCTACTGTTCCAACTGCCATTTCATTCCCACACTTCATCTGACTGCACCTGAACCTTCTCACATCATGTATTCTGTATGGATTATTGGACATAGCTACATCCACTGGGCTCAAAGGTATGCAGCAAGCAGAAATTATCACAACCTTGATTTATCAAATGTGGAAATTAAGTGGATTGGCCAGAGAGGATTGAGATGTCATCAATTGATACCATTGGTGAAAACCTTTTTGCATCTGCCAAACCCTGACCTCTTAATAGTGCACTGTGGTGGAAATGATTTGGGCACTATGAGTGGGGTTGGTCTGGAAATGCTTTTAAAGGACACCTTTGATCAATTGATGACACTTTTTCCACAAACTGCCTTGGTATATTCCAATATATGCCAAAGACAGAAATGTAACTGGTCCAACCAATTTTGTCCACAATTTGAGGAAGCACAGAAACATGTGAATAAATCTGTTTCTGCTTACATGAGAGACTGTGGAATGGGTTCGATATACAATAATAACTTGCGTTACAACATGCAAGACATCTACAGAGGAGATGGTGTGCACTTCTCAGATGAGGGGAATAGAATATTCCTCCTGAATTTAAGACTGTGCATTGGAACCTACTTTTAGGTACCTAAATCAGCCACAGAACCCAAAAGCTCTTCTCAGAGCTACCCTACCTCTGATCATTCAAAATGTTTATCTTTTTCTAACTTTTTTCACTATTTTTCCCCAAAGTACGCTCCCTGGTAAGCTTACCGGTGCGCGTACCGAGCGCCCCCCCGCGAAATTTTTCCCCCAAAAAATTCATTTTTGGCCTATATGAGCGTCCTAAGCCCCCCTCAGAAAACCTAGAGGGTCAGGAAGTGACTACTGTGCTCCCTTCTACCCATTCCCAACGTTGTTTGTCCTCCATTTTGTGTCTCGATTCTACCGAAACACAAAATGGAGGACTACCGTAACGCTGCTGGTGCGCGTACCGGGGCGCGCACCGGTAAGCGCTCCCTAAACAAAGGTGGGAAAGTAATTTACAGCAAAACCACTGGAGACACTTTCATCTAATATAGAATAGGCCCAACTACATAGCAATCCTTACCATTTACCCAAATTTGATGGAATTCCATTGAGACATTTATGCTGTAGGCCTGACTAAATATCCTGAGGTAAATTACATGACAAAAACACATATGAAGTGTTAGAACTGACGACAAATTAAAATGTTACTTTCATTATCTACTATTATTTCATGACATTTGATTGGTTATGTACCTGAATATATATAAAGAAAGAGAGAGAAACACAGCCATTTTGACTACTACTTCCTGAAGTACATTTCAAGAGCATTTTCACTGACAACTTAAACTTCTTTTTGAAAGGTAAGATGTTATTTTAAAAACTGAAGTATGTTGTGCACTTTAAGTTAATTTGGAAAACATTTTCTGATAGTTATATACTATCCCTCTGTAATAGTTATAGAATAATATAGACTTCTCTGTTATAGTTATGGATGGAGTTAGGCTTGTCTTGTATAATTATGAATTTACTTAGGCTTTATCACACTTTTTTATATTTCTACTTCCAGGCTGATACCATACACTGCCCAAAGATAAAATCACTGTTAAAAAAACCAAAGTACCTGTCTGAACTTAAACCCAGCAGTGCCCTATCTCTACTGATGTATTTTTTTTAAATGCAAATTACAGCACAAAAATGGAAGGAGAGCAAAAACATTCCATCGAAATTGTTCTGGAGAGCAACAATGATAAAGTTATTGAACCCAATGACTAAGAATTCATGGATGAATCACGGGACTATGAACTACTTCAATGTGTACAATCAGTAGATTTCCTGATTCAAAAGGAGGACATTTCTGACAATCAAATATTAGAAGTTCTGTTAAATTTGGAAAAGGAATCTGAAAACTAAATTTATATTTAATAATTCAAAAATTGTTTGAGACATTATTCATTTTTATATGTATTTCTTAAACTAGTACCAAATTGATTATAATGTAAAGTCAGACTTAAAATATACTGTGCAACTTTTTTGTGTTACATAGTAAGTTTGCTCATAGTTACTTCCTTTCTCCCACTATATTATTGCCAATGTGTATTTAACATCTCTTTATCATCTCCTGCCTCCATATTGTTTCTGCTTTTCTGACAGACTACGCTATGAATTCCATATACCACAATAACTTCTGTAACAACATGCAAGATATCTACAAAGAAGACGGTGTATATTAAATTACAGACTCTGCATTGGTGCCTACATGTTGGTACTTAAATAAAAAAATAAAAAATAAACAAAAAAAAGAACAATTAATAAACATACAATATTTGAAAAGTTTATCATTCTTTTTTCCCCATAGTACGCTCCCCGGTCCGCTTCCCGGTGCGCGTACCGGGCGCTCCCTCCGCAAAAAAAAAAAAATATATTTTTTTTTTTTGCCCAGCGGGGCCCTTTTAAAGCCCCCACATCAAACCTAGGGGGTCAGAGAGGGTCTACTCTGCCCCCTTATGGTCATTTCCCCCTTTGTTTTGGCCACCTCTCATGTCTCGATCCTACCGAGACACAAGTTGGCGGCCGTTCCCGACTGTTTAGAATGTTTACAGACACCCGAGAGCCAATCAGCTTTCCATGCGCAAGTCGCGTGGCGCGCCCGGTGCGCTCCCCGGTGCGTGTACCGGTGCGCGCTTACAGATATATATTTTTTTTGAACCTAAATTACTCAAAATCCACTGGAGCACATATCTTGAGACATAGCAAAGGCACATCGGGCTACCAGTCCCTACAATTTTGCCAAGTTTGGTGTAAATCCATTCAGCCGTTCGGGCTAAAAATGAGGTCGACCACCCTATGGAAATTAACGTGGGGAAAACGCGTTTTGGGACCCCCATTTTATCTCGGCCCCCCCCTTGATGCATCCCCCCCCAAACTTTCAGGGAAGGACCGGAGCTTGACAAGGCCATTTTGAGGACATTTTCAGGCAGATTCGTCATTCGGCGCCAAAGTTATTCCAAATAGAATTTTGAGATTTAACATTGAAATAAATCCTAACTATAACTACCTACTGGCGACCGCCAGTAGGTAATATATATATATGTATATATATATATAACTCGCCAGTAGGTAGTTATAGTTAGGACCTAGTTTCCATAGGAAATCTGCAACATTCTATTGGGAATATCTTTGGCGCCAGTTGATGAATCTCTGTGAATTTCTCAAAGAAGATGGCCCGCTCCGCTCCGCTCCATCCCTGAAAGTCTCGGGAAGATTTGTCAAGAGGGGGCCGAGAAAAAACAGGGGTCCCAAAACATGTTTTCCCCATGTTAATTTCCATAGGACGATTAGACACGGCTACAGCCCGAACCGCTGAACGGAATTACACCAAATTTGGGAAAATGGTAGGGTCTGGTACGCAGATCACGCTTTTGTTTAAATGGTATAAATCCCTCCAGTAGTTGCTGAGAAAATTAAAGTTGAAATCAATTATATATCTATAAGCGCACACCGTGCGCACACCGTGCGCGCACCTTGCCGTGCACGACCTTCATGCTGATTGGCTGCCACTGCCTGTCAACACTCCAAAACAGAAATTGATGGCAGCCATCTTGTGCCTCAGTAGACTGAGGCACAAGAAAGCAGAAAAACAAACGTGTAGAACTAAAAAAGGGGGCAGGGTAGAAGCACCCTGACCCCCTAGGCCTGCTCAGGGGGTTCCACAGGGATTTTTTTTTAATAAACCTGGTCTGTTTTTTTAAAAATTACCCCCCCGGGGGACAAAATCGCGGGGGCATAGTGATAAAGAAGTGTGGGGGGTTCCCAATCCCCCCCACACTGCCCCGGGGACCGCCGCCCCCGGGGCAAAGCAACGCAGCCCCTTGGCGCATACTGGAGGCTCCAGGTGGGCTAGTTGGCCCCCAAGGACACCCAGTATGCAAGGGGAATTAGTTCCCCCTCTGCAAATGCGCCTGGGGCTGCGTTGTAGAGCAGTGTATAAAAAGGTGTGGCCTCATTACACCTTTCTGCAATGCCGCCCCCTGGCGCATACTGGAGGTTCCGGGTGGGCTAGTTGGCCCCCAGGGGCCCCGGGTATGCAAGGGGAATTAGTTCCCCCTCTGCAAACGCGCCCGGGGGCTGCGTTACAGAGAGTTGTAAAATAGGGTGTGGCCTCATTACACCTTTCGGCAATGCAGATCCCTGGCGCATACTGGAGGTTCCAGGTGGGCTAGTTGGCCCCCAGGGACCCCCAGTATGCAAGGGGAATTAGTTCCCCCTCTGCAAACACGCCAGGGGGCTGCATTGCAGAGAGGTGTACAAACATTTTTTATCAATTTATATTAAAAATATGTAATGTAATTTAAAAAATAATATATCTAAAAATAAAAAACTATAATGTAGTAAATCAGTATAAAAAATATAACAATTATTACATAAAAAAAATTCATTTACAAAACCATTGAAATTCACTTAAAAAACCATAGGTTTCAGCCACGTTATGGTTAGGAATTACCATTTAAAAAACCTTTGAAATTCACTTAAAAAACCACAGGTTTCACACCAGTTATAGTTATATTGGTTGTCCCTGGGGGCCAACTAGCCCACCTGGAACGTCCAGTATGCGCCAGAGGGCAGCATTGCAGAGAGGTGTAATGAGGCCACACCCTTTTTTACACCTTTCTGCAACGCAGCCCCCGGGTGCTTTTGCAGAGGGAGAACTAATTCCCCTTGCATACTGGGGTCCCTGGGGGCCAACAAGCCCACCTGGAACCTCCAGTATGCAACAGGGGGCTACATTGCAGAGAGGTGTAATGAGGCTATGCCCCTTTTTACACCTCTCTGCAACGCAGCCCCCGGGCGTGTTTGCAGAGGGGGAACTAATTCCCCTTGCATACTGGGGGTCCCTGGGAGGCAACTAGTCCACCAGGAGCCTCCAGTATGCACCAGGGGGCTCTGCTTCTTTGCCCCGGAGGGCGGCGGTCCCCGGGACAGTGTGATGAGTGAGTACATGTATGAGTGCCTTTATAGAACTGTTAGTGAATGACTGGATATGTATGCAGATTTTTGAAATACTGAATAGGTTGCTCTAACTGGAATTGGTATCACCATTTTTTTGAAAATGTTACTTTCTATTTTTGATCATGTGTATCAAAGGAGAGTAGGTCTGCCACAAGGATGATGTCATCAGTGATGTCATCAGGGATGTCATTTGAGATGTCATCAGTGATTTCATGAGTGATGTCACTGACCATGTCAAGAGTGACGTAATATGTGACGTCTTCAGCATTGCATTGCGGGCACGCAAGTTATAGTTAGCTAAACTAACTATAACAGGGGAATTTCATAGGTTTTGTATGAGTAAAATGACCAGTTAACTATAACTGGTGTGAAACCTATGGTTTTTTCAGCGAATTTCAAAGGTTTTTAAAATATTAATTCCTAACTATAACATGTGTGAAACCTATGGTTTTTTCAGTGATTATATATATAGATGAAAGGCGCAAGTGCAGGGCCTGGAAAACCAGACAACAAAAGTCAGCCACAACAACAGAAAAAGCGTTGGAACAAAAAGAACACAAAGAAACAGGGATCAGTACCAGCGCAGTAGTGAACCTAACCCCATTTGAACTCTCCGAAAATGACAAAAAGATTCTGGGCCTCGGTTTATCATACTGCCCTCCGTGTAATTTCAACTATGCAGATACTAGAATGGATGCTTTTAGATGTATTAGGAAGTTAAAGCTTAAGACATTCTTCCAACAACAACCTGTAAGGAAGAAAAATCCGACTGTTCCAAATAGTCCAACTCTCCTCAATGTTGATGATCGTACCAATTTTGAAGAAATATGGACTCTACAGGAGGAAGTGGTGACATCAAGACAAGTTCCTCTTGTTACCTCAAGAATAGATATCGCGACATGTGTGACCCCCTTCAAACCAAAATCAGTACTTCTTCCTATATCAACTCACGACAACATAGATGTCTATCAGGATTTGATCACAAAAGATCTAAAAAAGCTATATACAGCCACAAATAAAAAACACATAGTGATAAACAAAATGAACCATAGTTACTACGCATTAATAAAAAAACTGGAATCAGACCGCAACATTCTAGTCCGCCAAGCGGACAAAGGCGGAAATGTGGTTCTCTGGCCGAGGCAAATGTATATAGAGGAAGCTGAATCACAACTTAAGGATCAATCCTGTTATAAAAAGAGCAACCTGGGAGCTATAAAATTGGCATGGCAGGATCAAAATGCCAAACTGACTACATGGAGGAGTTCAAACTTAATCACCAAAGATGAATTTGGATTTTTGAAAAAAGAATTCCCGGTCATTCCAACGTTTTACTTACTTCCTAAAATACATAAACAAATTGAAAATCCACCAGGGCGTCCAATAATTTCTGCAATTACTAGTTCAACTGAAAACATGTCGTCCTACATAGACTACTTTTTGCAGGACAGTGTAAAAACTTTGAACTCTTATGTGCAGGACTCTTCAGATTTTATAAGGAAACTTAATGATGTGTCATGGAAGTCAGGGTGCATATTAATGACGTTAGATGTTTCATCTTTATATGCATCATTTCGACATCATGATGGTATAGCAGCGGTGAAATATTTTCTTAATAGACTTTCAATTAATTTTTCTGCACATAACACAATGCTTATTTCCATGATTAAAATCTGTTTAGAGCAGAACTACTTCCTGTTCAACAATCAAGTCTACCAACAGGTCCGAGGGGTTGCGATGGGGGCCTGTTTCTCTCCCAGCTTAGCATGCTTGCACATGGGTTGGTGGGAGGAACAGGTCCTCATGGGGAAACATCGCTTCATGATGGAAGAACATGTCCTCCTATACCTTCGATACATTGATGACCTGTTTTTAATCTGGCAGGGGACTCAAAAGGAGGCTGAACTTTTTGTCAATCAGTTGAACAATAATGATTTGAATCTAGAATTTACATCTAACATAAGCACATCCTCTGTATGTTTTCTAGATTTGGAAGTATACATAGAATCTGAAACAATAGCAACTAGGTTATATAGAAAGCCAACTGCTGGCAACACTGTCCTCCATGCAGCAAGCCAACATCCCCCTCATCTAATACGCAGCATCCCTTTCGGGGAGATGCTGCGCATTAGGAGAATTTGTAGCTCAGATGATGAGTGTTTGAAGGCTCAGGAGGCTAGTAAATCTCGCTTCCTTGCTAGGGAATATTCATTGAAGACAGTGGAAAAGGCCATGGCTCGCTCTATCAATATGACGAGAGCACAGGCACTAGTTCCTAGAACAAAGACAGCTGTTTCCTGCACCAAGACCAAATCAGAGTCATCTAGGGTCATAGTTACCTACAATAGACAACACAAGGAAATTCGCAAGGTTTTCAGCCGCAATTGGAACCTGGTAACCGGGGATCCGGTTATTGGGGAACTAGTTGGCAGAAAACCTGAATTTTCCTTTAGAAAATTCTTTTCAATGGCCGACAGACTGGTCAAAAACCATTTGGATCAACCATCATCCAAAACCTTTATGGCACTAAGCAAAGGTTTTAAAAAATGCTCAGTCTGCAAGGCTTGTAAGTATGGTTGTAGTAGAAAACAATATATGACTCCTTTTAAAACTGAACCTCAGTTTATTACAAAACAACTGACCTGCAAGACTGAATTTGCGGTCTATGTACTGCAGTACCCCTGTGAGCTTCGGTATGTGGGTAGCACCCGCCTGCCAGCTCACAGGCGGATATTGCAGCACATAAGAGCAATCAATACCAAGGACCAATCGTATCCCGTAGCTCGCCATTTTGAGAGTACTCATGATAGTGACCCAAAACATCTGACATATTATGTCATCGATAGTGTCTTGCCCCTGAAAAGGGGTGGGAATAGGGATGCACTTCTCAGGGTCCTGGAGATGCGTTATATCCTTGAATTAGACAGCCGCACTCCAGGAGGGCTCAACTCCAGCGAGGATTTGTATACCTGTTTATAATAGCATCCTTATAAACAGAAACAGTAAACCATCAATAGACTGTACTTAGGGAACCATTGAGAGTTATTAAAAATTTTTACACCAAGTATGATAAATCATTCTCTTTTGACATAGGTCCTTTAGTCCATTACTGTTGGTTTATTTTATACATAGTATACAATTAGGCTGTCCTGTTTTCAGTTTCTATTTTTGGTAAATTCTGGTGGGGTTTTTTCAGTGTTTTCAATATCTTAAAAAACAGTTGTTATCAGTGGTCACACACTTTCACGCCACTAAAAACAACAGAAAAAGTGTTTTTCCGGTGTTTATGGAACGTTTTGCTTTTATCATTGCTTGCTTTCTGCACTGCAAAAACATGGTATATAGACAGTGTACGTATAGTGTATATGACGTCCAAAGAGATTTTTGCAAATTAATCTTATTGCAGTACACCATACAATACTTCTTCAGTCAGTCTTTGGTCATGTGCGCTCGTGCTTTCCTTCCCATGTAAACTTCTGTGAAAAGGCCCTCTCAGCATTCATAGCCCCTTGGGCTGAGAACCGTCAGCTAAGGGACACAGTTGGGATGACTCTTTCTTTGATGCCACATAAAGCACGAAATGATAAATATCTGTGTTTTAGTTCCTGGGCATAAGAAAACAGTGCACCAGAATGGACTAAAAAGTCAATAGCATCCCTCATTAACTCTGAAGATTGTAAAGATGCTTTCAGCATACCATCTAACAAGTGGCAAGGATCTCCTACAGGGAATCATTTCAGCTCGAGTATCAATTTTGACAGGTAATCACACACATTTGTTATATACGTAGCTGAATCACTACAAATACAAACAATATCACTCCAATCTTTGTTGAACTTGGAAAGAACCTTTTTTGCAGAGCATAAAAAGTGACTCTGCGTTCCATGCTTTCCAAAAGTCTAGTGTCACGTTTTCACCACTATCCCAGATGCTTGGTAATATATATACTTGTCACTATACCTTGCCTTTAATGTTTAAAGCCTGAGGTGTTGGGAATTCACCTACTATCAATACTGACCCACTAGAAACTATGGTCTTATGTATTAAGGGTTTTTACCCATTCTGTGTGGGTAAATGTAATGACACATATTAGGAAAGATTTTTATGAAACTAGCCATTTTACCTATTAGTGAAAGAATCAAATGCAGCCAAAATATCAAATGTGAGTTTGATATGTCCTGATTCTCTACAGTTTATAAAATAATTAAACTAAACCTAAAACGTGAAACTAAACCCTGCATCTTTAGACCAAAGGCCATAAAACTGAAAAAAGTAAAAGGAAGAAGAAACAATATTTTAGTGGCATCCCTAAAGAACAAAACTCAAGCAGAATAATGTTAGCCAGTCTTTCTTTCTGCCTACTGCTAGCTTGTAATACAAAGTTACATTTTATTGACCCCTTCAGTAAGAACAAAATGACTCTTTCACTTTCTTTTTCCTTTCTTTGAATGGCATTTAGTTTGTAATTTTGCAGGTGTTATTTCAGTGTTTATACGTTTTCACCGGTGAGGGCTATTTTTCTTTCAGTGGGGTTTTATCAGTTATTATAGGTTTAAACCTAAAACCCCACAGCCTATATACAATTCAATTTCAGGATTCAATTGCTTTGGTAGGGGCTCCTACTACAGTTTTTTGTAATTAATGTTTTCTTGGGATAATAATGAATGTTTTTAATTGTATGAATTTTGCACTAAAAAATAGCACTTTCACGTTTTCAAATTATGCTATGATTGCTGCTCTATACCATTTACATTGGATTTTAATGTTGTATAATGCTCATAACATCCACAGAATGCGAATTTGCACTAAGCACTTTATTATAACCCCACAGGGGGTAAACGTAGTTTTGTAGGCTTCTCCTTTGGAAACAATTTGAGATTTTTACTATCAACATCAACTAAATGTTTTTAGTGAATACAATACATATATTTATTTATTTAATGTAAATATGTAAATATGTATATATGTCTTATACCATAGGCATACTTTGCACATTTTTTTAATACTTATGAGCAAATGTAAATACTCACTGAGAGTTTAATCTTTTTGAATGTATAGACTGTGGATATTCATTCACATTTTTCTTTCTGTTTCCATGTTGAAAAGCCTAATGATTGCTTAGTGGGAGGCGGAAATGTTGAAGTCCGCCCTTTGTGTTAATTATTTAAATCCAATGATGGTAATGTGACCTTACCATGTGATCAAGACTGCGGAGACAGTCGAAACGCATAATGGCGGACAGGCTCAGCAACATGCATAAATAAAGCACCTTGTTGTTTAGCACCGAATTTGGGTTCAGCTCTTCGTTCTTCTGAGACCGATTGATTTAACTAATTGGTGGTGCAGGCTTGCGCCAGGACGAGCACTGTTTTATATTTATATATATATATATATATATATATATATATATATATATATATATATATATATATATATATATATATCCAAGTTGTGTGGCCCAAGCAGGGGCTGCCGAGCGCTCTCCTGGCGGTGCGTTTGCGAATTTTATTTCAATTTAGAGGGAAGAGAATACATTAAAGTTCAACAACACATGGGATGATCATGGAATCAAGAGTGTCAGCCCTTTAAATCCAGTGGTAGGTAGAATATTTTCCCCACACCACGGTGCAGATAGTTTTTTATAGGTCCTGACGAATTGCACTACATAATATTGAACTCTTAGCAAGAAACATGTTGACCAGCCACACAGAGTAGAGCATTGCTCCCCTTGATCATTGCACCAGCGAGAAGCCTCTCTTCACTATTTTAATAAGGTAGATTACCACGTTATTAAATTTACCGAGTGGACTATCTAACCTTTTTTAACTCACCACCCATCCACATCTACACCTCTTCCCCTAGGACCCTCACACTCATGGCAACATATGGCAGGAACAGAAGATCTCTGCCAAAGAGCCCCTTTATGGATGCCCGTTTGGTATAGCACCGCCACCCGAAGAGGATCAAACCCATATGATGAAGCATGACACCTAGATTGCAGGGTGTGTGAGGGTTTTAGTTCCAAAGGGGATTCCCCCCCCTTAGGTGTGCCTCCACCCACGTCCTGGTTCACTTCTCTTTTCTCCTGACCTCCTTGGTTGGGGAACTGCGTTCCTTAGATTGTTTAATCATGCTCAACCAATCATCGTTCTGCAAAGCATTTATAACCTTCCAACTTTCTCGAACTTTCCCTATTCCGCAGTCACAGCGATTGATAGTGTTCGTATCCACTTCTTCGTAGGTGAGCACTTTTTTAAGAATAATTAAGTTAAATAATCTGAACAATCTTTAAGTACTGAGTAAATGCAAATTTTTGTTCGATTTGGCAATGTTGTTTTTAAGCACGCTTTCCTGCTTTTTTATATTGTTAAAGTTGACTTCGTAACCTTTGTTTCTGTGCAAATCTCTTAATCCTGCTGTGTTTCTTTAATTTGTCAAGCACCATGTGGCCGTTCCCGCAGCAGTGTGCTACTTGCTGTTCAAGTTGATGTGATGTAGTTTTTCCAGTGTAAGTAGTGCGTCAAGTGCCCCATGCATTGCAAAAGTAATGTTTTCGGCAATAGTGTATTTTAGCATGGTTTGTAGCTCTTATACGTTGAATAACTTGCCTTGGTAGCCAATGTTTCTGGGCAAATCGCTTAATCCTGTTGTGTTTAATTTTTTAAGTAGTGTGCCATGTGTTGCTTCCTCCCCATGCAGTGCACATGTAATCGATTGGTCAATGTTGTATTTTAGCATGCTGTCCATGTTTTTTAATAACGTTAAACTTGATTTGCCCCCTGTTGTAGCTCATTATACAGATGTCTCAACCAATTTTTCTTACTTCTATAAATATTTTTTATAAATGTAAATCTCCATTATGATAGTCTTATAGACGTTTGTTTCTCAAACCCATATGTTTCACGTTTAAATGCTCACTACACGTTTTCGGCCTGCACTTGAGATACAATGTGAAAATGTTGTTTTGAATTTTCTTATTTGAAGACATGTCTTTCAATTTTCCTTGATGTTTATTTCTCAATTTCTAGATCATGGAAGTCCAAAAAGAGTTCTATCAGTTCAAGGCCTGGAGTTTGTGAATGAAGTGAGTGACCAATCTCGGCATAACATTTATATAATGCAATGCTATTTCCTATTTTGCTTGCCAAATATAATTATACCTGTTTTTTTTTAGGATAATTGAGAATTTTCAAAGTTTTTACAAATAGAAAGTTCTGTAAGTGCAACCTATCACCCACAGACAAATGATTTAGATGAGCATGCTAATATATAAGCTGTACACCTTTAGAGAAGGAGAGTTAGTACTTCTGACAAAGTGCAAGCGAACAACAACAAAAGGAGGTATTTTGGAGCATAAGTTTACTGGACTGTACCGTATTGCCGATATGCAAGAAAAGCTTGTAAAATGAGTCAATAATGCTAGCAAAATGCCTTTACGTATAACTTATAATCTCAACATGTTTAATCAAAGCAAAATATTTAACATAACCATTCATATATCTCTAAAAGGTTTTTCTACAGATATTGAAGCGTTCCGAATATAACCAATGACAGTTAGTGATAGAATCTAACCAAAGATAACAGGACACCTACAATTGTGGTGAATTTTGCATGCTGGTAATGATACTTCCAAAAAGATTAATTTGTTGAAGATACATTACTTTATGTTATTTTATGTTAATAACTGTTTTCGTTAGGATAGTTGTAAATAGGAAAGAGGGCTTTTAGGGATGACACTTATGAACGTCTACCGGGCTCGTCCATAGTACCCAACGAAAGCATATTGGTATTCGCATATGATTTTGTCTAACCACTAGTAGGGTCCTAATGCGGTTGGTTTGAAACCTCTGATGATTGCTTGTCAACCCCAATCCTATTGAGAACAATAGTTTTTATGCACATTAAAATTAGGCTTAGACATTTGTACAACATAAACATTTTTAACTCTTTTTTCAGTTTGCAGAATGTTACATAAGTCAGCAGCCAATTGCCGAGATTGAAGAAAGTATATCCTCCAATTCTAGCTCATTACACTGATGTCTCAAACATGGAACGTACTAGTTGTGAGAAGCTCAATAAAAATTGCAATGGACCTAATGGAGTCATCAGGTTTGACCTTAACATTTTATGATAGAAAATGTATAATACCCTAGTGGTGTCATAAACTTTGTATTACTTGGTACTTTGTTTTGTCTTTGAATTTTTTTATAAAAAGGCACAGCTTAAAATTTGAACATAGTATAGTAAGATATTTCCATTATGTTTGTGAATTTAAAAGGTTTCTTATCCTGCCATTACAACTTGTTTTGAACAGTTGTGACTGTCCTATGTACTCGATCGGTAAACCCCTGAACACATGTAGAAGATATTGCAAATTAGGTACTACAGTTTTTACCATTACATTATGATGCGCTAAAGATTCACACATTTTTAATGGATAACGTTAAGGTAAATACTCTTAATATGACTAGTCGACGAAGTTAAAAAGTAATGATATAAGTACTTGAGGGGTTTTTGGTGGCAGATAATCTACAATTCACACTTGTACAGATAGGTCTGATACAGGGTGGATCTCTGTATAACTAATTGATGATTAGGTATTAGGATGTCATACAGGGCTCCCAACCTTTTTACTTTTTCTCTCAAAGGGTTCCAAATTAGGGACGAATATTAGGCTGTGCAGTAAAGGTTGACGGTGTTGCTCCACTGGTACTTGGGCCTTCTCGTGAAGCAGGAGGAGCCTCTCTCAATCTCCTTAACTCTTACCTTGCAATGTTGACCGGATGCTTGATCTGCAAGTTCTTCTGCATAATTGCAGTTCCACACCAGTACTTTTTATTGCGGTCTCCTCTTGAAAGCAGCCTTGCATATGCGGCAAGTAACTTTTCTTGCATTCACCTTTTTTAAGACTTGTGGAAATTAATTTCAAAATTGTCGTAACGCCCACAGCCATCAAGAATGAACACTGGAACTTAAGTGCATTACAGAAAGGTAGCAAGCATTAAATTAGATGATTGGGTATTAGGATGGCATACAGAACTCACATATAAAGTGGTTTCCCAGCCTTCTTACTTTTTCTTTTGAAGGCTTGATTAGGTATTTCCAAGAGAATTTGAAAGGAGAAAGTAGGAGATGAAGAACAGAGGTATGACGTTATATCTCAAAGTGCAAAAATTGATAAAAAGGGTGGACCAAAGTCTGCATGTACAATGGCCAGTGGAAGCGTTTTGAGAGCGGGTACACCCAAGGTCAAGTGAAGCGATTAGATTGATAAAGCATAACAAAGGAGATGGCCCATGGGTGGTGGAGGCTGAGTTTGTAAATCTGCTCCATCTATGACTTTCTCTCTTTCACAGTTTTAATGTCGTTTTCTCTATCTTTCTCTCTCTCACATCGTTTCTCTTTCTCTATTAAAGTTATGGATGCTGCTGTCCACTCTGACATGTAGAACCAAAGCTGAGTTGAAGTTGTGAACTCTGTTGGTCACAGTGTTTACACAAAGTAAGCAGAGCGGCCCAGATATACAATACCTCAGATTAAATGCATTAGAGATAAAACATCTTATTTACAAACCCCTTGCGCCAGTTTTGTGTCACTGTCAACATGAGAAAAGTAACACAAAAGTGACACAAGAGTTTTGTAAATAAGCCCTAAAGAATATTGTCCTGCATAATGACTTGATCTCTCACATAATTCTGTCTCATCTCTTAATAATTTTAAATATCCTGTTGATCTGTAATGTAAATATGACGCAGTAGGCACTTCTATACAGACACCGCTTGAACGCAAGCCTATAAGACAAGTGAAATGTATCAGACACACTGCACACTTAAAAAAGAAAAACTAAATATCGTCAAGTGTTACTTTGACTTGTAATGTTTTACCTAATTTAGTCACATCAATCTAATTTCAAACACTAATTTTCTTTTTTGTTTTTGGATTCCATATCACATGTTGTTTATTATATTGTTTCTTAAAGTTATGGTTCTAGTTATTTATTGTATTGTTATCGTTTTGTTATGTTTCCAGTTCTTTATTATGTTTATAAAAGTTAATTTAAAAAAGTATATAAGTCTTTTTTTTGTGGGGGTAGCAGTCCCCAAAAGAAATGATATTTATAACTTGAAGTATAATTTTGAGGCTAACTCTTTACCAGATCTTTACCAGAGTCTATTGCTACAACTAACGGTTCCTATGGCAAAGTTTTAAAACTACAACACCATTAGCAACATAGTGTGGTGAACTTCTAAAATCTGTGCTAATTTAAGTGCTCCATGAACTGTTACTATGGTAACTGGCAGAAAGCCATTTGGGGGTAGGGTTGAAAGGTACTGGCTGACAGATAGGAAAGCAAACTAAAACAGAATACTGTGTACCAGATTTACAACCCCCTTACAACCTTGCACCATTTTCGCGTCCAACCCCCACTACAAAATTAGAAGTGTGTGGGCCTCAACAAGCCCCTCAAACCCCGGGAACCACCACCCCCGGGAATTTGTGTATTACGGGAGGCAGACTACGTGGCCCTCCGCCTGGTGCCCTCGAGGGCCCTGGGTACCGCCAGGCCCGACGGCCGGCTCCTGCAGTGTCCCGGTTGCGTACCCCCGGGACAATGCTGTTTGCTTTCACAGGGCGGGACTCTCACGACTCCCGTCCTCCCATAGCAAACTTAGGGGCCAATTATGATAGCAGTTTTTCCGCATCCTCCGGGCCGGCGGAAGCCACCGCCGGCCCGGAGGATGAGGAAACCGCTGCGGAGCCTCCAAAGACCCACCGCCAAATTAGGATGGCTGGTGGGTCTGGAATTCCGTCTGCAGCTTTTCCACCGCTGTCGCCTTCCGACCACGGCGGAAAAGCTCTAACATGGCTGGCGGTGTCTATCAGACACCGCCAGCCATATTAGGATGGTGGTGAATACATGCTTTTCCACGGCGGCTTTTCCGCTGTGGAAAAGCATACGGACTTTCACTTCGGGGGACCGTTGCGGGCCCCCTGGGTGAAGGGGGGCGGGGGAGTGCACATGGGGGGTACCTATGGTACCCCCCTGCATTTGCGTGCACAAAGCGGTAGGCACTGCACAGTGCCTGCTGCTTTATGCATGCAAATGCGATGCATGCATTTTTAACCTTGCGGCGGGTGCAGCTTGAAGCTGCACCCGTCGCAATGTTAAAGATAGAGGATGTGACTGCCACCCTGGCGGTCACATCCTAATCTACTCGGAGGGAACGCAGCAGCCCCTGCGGACGTTCCCTCCTCCTCTGGGGTCACGGACGGACTCAAGTCCGTCCGCGATCCTAATGACCCCCTAAGTTTGCATTTTGAAAGACAGAGCAGTGAAATCTGTTCTCACTTTCAAAATCCAAAGTAGATTGCATTTCCACATACAAATTAGCATCTCCCCATGCGAAAAAGCAATGCCGGCTCCCGGAGAACGCAAACGTTCATCACACAATGTTGCTAAATAAAACAGCAGGTGTGCTTGGCTTCTCAATATACCAGCTTATCCTACATAATGTTATTTTCAATCACGTGCTGATAACCAATAAGAATCATCCTTTTAAATAACAGAAACATGCACCCTAGTTTTCAGTGTAGAATGTTGTCAAGCAACCAATCATTTCTTTTCTGTTTTTGAACACTGCATCTTATCCACCATTTTAGAAAATTCTTAGTTTTCAAACTGCCATTTCATTTACAGAGACCATCTGAGTGCATCGAAACCTCCTTTCAAGATGCTTTTGAGTGTGAATTGTGGGACACAACTATATTTTCTTGAGCCAAAGAGACTATAGAATGGGCTCCATTTACCACAACAATCTGCATTTCAATATGCATGGCATCTATAGGAGAGATGCTGTACATTTTACAGATGAAGGGAACAGAGTCTTCCTCATGAACTTTAGACTCTGCACCCATACTTACTTGTAGGTGCAAAAATTCAAATAACAGAAGGGCTCTTTTTAGAGCCACCCAAGATCTAAACACATAAGCTTGATGTATATCTCAAAAATACATGTTTTTTTTTTTCGGCGGCGAAATGCACGGATCCTACTGCTCTTTTTGCCCTACGGGTCCTTATGGGACCCCCTGAGCTGGCCTAGGGGGTCAGGGTTAAGCATGGGTGAATTTTGCGAATCTCGCGTTCGCGAATTTTGCGGATTTGCGAACTCGCAATCCGCAAAATCCGCGAATTCTCGCGAATTTGCGGATTTTTTTTTTTGTGTGTTTGCGCGGGTTTCTGCCAGTTCGCGAGGGTTTTGTACAATGTCGCAAATTGCGAACTTACCTGTCGGGTCGCAAGTTTCGCGAACTTGTTGTTTCTACGTGTCCAGCCTGTTTGGGACACTCTTCTTCATCACTGCCACTCTCTGTCACCACTGCCACTCTCTGACTACTCATGCCACCCTCTGGCCCACCCATGCCACCCTCTGTTTCATCACAGCACCCTCTGGTTGTCCAGCAGTGTACATTATTGTGGCAACGCAAGCACACCTTCCCTGCCTCAAGTGACCTGAATTAAATTGGGGCTGATTAATGTGTCACAGAATATTTTTTTAGCTGGCACCTGCTTCCTTAGTGCTTCCTGATTAGTGATCTTTTGAACTTGCTGAGTGCTTTCATTGTTGCAAAATTAGTTACCTAAGTCAAAACAAATTAATTCCCTTGGGTTGTGTACAGGAAAAGCTGGGAATTAGCTATGACACAGTAAAATTTATATCCGACAAGTTAAAAATATAAGCAAAATTTAAAGTACATAACAGTTTATTGAAACATTAAAATAGCATACAGTACACTTCAAAATAATGTTAAAGAACAATTAAAAACAAATTTATAATTTTGTGACCTGCACAAAAGTATAAGACAGACAAAACTAAATTGTAAAACATGGGACTTGAAAATTACAAAGCGTACATTCACAATAAAAGTTTCAAACAACCCTGGTGTTATAACCTCACGATCTTATATACATCGGGGAGGAAAAGCATGAATTGTACATGAACTTGCGTCGACGCGTTTCGGTGGTTGTACGTGTAATTGGGTGCCACCTTTGTCAAGACTGTTATTTTCGTTGTCTGTCATACAGTTGGATCCTCATTGATCTCCTAAGATAGATATACATGAAATTAGTTATCTAATCTTCAATACAGGGTAACTCTGTCCAGTAGAGTAATTGTACTCTGTCTATCATATAAACAAACAATGTTATATGGAGAATGTAATTGTACAAGCCTTATATATCTTAAAGCTTCGAGGTTAACTCTACATCAAAGTTCTCAAAAACCTAGTTTGACTCGATTGTAGAAGCTTGGTTTAAATTAAGTTCCCTGTTGTGGGTTGTTAGCCTAATGGATATTTTCTGGGGCGGGACCGGTACTTTGTTGGATTCTGACCCTACTTTGTGTGGGTAGATGGACCGATAGAATACTAATTATCTACCCCTCTCAGTTTCTAGAAGAGATAATTCTGTAGCGGGAACAAAGCTCGGGGGAAGAGAGTGTGGTTCTACTTGAAATGTCGAATTTGTTAAGAAGCGTTATAGCTGGTTACACAGTGTAAGCAATGCCAGTTAAGTTTCAGTCATTTAATTGTTACCTGTGGAGTCTGATATGTTCTGATTCTATCAAGGTGATAAACCGTGTTTATTTTCCAGACAGGATCGATGTTCTAGTGTGGAATACGCTATTTAAACGGAAAAGGCTATTCAAACGCTGGTATGGGATAAATTTTAGAATACATCTTATCTATATCTTGTTTCTTTAAACCTATTCATTTAACATACCTGTAGGTTTCTTGTACGTGAAACTTCCTATAAATTGTAGTGGCTGTGGTTGTCAGGTTTTTACCATCTATAAGGGGAAGCATATATGTCCACTTGGTTAAGTCTGGGTTAGCGTTTATTCTAATTCTTTTAATTCTCTATTGATCTTGCAATGAACGTACCTGCAGGTTACTATTACAATTCCTATCCCGTAGAAGATTAAGAAACTTGTCCAAGTCCGTCAATCAGTGGACACTTTTATGCGACTGGTCGACCGCTGTACATAACATGCGTCGTGCTACACTTCTGAGCCGGTTTATAGCATTAGCCTGAGTGAATCGCTCTTAAGGGAAAAATGAAAATGGAGGAAATATTTTAAACTGAGAATCTATATAATTATTTGGGATGCTATGATACAAACACATGGGCGCATGGTTAGTCGCTAGCGAGGTCTTACCAATATAAGGGGATAACTCGATATCAAAATTGTTTGTGGAGGCGCGGTGTGCTGCCTTGTCTTGGTTACGTGCTGGGGTATTTCAGGTCATTTATATTGTCGTATCCCCTGAGAAAACAAAGATTAAGCCCAAATTAGATTGAAGTTATTTGGAAAATCCTACCCATTTGGATGCTCCCTACCGGGTTGAGTCTTACCTGTTCCGGCAGTAGCGTGTCTTCACTGCGGGTGTCTGTTTTCAAATGAGAGATAACGAGTGCTAACCCGCCTTGTCTCAAGTACACCCTACTTTGTCATGATTGGGCGAAATTCGGCTGTTATGTTAGCCAATGAGAAGTGGCTACTGTCGAGGAAGTCTATTTACATGGTAGGCTGGCTCAACGCCACATTCCATTGGAGGAATAGTCAAGTGTGGGCGTGTCCAAGCGGAGATTTTTGTTCGGTTCCCACTTAGGTCCTCACACGGAGGGATGTTTTTCACGTGCATCTAGCGAGAACGCTACTGGGTGAAAGATAATTACCGGAAGTACCCACTATTACGTCCGGTGCTGTTGGCCGTGTTTATACCCTGAATAGCCATATTCGCGCACTGACAGGGACAGTGTCTGCTGTTGCTCGTTTTATCAGAAGCTTCTTCTTATTATCGTAATGTCCTAGAATTATAAGGAAAATCGCCAGTATACAATTATCACCCTCATCACAATTCTTTTGAAATGGGACTGGTTGTATGTTTAAGGCTATCATCCAGGTGCAGAATTTTAGAGCGTGACGGACTGGATTGTTTGCATTACAAACATTTCGCCCAGTCTTCTCTGGTGTTCAGGCCCTTATCTATTGTTTCTAGGTAGCAGAAGTACCATTGTTCTCTTCTTTTTCTAAGTCTATCTATATCACCACCTCTTCTATTTTGTCTTACCTTTTCTAATATAAACCATCTGATGTCATCACAAGAGTGCTGCTTCTCTTTGTAATGTTCAGTTAATGGCGCGTTGATTTTAGAAGTGCGTATCGCTGACTTATGCTCTAAAACTCTGGTCCGCAGCTCTCTACTGGTTTCACCCACGTAACCCAGATTACATGGGCACAACAGTAGGTACACAATATTCTGGCTACGGCAATTGTTAAAGGTCGTGGGTTTAAGATCCTTATCGTTATATTTCAAATTGCTGCCTACAATACACTGTGGGCAAATGGAACAGGTTCCGCATTTATAGTTCCCTAAGGCAAGATTGCCTGACAGCGTGAGTTGTTGTTCTTTTACGGTAGGGTAGGTATGCACTAGACTATTTTTGATGGTCTTGTTACGTCGAAATGAGAAGAGGGGTTTGCTTAATTGGTTTTCTCTATTTTGATTCAGAATTTTCCAGTTTCTGTTAACTATGTTTTTGATCTGATTACTCAGATGCGAAAATTGAGTAACAAAGACTATTCTATTTAATGTGGAATTATTTTTCGACTTTCTTTCTGGATCCAAGAGACTGTCTCGGTCATAGAATCGTGCACGTTTAAGTGCGTTTTTTATCAGTTTCTTAGGGTAACCTCTATTTGCTAATTTTAGTTTGGTGTTCTCCGCGTGTTTGTAGAAGTCGTCCAGATTGGTACAGTTTCTGCGGAGCCGCAGGAATTCCCCGAATGGTACATTGTCTTTTTGGGACTTGGGGTGATTGCTTGAATATAGCAAAAGGGTATTTTTGTCGGTAGGTTTCGTAAATAGTTCGACCTTGAGAATCCCTTCCTCTTCCTTAATAGTCACATCTAGAAAGGTAACTTGCTGGTTACTGTGTTGGCCTGTAAATCTAAGGTTTGAGTCCCCTAAGTTAAGCCACTCCAAGAAGTTGCAGAGGGTCTCGCTGGCACCGCTCCAGATGAAGATAATATCATCTATATAGCGGTGCCAGCAAGAAATGTTCTCAAAAAATGGGGCCATCTCATTATATATGTGCTTAGCCTCGAAGTTACTTACGTACAGGCAGGCCAGGCTGGGGGCACATGTGGCCCCCATACTGGTCCCCTTCACCTGTAGATAGAGGTCATCCTTAAAGAGAAAAAAATTTCTCTTAAGGATCAAGTGTATGCATGACATTATAAATTGATCATTCCCTCCCTTGAGATCTTCGTGTTCTAATATCGATGCTATTACTTGTATTGTGTCATTTTGCGGGATATTGGTGTAGAGGGCTTCTATGTCCAAGGCGACTAAAAACTGGGTCGCCTTGTTGAACCCTCTACCTTCGAACGTTGTGATCGCATGGGTAGTATCCTTCAGATAGGATCTTTGTTTTTTAACGATCGGCTGAAGAAAGAAATCTACGTACCGGCTTAAGGGTTCTAGAATGGAACCTATGCCACTGATGATAGGTCTCATTGGTGGATTGTCCAGCTGTTTGTGTATTTTTGGGAGGCCATATATTGCAGGAATGGTTGGATGATTGTTACAAAGAAATTTATATTCATTGTCACTTATATGACCGTCTTCCCTCCCTTTATGTAACAGTTGTGAGACTTCTAGTTTTAATGAATTTAAATCAGTCAATCTGGCTTTTTTGTAATGTTCCTCTACATTGAGTAGATTTCTAATGTTCTGTTCGTAGTGCTTCGTGTTAAAAATAACTACCCCCCCCCTTTATCTGCCGGTTTGATGGTAATTTCCTCACTATTCTGAAGGTCAATGATGGCTGATTTTTGTTCTTTTGTTAAATTATGGTCGATTTTATTCTTAGCTGTTCTGTCATAAAGGGATTTGATCTCCATTTCTACTATATGTTCAAACACCTCAACTTTTTTCTCTAATTGGTTAAGGTTTGGAAAAAATGTTGACTTCGGTTTGAGACCTGTTACACTCTCAGGGGGGTTGTAGTGACGGTTTTCAAAGAAATGGTTGAGTCTAACCTTTCTAAAGAAATTTTTTAAATCACTTTCCAGATTAAATAAGGGGTAGAAGGTAGTAGGAGCAAAACTAAACCCCTTCTGAAGCACTTCTTCCTCTATTTCTGATAGAACCCTACTAGAAAGATTGATGATAGGGAAATCTTTTATCGCCAGAATTGTTTGTTCCTGGTCGTGATATATTCTTTTGTGGTGCTCTGAGGTGGATGGTTGGGGGGAGCATCCTGGCGGTTGTAACCTCTGAAATTCCTGTTGCCCCGATAAGGGCGTTTCCCTAAAAAAGGTTCCCTTTCAAAGTTACGGCCGGATCTATTATCTTGTGCTCTTTCGGGTTCCTCCTCACTACCCGATCCTGAGGTTTCTGAGAATGTAATTCTCCTGTTATCTCCCCCTCTAGAATATATTGGTCTTTGTTGGTAAGGTCTATCACTACGGGGTTCATTTTTATTTGAGAAGTAATCTTTATTAGTGTAGGGGTAGACTGCTTCTAGTGAGTATTTCTCTACGTCTTTTTTGAATTTTCTAAGTTTTTTGTTTGTTAGGTACTCCCTATAACCTTCTACATCATGTTTAATCTCTTCTAATTTCTTTTTAGCGTCATCAAGTGCTGGTGATTGAAGTATTTGTGCTTCCATTTTTTCTATCTCCTTACTCTCTATTTCTATTATTTCTTGTGCCGTTTCTATGATTAATATAAGCCAATCTCTACTACAACGATTAGCTATCATTGTCCAAGTTTCGATAAATTTGGGGTGTTCTACGAATAGACCTGGCTCATTCCTAACTTGCAGTCCAATTGGAATTACTCCTTCCTTAAGGTAGTCGATCAGAAACTCAGCGTGAAGTTCCGTTCTGATTAGTTTCTTTTTTGTATTCAGAATCTTCACTAATTGCTCATGGCTACTGTTGTTTAGGCTTTTGTTACTGCCACCTTTGGGGTTTAGACTCATCAATCTGTTATATTGGTCTTCGGAGAACCCAAAGGTTTTAAGCTTATCCATACTAGGTAACAGTTATGGATTAGCAACTTGTTAAGACCCTATGATCTGGGTAAGGTGAGACTGACGCCTCTCCAACCAACTGGTTGTGCAAATTTAATGTGAATAGAGAAAGGAACCCCTTGAAGAGAACAAGGGAATTGGGGTATTAAACCTAAGTCAAAACAAATTAATTCCCTTGGGTTGTGTACAGGAAAAGCTGAGAATTAGCTATGACACAGTAAAATTTATATCCGACAAGTTAAAAATATAAGCAAAATTTAAAGTACATAACAGTTTATTGAAACATTAAAATAGCATACAGTACACTTCAAAATAATGTTAAAGAACAATTAAAAACAAATTTATAATTTTGTGACCTGCACAAAAGTATAAGACAGACAAAACTAAATTGTAAAACATGGGACTTGAAAATTACAAAGCGTACATTCACAATAAAAGTTTCAAACAACCCTGGTGTTATAACCTCACAATCTTATATACATCGGGGAGGAAAAGCATGAATTGTACATGAACTTGCGTCGACGCGTTTCGGTGGTTGTACGTGTAATTGGGTGCCACCTTTGTCAAGACTGTTATTTTCGTTGTCTGTCATACAGTTGGATCCTCATTGATCTCCTAAGATAGATATACATGAAATTAGTTATCTAATCTTCAATACAGGGTAACTCTGTCCAGTAGAGTAATTGTACTCTGTCTATCATATAAACAAACAATGTTATATGGAGAATGTAATTGTACAAGCCTTATATATCTTAAAGCTTCGAGGTTAACTCTACATCAAAGTTCTCAAAAACCTAGTTTGACTCGATTGTAGAAGCTTGGTTTAAATTAAGTTCCCTGTTGTGGGTTGTTAGCCTAATGGATATTTTCTGGGGCGGGACCGGTACTTTGTTGGTTTCTGACCCTACTTTGTGTGGGTAGATGGACCGATAGAATACTAATTATCTACCCCTCTCAGTTTCTAGAAGAGATAATTCTGTAGCGGGAACAAAGCTCGGGGGAAGAGAGTGTGGTTCTACTTGAAATGTCGAATTTGTTAAGAAGCGTTATAGCTGGTTACACAGTGTAAGCAATGCCAGTTAAGTTTCAGTCATTTAATTGTTACCTGTGGAGTCTGATATGTTCTGATTCTATCAAGGTGATAAACCGTGTTTATTTTCCAGACAGGATCGATGTTCTAGTGTGGAATACGCTATTTAAACGGAAAAGGCTATTCAAACGCTGGTATGGGATAAATTTTAGAATACATCTTATCTATATCTTGTTTCTTTAAACCTATTCATTTAACATACCTGTAGGTTTCTTGTACGTGAAACTTCCTATAAATTGTAGTGGCTGTGGTTGTCAGGTTTTTACCATCTATAAGGGGAAGCATATATGTCCACTTGGTTAAGTCTGGGTTAGCGTTTATTCTAATTCTTTTAATTCTCTATTGATCTTGCAATGAACGTACCTGCAGGTTACTATTACAATTCCTATCCCTTAGAAGATTAAGAAACTTGTCCAAGTCCGTCAATCAGTGGACACTTTTATGCGACTGGTCGACCGCTGTACATAACATGCGTCGTGCTACACTTCTGAGCCGGTTTATAGCATTAGCCTGAGTGAATCGCTCTTAAGGGAAAAATGAAAATGGAGGAAATATTTTAAACTGAGAATCTATATAATTATTTGGGATGCTATGATAAAAACACATGGGCGCATGGTTAGTCGCTAGCGAGGTCTTACCAATATAAGGGGATAACTCGATATCAAAATTGTTTGTGGAGGCGCGGTGTGCTGCCTTGTCTTGGTTACGTGCTGGGGTATTTCAGGTCATTTATATTGTCGTATCCCCTGAGAAAACAAAGATTAAGCCCAAATTAGATTGAAGTTATTTGGAAAATCCTACCCATTTGGATGCTCCCTACCGGGTTGAGTCTTACCTGTTCCGGCAGTAGCGTGTCTTCACTGCGGGTGTCTGTTTTCAAATGAGAGATAACTAGTGCTAACCCGCCTTGTCTCAAGTACACCCTACTTTGTCATGATTGGGCGAAATTCGGCTGTTATGTTAGCCAATGAGAAGTGGCTACTGTCGAGGAAGTCTATTTACATGGTAGGCTGGCTCAACGCCACATTCCATTGGAGGAATAGTCAAGTGTGGGCGTGTCCAAGCGGAGATTTTTGTTCGGTTCCCACTTAGGTCCTCACACGGAGGGATGTTTTTCACGTGCATCTAGCGAGAACGCTACTGGGTGAAAGATAATTACCGGAAGTACCCACTATTACGTCCGGTGCTGTTGGCCGTGTTTATACCCTGAATAGCCATATTCGCGCACTGACAGGGACAGTGTCTGCTGTTGCTCGTTTTATCAGAAGCTTCTTCTTATTATCGTAATGTCCTAGAATTATAAGGAAAATCGCGAGTATACAATTATCACCCTCATCACAATTCTTTTGAAATGGGACTGGTTGTATGTTTAAGGCTATCATCCAGGTGCAGAATTTTAGAGCGTGACGGACTGGATTGTTTGCATTACAAACATTTCGCCCAGTCTTCTCTGGTGTTCAGGCCCTTATCTATTGTTTCTAGGTAGCAGAAGTACCATTGTTCTCTTCTTTTTCTAAGTCTATCTATATCACCACCTCTTCTATTTTGTCTTACCTTTTCTAATATAAACCATCTGATGTCATCACAAGAGTGCTGCTTCTCTTTGTAATGTTCAGTTAATGGCGCGTTGATTTTAGAAGTGCGTATCGCTGACTTATGCTCTAAAACTCTGGTCCGCAGCTCTCTACTGGTTTCACCCACGTAACCCAGATTACATGGGCACAACAGTAGGTACACAATATTCTGGCTATGGCAATTGTTAAAGGTCGTGGGTTTAAGATCCTTATCGTTATATTTCAAATTGCTGCCTACAATACACTGTAGCTGTTCTGTCATAAAGGGATTTGATCTCCATTTCTACTATATGTTCAAACACCTCAACTTTTTTCTCTAATTGGTTAAATTCTGAATCAAAATAGAGAAAACCAATTAAGCAAACCCCTCTTCTCATTTCGACGTAACAAGACCATCAAAAATAGTCTAGTGCATACCTACCCTACCGTAAAAGAACAACAACTCACGCTGTCAGGCAATCTTGCCTTAGGGAACTATAAATGCGGAACCTGTTCCATTTGCCCACAGTGTATTGTAGGCAGCAATTTGAAATATAACGATAAGGATCTTAAACCCACGACCTTTAACAATTGCCGTAGCCAGAATATTGTGTACCTACTGTTGTGCCCATGTAATCTGGGTTACGTGGGTGAAACCAGTAGAGAGCTGCGAACCAGAGTTTTAGAGCATAAGTCAGCGATACGCACTTCTAAAATCAACGCGCCATTAACTGAACATTACAAAGAGAAGCAGCACTCTTGTGATGACATCAGATGGTTTATATTAGAAAAGGTAAGACAAAATAGAAGAGGTGGTGATATAGATAGACTTAGAAAAAGAAGAGAACAATGGTACTTCTGCTACCTAGAAACAATAGATAAGGGCCTGAACACCAGAGAAGACTGGGCGAAATGTTTGTAATGCAAACAATCCAGTCCGTCACGCTCTAAAATTCTGCACCTGGATGATAGCCTTAAACATACAACCAGTCCCATTTCAAAAGAATTGTGATGAGGGTGATAATTGTATACTCGCGATTTTCCTTATAATTCTAGGACATTACGATAATAAGAAGAAGCTTCTGATAAAACGAGCAACAGCAGACACTGTCCCTGTCAGTGCGCGAATATGGCTATTCAGGGTATAAACACGGCCAACAGCACCGGACGTAATAGTGGGTACTTCCGGTAATTATCTTTCACCCAGTAGCGTTCTCGCTAGATGCACGTGAAAAACATCCCTCCGTGTGAGGACCTAAGTGGGAACCGAACAAAAATCTCCGCTTGGACACGCCCACACTTGACTATTCCTCCAATGGAATGTGGCGTTGAGCCAGCCTACCATGTAAATAGACTTCCTCGACAGTAGCCACTTCTCATTGGCTAACATAACAGCCGAATTTCGCCCAATCATGACAAAGTAGGGTGTACTTGAGACAAGGCGGGTTAGCACTCGTTATCTCTCATTTGAAAACAGACACCCGCAGTGAAGACACGCTACTGCCGGAACAGGTAAGACTCAACCCGATAGGGAGCATCCAAATGGGTAGGATTTTCCAAATAACTTCAATCTAATTTGGGCTTAATCTTTGTTTTCTCAGGGGATACGACAATATAAATGACCTGAAATACCCCAGCACGTAACCAAGACAAGGCAGCACACCGCGCCTCCACAAACAATTTTGATATCGAGTTATCCCCTTATATTGGTAAGACCTCGCTAGCGACTAACCATGCGCCCATGTGTTTTTATCATAGCATCCCAAATAATTATATAGATTCTCAGTTTAAAATATTTCCTCCATTTTCATTTTTCCCTTAAGAGCGATTCACTCAGGCTAATGCTATAAACCGGCTCAGAAGTGTAGCACGACGCATGTTATGTACAGCGGTCGACCAGTCGCATAAAAGTGTCCACTGATTGACGGACTTGGACAAGTTTCTTAATCTTCTACGGGATAGGAATTGTAATAGTAACCTGCAGGTACGTTCATTGCAAGATCAATAGAGAATTAAAAGAATTAGAATAAACGCTAACCCAGACTTAACCAAGTGGATATATATGCTTCCCCTTATAGATGGTAAAAACCTGACAACCACAGCCACTACAATTTATAGGAAGTTTCACGTACAAGAAACCTACAGGTATGTTAAATGAATAGGTTTAAAGAAACAAGATATAGATAAGATGTATTCTAAAATTTATCCCATACCAGCGTTTGAATAGCCTTTTCCGTTTAAATAGCGTATTCCACACTAGAACATCGATCCTGTCTGGAAAATAAACACGGTTTATCACCTTGATAGAATCAGAACATATCAGACTCCACAGGTAACAATTAAATGACTGAAACTTAACTGGCATTGCTTACACTGTGTAACCAGCTATAACGCTTCTTAACAAATTCGACATTTCAAGTAGAACCACACTCTCTTCCCCCGAGCTTTGTTCCCGCTACAGAATTATCTCTTCTAGAAACTGAGAGGGGTAGATAATTAGTATTCTATCGGTCCATCTACCCACACAAAGTAGGGTCAGAATCCAACAAAGTACCGGTCCCGCCCCAGAAAATATCCATTAGGCTAACAACCCACAACAGGGAACTTAATTTAAACCAAGCTTCTACAATCGAGTCAAACTAGGTTTTTGAGAACTTTGATGTAGAGTTAACCTCGAAGCTTTAAGATATATAAGGCTTGTACAATTACATTCTCCATATAACATTGTTTGTTTATATGATAGACAGAGTACAATTACTCTACTGGACAGAGTTACCCTGTATTGAAGATTAGATAACTAATTTCATGTATATCTATCTTAGGAGATCAATGAGGATCCAACTGTATGACAGACAACGAAAATAACAGTCTTGACAAAGGTGGCACCCAATTACACGTACAACCACCGAAACGCGTCGACGCAAGTTCATGTACAATTCATGCTTTTCCTCCCCGATGTATATAAGATTGTGAGGTTATAACACCAGGGTTGTTTGAAACTTTTATTGTGAATGTACGCTTTGTAATTTTCAAGTCCCATGTTTTACAATTTAGTTTTGTCTGTCTTATACTTTTGTGCAGGTCACAAAATTATAAATTTGTTTTTAATTGTTCTTTAACATTATTTTGAAGTGTACTGTATGCTATTTTAATGTTTCAATAAACTGTTATGTACTTTAAATTTTGCTTATATTTTTAACTTGTCGGATATAAATTTTACTGTGTCATAGCTAATTCTCAGCTTTTCCTGTACACAACCCAAGGGAATTAATTTGTTTTGACTTAGGTTTAATACCCCAATTCCCTTGTTCTCTTCAAGGGGTTCCTCTCTCTATTCACAGCAAAATTAGTTACAACACCTGCCCTGCCCCAACTGACAATAATGAATTAGGGGCTGATTAATGGATTTGAACCTCCAGCCTGGCTCCTGCTTGTCTCCCTTAGCTGTAATTCAGGACCTTTGTGGCATATGTGTAACTATTCTGAGGTTCAGAGCAGGGTCACATAATAGTTGCAACTGGCAACTGAACTCTGGAGGGGCCCCTCAGGAAGCACTACAGGAAATGGCTACTAATGATGAGCCTGAACTTTTGAACCTGGTAAGTACTTTCAGTTTTGCTAAAATCGTATTTCTGCAATTTTGCACTTATTCGCGGGGCGCGAAGTTGTACTAGGAAGCCGCGAACTCACGCAAACAGTGCGAGCAGTGCGAGCAAAATCCGCTGCTCGCGGATTTGCGGATTTTGCGGATTTTGCGGGAGATTCGCGAATCTCGCGGATTGCGAATTTACCGAAAATCCGCAAAATCCGCGAGCGAAACGGATTTTCCGCCCATGCCTAGTCAGGGTGTGTCTACCCTGCCCCTGTTCACGTTTTGCACACATATGTCACAGACTTCTTCACCCTCACTTCTACCAAGACACAAAATGGCTGCCAATAGTTCCTGGTTTCAAATGTTTACAACCGCTTGACAGCCAATTAGAATTGAGCACGTGATCGGGACAGTGCGCTTATGGTACAATGCCAATTCTCGCACAATAGATATATAAATGACTTTAGCCATAATTTTCTCAGAAACTATTGAACATATTGACACCATATAAGCAAAAGGCACAAGTCAGAACTGAGGACTACCTCTATTCCAAATTTGGAGTCATTCTGTTCAGGCCTTCGGGCTGTAGCCGTGTCTAAAGGCGCTAAGAGAAATTGCATGGGGAAAACACATTTTGGGACCCCCTTTTTCTCAGCCCCCAAACTTTCAGGGAGCGGAACTGCGCTGGCCAAAAGTTTGGAAAATTTCAAGAAGAATCATCAATCAACGCCAAAGTTATTGCCAATAGAATGTTGCGGTTTTCCTATGGATAATAGGTCCTAACCATAACTACCTACTGGCGACCGCCAGTAGGTAATATATATATATATTTTTAATGGATTATATATTGTGTGTTTTAAAGGACCGATAAAACCTCTGACATTAACTTGTAATGCACTGTTAACCTACAGAGCAAGGCAAAATAGCTCATTATAACCAAAAGAAGCACCACAAAATCTAAAACAGAAAAAACTAATTATTGTACATCTGAATGTACTTATTACTCCATAAGTGCTATCTCTTACACCATCACCTATTTCTCATTGATATCTTGCCAACTTACTTTTCAACTTAAATAGATCCAGAATGTAAATGAGCCAAATATTTCTCAACTTTCAAGCAAGTCACTGTTCTTTGGTTGACTGCATATTAAAATGCCATCATCCCTAACGCCATCCTAATTCCCAACCCACGATCACCAACCAGTCCTCACAAAGGCAGGAACATTCATTGTATCAGGCATCCCTAGATCACCATTTCTTTAGGTTGTCAGTTAACCTTGTTTGGGTGCCAGGCATTGCTTCTCCACCTTCCTCCAGCATATTTAACACTCATACGATGACATTCCTGTGGAACGTGCATAACATCAGGACTGTTCATCTAAGTAAGTTTGTATATCTGCAACATCCAGCGAGAGGAGGTAGCAGAAGCAGCTGGCACAGGTATGACCAGTGGGGTGGGAAAGGGTCGGCCCCATATGATGGGAGAAGTAAAATGCGGCGAGCGCAAGGTAAGTGGTTTTGTTGTTTTATTTAATTTTGCTTCTCACATTGTATTTAATCTTACCCAACCCCCATCCAGCCCTTCCGCCTCACCGATCTTACCTGTGCCGGCTGCTGCTGGTAGGAGGTACACATGAAGTTTCCTGTTCTGTAGTCAGCACTACCATATCACAAAGAATAATGTTGGTTAGTTATTAATTCGTAGGACTTGGACATTCTAAGTTCAAACTATGTAGTGTATTTGGCAAAAGAGTTGGTACAAGAAACATTTTACAGAAATATAATATGCATTATAAACAAACAACTGACGATAAAGCACATTTTGTAGAATGTTTAGAACAATTCCTGAGGCCATCACTCTGACAACAACAGTGAGACTGAGGATTCTAGTAGATAAAAGATTGCCCTACAATTACACTACTGAACAAGACCAGGCAATACCCAGACAACCACACCACCTAGACAATCCTCAACCCAAGTTTGACTATGGTTTGTGCAATTTACCACCCCTCCTATTTATTATGTAGGTTTGGGTATCAACAGAGAATCAATCTCTTTGCATCCTAATGCTATTGGGAATTGGCAGTGTAGTCACAATACCAAGCATCTCAGGGCAGTGTACAAAGTTATAATGCAATATTTGTGAAACTTTGATTGGAAAATGATCTTTGGACTGTTATACACTATAAGAACTTCCCTCTTCCCAATACCAGACATTCCACGGGTACTGAATTACCTTTATTTTAAAATGTTCTTTTAAATGGTCAAACGTAGCTGAAGGGCCAGCTCGTGTAGATATCCTTCATCAAGTAATCTAAAAATAAACAACTTTGAATGGTTCCAACACTTTGTAAATTAATCACCTGATCACTAGCACAAGGTAATATCCATCACAAGTAGAAATGTGCTGTTGTTATACTTCTCATACAAAAGAGGATAAAACACAGAACAAAGCTGCATGTCAAACAACTGGAACCAGAGTAAATGACAATAGCAAAGCACAGTAGTGCTGTGGGATTCCTTTTTGCAGGTGTAATGCATGTATCCAACCTGTGGAAAATAATCATTCAGTTTACATGTACATAAAAGATGTAATTAAGAGTCTCTCTATGTACATAAAATGATATTTTGTTGTTATATTGTCATCATACAGCGCTATGGAAGCCCATTTGTCATACTGCTCCCTTCTTAATTGCTTGCCACTGAGCTCAATTTGGTGGATAGTTTTTTCGATACGGCCTATGCTGGAAGAGCCTGCTATGAACCAGTCCAGGTTGACACAAGAGATCATTTCTCTTGGGACAGGTGACCTTCTGCCTCTACATCCTCTGGGATTAGTTCAATCTTGTCATCCTCTGTTATGTACCCCAATGCACCCCAATCTAGGACTAGGTAGATACACCAACTTTTACCTAAATTTGTCCTACCTTGCTCTGCATAACGGTTCTAGCACTGACCTTTCACCCAGTTATGTGCTGAATAAATGCCGATCAGTTTCTTGGAAACTAGCCTAATTTATTATGCATGAGGATTCTTAGAAAAGTCCCTGCACATGACGTACATAACAGCATGAACATACTCTGTGTAAAAGTCATGGTCATCTTCATCCTAAGGCGAAAGAACTGCTTTGCATAATCAAAGGCATTGTCCTAGGCTCATTTACATAATCATACTCACAACATATCGATTGTGTAAGGAACCCTGAGGCTGTCTTTATGATATAAAAGAATCTTCCCAACACTAGATAGTCGGAAGAGAAGCTTCAACGCTGACACTAGAAGTTTAGGTCAAGGCCTGCAGAAGCTACAATTTGCAAGGGTCTGACATCCCTTGCAGGGTGTCCAATTCGAGACCAAGACAGTGTCCTTCGAACTCTCTCATCAGATAATGGGTTGGCTCTTTGCTCAGCGATTCTTGGCTTTACACCCACATACATGCTAGGTACACTTAGATATACTTAGGTATGGTTTGCATCGTTGGAGTACACTTGATTACCGTCATGAATCTATGTGCCTGCATATATTCACTGTTTTAGCACAATGGTAGAATCATACCTTTTATTTACTCTGTTGTTGCTTGTAATCTTATGCATATGTTTTTGGCTAATGGCTATAGTAGCACATATTTTTTATATTAAAAATAAGCTGGTTCAATAAATGCTTATTGAAAATGTCCCCATCGTTTATTCTGTGTATCGCTGAGATTAAGTGAGTAGGATTGACTGAACGAAAAGTATTGGACTGTTTCCACGATCCAGGAAGGATGAAGGGTTGTCGTATTCAATGGTTGACGGAAACTATTCACTCCTTGTTTGGATTAGGGGGCTTATGATGGCACTTTGAGCTAGCTGGTCTAAAGGCTAACATATCCTTTGAGGGTGTCTGGCTTCAGTCTGGACACCAATCCCTTAGTTTATGATGTCTAAACAAGCATATTGTATGTATCCTATGTAGTTTTAGGAACTACACAACACTTAGAGGGGATCTGTGCTTGGCGGATGTCCCCTCAGGCTCTGAGGGCCTTTGCATAGTCTGCCCTCCTGACAAGGTGGCCCTGCTTCAACTGCCTTTATCTGCAAAATGCTTTCAGCTACACCACTGTGAGAGTTGGCAGGGCAGCCAGATCTAACTCCATGTCCCATTAAACATTCAAAACTGCAAAAATTGGAATAAAAAATAATTTGTATATATTTGAGATGACTCAATCAGAGACCTGTTCACTACTGAAAATCAAAAAACAATTTTTACTTTTATGTCAATTTAGGGATTTTTAATTTCCAACTTAACACCTTTGCTGCGCGGCAAATTCCGCCGCTGTGCTGGGATATTCCAATCATGGGCATTTGCTCGGACATCCCCCAGCCGTCGTGCGCTCACACCTACTGTGACTCATGGCGGCCGCCATGAGCAGGGAAGAGGTTAATAGCTGGATGGTACTGCCAAATACACGTTCTGGATCTCACCGCTGTGAGAAAGTGGATTATTATCAGTTGGGTGGAAGGGAGTTCATCACAAGTAATAATGGAACTTTTTTGACAGCTCCTGTTAACGTTTCATTCATTTAAACCTGAGCTTAAACCCCCTGGTATCTATGACAGAGGGAAGACAGGCTTAACATAAATATGTGCAGATTATCTAAAAGTACCAAAACAATGAAAGTGTAGAAAACACAACATAATAAAAATCCCGCTCTAATTTATAAAAATAGAGAATCATTTAATGAATACAATGATATAAAAATTACAGAAATCGAAAAAAGTGAACCAGGGATATAAATAGCTCCAAAAAGAGTTAAGCTCCAATTTGGGTCAATTGGTCACAGTAGACTGGGACTTAGGCACAATGTGAGGATGATGTCAGAACACAAGTTGGATACTTTAACCAGGTTCAACTCGGTAAGTGGTTTTACCTTTGTACTTTGTCTTTTTTCTGGAAGTCAAAGCCTTTCGGCTGGGAAAGGCAGCAGTCTGTATCCAAGAAGGGCTCCACAAAGTTGGATAGGCATTTCACAAGGTCCCCTTAAAGGCACTGGGTTGGGTGGGAAAGGCTCCATGTGGGATAATTCAAATTTTACACTAGGAAGTCCTCAGAATGGCTGGAGCCTTTTGGCGCATTCAGCCCTTCAGGTTTACTAAGTTCTGAATTTTCAAGCTTTGATGGATCCAGCTGGTAAAGGCTGTAGGTTATGGTTCAAAAGGGCTCTATGAGTCTGAATACCTTCTCCATGAGGTGCTGCTGAAACAGGTTTCCTGCAGCCAAAAAGCTCCGATGTGGAGGAACCTGAATCTTCAGCCCTATATAGGACACATCTCAGCCATATCTTGTCATGCTGTCCCAGACCTCCACAGGTGTTTTGAGTCAAATAGGTTTTTCAGTATGTTAGGAGGACTACACATAGGCACAGGCTAGGGTTCCAGGAACTCGGGGGGTCAAGACTCCAACAAACGTCACCAGCAGGGTCCAGGTGGAACTGGTCACCTGTGCTGTTCAGGAAAAGGGCTTCTTGCAGTTTGTTGCTTTCCTGTCACTTAACAGGAGGTCAACTGCATGATCCTCGGAGTCCACTTATCGGTTCTGGATAAACATGTAAGCAGACCAGCCCGTCTGAACTCTTCACAGCTCTCAAACAGATGGTACAGTCCTTCTTTAGTTCTTCCACAGGTCCAGAATGTTCCAAATAAGTGCCCAGGGGTGCCACATTAATGCCTAGCACACTCCTGGCCCCGCCCTAACCAATAGTGATAAAGGTCCAGAGGTATCCCTACTCAATGTTGCAGTGGTTGCAGTCTGCCCTACTGCAAACAAACCCACAGCATACTTCTCTGCCTAAATACAAGATGAGGAAACCCTTCTGCCTTTATGCAGACCCTCTGTGACCACCCCAGAGGCGTGGCCAGAAAAATTTGCAATCTCTCCTAAATGGTCACTTCAAAGCACTTCTGGGGCAGCTTCCTCCCCACTGTGATTGGAGCCTGTCTGACTGGGGGAACAAATCATGTCATGACATCTTATGGCGAAAAAAAGCAGACAAAAGGGTTCAGATGCTCCGTCCATCACCACCCCCTTTTGTACCGCTTTTGGCCGCCATAAGTGTGGCAGGGTATGCTCAGACGTGAGTCCCATGCTCAGTTTGCCACTGGATTCAAGCAAGCCTGGCTGAAGACGGCTGTAATGCCAGAAACTGCTCCTAGGAAGCTTGTTTCCAGTCCAGGGAAGGCATGGCTTGGCAGTTCGGGCTGGACTGTTCCCATGAGGCACAGGGTCAGACTGATTTGCATATGGCCATGTCTGAACAGGGGTGGCAGAGTAGGCTAAAGAACGTTGATGGATTATACCCAGATCTGTTGACTGGGTGTGAGTGTTTGATTGGTTCAGATGCTCCATCCATCACCACCCCCTTTTGTACCACTTTGTTTGCCATAAGTTGGCAGGGTATGCTCAGACGTGAGTCCCTTGCTCACTTTGCCACTGGATTCAAGCAAGCCTGGCTGAAGACGGCTGTAATGCCAGAAACCAGTCCTAGAAAGCTTGTTTCCGGTCCAGGGAAGGCATGGCTTGGCAGTTCGGGCTGGACTGTTCCCATGAGGGACAGGGTCAGACTGATTTGCATATGGTCATGTCTGAACTGGGGTGGCAGAGTGGGCTAAAGAACGGTGATGGATTAAACCCAGATCTGTTAACTGGATGCTCCGTCCATCACCACCCCCTTTTGTACCGCAGTCCACTAGTGACATTTAAGATACACTTCTTATCTTACACTAGAGATATACTGGTAAGTTAAATATGTCATTTAGGTGTAGAACAAATGTTTACATGTTTTAACTGTCACCACACATGCACTGAGGCCTGTTTAGCAGAGTCCCAGTGCACGGAGTTAAAAAAACAGCAACCTCAGCCCACAAAATTGAGGGTGACCACACAAAAAGAGGCATTTTGAATTCATATGGGCAACCCTTCTCTTTGTGCAGCATTTTAAGAGAAATCCAACACAGTAGAACCGTTCTACCCCTGGAGGAGGCAATTGGTTTAACCATGGGTGTGTCTAGTGAAATCAGCAGCTCCACGCTCCCTAACCTCTTCAAACTGGTTCTGGGACCAGCTCTGCCAGCCACTGCAATGGAGCCAGGATTGCTGTAGTGTACCACATTCTTTCAGAGGCCTCTCTTTCACTTAACTATGAATAGGCAGGCTTCACCATGGACCCAATTTAATGATGTTTCGGAATTCTCTCTAAATGTCCTCCTGAGATATGTCCCAGGAAAATTACTAGCCCCAGACACTCAGGGTATAAATATCACAAATCAATTTTCAATATTTAAAAAAGTGCTACTTAGGCGGGGCCCTGAAAGCCTTTAATAATGCAAATAAATAGTTTGCACAATCAGAAACCCCACAGCGTAAGAGTAGCCACCCCTAAATGTATGAACTACGCAAAATACTATCATTGTTCTTAAATTAAAAAGTTCCTACAATCAGAGCAGCTTTGACACACATCAGTCCAACCAGCAGCATCCAAGATTTCAGATAAAAATGTGAGTATTGCCAGCCGGGTCAAGATTTATTAGCATATGTCTGAGTCCAACTGAGGTAGAATGGCGAGCATAATAATGAAGGGTTAAAGTGCTGTCCCGAGCAATTGTCAGTGATTAGACTTATAACAAAAGAGCCTCGCATCACCATTTCTGTGTTTCTTGTACCGCCCTAAGTGGAACGGGTATGCCCAGACTAGTGGCCCTGCACACTGTGTGACTGGAACCAAGCTGTTCCTGGCTGATGAGCCCATAACTATGGCAAAACCAGTTGTGGGATGCTTGTTTCCCATTTCAGGACCTGGCTCGGCAGTTCGGGCTGGACTGTTCAGACTGGAGCAGGGTCTAGACTCATTTGCACATAGCTGGGTCCAAACTCAGGTGATATGGTGTGAAAGATAACAATGGATTGGCATGCTGCCTGAGTAATTACCAGTGGCTGAGATTAATTCAAGCATTCCATCCATCACTTTTTTGTATAATTTTATTGTATTGCCCTAAGTAGGATGGTTATAGCCAGCTGTGGGTCCCTTGCACACTGATCACTGGAACCAAGTTGGACCCGGCTGATGAGCCCATAACTAGAACAAAACCAGTCCTAGGTTGCTTATGTTCTGGTTGAGAGAGGACCTGGCTTGGCAGTACAGGCTGGACTGTCCTGAATGGAGCAGGGTTAAGACTGATTTGCATATAGCTGGGTCTAAACTGAAGTGACATAGGGTGCAAAATAACAATGGAATGGGATGCTGCCCATGCAATTACCTGCTGCTAAGATTAATTCAAGCATTCCATCCATCACTTTTTTGTATACTTTATTGTGTTGCCCTAAGTGGGACGGGAATGCCTAGCTGTGGTTCCCATGTACACTGTCTCACTGGAACCAAGCTGTACCTGGCCAATGGTCCCATAACGAATGCAAAACCAGTCCTGGATAATTTTTGCTCCTGTTCAGGGACACCTGACTTGGCATTTTGGGTTGGACTGTTCCGATTAGAGCAGGGTCAAGACTGATTTGCATATAGCTGGGTCTAAACTGACGTGACATGGTGTGTAGATTAGCAATGGATTGGGACATGACCCGATTAATTTCCATCCCCTGAGATTAATTCAAGCATTCCATCCATTACTTTTTTGTACACTTTATTTTGGAGAAAATCATAAATCATCTCAATAGAGATATTTTCTTTGTCTACTCTGCTAAACAGTTAAAAGGAACTTTGAAAGCACACACATATCTGCTATATCTACTTTGAGTGACTCAGACACATAACAATTATTTGGAATAGGTAGTAAGTCTGCCATGTACGCATAGGTGCAAATGTTATCTTCTTTGTTGTCATTGTAAGCATATGTAATAAAAATAAAAAGAAGACTAAAAGAAAGAATTGCACCACCCAAACGTGGAGGACATATGTTTGCAACAAAAATATTAATTAAAAAAACATATTTGTTCCATTTATTTTAATGTAATGCTTTTTAGCAGGTCACTCTCGTGAAAACAATTATAGAAATCTTTTTTAGTTTTAACGCAAATCAAGGTAAACTTGGCTTTGAATTACTGTAACTTGAAAGTATAGCTTTAAAGCACAAGGAAGGCTAATTCTAATAATGATAACATTAGCAAAGTAAACTATTAGCCCACAGGTCTGTAACCTCTTTTTGGAAAGATGTCCATCTATGATCAGGGTAAATGTCACCCCTCACTGTCCTAAGGCTGACGGATCTCGGCAGGCCAGTACCTCCTGTGTGCTGTAAACTATTGTGAATGAAGTAAAATATGAAAGACAATTCTTCACACGAATTGCCGATTACTCACAAAACATGTATTGGAAATAGTTCTATATAAGTACTCTTTTACATATCATTACATCTCTATGTGAATCATCCTCGCAATGTCCAACTCCATAATAGTAATATTGTAAAAAAGGGCAGTCATTTGTATTTGTACGAATTGTGTATACATGTTCCATGTTGTGGGCAATTTTCAAAATACTGCATGTGTCCATAAAGAGGGCTACAGGGCCAATACTTCACATACTCATAATCACCGTTGTGAATCGCCTAACCTTTACTGTATTTTATATGTTTGTATTTTGGATTAATCTTATACACATTACGCAAGTATGGTAAGGGCTAAAGTTGGCTCTATGACTGGCATAACGTATTTGTCCACCTACAAAGTGTCATTTTGCTCCATGTAAAATGCTGAAGAGAAATGCTAATTATTTATTGGTTTTTCTCTCTTTTTGACACCAACTAACATAATCCATAAATTGTGTAGATCAGGACCTCGTATTGTTTTGTTTTGCTTGTTATGTCACTAAATAGTGCCATGTACCTGTAAATAACCTATGCATTTTTGGTCTTGTGTATTCAGGATATTCTGGAGTACAATCACATGAAAAGTACTCCAGAAATACAAGAAATTATTGAGCAACGTTTATTAAAAAACAGGATAAAATCATCACAATCTATTTTACACTTTCGTCAGCAAACAATATAATACAGTAAGACAGGTTTCACCAATAAGTAGCTCAGAGTGAGAAAAACATATGACCCTTTTAAAATCTTGGCGGAGTCTTCATCTATACATGGTGTTAGAAATGGGATCTCTGGTTGGCTAAGGCTTACGCCAAAGCCAGGCAAAGACCACCACTCTAGTCAGGGCAAGGGAGTTACAAGCCAAGATAACCCCTGCTCACCCCCTTGGTAGCTTGGCATGAGCAGTCATGCTTATCCCACAGGCAATGTGTAAAGCGTTTTGTGTGACACAGTCACACAGCAGCAACACACTAGGCACACCACAAAAGGAACTCCACACAAGGTTAAAATAGCCTTTGTATTATCATAAAACACATTAGATGGTAATCACACAATATACACTGTGCCAACTGGCACTGGGCAGTATTTACAGGGGACTATTTACACACAACAGGGCCAATGGGGTTACTGTCATGACTATCACAAATCACCAATTGTAAATGTAGCACAAATATTAAATGTAACGCACAACCAGTAAGATTGCCAACAGCTATTGGTAAAGGGATGAACCTAGCACTATATCACGATAGGCATAAATCGCATTCAGATCAAGCGTAAAGACAACATCATTAGGCATCACAAGCATAAACCCTGATATGCAAAACAACCTCATAATCATAAAAAAAACATTTAGAGGTATCAAACAGGGTGCATAAAACATACTACATACATTACATTTCCTAGCACCACGTAATTACCTCAGACCTGGTGCCCTATAATCCTAACAGTCCCCCTGGCCAACTGGCCATCTCAAAAGGGGCTCAAATGCCCTATGTCCAAAGAGTCAGGGCGGGTGCACTTTGCGCAGACCTAAACATTGCAGCTGCCCACTACTTGTTGGGCAGCTGGGAATGCTAAATGAGGGCATAATTGGAACAGCAGCTGTGAATACTGTGAAGGCCTGGCACCTCTGTGCCACTTCAGTCCATCTCAGGGACTCCTAAATCAATCTGTGCCAACCGTGGCCGCTATCCTCTATCAGGCGAGGCAGTGGGGAAAAATGGCCTGAGCCCTGTTGAACACTTGAACAATAACTCTTGCCCTCTTGGTGCAGCTGCTCTCTGCGAGCGGGGCAGCTGGGAGAAATGCGGCTTTGGCGCATGGGCACCTCTATGCCCTCACATTGGAGCAAATGGGCTCAGAAACAAATATGCCCCCACAAGAACAGAACCTGCCCCTAAAGAATCGTGGGGGCCCACAGGGGTTCCCTCTTGCACTCCAGAAGCTGCTCAACAAAGTTGGAGCGGCCCGCTGCCAGACAGGGCCGCTCTGATTCTGCCTCTCCCAACAGGGCCTACCTCAAGCTCCACTCACCGGCTTGGAGCTTCTCTCTCGCCGGTCTTCTTTCCTCGCTGCCGGCTCTCCTCCAGTGTGGCGGGTGCAGGCTTCCTCCAGTCAGACGGGCAGGGGCTATTACTTGTGCATCGGGGGCAGGCACCTTCAAGGTGCTGTTGGGCCCCTCCGCCTCCACTCCATGGGCTGCAGTTTCCTCCGGTCAGCGCGGCACATGCGTGGCTCTCCCTTCACCATGGGAGCCCCTCTGAACTGCCATAGCGCTTCCTTCCGTGGTTAGCTCCGCCCCAGTCAGGCGGAGATGCCTGACTTCCGATTTTTGCCCAGGGCTGCGGCGGTGAAACGGGGCAGATGAGGGGTATGCTCCCTCTCGAATTGTAATATAACGCGGGGTGGGCACCCACTTGGACACAATTATGAAAGAATGAGCAGGGTGGGCACCCCCTCAAAAACAAACCAAAAAGCGGCAATTAAGCGGGGTGGGCACCCTCTTTTTATCAAAAACTGGCAAAGATGCGTTATGGGCACACACCGAAGTCCTCAAAACGCAGGGTGGGCAGCCCTTTCAGAAAGGTAGTGTGGGGGGAATCCCACACATTGCAGAGCCGCAATGCAGCCACCAGTGCTTCCTGAAACAAAAGTGAAGAGCCCTTAGGGACAGGAAGACGCAGCGCTCCTCAAAATGTCAAACCAAGCACTACCCAAAATAAAAGCAAAGCGCTCCCAATGCCAGAAGTGAAGTCCCAAGTCTAGGGGAATCTCCTCAGGAGGAAGGGGGGCACAAGGCTGGGCTCAGGCAGGCCAGCACAGGGCCCTCCGGCAGGGAGGCAGTCCCTTATGGCGTTTCCTCCTGGAGCCCAGCAACAGCAGGCCCCAGCATCAGGATCAGCACAACCCAACTCTGGGGTTACAGACCCTACATTTATACACCTCTTTCCTTTGTCACACACAGCACAGGGCTGGAGAAAAACCAGATGCAACTGGTTTGGGGGAGCTTTGGAGCACTTTGTTGTGCTCAGCTCCTCTCTTCTTTGTCAGGTGATGGCTAGGTGCTCAGACACACCCCAGGGGGTGGAGCCAGCATTGTGGAGGGAAGGCACAGACCTATTCAGGTCCCAGGTGCAGCTCGACGTCCTATCTACATGCAGATCCCCGTATTCACCACTGGGCAGACTCATCCTGGCTCCTGGAGCCAACCACACCATCCAGCTCCTGTCAATCACAAGCCAGACATGTAATTCACGTCAGGCAGGCAGACTCACAGTACACAGAAATGTCAACTTCTAAAAGTGGCATATTTCCACCAGTCACCATACCTATGCACACACCATTGCACAGCATTTATTCTCACGAATCCGCACATACTAAACTTGCCCCTACACTCCTCTCATACCAGGAATTACCAGGGACACACATATCTCCCGTGCATTCCTATGAGAGGGCATACCAATCTCACCACACGCACTCAGAGTGCGCACGCACTTTACACGAGGCCACAAACCCTTCTTGGGCAGCTGCGGGCATTATAAGCTTAACAAATAAATCAATAAATAAATTAAAAGTGCACAGAGGCCAAAAACTACTAATATCAGGTCACAGAAAATGCAAAAAGTGTAGGGGTGACCCTGCTAAAAGGGCCAAGTCCAACACATGGTCTATTTCCCGGGTTCCTTTTTGTTGGGTTTAGAACTCTGAGCACTTTACTATTGCAAACCAGTGCTAAAGTAAATGTACTCTCTCCCCTAAACATGGTTTTATTGACCTAAACAAAATTGGCACAATTAACCTACCTGTAAGTCCCAAGTATAGTGCTCTACATGTTCCTAGGGTCTGTAAATTAAATGCTACTAGTGGGACTGCAGCGCTGCTTGTGCTTCCCACTCAAGTAGCCCTTAAACATGTCTCTGGCCTGCCACTACAGAGCCTGTGTGTGCAGTTTTTACTACCATAATGATGTGGCATTTCAAAGCCTCTTGCCAAGCGTTACACTCCAAATGTATTACAAATGCCACCCCTAAGGTAGGCCCTAGGTAGGCCTTAGGGCAGAGTGATTTGTAATCAAAAGGTAGTATATGTGCTTTTAGATTTTACATTTTTCGGTGGTGAAAAACTCCCACGTTCATTTTTCACTACTGAGAGGCCTACCCCCCTCATAGGTTAACATTGGGGATTCCTTTTTGCATTTAATAAGCTGTAATTCCTAATTGAGAGAAGGGAGAATTATCATGTTCAGTACCCATGGAATGGTAATAAATCCTCTCCAACTGTAAAGTTGGATTTTTCATTACTATTCTGAAAATGCTACTTTTAGAAAGTTTGGCATTTTCCTGCTCTTAGTCATATGATGTCTGTTGCCTGTCTCTGATTATTGGCTGAGCTGGGTGACAGTTCACTTTGTGAATTCTCTCTAAACAGCCAGACACAAAGGAAGGCTGGGTGTGACTTCATATATCTTCCTCGGAGGAAAGGAGGGAGAAGCTGGGCCCAGCCTCAAACTTACACCAGGATACGCTAGGCCCTGTCCACACACAAAGAGCTGCATACCCTCCTCTTGAGGGATAAAAAGCTGATTTCCCTTATGTTACAGTTATGGGTCATACATATATATTGTGTTAACATGATGTATCTATATATTCCTAGTATAGAGGTATGCATAGTGCTTAATCTATAACTTCCTTTTAGTAGGGTATATACTGTTTGTGTATTCTGCTTGCATCGAGTAGGCCGAGATTGTACAGACATAAGCATGAGCGAATTTTGCGGATCTCGTGTTCGCGAATTTTGCGGATTTGCGGATTCGCAATCCGCAAAATCCGCGAATTCCCGCGAATTTGCGGATTTTTTTTTTTTGTGTTCACCCGTGTTTCTGCCAGTTCGCGAGGGTTTTTACAATTTCGCAATTTGCGAACTTACCTGTCGGGTCGCAAGTTTTGCGAACTTGTTGTTTCTACGTGTCCAGCCTGTTTGGGACACTCTTCTTCATCACTGCCACTCTCTGTCACCACTGCCACTCTCTGACTACTCATGCCACCCTCTGGCCCACCCATGCCACCCTCTGTTTCATCACCACACCCTCTGGTTGTCCAGTGTACATTATTTTCGGCAAAGCAAAGCACACCTTCCCTGCCTCAAGTGACCTGAATTAATTTGGGGCTGATTAATGTGTCACAGAATATTTTTTTAGCTGGCACCTGCTTCCTTAGTGCGCCCTGATTAGTGATCTTTTGCACTTGCTAAGTGCTTTCATTGTTGCAAAATTAGTTACAACACCTGCCCTGCCCCAACTGACAATAATGAATTAGGGGCTGATTAATGGATTTTAACTTCCAGCCTGGCTCCTGCTTGTCTCCCTTAGCTGTAATTCAGGACCTTTGTGGCATATGTGTAACTATTCTGAGGTTCAGAGCAGGGTCACATAATAGTTTCAACTGGCAACTGAACTCTGGAGGGGCCCCTCAGGAAGCACTACAGGAAATGGCTACTAATGATGAGCCTGAACTTTTGAACCTGGTAAGTAGTTACTTTCAGTTTTGCTAAGATCGTATTTCTGCAATTTTGCACTTATTCGCGGGGCGCGAACTCACGCGAACAGTGCGAGCAGTGCGAGCAAAATCCGCTGCTCGCGGATTTGCGGATTTTGCAGGAGATTCGCGAATCTCGCGGATTGCGGATTTCCCGAAAATCCACAAAATCCGCGAGCGGAACGGATTTTCCGCCCATGCCTATACAGACACCATCTTTGTTTGTCTGCGTTAGACACGAAACAGTGATCACGTGTTACCTTCCAATGATTGACAGGCCTTAGCTTAGTTGATTTGCTGGAGACAGCTGAATACATGGTATTCTCTCCCTGTGCTTGGACTCAAGGTCGCATCTGACTTTGGGTGCCAAAAGTGCATTCTTGAAGGCTAAGTGCCTGCATTCCAAGGCACCGAGACGAAAGGGAGTCACCCCTCCTGACCTTCCCAATAATAACTAAAGCAGAGCTTTGTAATAACCATGTGTGCCATATATGGTCCTTTCCGAGGGCCAAGAGCCAAGTAGTGTTTTTCCATGTACGGTGACTTCATGTACCAGCCTAAAGTATATATGTATTGTTTTGAGTGTAAGCCAGCAGTCTTCTTTGCGTTGAGGTCGTCCTCTCATAACCGGGTAGAAAGGACAAAGAAAGGGGAGCTCTGGTCAAGTGGGTGTACTGACCAGAGATTCTGACTTACACCGCTCTGGCAATCAGGAAGCCCCGCTTCTAGGGACCCTTCGCCGGAGTCCTACGGGCTTAACCCAGGAGCTGACCGTGTTGGTCTTCAGGAGTTGGCAGTGGAGAATACGCAATCATACCTGTGTGCACCAGGTGAGTGAATTGTTTTTGGTGTCTTTTGGAATGCGCTGTTGAGCAGTGCCTTTGGAAACAGTTAACTGTATTTGATTTGGTAGTCGGTGAACCACGGGGAACTTTGGGGGTCTGACGGGGCAGCGTTGTGGCTGCACTGGTAGACGCTCCATGGACTTGTTTGGCGAATAATAGAGATACCGATCTGACGCCTTGGTGTGACACGTGTGGTGTGCACTCAGCCGGACTGCTCTCGGAAAAGCCTGTGGTTGTACCAGGGTAGCCATCGGGACATATCTGGAGCGACGCTAAGGCAGCGGGCTTAGTCAGAATAGTCCCGAGGGTGAACCGGGAAGATTGCAGGATGGTCTGTAGGATGGTCTGTGGTTAATCTCTGTCTAACAGTCTCTTGATAGTCTCTCGACTGCCTGATTTTGGTATCTGTTGGTCTGAAATCTACACTGATTGGTTCTCCATGAACGGGAGTCAACGGGCTCCATTATTTTGGCATTGAAAAAGACACTTTGAAATTTTTCCTCTTGAATATGTTTTTGTTTGTATTGTCTTGTTTGAGGTTCTATATCCTCAGCGACTACTTTACACCACCATCCTTGCCTTTTGAAGTGCTCTAAATGTATTATATCCAGTTGTACCGTATCAATAATCTGAAATATGTTTTGGTTGTGGTATGTGCCTTTAGTAAATGGGTGGAGCTTATCCGACAAAGGAAAACACTGCTTTGGCAACAGCAAAAGCTTTGATAAAGGAGTTTTTCCAGCGCTACAGATAACGGGGGACACTTTAATGCAGAGCTTATCAGTTATGTTTGTAATGGGTTGCAGATTAAGCAGAAGTTTCATGCAGCCCGACACCCCCAATCTGCGGGATTGGTTGAGAAATACAATGGAATTATGAAATTAAAAATGTCCAAAGTTAAAGAAGGTACTGGGCTGAAATGGCCCAATGCCCTACCATTAGCTTTTGATGTCCTTACGATTTACCCCCATTCTGGGTGTGATCTTTGGGTGACCAGCAAATGTTTGGGGTGTCCCGAGACCCAAATCCTTCTATGATTACTGATAACCCTATGATGATGGATTATTTGTGTGCTTTGCCTAAAGATCTCCGTTCCATTCATCAACAGGTATCAGCAGTTTGCAGCCCCTGCCAGCGGGTCCCGGACATCGCTTGGAACCAGGACAGTGGGTCCTGGTCTGAAATAATCAGCGGAAATCCAGTTTGGACCCTCGCTGGTCGAAGCCCTACCAAATTCTCCTGGCTACGCGAACAGCGGTAAAGGTGGATGGCAAGCGACATTGGATACATGTCTTGCATCTGAAGAAGGTGCTCCTCCCACTTCCTCATGACCAGCGAGATAAGGAAGGAATTTTGACCCAGGAGAGTGAACGAGCCCCTTGCTTTGTCCCTTTTTCTGACGCCCTGGAAATTGGAGAAAGGCAAGGAGAAGGAGTACCAGGCTCGGAAGGGGTTTTGGCATCTGAATCAGCAATTGCCCCGGATTCTGTTGCTCCTGTTGTTGATCAACGAGTCCATGATATTCCTATTGCAGAGATTGCACCTTCCTCTGTTTTGTTCTCTGATCAGGAAACGCCTGGCCATGCTCGATACAACCTGTGGCCCAGAAAACAACGCAATACCCCATATGAGGATGGCAGAAGATAGGGAAAGACTTGAGTAATAGGGTTTGTTAGAAACCTGTCTGGGGTACTGAGCGAGACACTGGACTGAACAGGTTGAGAGCTTGGAACATTTTTGGTTGCTCTGTTCAGAAAGAATGACTGAACTTCTTGAAGAACGGGGCCCAGGTTGTGTATTCTTCAAGAGCTGTAGGAAGATACAGCTCCAACGTGCGGATTTGTTGTTTGGTTTATTTTGATGAACGATAGGAGCCTGCCTGTGAGGCTCTAGACGGACACAGGAAAGAAGAACCTTCTAACAGGTTGGACTGCATTACCCGAGTTTAGTTTTGGACTTTTAGCCAGTATGTAGTCCTTTGTCCGTTTTGTCCCTGAGGAGGAACGACCTTTTGTACCCCGCCTTTACCCTGCTTATATACTAGTTTTTTCTAGTTGGACACTTCGTGTAAAAATAGCTTTTGTAGATACTATTACGATTTTGTTTATAATATTGATGAGTGTTTTTGTATACTTAGAGTTTTGTCATCCTATATCTACTATTCTAGGCACAACAACCCCATCCCCGAAACATTATTTCTATACCTTGGCCACACAGAGAGAAAGGCATTGTCAAGCTTATACTAAAAATGTGTTTGTAGAAATGCTTCACCAAACGCACAGTGCAACGAATACCACCACTTGTTGAGTTTGTGGCCTTTTGCCCTCCATAATGCCTCGTCATGATTTGTTTATTTCTTTGCCATTGTCGTATTTAGGAAGTTGTGGGGCATTGTTTAGATTATTCTCTATGATGTGCATGCACTATACTGTAGATCTACTTGTTATTCCGAAAGGGACTACAAGATGATTTTAGCATACATAGAAACGCACCAAGGCTTTGACTCAGAGGGAAATATTGGAGAAGGGACATTAGACCCAAGTGCTTGTATGAATATGTAAACGGAGTATGAAAATGTTAACTGGCTCATGAATGAGATCTTGGATTTTGCAGAGTTTAATTTCCAACAACTTAAGGAAAGAAATGTCACAGATGACAAGGCAATCCCAGTACCCATACTGAACAGTACTTCAGCCTTTTGTGTTCAGGGAGCAGGACAAATATTAGTAGGAAAAAGTCAGTGTAATTATACTTATCAACTGCGAACTGTCAGTAGCCCTCCATTATTGCCCCCTCCTAATGTATATTTTGTGTGTGGAAAAAATGCATACACATGGCTTCTTCGTAGTTGGGCCGGTCATTGTTGTCTATCTGTCCTATATCCTCCCGTGTATATAGCGCCTGCTAATTATCATAAGGACCATCGATTAGAAAAGCGAGGGCTGCCGCTCATTAGAGAGCCGAGAGAATTAGACACCACTGACATAGATCAAACGGACACTGCAGAGCAACATTTCTTTGATATAATGAAGGGAGTATTTCCTATCTGGGGACCCATTATTACTAGTAAAGAAGTAAGGCGTTTGTCCAGAGTAGTTGAGAGGGTGATCAACACCACTGCAGGTATATTAACCAATCTAACTGTAGCACTTCAAGCTACGAGACTTGTCTTGCTGCGGAACAGAATGGTTCTAGACGTTATCTTGGATGATCAAGGAGGAGCATGCCGTGTGATCGGCAGTTCCTGCTGTGTGTACATCCCTGACTCCACCCCTTCTGTCCATTTGGCTATTCAAAAGCTACATTGCTTAGCATCCAAAGTACATGCAGACACAGGGACCTCGTCTTTGTCTGGTTGGTTCTGGGGTCTGTTATCCACTTGGGGATGGAAAATGTTGATGATACTGGCGGGCATACCTAGCGTCATATTTACTTGCTGTCTATGTATGCATTGTGAGCCGGCTTGTTGTTCTTATCGTGCTACTAATCTTGCCTCTTCCATTACCACTCCTTCCCCAGCGGCCATAAAGGCACATTCAGTGCAACAAGAGATAAAAGATCTAATGCAGATCGATGAAGGAATATTTGAGGACTGACTTCTCTTTAAGTTAGCTACATCATGCTAAAAGGGCGGTTCTGAGGGATAAAAAGCTGATTTCCCTTATGTTAGTGGTATGGGTCGTACATATATATTGTGTTAGCATGATGTATCTATATATACCTAGTATAGAGGTATGCATAGTTCTTAATCTATAACTTCTTTTTGTATTTAGTAAGGGTGTATGCTGTTTGTGTGTCCTGCTTGCATCGAGTAGGCCAGGATTGTACAGACGCTATCTTTGTTTCTCTGCGTTAGACACGAAACAGTGATCACGTGTTACCTTCCAATGGTTGTCAGGCCTTAGCTTAGTTGATTTGTTGGGGACAGCTGAATACATGCTATTCTCTCCCTGTGCTTGGACTCAAGGTTGCATCTGGCTTTGGGTGCGATAAGCGCATTCTTGAAGGCGCCGTGCCTGCACTCCAAGGCACCGAGATGAAAGGGAGTCACCCCTCCTGACCTTCCCAATAATAACTAAAGCAGAGCTTTGCACTAACCGTGTATGCCATATAGGGTCCTTTCCGAGGGCTAAGAGCCATGTAGTGATTTTCAATGTACGGTGACTTCATGTACCAGCCTAAAGTATATATGCATCGTTTTGAGTGTACGCCAACATTCTTCTCCACGCACCGTGAGGGGTGAGGATGGGAGAGGCTGAACTTTCTACACAGCCAACTGACTGGTAATTGGTAATTGGTATTGGACTATTGGTAAGTATAGCCTTTATGTTATTTTATGGTACAACACTCTAGTGAGGCTGTACCCCAGGCAAGATAAAAGGACTTATGTGCACTTCAAAGACCCTTCTTTGAAGTCACCTTCACTTCAAAGGCACAACTGGGTATAAGCACTGGACCTTTGACTCAGTACACATTTGGAACTTAAACCAACTTGCCATGAAGAAGAACTGCTATGCTAAAGACTGCCACTTCACTGGACTGCTGTTCTGGAAGACTGGTGCCTCTTGGGCTGCCCTAATGCCTGCATTTGCCTCTGACCCCGTGTGACTCCAAGGCTAGCTGACTAGCCTTCTGTTCGTAGAAGACTCAGGAACATCAAAGTCTTCCATCCTACTCCTGGGCCTGGTTCATTGAAGGTGGACCCATGGGCTTGCTCCAGTGGTACCAACACATCCTCTGCTGCAAGAGTAGAATCGATGCATATCTGCTGTTGCAGGAACATCGCATCGCACTCAGAACAAGCGTATTGCCATCAGAACCACTGCATCGTAACCACTTCATCGCTGCCTCTGCAGAAGGACGATCGATGCATCCCTTTGAATGCATGGAGAAACATCAGCTTCTGAACAAATGCATCTCTTGAACCCTCATTACATCTTCAGAACTGGTGTATCACCATTGTTGCGTGGAGAAAACCATCACATCTCCTCCACTGCGGGAACAACACCGATGCATTGCTTGGCTGCACCTCACATCTTGTTGTTTGTGCCCAGGATTAAGGTACTTTTGCTTGTAGTTAGTTTTGTTTTGGGCCCACTTTGGTCCTCCCTTAGTTTGGTGTATCTTACCTCTGCTCTGCATTGCCACCTATAATACACTTGTTTTTGAAAATTGTTCTGGGAATATGCTGTCTATTTTGCTTGCTATTCGGGGACTCTTTCTGGGATTTAGTCTGCACATCATGTACAAGGTGCTCCGAATTCATACCGAAATAGTGTACTGTTTTTCTCTGCTTGTTCAGCAACAGCTCCTGATATTAGACACAGTATGGTTGCACAGTTATATCTTCCAGCACAGATGTTTTATCATATAAACAGTACCCTTTACCCTGTCCCCTTGTGGGCTAGAAAAGAGGATTCCCGCAGAGAAGACTGTTCTGGAGTGACAGCACTATCTCCCTGTGTAAAGTGAGTTTGGACTTATGATCTGGATTGCCTAACTACATACTTTGGGTATAAGGTCTTAGGCCAAACCCAATTATAGCGAATATATCCGTGTTCCCACATAGTAAGGGTAGATTAAGCCACATGGATAATTTCCAATAGTTGGGATGTTTGTCGTATGCCCCCGATAGTAATGCTAATTACTTTGTTTAGTTGCATTTGCCTAATTGTCACAGCATATTTGCTGTGATCATAATAAATTATGTTAAGTTTACTGTAAAGTTTCTTTGTGTCTTTCTTGTATTTACCATGGGCATGCATAAGTGAGTGAGTAATAAAAGGGAAAGATCTGTTTCCTCGGTTCCCTTGTGGAACAGTGTGTCATGTACAAGGCTGCCAAAATCACCTGCCACTCTGGGAAGGGTAGAGGTTCAGCTGAGATACCGTGAGCTAGCCAGGATTAGGGCTGACTGGTATTGACATTGTAGATAGACTCAGTCCCTACATTCTAATGTCCTGTCATCCTAACACACAGTTCTGCCCTGGACACAATGTATGCATGCCAGGTAAGACAGAAAAAAACCCTTGCAGGAACGGCATTTGAGAGGCTGCCAAAAACTTGGTGGTCCCTCTGGTGCAATTTCTACTGTTATTGGGTTAGCCATAAGTGTTTTCCAGATGGATGAGCTAGCCACAACTCTACCATCACTTAAAGTATATTCCTCTATACTCTAAATTAGGTGGGAGAACCAAGACTAGTGCAGATGGAACTTCCTACATGTCAGCAGTGTTATGGCCCATTCATTACAGTTGCTGTGGGGGGTATTAAAATAAAGCAATTATTAGGGTTCAATAGGTCCCTTGAGACTCAGCCCTGGTGCCAATTCACATCCTACACCTATGGTGGCTAATCCCCTGCTTGATTATCTTTTTTTAGAGCCAGCTACACTTCAGCCATTGGGGCAATGCTTTAGCTCACACAAGGGATTGGGAAAATGTAGTGGTAGAACAACAGGATGTCCTTATTTTTAACGGAAGTCTTCTTTTCATTCAACTCTAAATCAGCCAATAAACATCATGAATGTATTTTTCTAGCCATATACTTAGTACCACAATCATATGACAAGGTCTAAATTGGTCTGTGATCAATAGAAATGTTTAAGTATATAATGGTATAATCAAAGAGGAGAGAACTCAGTCTGGATTCTATTCAAGCCTCTCCATCAACCCAGTGGGGAGTGTGCCTATTTATTTAAAAGGACCCTCATCCTCTAGAACCACTAGTGTCATAAGTCATCCTTGGGCTTTGATCCAGGATACCTTGTGGCAAATTGACAACTTTTTTCATGCAGTGCAGTACAGCATCCTCAAATGCTGTACTGCGCTTAATGAAAGAGAAAGAGGAGGAGAGCGCCAAATTTTCTGAAATTTTGCACTCTCCTCACCTTTCCCTAGCGCTGGCACTGAAATCAGCTGTTGTGCCCCACGGAGACACCTTTGCGTCATGGTGCAAGGGTGACTTCATGAGTCTAGCATAAGTTTTGTACTGAAAGGATACACTTCCAATACAAAGTACTATGTATAGACTGACTTAAACCATTTTCCCTCTTTGTACGTGTGGTGTACAGTGGAGCCCATGTACAAAGTCAGAAGAGGAAGGAGAAATAAAATAATTTCTCCTTCCTTGCACCTACTTTAAAAAGGTGCAGTTTTCTGATACTAAACCCTGCCTACATTATTTAGTAAATTGGCTTTAAAATCAGAAAACTTGAGTGGTTGCATGGGAACACCCAAGCTCCACCCATGGTACGGCCCCCTTGATGCTAAGTAATGCAAAGCAGTGCCATGTGCTGCTTTCTGTTACTTTCATGTTATTCCTAGCGCAAAACAAGTTTAGTGCTGGAAAATAAATCAGAAAAAAAAGGTTTTGAGCTGACTTGTGTCACTTTTGTGATGAAAACATGGCATCAAATCTTAGTATATCTCACCCTAGGGTGCCTGGGCAGGCACTACACTGTGAGAAAGCAAAACTCTGTAATTGCATTACTGAGGGACCTCTATCCAACACTGCCTGTAGTTTTCCTGTATCTTGTAGATTTAAATAGAGGAAACTTTGACAAGGTTAAAAACATTATGTAGTGTCAATGGAATTTTTATGGGTTCCCACATCAACAGGTCTACAAGTTTCAGCCATATATACGGTTGCCAATAAGGTCAAATGGCTTTCTTCAGGGCTAGTTTTCTATCCGGATCCCTCCTTATCATATATCTAAAACTAAACACTACTTGTGTAGTCAATTCATTAGTAAACGCAATTCCATCACGCTTCTATTGTCAGTGCCTTACAGATCCAACCTTTACAGAGGTGTTGGACTTGGCCCTTTTAGCAGGGTCATCACAGAAATTTTTGCCTTCCTCCTGTATTTTCTCTGACCTGTTGTTGGAGGCTTTATGACTCTGGGCACTTTATCACTGCTGATTAGTGCTAAAGTGCATGTGCTCTCTATGCTAAACTTGGTAAGATTGGACAACACATGTTTGGCATAATTAATTTACCTATCACTCCCTTCTACAGTGGCATCCCATTTACCCAGTGCCAGTAAATTAAATGCTACTGGTGGACTTGCAGCTCTGATTGCGCCACCCACTGAAGTAACCTTTCAAACCTGGCTAAGTCCTCTGCCACTGCAGGGCCTGCACAAGCAGTTTACTGCCTCTGTGACATGGCTGTGTAATGGCACATAAAGTGGTTGCCATGTCTGCAACTCCCCTTTTACTACTTATCAGTCACCCCTAAAGTAGGCCCTAGCTAGCCCTATGGGCAGGGTTCTGTGTAGGTAAAACGTAGGACATGTGCCTTAGCATGTGCCTTTACTGTATGGCATGTCCTTGTAGTGCCAAACGGCCTATTTGGTTTCTCACTGCTGTGAGGCTGCCCTCTCAGAGGGATCCATTGAGGATTCCCTGATGTGTCCTTCCATGGTAATTCCTGACATGAGAGGGGTCGTGCGAGCATACTTGGTATGTTTGGGATAGTAGTGATAAATCCTGCTGAATTGTGAATGCAGATTTATTATTACTGTTTTAGAAGTGGGCATTTCTGAGTGCTATGAATCGTTGTGCCTACCTGAATGTGTATTGACCATTTAGTCTCACTGACAGGGAGAGTGGATGAGTGGATGTGCATTCACCCCAGTCAAGCCCTTAGTGGGTTGAGGTGTGTCCCGCCCTGCCTGGGTGACTCAGCGCTAGGCTGAATAGACCTTGGCTGAATTAGAGTTGCAGGAGGAGTTGTCCCTTGCACCTGAAGAGGGCTGTGCCTTCCTTCAACAATGCTGGCTTCTCCTCCCTGTGGTGTGTCTGGGGCCAATGCTTACACTAAGAATGGAGGGTGTTGTACACTGATATTTGTATTGTAAAGTGCCCCACAACAAGGGCATTTGTACTATAAGTACTGGGACTGTGACCTCATGTGTGAAGAACTGAAAACGAGGTCACTGCGTGGGACTTGTGGCCGGTACGCTGCTGGACTGCTAGGAGAAACCGCCTAGGGACTGGAATATTCTGGGGGGCTGAGAGAAGGACTGCCCTCTGTTCTGAGGCCCCTTGTGCTGGCCTGCCTGGCTGCGCCCTGCTGGCGTGTCCCCAGCACTCTTCCAGGTCTGGGGAGACTCTAGTGCTTTGTTTTCTTTGGGCCCTAGTCCCTGGACCTGTGCTTGGAGCCTGCTGCGAGTAGTTGCCAGAGCCCGAAGTGTGGACTCCTGCTACAGGAGAGTGCTTGGAGTACTTCATTATTTCTGTGTCCTGACGTACAGTGCCCACACACCAGAAGAATGTGGTGTGCTCTTTCAACTTGTCTTCTGAGCCTGAAAAGTGGGCACAAATCTCAAAAATGCGGCGTGCACAGAGTGTGTTCACTCCGTGAGGTGAAGCCGACAGAAGTCAGGCAGAGGCTGAGCCTGGTTATGGGCGGGGCCCGACAGTGAGAGGAAGCATTGTCATCGTCAGAGGCGAGCCCAACCAGTAAGTCCAGTCCCACCTGCCTACAGGCTGGGGAAAAGAGCTTGGCTCGACCCCGCCTCTGGCAAGACGCATGCAGAGTAGAAAGAGGGCCATTCGCCAGCTTCACCAGGAGGAAGCTGCTTGGGTGTCCACGCTGAGAAGAGGCGCCTCAGGCAAATGCGAGGTCGCGGGGACCAGCCTTTGGGGAGAGGAGGGCTCCAGCGATGTGGGGTCAGTGTTGGTGCCTCCCTTCCTTCTTTACATATGCCAGTGGCCTTGTGAAGGATGGTTGGGGGATGGAGTGGTACCTCGACTGAGGTTTCGGATTCCCCGTGTGAATCTGATGCATGCCCTATCTCAGCTTCTCGCATGGTAGCTGGCAGCTGCTTTCTTACCTTCTGTCTGGGGGCATTATTGTGTGCTAGAAGCTTGGGATGAAACCTAATGGAGGCCCCTGATTAGCATTGCTCCACCTTCCCTGTGGTGGGCTGGCAAGTAGCCCAGGAGTCTACGCAGGGGAAGTCAGTTACAGTAGGCAGTGTACTAGGAGCACAGATGCAGATTTCGTTGTTCTGACAAAGTGCCTAGTGGTTGGTCACTCGTATATAGTATACCCTAATGTTATGATGTGATGTGGTGATGTTGCTTGGTATTTCTAGTTTGTGCCCACTACAGGTGGTTACTATGGTGCACTGTGAATAATGTGTATGCATAATGTGTTATGGTAAGTACATTCCTACCAGTAGTTACTGGTCAGCCTAATTGTGATGATGATAACAATGGCCCGATTGGCCAAGTGACCTTTGTAATCCCTGTGAAGTCATGACAAGTGCCTAGTTGTTGTAACATCTAGCCATGTTTTTAGATTGCAAATGATCATCACCACTACTATAGTCTCCAAATTGTGAAATGTCAAACTGTATTGAAAATTAGAAATGAACCAAACAGTTTAGCATATGATATATGTAGATCAAATGTCACATATATAGAGGAGACATCAAATTGTGTGCCTTTTAACTATAAAGAAATCTTTAACCAAAATAATAAAAAATATATATTTTTGTACCATGCATGGTGTTTAATCAGATTTATTGCTGTCTGATGTCAGGTTTTGTCCATCTACTAAATATTGTTCCTAATTACCTGTTTTTCCAAACTCATTTGTATATCCCGAATTAGGAACTCTAGTCAGGGGTACCCCGTTCTTTTTGTGCATACACAAGTGCCTAGTGGCACACTGATATATATGGTATTGTGATCTAATGTGTATTATGGATAGCACAAAGGATATTTTTATATAAGCTTGTATGAAGTTTCTTTTGTGATGTGCCTAGCGTGTCACTGTTGTGTGTGTGTGTGTGTGTTGCACAAACGCTTTACACATTGCCTCTAAGATAAACCTGACTGCTCTCCCAATCTACCAAGGTGTGAGGAGGGGTTATCTTCGGTGTGTAACTCCCTTGTCCTGACTAGAGTGAATAATAATAATAATAATAATAATAATCCACATTTGTAAAGCGCACAATCACCCGTAAGGGTCTCTAGGCGCTGGGGGCTGTCAGGAAGATTAAGCAAGCTATTGCCCAGAGTCACATGGTGCTGGGCTAATCTGCCGGTGATCGAGCCGTGATCCCCAGATTCCGGAGTCAGTCGCCCTGGCTGCGGCGCCACACCTCTTCCATTTTGAAGAGTGGTGGGTTCTACCTGACTTAGGTGCATACCCAAGCTAACCAGAAACCCCATTTCTTACAAGAGTTAATGCCTCAGTCATTCCTTTGTCTGTCATGACTCTACAGCCTCGTAGAGTCTTAGAGGTAGGCAGACTCTACTGTCACACTTTTGTCAATGGAAACTCTCCCGCCAAGTGCCTAATTGTGCCCCTAAGCCCTAAATAGGCTGTGGTCCACATTAAAAATTGAAACACCCTCAGGATGACCTAGTAAAATGATTATGTCCTATGTGAAGGAGGTAGAAAGACAGCAGCACCAGATATAGATTTTAGAGGAGTGTGTGATCTATACAGGACTTTTCTCCAATATTTAAACATTGCTTATGTGAAATCTCTTGAAGTCCATCGGCATGGATACACCCCTTTCTTGGAGTTTATTTGTTGTAAAGAAGGAAAACCATAATAATAACGAAATAATTCTCTTTGCTAATTAATTATTACACTGCGATTTCATGTTTGTACTTACTTAGATTTTTGTGTGATTCATTTTATGTTTAATTTTCATATATCATATATTCATGTTCACAATCTGTGGGGTGCTTAATAACTGTATACATTCTGAAATAGCACAAAGTAACTTATAAATGCACATTGTTTTGAATCTTGGTGTATTTTATTAACTAATGCTTGCATTATGGCATTTGGAGTGACAAGAATGTTGTCAGGAAGATCCTGATTTACTAAAAGGGAAGTCCACATCAGGTTTAATGATCACTCCAAATATTGTTCCCAATACAACTGAATAAATGCTAGTCTTTCTCTCCAGCAAAGTCCCCTTGGCCCATAACCAGTTTCTGCCCAAGTCTTTTTTCTGTTCCATTTCCCCAACAGGCACAAACATTGTTTCATCAAAGTGCCTGGGGTAGTGTAAGTAATATCTCCCATCATTTACCACCTGATGAAGTCAACGAGTTTACCTCTCGTCTTATAGTTGGTCCCTTAGTATCCTCGTAATTGCTGCTGGGAGTTGTTGTGGAACAAGCTAAGAGTACACTTTAAGAAAGTAAACGAGGCTTTTGGAGGAGAGGTTACTTTTCGTCCTTTTATTGCCTTCATGACACCTGACAGCAATATTAAAGAAAATGCCAGCGACGCCAATTAACGAGCAAAAAGGAGCAGCTGCTCAACTGACAACTTTGCCAACAGGTTTGCAATGAAAGTCAAGAATCAATCATGAATTGTTTCAGATAAATAACTGATGTTGCTACGAGAAACACGAGGATGAAACTTTTGAAGTCTCGATATTGTGGCAGCAGGAAAAAAGCGGGTGCGGGGGTTGGGGGCATGGAAAGGTGCGTCATTGGGGTCCCGAGGCAGGTGGGTGAGGGGTGGCTCACGATTCGTGAGTGGGATATGAGTACTCCTACTGCAGTTGTCATTCGGTAATGCTGAGAAAAAATGCGAGTGGACAGGCAGCAGTCTTTACCAACTGATTAGAGCAACACATTAGCTCAGACGGAAAATGAATATGTGTGTCTTTAATCATGGATTATGACTTTACCATCATTTCTGTCAAGGCCGCAGGTAGGCCACCTTGCATTTGTTGTATCATATTTTCCCTAGTATGTTCTTAGGTATGTGTTTTCGCCACAGCTGCATAATGCTGGCTGTGCTCGTTATTTTTTTGACATAAATATGTCAATGTATTTAGAGAAAAGCTCTGCAGTTAGGCAGTTGTCGGACAGAAGACTATTCCCTCGCCTAATTTCTGGTAAGAAAAGTATGTTCTCAGCCCAAGGCAATGTCCTCATTAGGGTTTGTTCTGTATTCCTGTTTCACAAAAGAATATGTCTAGGTCAAAATGTAATATTTATTTACTCAGCTCAGTACTGCATGATTCAATCCAGATTCATGAGCTGAACTCTTCTAAAGTAATTTACAGTTATGTATGAATATTGTGCATTTTACTTTGCATCATTTATAGAATGTCTTTGAATATTTACTGTAGCAATATACAATGCGATGTGGAAAGTGCCAAGGACACAGGTCATACCCAATACATTTGACAACACAAACAGTGCAGGAGGAATGTATTTGAGAGTTAATGAGGGAGGTAGCTGCACCTGTGGTCAATACTACTAGATATCCATGCAAACTATCTTGAAGAAACGAAAATGTGAACTTTTATTCTCTATGGAAGCAGGCTGTGAAATATGAATTCAGCAACAAAGTTGGGGAGCAGCTCCACTGGCTAAGAGACTCTCTACCAGCTTGAATGTGGACAAACATAATTAGGAAATAAAAACCCCTATGCGCTATAAACATTTTCCTATAGACACAAAATGGGAAAATCACTCTCGTATATCAGGCCCAAAAGATTTAGCGGACTGAGCATCTATTGTGGGATGAATTATATGATTAAAGTAGGCTTAGTGGTAAAAACAATTTTTGCCAAAAAGGATCGTTAGTTTTGTTTCTCTTGCAACATGTTTTATTATTTAGAGTCATTCGCCACGGCATATCCACAATTACCATCTGTCAGTCGTCCTGGGTCTGCTTAAGCCACACTTTGACAGTCATATTGACATCTAGTGGCAGTTTCACAGACAACATTCTGGTGATGTATCTACAGTATTTAGAACCGAAATTCCACCAGCGATTCCATTTTAGAAATTCTAGCACACCTGCCATGGAGGTGAGGATATCAATGAGTGAGAACCACACCCAGTCACCACAGCACACACAGGCACTGACGCTACGGATAAGGACTGTACTTCCTGCAAAATTAATAATAAATAATTAATTGCAGCAAGAATGGTAAGGTAGCACATGATAGGTATCAGAAGAGTATAAATGTGTTCAAAACACATACTGTGGGTGCCTGTCACAGGGCCTCATTTACAAACAATTGGAGTAGAGCAACGCCTCAAGTCATTTTGCTGCTCTGCCTTGCCTTACTCCATATCTATGAGGCCACGCAGGTTGGCTTTGCGTCACCTCGTAGATATGATTGAGAGGTCTGCACCACTGAATCGTCATGAAAATGGACACTGAGGCGGTGCAGGCCTTTTGTAAATGAGGGTCACAATGTATAGCTAGTATGCTGTCCTGCAAACACAGGCAGTTATGCTCAGTAAAATAAATACCAAAGTGCACAACAAACCGATGGCCGTACCACCCTGCATGTGTCTGATCTCCTATAAAGTATACAACACTTATATGCCTGTGTGAAAAAAAGTGTAAGGGAAGGAACTCACAAGATAACATTGTCACATCTATCCCCACATCCAACTACACATCCAGTGACATCACTAGATTTCCCATTATCCAACTGCACATGAAATTACATGACTCCTCCCTCTGCTAATTGTTGGATGCAGTGTGGAATTACAGTGGACATGTGAAGCAGGCATGCCAAAAGTCCACCAAAGGCAAGCACGCGTGTGCCCATCTGCGCCTGGACCATGCCTAGTGCCCGGAAACCTGGTCTCCCCCATTTTCAACACTACCCTGTCTGCGACCCTCAGTGCCGTCAATCCTGGCCGCCAATCCACATGCTACTACCTCACCATAATTCTAAATGACAAGGAATCATTCTCCCATGCTTCCTGCAAGTTTCCATGCCCTTCCCGATACCCAACACTCACCACACCTGCACCGACAGCAGCAAACACCCTACTTTCTTGCACTCACACAGTCCAGCAACCCCCCACACAACATGTCACACCCACTTGCATGCTGTTCAACACCCACACTCTCACCAAACACACCACAGCGATCTGAGATCTGCTGTATGACAATGCCTGGACCTACTTTTCCGCATGAAAACTTGGTATACCCTGCATCGGTACCTGACATAAATCACCACAGATACCCCTCCTGGTTACAACGTCACATGGCAGGGTAGATTTTATAATCCTGGAGGCATAATCGCCGTCATCCACAAGAATTCCATCAGCTGCACCACTCTAATAATACATCATCCTCCAACATATAACACCTGTTGTTCAAGCTCTATGTCACAGTCAACTTCCCCTTTAATGGCACTCTCGTCTACAGACCAGCAGGACAGTGCACCAACTTTACAGACACCATCACTGCCTTTGTCACTCCACACACACTTGATACCCCACTGGACGGACCACAGATGCGTCCACTTCACCTTCAGAAAAACGACGATCCACCACCACCAGCAACAGGTTGCTCGAAGAAGCTGGAACAAGATCACAGCCGACCAGCTCGCCGCTTCCCTGAGCCAGCACCTCCAGGCCAGCTCAGCGAACCCCAGCCAGGCCGCCGACAACCTCACTAAGTGGATCAGCAACTGCGCGGACGAACTCGCCCCTCTGAGGACCCCGCCCAGCAGACCCGGCAGTAAGAAAGCCCCATGGTTCACCGACGAACTCAAGAGCTCCAAGAAGAACTGCCGAGCCCTCGAGAATGTCTGGAGAAAGGAACCCACACCGGACAACAGGACCACCCTCAAGCTCGCCACCCGGAAACACCAACAACTGATCCGCACCGCCAAGAAAACGGCTTTCAAGAACCGACTGGACAACAACGCACACAACTGCAAGGAACTCTTCAACATCGTGAAAGAGCTCTCCAACCCCAACGCCGGAAACAACGACATCACCCCATCGCAAGACCTCTGCAACTCCCTCACCTCCTACTTCCACAACAAGATCGCGGACATACACAACAGCTTCAGCACCCATCCGACCCACGCCACGACCACAGCAACGCCGCCCACCACCACCCTCCGAGCCTGGACCCCGATCAGCACCGAAGACACCGTCCGCATGATGAACTCCGTCCACTCCGGATCTCCGACCGACCCCTGCCCTCACCACGTCTTCAACAAAGCCGACGCTGTCATCGCACCCCACCTGCGGGACATTATCAACACCTCATTCGACACCGCCACCTTCCCCGAGAGCTTGAAGCACGCCGAACTCAGTGCTCTACTCAAGAAACCTACGGCAGACCCCACCGAACTCAAGAATTACCGCCCCATCTCACTACTCCCGTTTCCAGCCAAAGTCATCGAGAAGACCATCAACAAACAGCTGGAGCCTTCCTCGAGACAAATGGATCCCTCGACCACTCGCAGTCCGGCTTCCGTGCCAACCACAGCACCGAGACCGCCCTCATCGCCGCCACCGACGACATCCGAGCCCTGATGGACAACGGAGAAACAGCGGCCCTCATCCTCCTAGACCTCTCCGCGGCTTTCGACACGGTCTGCCACCGCACCCTAGTGCAGCGCCTCAGCAACGTCGGAATCCAGGAGAAGGCACTGGAATGGATCGTCTCCTTCCTCGACGGAAGAACACAGAGAGTCCGCCTACCACCGTACAAGTCAGAGGCCACCGAAGTCATCTGCGGCGTCCCTCAAGGATCCTCGCTGAGCCCTACCCTCTTCAACGTCTACATGAGCCCCCTCGCGGCCATCGTACGCCAACACAACCTCAACATAATCTCCTACGCCGACGACACCCAGCTGATCCTCTCCCTGACCAACGACCCCGCCGCCGCCAGAGCCAACCTGCACGAAGGGATGAAAGAGGTAGCCGAGTGGATGACGACGAGCCGCCTGAAACTGAACTCAGACAAGAAGGAGGTCCTCATCCTGGGCTCCTCGCCCTCCGCCTGGGATGACTCCTGGTGGCCCCCCGCCCTGGGCACCGCACCCAAACTGACGAACCACGCACGCAACCTGGGCTTCATCCTGGACTCCTCCCTCTCCATGACCAGGCAAGTCAACGCCGTCTCCTCGTCATGCTTCAACATCCTGCGCATGCTTCGGAAGATCTTCTGGTGGATCCCCACGGAGACCAGGAAGACCGTCACCCAGGCCCTCGTCACCAGCCGACTGGACTACGGCAACGCACTCTACGCCGGAACCACCGCCAAGCTCCAGAAGAGACTCCAGCGGATCCAGAACGCCTCAGCCAGACTCATCCTCGACATCCCACGGAACAGCCACATCTCCGGACACCTGAGAGACCTGCACTGGCTCCCCGTCAACAAAAGAATCACTTTCCGGCTCCTCACCCACGCACACAAAGCCCTACACGACCAAGGCCCGAGCTACCTCAACAACCGAATCAACTTCTACGCTCCCAAACGCCACCTCCGATCTGCCAGCCACGCCCTCGCCGCCGTTCCTCGCATCTGTAGAGCCACAACAGGAGGAAGGTCCTTCTCCTACCTGGCCGCCAAGACCTGGAACTCCCTCCCGGCCGACCTGCGCCTGACCCAAGACCACCTCTCCTTCAGGAAGAAGCTCAAGACCTGGCTGTTCGAGCAGTAGCGGCACCCCCCTCCCCCTAAGCGCCTTGAGACCCTACGGGTAGTTAGTGCGCTCTATAAATGTCATTGATTGATTGATTGATTGATTGATACCAGCAATTACATCCTACTCAGGAGACCTGAAATTCCATATGGCAGACCACACCGACCCCCAACTCAAAAGCACGCATGAAGACCTTGGAAGGCTGGGCCCTATCCAACAAATAAATGGACCTACGCACATAGCCTGAAATCTCCTGGACCCTATTTTTACCACCTTCAGTAACATTAGAGTTGATAAGCCCAAACAAATTCCTGTCAAGACTGCCTTGTCAAGTTCCATATCCCCATACCGGTCAAACACACACCACCGTCTCACCAGCCCACCAAAATTGGAACAGCATCACAGACAAGGACTGGAATACCTCTCTCAACACCCTTGACTGAAACACAACAGCAGCAGCCCCAAACCCATTAAGAACTTCAACCATTGGATCACCTCCTGTGCTGCCTCACTCCCCCTCTCAAACACAGCAATACGATGAGATCTAGACCCCAGGTAAGTTGGTACATGGAGGAACTCGGACTGATGAAACACCAGAGCACATGACTGTAGAACAAATGGAAAATAATCCAGGACAATACACACAGGAGCACATTCAAATCTGCTCTGAGACACTACCACCAAATGATTCCAGCATCAGCAGAAGCAAAGACATCTTCACGAATGTAAAGCATTTCACCTCAACAGCAGCTGCCTCTAAATTGATCACCCTTTCGCAGAACATCTGCAACAATCTATCTCAATTCTTAACCAACAAAATCTCCACCATTTGCAGCAACTTCAACTCATAACTGGACCAGATCGATCTCACCAAACAACTCCCCATCTTGCCCAAATGACCAGTGCTAACCACATGGCCCATCATACCAGAGAAGAAACCACTACTACCATGAAGTACATCCACTCACTGGCCCCATTTGTCTCCTGACCCCACACAACAACTCCATAGGATTGCAACCCATCAGAGCCATGCTCATACTTGTTCTGAATACATTCACCTCTTTAGAAAGCTTCCCAGATGCTTGGAAACATGTAACTCTCCTCCCATTGCTGAAACCCTCTGCAGACCCTTCAACACTTGCTAACTACAGACTGATCTCCCTGCAACCATTTCTGGCCAAGGTCCTAGAGTAAAACATCAACAGACTTCATACCGAATACTTCAAATACAAGCAACTCCACAACACCACTCAGTTTTGTTTCAGACCCAACCAGAACAGAGAAACTGCCCTTATGGCCGCCACTATTGGCATCCACTTGACTCATGACAGAGGCGACACAGAAACCCTCATTCTCTTCAATCTTTCCGCAGCATTTGAGATTGCTTTCCACGCCATCCTTATCCAACACCTACATGAAACTGGAATCCAAGGACATGCACTCTGATGGATCTGCCCCTTCCTGACTAGAATGACCCAGTCAGTCAGCTTGGCACCATACACCTCAGATTTGTGACCATATCAGCGGAGTTTCTCAAGAATCCTCCTTGAGTCTGACCCTCTTCAAAGCACACTTGATCCCTCTAGCCAGCATCATCTGCTCTCCTCTCCTACGCCAACGACACTCAACTCATTCTCTCCCTCATGGACAAGCTGTCCAGTACCCGGATCAACTCTCTAAAGTTGAACACCAACCATGCCAAAATAATGATCTACAGAAAAGTCTCTTCTTTAAGGGACTCCGTTTCTTGGCCAACATGGCTAGGACTGACATCCACCCCCACCAACCAAAACAAGTACCTCAGGATCATCATCAATAGCAAAATTGACATGACAGCCCAAATCAACACCGTCAACACCTCATACTTCTGAATTTCAAATGTCTTTCAAACCATCACCTGGAAAACCGCCATTCACATCCTGGTCACAGTCAATCTGGACTATGGGAACACTCTCTAAGCCGGGGTAAAATATCACCAGTAGATGACCACACACCATTCATAACTCAGCAGCCAGAATCACTTTCACTCTCCCAAGCAGTGCATATATTACATCACACCTAAAGGAGCTCCACTGGATCCCCATACACAAAAGAGCACAATTCAAACTCCTCACGCACACTTTCAAGGTACTACCGAGCACCTCCGCTTATTCAGACTCCTACTTTCACACATTTCACATGTGTGGAAAACCAGTCCTGGTGGTCAAGCCTTTTCCTACATCGCTCCTAAACCTTGGAATGAACTATAACTAGACATAATAGCCCCTGCAAGAAGCTGAAGACCTTGGCTCTTCGAGTAATTCCACTTGGCCCTCAGTTTGGCTAGTGTTAGAAATTCAGTTGGTAATTGACTGGGGTATCTTCCCCAGTCAAGCAGAAACTACAATCCTAGTCAGCGTAAGAAGCGGGACAACCTTAAATTAACCCATGTTCATCCTCTGGTAGCTTTGACACAGAGCAGTAAATTTTAACTTAGAGGCGATATCAACAGTTCAAACAGTAAAACAGTTAAAACACCACACAAAAAGATTCCACAGCAAGGTAGAAAAATAAAGCATAATCTAATAAATACAATACCAAAACAACAAAAATCCAATAAGTTGAAATTGAGATATCGAATTTCAATGTTTTTAAGAAAAAATACACCAAGAAGGTCTATTTGGGATATCTGATTAAGACGGACCAGGACAAAGTGAAAAGTTCAGGCCAGCGGGAATAACGCCCGGGCCGGCTACAGGGACCCAGTTAGACCAGCTGAATGAAAGTACCTTAAATCCTGGTTGCGGAGCGCTTACGTGGATTGGCGTCAAAGATGTGTCCCGCATCCGAGGTGATGTGTCGGTTCTCAGGTGCTTCGAAGCTGTGGTGCAAGATCTTGATGCATCAATGTTTTGGATCCTGTTGGCGGGGCTTACCATGCAAAATCCAGTCTCCCGGATGTGAGGCACAGTAGAGGCAATGCATTGGTTTTGATGACCAGTAAACTGCTTCGTGCTGTAGCAGTTCCAAAGGGGAGGCTGCTGTAATGGAATTCTTTTATGAAGGTTCCAACCGACTCAACTGCGGTAATGGATTGGTTCTGCTTGAAGATGCACCACTCAGCAGAGGACATGCATTGGTTCTGGTGGGGAATACGTTGTTCAGCAGAGTATGTGGCAGTTATGTTGGACAGGCACCTTAGGGAGGGATTGCCTCTGCAGGAGTGCAAAATGAATTTGAGAGTTTTTCACTACCAGGACATGTAAAACTTAAAGGTACATGTCCTGCCCTTTTAATACATTGCACACTGCAATTTGGGACGTCCAGGGCCTACTTTAGGGATGATGTATATGTATAAAAAGGGAAGGTTTGGGCCTGGCAAAAGGATTACTTTGCTAGGTAAAAATGGCAATGTATCTGCACACGCAGGCTCTGCAGTGGCAGGACTGAGACATGATTAAAGGGCTACTTAAGTGAGTGGCACAATCCAATGCTTGTCACTTGCATCTTAATAAAATTCAATATCAATGCAATTCATATACTTTAATCAGAAAGACAAGTCAAGTCAATTGTTTATTGTATATAATTACTTAAAATCGTTACAATTGAAAATATTTAGACATTAGCATTGAGATATGCGTTTTTTAAAATCCGAACGACAATAATGCGCATAAGATGTTAACGAAGAATTTAAACAATCTACTAAAGTTCTATTATTCAGATTTTTCAAGGAGTTCAGGCGAGTGACTTTGTCCAAGAAAATGAATTAACTAGGTCCTGCTAAGATAAAATGTGCCTAAAAAAAGATGCGGAGCTTTACATTAAAATTTAAGCAAACTACAACATTTTTGGATTATTCAAGCTATCCCACGATTGGTTCGGCTTTTAGTATGCTTGTTACATGGGCTTGTGAAGTGCTGCCATGCTTGAACTAAACCCATGCTGACCTATATATGCTTTTTTTGTTTCCTTTAAATCGGCTTTCAGTAAAAGTTTCCTTACTTTTGCCAAATATTTTACACCACGGCAGACCAAGATTCTGGAGGACCCTTTCAACCAACGTATTACGGCTTGCCTGCATGTGCGAATGTTCAATTATTTAAAAATGGGTTTTAAAAGCAGTCTCCTCAATTCCTGACTGCAGGGCATGAACATAACAGGTGAGTTAGTGTTCTGTTATGAAAACCACATAGGCGGCAGTGTGCTACTTGTTGGTTGCTTTTCCAGGATGGCTGAAGGTCTTTCGAATCATGCATGCCCAACCGGTAATCTATAAAGTTCTTTTTTAACTCAGTGCTGAAATGGGTTACTAAGTAGGCCGGAGGCTTTATTGATGTGTAGAGTTTATGGCAATCCACCGATGCTGAAGTCTGGAAGTTGCAATTTTATCTTCTAAAAAGACTTCTTCTTTGCTACGTTGTTTACCGATTGACCGAAATCAGCCCGGTCAGCCATGCTGTCCCATGTCATTTGTATGTCGAGCTTCGCCAATGATTTTCTCAGATGGGCTCCCCATGAAATTGGAATGTCTTGATCCATCTGGTCTTTAATTTCTTTCCAGCATAAACTATTCAATGACCCCGGCTCTGATGAGCGAAATTTATGGCATAACTTCATGAAGCAGCTCATGCCTTGGAATTTCTGATTCTGAAGGCCTTATTCCAACCGAACCTGAGCTGGGGTCGCAGAGTTTGGTAGGTTGAAAACAGCCTTGTAAACCTTCGTCTGGAGTTCGTTTAACAGATCAGCCTCTTTACCGCACCAGACGTCAAGGGCATAGGACAATCTGGGAAGAATTTGTGCTACCATCACTTTTAAAAGATGGGTATGGTTTGGACAGTCCAATTTGTTATATAATAATCTATATGCAAAGATTAATGATTGCGTTTTTGCTTTTAAGTCCATTTTGTCTTCCTTATATGTTGAACCCCTCCCCAGTTTTAAGCCAAGATATTTTTAGGACGCTTGCTCTTCTACTATTGTCCCTTTTACAAACCATTTGAACTTGTTTTTTTACTGTTCACTAGGCGAACAACCTTAGTTTTCTCTTTATTTAGTTCCAAATGTTCTTGTTCCAAATAGGTTCCTAAGTTATTGATCTTTCTTTGTTATCCAATAGGGATTTGGCGCAACACCACAATATCTGCCAACTGTAAGAAGGGAATTGGCTCTGTAGACAAGTTTTGCAGATGGCAATCACCTGCTTGCATGTATTTAATGATGTCTGCCAGGAACAAGTTGAATAGGCTCGGGGCCAGGATGCAGCCTTGTTTTAGGCCTTGTTGTGTGTAGATACTGGCGGTGATACTACATCCATGGCCTAATGTCTTTTGCCCAGGTTTCACTGTGTAGGGCTATTATTTCGTCCAGTAATTTTCTCGGCAGCCCCCAAGCTCTTAGCTTTCCCAGAGACAATTTCTATTTACTCTGTTGAATGCAGCTTTCAAGTCGACAAAACATGCAAACAACCAAGTTTTCTTTTTTGCCACTTTTTCAGTTAAAAGTGCCAAAATTGCCAAGTTTATTAAGGTGCCCATCCCTGGTCTGAAACCCATTTGAAACTTGGGGATAATGTTCATTTCATCCATCCAATCTTGAAGATGAAGTAGTAGGCAGGATCTGTATAGTTTAGCCTCGACTTCGATCAATGATATCAATCTGTAGTTTTCAGACTTATTATGATCTCCCTGTTTAAATTTTGGGTGAATGATGTTCCCTTTCCAAGATTTGGGGACATTGGTCTGTCTGTAAATCTGATTAAAAAGCGGTGTGAGATAATCTGCCCAAAAATCCGAAGCATTTTTAAAGAATTCATTGGGAAGCCCATTCAGGCCTGCCACATCCTCTGAATTTAATCGTTTTATTATTCCTCTTATGTTTAGTGTCAATCAAGTTATTTGATTTGTTTCAGATTGCCTCTTGTCCTAGGTCTTTATATTCTGGCTGGGGCAGTCTGGTGTTTTTTTCTACATCTGGTCTTTGATCTTGCGATGCTTTTGAGGCCGCTGTCACCATAGCGCGCTGTTCGTACTTCGTACTGCTGTATCTATTTTGTACGTGCTGTATCCAGATTTTTTCGCCAATTCCTGCTTCTTATTGTAGTTTTGAACCCTTTGTCAGGGTATTTATTTATTTATTATTTGTTTAAATGATTTTATTTACTTTCCAACTTACTCAAATTCCAGAGCTGGACAGTAAGTAAACAAGATTTATACATTACATACCCTCTGCACTTTCTGTACGTTTATGCATTTCAAATTCCATCATTGGGGACACCACAGGATCACCTGGATATTTATTCTAGTTCAACCATTTCCGGTTCCATTTTTGGGGCACCCCCTTGCTACAAAGACTTCCGTTTCCGCCAACATACATCTATCAAGCTCTTTGGCCCACATGTGGATGCTTGGTGTGGTTGCTCTCCCCCACCCTCTCGTTATCTCCTGTTTAACTAGTGTGTATCCTAGCAAACTTGACCTGAAGGTTTCAGAGCACTTTACATGAGCACAAGATGTGTTACAGATGGACACATTAATTTTTTTGTTTGTTAGGCATGGGGAGATTAAGTGATTTGCTCAGAATCACAGATAATGAGCATCACTGGGAGGATCCAACTTGGTTCCCCACTTCGAGGTCTACCACTCTAGCCATTAGGCCACATCCTCTACTCTCACTAGTAGTAACTTATCTTTGTGAAAAAATCAATGGGAAAATGTGTTTGGGACCCTCTATTTTTTTTTGGTCCCAGCTTGACAGATCCCCCAGCAACTTTCCATGTGCAAACTAGTAAAAAGAAGCATTTTTTTGGAAAGGTTGTGGAGATTTATCAAACGGCGCGAAATATAGGCAAACCAAAAAATGCATTTCCTATTTATATATACATAAATACGCATTTCACTGATCTCGTAGTAAAAAAATTACAATGTGATAGAACAATGCTCATTGTACTATCTACCACAGATGACATCACACAACTGCATATGGAATGCCACAATCAGAAAAGACACACCCATGAATATAGATTGACTGAACTCTTAGAAATAAAACATTTTATTGGGCCCTTAGTGGGTATAAGAAGTACTGATGGACTTATAAACTTAAGGTAACCCTGAATATTATTTCAAGTAACCAAGTATGGTTGCACCTTCAACCAATTACTAATACAATCCCAATCCCTATATCTTAAGCATGTATGATGATTGTTAGCATATGGTATCCTGATGTACAAGCCTTTAGTGTTGACACTTCTGAGCACAACCACAAGTGTGCAAACTCTGGATTCTGCTGCTCTACAGAATACAGGGTGACTTGTGGGCAGATTGTGGCACATTATCATTACCTTAATGATAGGACACTTAAAAAGATCATAGTGTAACAGTTTTAGAAGGAGTTAACTTCACTGGCCATTCGGGCATGTCTCTAGGAGGTCTTCTTTCAAGGCTATTATCACAACAGCTTCCACCAGAAAAGGTGTGCTAACCAAGATCACTGTCTCGACCAGAATAAATCTACTCCAGGATGACTACCATTCTGTATGTATTACACACTCCTAAAAATGTTCTTCCAAGGCAGACCCCTTCATTTCAAGTGTGTCCAATCTAGTCTATAAAAGAATGAAGGAATATGACTCTTCATTCCTTACTTTTGGGTTACTCACACCTGTTCCTACAAGCCTGCTGCCACAAACTGTCATACCACTCATGCATGCATAGACCTTATGTTAAAGCCCTGTTGCTACAGCACAGATTCTTCATGATTACTGTTGCACTGGCCAGTTTGATCTAACCAAAACCAGGACTTGAATCAAGAAGACTTTTAAAAAATGTTGATACTTTCTTTCTTACACCCTTAGCAACAAGTGCAACTACTCTTAGATTGATGAAAATTGTCTTTTCCTAAATTTCAAGACAAAATTAAGGAACAACGTATAGATAACACAAAATCAAATGGCTCTCCCACCCATGGCGGCCACTGCTTTCTGGTGATTGCGGTGCTATTGCATTGTGTGATTATTTGCTTTTCCAATGATTTTGATTTCATGATGGACCCTGTTTTGGAAGATGATATTAGTTTTGGATGTTTTGAAAACATTGATTCACACTACAGCGCTGGGTCAAGATTTCCTCCAGTGGTGCAGGTTAGAAATTCACTGGAACTCTGAAGAAGGAGGATCACCAAGATTGCATCTTAGCACCCTCCCTTTGTAGTGTCTGGATGACATATATCCTTTACTAAGCACTGTAAAGACTGTATTGCTTAATTGTAGAGACTCAAAAAAGTCATAGTCCATATTACACAAATGGTTTACTGTTTTATGATCTTACCCCTCTCAGTTTATACATGGCTTGTGATGATTTCTGGGTAGCTTGTGACTGATTAATTAATTCGTCATGTATTGTTTACCTAGGTCTCACCCTTTTTGCATTGTTTATGCTCAAGTATTCAGAATGTATATTTTTCATATAAATGCACACTTGCCAGTTTAAAAAAAGAATTTTTCAGTGGAATGTGATATTTCACCTTGCTGAACATATTATTAAACTGCTTGTTCTTGCTTAGCCTGATATTTTGATTTTCTAGTTATTGACTTTAAACACATTTTCATACAATTTCATAACTTGATTTCTCAAATATGCTTTTAAACAGTAAATACTGTTCCAGAGAGCATACATAGGTGAAAGACTAGAAGGGTTTCTATATTGACTGTTTATTTGAAAAAATCAAATTTACAATTCCAGATATAGCATATAAGCTGCATTGAAGTATAATTCATTATCGAGGAACTTCGATCCAGGGATTACAGACTTAAGCTAACGCAGGTGAGAGCTTTAGCTGTAGACACCTATCATTGCTGAAAGGTACACTGAAGGCACATCAAGTCTGTCTGAGGACAATATAGCCCATGTGGCTCAGAGACAGAAACAACAGCTGCCTCCCTACTCAACACTGCTTCTGTTGCTCTAAACAAGATATTCAGGTGTGAGCAAAGCCATGAAAGAAACTCACAGTATGCCCTTTTTGGAGCTAGGATCAGCTTTGTTAGGCGAGGGAAGGGAGAGATTGGGGATATTAATGTAGAGAAATCCTACATTATACTTACAGTTTTTATAGTAGGAAATATCATTGCCAATATCTTGTTTGCTTTACAGTAACCAATATTTGTTATGTATGCACTAGAACAAGCTTTGGATTCTAATACATGATAAAAATATATTAATAATTTTCTAGTGTTCTACAGTGTGCCTATTCCTGAAGAGAGAGGTTTTGGGGTCCCGATACTATTCCTGGTAGTCTCACAAGACAGGTCATTACCTAATACGCACCTTATTCATATATTCCTCAGTGGCCTGTGGGAGGTTGCCGTTCACCAGAATGTCTGTCTCATGTGGTACATTGAAGTCTTTGGTGCTATAGGGTCTAGAAAACCCTCCTTTGGACTATATTTGGGAGGCAATTTTCAGAAAACTTCATGATCAGACTGAAATTAGTTTTGAAAACAGTCAGTGTTTTGTAGTAGGTGCAAATACGGTTTTCAAATGGCATAGGTCTTACAGGAAGTGAGGGTATTTTGATATTCAATTTACCACCTTTTCAGGCAGACCTTCAACGGATTTAAAAATGTGTTCTCTTAAACATATTGATTACTACAAAACACCTAAACCCACACACGATATGATTACTGTTGAACTTGTAGAATCAATTCAATTGTCAGAAATATTGTCTGACATAAATATTGCACCCTAAATATTATGTACAAAGATAGAATTCCTATGGGAGTAGATATTCTATTAAGTCCAATAGGTGAATATTCGTAAAAGAAAATTAGGACACAATATTGTGCCTGACGATATTCTGACATTGATATTCTCGAGCACAAGAAATCTCCAAAAAGTCTTTAGAAAATTAAAGATACTTTCAATAGTCCAAAGAGTCAGTTCCTTATTTATATATTTATTTCTCTTTGTCTTTTCTCGTCATACATCAGAGAATTCTTCATGAGTGTTCATCAAATTCACATCAACGTAGCCAATGAAAAAAAGTAATGCCAACACGTGTTTCGTCATGGGGCACAATCTCCCAAATGACTCCATACTGCATCAGATGGGGTCCATTTCCATCACGAAAATGGACCCCATCTGATGCAGTATGGAGTACTCTCCTAGAATATCAACGTAATAACTACTTATATGAAGAAATTCAATAAAAGGAATGGACGCAGTACCTATCTTGTCTTTGGAAAACTATTGATCTTTGGACTTGAAAATACATATCCTATTGAAGCTTCTAATCTATATGCCCTGAAGAAGACTTTTTGGAGATTTCTTGTGCTCGGAAACTTCTTACCCTTTGCCTTTGAATCCTCTGTTTCTACAGAGGATTGCCTTGGGGTCGCTGGTGGCCGCTTTCCCCTGTTCCCTTGAGCCATCTTACTTGGAGATTACTATATTAGTTGCAAGTGCGCATACTTTACCCAGCCACCTTTTGTCTTGTATTGACATTGATATTCTGATAGAATAACATAGCAATGAGCTGTACCCTGACAGGCCCTTTTAGATTCTTTCATCTAGTGAATTCATCACCAAACTTTCGATGTAATGTCTATGTTCAAAATTTATTTTTCAGTTTGTAAAGATACAAGGTGACCCTGTGAGTCAGAAGGGATGAGGGTATACAATCTATTTAGAGAGACAACGGTCCCTATCATAAAAGAATAGACAGTGTAATGCAGAACAACATAACGATCTGTGCAATTTTTCAATAAAAAGAAAAATTATTTATTTGAAGCAAGTAGTCTAAAGGACAATTTAATCAACAAAATGCTATGGGTATAAAAATGGGGTTGGAAATCAACAGATTTCCAGATCTCAGGCATTAATTTCTAATTCAGTGACTTGGCAACATTTACATATTTACATTAGTCACATAAAAAGATCACATCTTGTTCTCCACATAAATTTAGGCAAAAGCAATTGGAGTCAAGATGCAGTATGTTGTCGACATTTTGATCCCCTCTAGCATAGGGGGGTCATCATCAGGATGGAAATATTATGCCTGAGAAAAGGCCTACATGCCGCTGGGGAAAATAGGGGAGAGAAGAGGAGAAAACAGGGGATTAGAAGAAGGTTCAGCGATAGAATAGCATAATAAGTGCAGCTTATCTCATTCAGATTGGGCAAAAAATAGTGACTATGTACAGTAAAAATTATATACAAATTGCAGTGCTCGGTGGGTACTGTGCATAGTGCACGTACAATGCATGCCATTAGGAGCAGCGTGACATGAAGTAATGGTGTTGGTAACATTATGATGGAAGGGCACTTACGCTGTAATTACATGTCACCTGGGAGGTGGATACCAAGTCGGGGTGTCAACCCTATTTCAAATAATTCCACTGGAGACGATGAGTCTAAGAAATAACACGTGCAGGATGGTAAGCCAAGTGTATAGTAGCCGTGTCCAAGAGCACGTGAGAGTGAAAAATACTTACATAGATTACATGGCCATAGTCTTAAGATAGTTGTGTCGTAGGAGGATAAATCATGGCGTTTGTCATGCCGACAATATTGAATTTACGGGTGAGTCCTGAAAACAAGGGATCAAGGAATAGATGCAGAATATGTAGTGCCCATGAATCCTACTAGGCAAGTGAAGGTGCTTACCTTGTTGTAAATACACAGAGGACTGCTGAGATGACAGTGGTCCAAGATCCGAAGTGTGATGTGTATTGAGGTGAGCGCACATTAATAAAGCAATGCAGAAGTGGCGGAGAGCGCATGCGTGTGAAATTTAAGCGTATACTGTTGAGGCGTCATGACAGAATGGACAGAATATCGTGGACGCCATGTTGAAATGGACAGAATAGAGTGGAAACTAGTCAGGACGTAAAAAAGTGGGGGGAAATAGTCCATAATTGTATCGACCATGAAAGCATAAATGTCAGTATTTAGAGCAAGGGCACAACGACAATGTCTGAATGTAAAACATTATAGGATACAAGAATTAAATTGGATTATTAAGTCAAATACTGGTCAGATGATGGAGAGACAAGACAAATTAGATGTTATAGAATGAGGGTCGGTAGGCAGAACAGACAGAGAAGGTTTAGCCAGAATGAAAAGTGGCAATATCACAACATGATTAATGTACAGTAAGGGTATAAGAGAACGGAGATATAGATTAAGTCGTAGTGAATGGGCACAGATAACAGAAGTCATTTATGATGACATCAGAAACCGTGAAAATCATTTCCAAGCAGTAGAGGGATTGTTACATTAAGTTGGTCCAATCCTGCATACAGTTGAGTCCTGTATGCAAGCTGTTGGTGCGAAAGATCCACTTCAGTTCTTGCCTGTTAAGGATCATGCTGATACTCATGCTTTGCAGTGGTGATTGAATCACATTAATACCTTTCTACTTCAAATCATCCTCAGTACGCCCTCAGCTCACGAAGAGTTCAACTAGTGGGGCATTTGGTGTTTGACATCTTATGCGGCTGCGATGTTGGCAGATTCTGATCTAAATTTTTGGGGTTGTCTGACCTATGTAGATGCGGTTACATGGGCATAAGATAGCATACTCAACATTGTTTGTATTGCAATTTGAAAAATGATTCAGCGTCACATCAATGCTAGCATAGGTGAAACTTCTACTTTCAATTATTAAGCCTCTGCATGTGAAATGGACCATCGTAGTAGACAGACCCCACCATTCAGTTAGTGATTGGGAAGTTTTCTTGGTAGGTAGTGCTGCTCTGGCCAGGTGATCTTTAATATTTCTGTTTTCGCGAAAGGCAAAGAGGGGGCGTTCTAGTGTCAATTCAACTGCATTTTGTGCTATTTGCTTTTGATTTAATTTATGTGGAGCACTAGATGTGATCTTGTTATGTTACTAATGTACATACATGAATGTTGCCAAGTCACTGCAGTAGTAATTAATGTCTGATGTCTGGAAATCTGTTGATTTCCAACCCGTTTTTATACCGACTGCACTTTGTTGATTTAATTGTTCTTTAGACTACTTGTTTCAAATAAATCATTTTCCTTTTGATTGAAAAATTGCACAGATCATTATGTTGTTCTGCATTACACTGCCTATTCTGTTGTGATAGGGACCTTTGTCTCTCTAAATGTATAATACTTATTTTGCAGAACACCTCAGGCGGTATTTCCTAAAATGTACAGGGGCTCAGCAGTTGTGCGCACCTGCCTTCTATTCTCCCAGGGCACTTGTGCAGCCACTTCTGCATAACAAATAGTGTTGGCACGCATATATTCCTATCTCAATGTGGCATTTCTTGTTTTGCATGAGGAGGTCATATGCACTCCCCTAGACATCCCTCTGCAGACAGGTGCAATAACTAAGGGCCTGTTTCAAAAGGAATATGTACATTTGTGTATGTTTATGATTGTTTCCCAATCCAAAGGTATTTTAATACTAGTATCTTTACGACTGCGGAGTCGCCAAACATAAAAAGATAGGACTGTCCTAGCTTTTTATGTAGGTAAACTTCACGATCATACAAATATATTTGTAAATTGCAAACAATTATAAACTTACACAAATGTGTAAGTTTACCTTTGTGAATCACGCCTTCACTCTTTCTGCAGACAGGGGCATATCTGTCCTCGTTTTTGAAGCAGACTCGAAGTTGCATGCCCTCTGAAAAACAGGGAGGCTACTTCAAACAGACATTCCTGGGGGCAGCACATTATCCATAATATGGCACGCTGTCTCTGTTTCTGACAAGTGTACCTTGTTAAAGATGTCCTGTGGCACGAACAGGGACAGGCCCTAATTCACATAATGCAGTCCATGAACCGTAAGGTAATACAGTTTGCTACATGTAACAACATGTTAACGTAATAATAAACCAAATTCAAAACCATGGAAAAGAAAGATAAATAAAAATATGTGAAAGTTGCAAGGCATCATGGAATCAATGGAAATAGGAGGTATTGTGTTAGTCAAACATTGCACAGGAGACATTGGAAAAGGTGGGTTTTCAAATGTTTCCTGTAGGTAATGAACTATGGCTTTTTCCATATGTCAAAAGAATGGTGTTGCAAGATCAACAGAGCCACACCACAACTCACGAGTGAAGTAAAGGTGCCTTCAGTGCTGCAATCAATGTGGAAAGCAAATCCTTGTGAACCTCAAGGATTTTGATGCATATTTCTCTGTTTTCATGGCTGTGGGTGTTAAAGTTACTGCGCTAGCGACACCCTCCTCAATATGAGAGACCTTAGATGCAGAAATGGCCTAGAATTTGAAGCACCAAAGTCTATAGCAACATTCGCCCAGATGCAATCCTTCACCTTCTGGGTAAATGTTGCTATGAGCTTTGGTGCTTCAAATTCTAGGCCATTTCTGCATCTAAGGTCTCTCATATTGAGGGGGGCATCGCTAGCACTCGAAGAAGATGGCGTCTCGTCCATAGCTCTCCCGGGTCGATGGGAGCGGACACAGCCCGAATGCGGCAACTTACACACGCTTTTTAAAATCTTTTCTCCCAAAGATACTCAAGCTACTGGAAGGCACTCTTCTTAATATTCAGAGAGCTCCTAGATTGGGTCCGACATTACCTTTGTTGTTCTCCTTCACAGTAAGAAAAGCAAGGGGAGTGATCTTATACCTTCTAGAATGCACTGACTTGCTAAAAATCTTATCTGCGGTAAAGGCAATGAATTGCATTACTTGGTTAGGAAACTCCTTATTTCTCTCTCAAGAATATGCTAAATCAACTGCGGACCGACGCAAGGAGATCCTAGCATTAAGACCACAACTACGCTCAATTGGTGCATGATATGGCTTATTCCACCCTTGCCTATTTAAAGTGACCATCAGTAACAAAACTAACACCTATGAAGACCCTATAAAACTAAAAAGCTTCCTATACTCTTACCACGCAGACTCAATGGATACTACTTCTTCATCAAGTCCAAATAGACATTTTTGGATCCTGATATGCTTTCATTCCTGTTAAAAACTTTAATCCTGTTATTGGTTATGCTTGACAATTAGTACACAAAGTATATTTATGTAAACGTTGTCTCAATTATATGTTTAACATCCTTCCCTCCCTACAGGTTATTTGTCTGTGTCATCCTTCGACCTATGTTCCAGCATTTGTTGGTTCTGTTTTCCTTTCCGCCTTCCTGTATGAGTCTTGGACAGGTCATTGTTCCGTGTGGCCTCACACTCCTCCACCCTTCGTATGTCCTGGATTATACGTAAGTCTTTCATCTCACTTGTTTTCTTTATCTCTTGTACTATTTTCTTTCTTTTCTATTTCTTTCTTACCCTAAATGTCTTATCTCGATCTCTTTTCACCTTAATATTTTTTTACTATCCTGCAATTCTCTTTCACATTTCTTAAACTTGTTCAGGGTTTTGCCTTAGTCATAATTTACTATATACTTACAGTCTCAGTCTATGCCTTTAAAATTGTCTCATGGAATATCAGAGTTTTACATTCACCTGTCAAATGACAGAGAGTTTTAACTCATATAACTAAGTTGGGAGCAGATATTGCATGCTTACTAGAATCTCATTTGACGGCTGAAGAATCTGCAAAACTAAAGAAAGGATGGGTGGGGGAGGTCCTCTTCTCCCTGGGTGATGGCAAACATAATGGAGTTCTTATTGTTTTTTGTAAATCCCTTCCTGTTAAAGTATTATCGCAATGTGCATATAAAGAAGGCAGATGGATATTTGTTAAATATATGGTGGATAATGCTCCAGTCTCTTTATTGAAGGTTTATGCACCCACAGTTGGTGATTCCTCCTTTTGAACTTCTTTGGCCCAACAAATCACACAATGTTTTGATGATAATTTTATTTTTCCAGAAGATTGTAATGAAATTCTCCACCCTTTTTTAGATCGGATTTTGTCAACTCCCTTTGTTCCTCATGAATCTCATAAGTTTTTTACACAAACAATGAAACAACAGAAGCTTATAGAAGCTTGGAGACTTTGCAATCCCGCTCTGAGGAAGTATTCCTACTTATTTCCCAACCCATCACACCCAATCACGGTTAGATTACTTTTTTATATCTCATAAAATTTCTCAATCACTAGTGTCGGCAGATATTGGATCTATTTTAATATCTGACCATGCTCCCGTCACTATTAACCTTGATGTATTACAGAAGCCTAATTTGTCTTGAAAGTGGCGTTGTAACAATGCCCTGCTTCTAGATCCTGTTTTAACATCGTCATTTGTCTCCTTTTTTAATGAATACTTCCTATTTAATCAATCAGACACTATGCCTTTCCATGTGGTTTGGAACGCCTTTAAGGCATCAGCTAGAGATTTTGTTATTAGATTTGTCTCTAAAAAACGTAGAAAGGCACAGCAAGTCACCAATGACCTTTTAGACAAAATAAAGAGATTGGAGCACTCTTATTATTATTCCAAATCAAAAGCATGTTTGTCTGAACCTATAACAGCAAAATTTCAGTTTAATCAGAATACAACTAAAAATGCTTCTTCTTTTTTTATTTTAACTTTATTTTCTTAATTTGAAAATCAAAACAAGTCGTGGCAAACACCATTTACAGAGATATGCAGAACCAACAAAAATAAAACAGAAAGAACAAAACACATGAGGAACACAACAGAGAATAAGAACTAAAAAACATGACATAAGATTGAAGATCAATTATAGAGCCTAGTAGGCAGGATATAGGCAACAAAGCAAGACAGCTATAGAAAAACATTATACATAGAATTTACATTTGGCCCTTTTCCATGATAAGAAGTCAGTGCTTTAACCATTCCACTAGCAGGGCCCAGATCTTAGAGGCTGACTCACGCCTCCTTCTCGCCCTTAATAGAAACACTGAAGACTCCAAATTGTACAGAGCTAACATCCTCGCTCTCCAATTAAAAAAAGTTGGGTCTACAGGGCTTAACCATTATGAGGTGATACACAACCGAATCATAGACATTGCTACAAACATGAAAGCGTGACATATCTAGTTCTTTCAACCACCTCACTGCCTTTACACCCCATTACCACCAACTCTGGGGAGATAATAACCGAGATATTAAACGTCAAACTTATGAAGCACTCCACTTCACGAAAAAATTCCCCCAGATTTGGACCGGAAAAAAACATGTGTATAACATCTGCTGCTTGAAGCCCACACCTAGCACAGCAGTCACCCCTCCGTCCGCCCCACTTTGCAATGTTTGCCGGTGTATAGTATAAGTCTAACATAGCCATGTGGCTTTAAGTCCGTAGGCTACCGGAGACTAAAACATGACTTGCTAATTCCAAGGCGGGCCTTATATCCACCTCAGCCTTACCGAATTTCCCCTCCCACTTAAGATTCTGTAGATCAAGATTGTCCGGGAGACCAGATAACATATGTTGATAAATTGTACCTATTATAACTCTCCTTTGAACTAATTTGATTACGGTAACCTTATCAAACATTGTGGGGGTATCATATTGATGTTTATCAATAAAACTTATAATCTGGAGATATTTGAAAAAGTCTTGAATATTTAAATGATATTTCCCCTTACAAGGAAAAAGAGGCCATTTGCCGCCCAGAGCTTATATCACCTATATCCTTCAGACCCAGTAGCTGCCATCTAAAAATGACTTGATCCTGGAAAATAGAAGGCAAAATGCCAACAGCTTTAAGGGAGGTGTAGACAAACCAAAAACAGAGCCCCAATGACTTTAAACCTTGTTTTTTTAAAGTTGCTCGGCTCAAGGATATGCATTAAAATACCCTTGGCAGCCTCTCCCAAGCCTATCTCATAGATAGTTGGTCTATTGGAGATTGGAACCTCTGCCCTATCTCCCACCAGCAATAACCCAAAGTGTTGCAACACAGCTGACCAATCCCATCCCCCACGACCCCCAAGGAAGACACATCTACTTAGTTGCCTTGTGTGAACGACTGTATCCCCAAAGGAACCTATAGCAAATCCTTTCGACCGTGACCAAGCTCATTTGCGAGATCTCTAGTGAAATAGTTCTAAATAAGTACAAAAACTTTGGGAGGACCAGCATTTTAAATACATTACAGTGTCCATATAATGAAAGATGCAAGTGGTCTAATCTTTCCAGCTTGACATTGACAGATTTGACCACTGGAAGAATATTCAAAATCGGGAATGTTGGCTACAGAGGCAGTAATTTTGACCCCTAGATATGTTGCTTCTGTGACAGGAGGAACATCGTAAGAACACATAGGGGTTTATTGAATAACCTGCGTTTTTGAAACATTCAACTTGTATCCTAATAGCGAGCCATATTGTTCAGCAAGAGTCTTTCGAACTGCGAAGGCAAAATGTTGTCCGCATAGGCCAGCGTCTTGCACTCTGTACCATTGATACTAATCGGCAAGAAATCCAAGTTCCCTTCTATTTTACTGAGAAAGGGTTCAACGTACAGAGCAAAAAGCAGGGGCGAGCAGGGACACTCTTGCCTGGTGCCCCTGCTGATGTTAAAAGGCTCTGACTCCTGACCAGAGATACAAAGTGTTGCAGCTGGAGAGATATACAGTGCCTGAACGGACTGAACAAATTCAATGTTAAAACCCTTCCAGCAGAGCACTGCCCAAAAGAACCCAGAGGCCTTCTCGTCGTCCAACAGGATCACTCCGAGGGGAGAGCCCATAGCCTGAGCCCAGTCCAATAGGGCAATGACCCACCGAACATGGTCAGCCGTATCCATGCCCAGGATAAACCCATGCTGGCGTAGAGAAACTAGCAGAGTAATAACCTCCGCAAGTCTAGAAGATAGAATTTTATATTAATATATTTTGCTATCTGTGTTTATCAGTGAGATAGGTCGATAAGATGAGGGGTTTAACTCAGGTTTGTCTTCTTTCTTAAAAAGAACCATCGTGGTTTGCCACCAGGAATCTGGTATGACCCCCCCCTGTGCTGCCCTAAAGACTGATAACATCTCATGTGATCCCAATAGGATTGATCCAGCAGTAGTTTTCTTTCGAATGTCCATGGCCTGGGAGCTCTAACCAGCCGAGCCCAGGGGCACTCCACTATCAATGGGTTATGGTCAGATAAAATTCTTGAGGATACTACAACGGAAGCCGCCTCTGCCACCTGATCAGACATAAAGAAATAATCCAACCAGACCATTTTATTATGGGGGCAGAATAATATGTGTACCCATCTTTATCTTTATTATGCCTACACCAGACGTCGACTAATCAATGCTCTAGAACTAAGGTCTGAAGGCCCTTGAAGACCCTGGGTTTCCTACCAGAGTACTTTTGAGCACTTGTGCGATTAAAATTGCCGGCCAGATTAATATTCAGATCCCTACACACAAACATTGGGTTCGGCCATGTTGCTAATTCTAGATTTAGACATTTTATCACTTTTGGGTCATCTACGTTTGACTCATATATAGTGCAGATGGACAAAGATCTACTATCAACCACAATTTCAGCTACAACCCATCTGCCTGCACTATCCTCTCTAACTTTTTTTTACAAAACCCCACCCCTCGCTTTAGTAAATTGGCCACACCTCTAATCATAGATGTCTTTAGAGAGCAGGCTATTAAATCATAGCCAGGGACTTTTAACCACTCCCGCTTCCCCCATGGTATATGTGTCTCTTGTAGACACAAGACTTCCACTTGCATATTTTGAAATTTTTTAGAAAAAAGGCCGTTTTTTACCATCATTTAGGCCACAAGTATTCCATGAGTGTTAACGCAATCTAACCTGCCCCATTTAAACACAAGATAAAACCTAGTCTCCACTCAGAACCATTATCCTTTTAATCACAAATTCTAACATAGCGCAAAAACTGCTAATAACAATGCCATGACTAAAACTTAAATCCATAACCTTGGTAACCCCCCAAACCCCCCTTCACCCCACCTCTTCCCCCATCCTTAACCCCTAAGGACCCCGAACCCCAAACCTCCAACCCCTACACCCCCCTTATAAGGCAACAGGACCGAGGTCCTTGTGACGGAATGGGCTGGTTTCCCCCCCTTTCCTCTAGATCCTTACTCCCATCATTACCGACATCAGAGGATTTGAGCCCATTGTAATAAAAAAAGCCCCTGAAATGGTAAGGCAATAAGACATGAGTTTTTAACTCCTTCGCCTGAACTTCCGATAGAAAGAATCTAGGGGCATATTACCAAGCAATAGCGATAATTATCGCTATTGCTTGGTTAGAGACAAAATATTTACCGCTGAGCTGCGGCGATTTTTACCGCAAATAAACCTTGGTATCACCAAGGTTTATCGCAAATGCGATAAAAATCGCCGCAATGCATGAATATCGCTGAAAAGTCAGCGATATTCATGCATTACAGAGCTAATGCTCTTAGCCATGTTATCCACCTCCCATTGGATAACATGGCTAAGAACTGCTCAGGGCAGGTGTTAGCTTTTGGAGATATCCGCACTTAGCGCGAATATCTCCAAAAGTTGGTAATAGGAGATAGCGATGTTAGCGACTGTTTTCAGTCGCTAACATCTTGGCACGCCCACTTTGCATGTCATTAGTGATAAATATCACTGACATGCAAAGTGGGCCCCAAGATGGTCGCTATCCCCTACTAGCTGTCGCTAACTGGTGTTAGCGACAGCCAGGTAATAGGGAGATAATTGTATCTCTGCTTTCTTGGCTTTTAAAGCCAAAAAAGGGGAGATAAACCCCCTTGATAATATGCCCCCTAGTCTGGCCCTGGTGGATTATTTTCAACTTTGAGGGATAAAGCAAGAAAGTTTGAGCACCCTTGGCTTGAAACAGTACTATTAACAGGCAGAGCTGCCACCTCCGCTCAACAGTTGCCAGACAAACGTCTGGTCTAACGAAAAACTCGCAGTCTTTCCCAACCCTCTTCCTGTCTGGCCTAGCTAGGTCATAGACCTTCTCCCTAGCCCAAAAATTATTTAAACAGATTAATATTGCCCGAGGCTTGTCGCTATATGGGTTACCCAAATCCCACAAAAGTATCCTGTCGCCCCCATATAGGCCAATTGTCTCGACAATTGGTTCTATTACGAAACCTTTGTCAAAATATGTAGACACATTTTTGAAACCTCTTGTCCTTAATTTGCCAGCTTATATTAGGGACACTGGCCATCTTATCAGCGTCATAGATGGGTTGACATTTAACCATCAGTCAGACATACTCGTCACGATGGACATCGAGGCACTTTATACCTCAATCCCCCAAAGAGATGCACTTGAAGTAGTCAAATCGGCGTTGGAGAGGAATAATGGTCACTAGGATAACGTACTTGTCCTACAATGCTTAAGCACTGTGCTTCAAAAGAATTACTTTGAATTCAATAGATCCAACTACAAGCAGGTGCAAGGAGTATCTATGGGTGCGGCTTGCGCCCCAAATGTGGCCAATATATATATGGGGGAGTTTGAAAATTGTTTTATCTATAACGAAATTGCTCTTTTTTAAAAAAAACATCTCTCATTGGCATCGCTATATTGACGATGTTTTCTATATTTGGAGCGGACCAGAAGAGCAATTGGACGAATTCACTCTGTGGCTCAATCTATGTAATCCTTACCTTAAATTCAGTACCAACAAAAGTAAGAACAAGATTGAATTTTTAGACATCTGAATTTTGGCATCAGAGGGTTATATTGAAGTGTCACGGCACGTAATACTCTCCTTAGATATGAGAGTTTTCACCCCGATGCCAAAAAGATGGGATACCATTCAGTCAATTCCTGAGGTTGAGACGGAATTGTACGATCATGTGTAATTTCGAACTACATGCTGCGGAATTAAGAACAAAACTCCTATTACGAGGATATCCACCCAGACTATTAAAAAACTCATACAAAAGAGCTAAATATTATAATAGAGATGCGCTCTTAAAGAACGAGACCAAGACGACCGAGTCCAAACTTGTCTGCGTGACACGCCACTCTAACTATAACAACCAGATACGACAAATTGTCTGTTCTCAGTGGCACATACTTAATTCAGGATCAGCAGAAATGGCTATTCCTCTTTGCTTTTCGCAGAAACAAAAACCTTAGGAATCATCTAGTCCACTCTAAATTAACACCAGGACCTCAAGCACTTCAGAAGTCCATCACAGGGTCCAACCCCGTACTCGGCACTCATAAGTGTGGCCATTGCCGCGCATGTGAATCAGCAATTGTTTCTTCAGAATTGATATGGGGGAACAATAAATTCATTGCCAATGAAATGACAAATTGTAGATCGTCTAACGTGATCTATCTCATCCTATGCCCCTGCCCCCTGGGGTACGTAGGAGAAACTAGTCGAGAATTTAGATTCCGACTCAGTGAACATAGGTCAGCTATCAAAAATAGTAAGAGTGGAGCACCACTGGAAGCCCATTGGCAAGAAAAACAACATCACCTGAGTGACCTAAGATGGAGAATTCTGGAAAAAGTACACAAACCCATTGACAACAATATCAATGGATATAGAGCCAAGAGAGAGGTATTTTGGATTTATACTCTGCGTACAGCAGAATCAGGACTTAACAAATCCATCCCTTGGCACAATGCCCTGACATGAGGATTCCTAATTGAGTCCAGGATCTGATTTGAGCCCTCTGTATATATTCTCTCTAACCTTTGATTTGCCTACCTTTTGGTATGCAAGTATACTGTGACTCTTTGGCATTTTGTGACTTGGGGGAAATTTTCTCCCCCATATTTGGTAATAATTATCTGGCTGACAATTATTTGTTTTTGGAGCAAGGCGTATGGCATTTTCTATTCTCTTCCAATGGGATGTTTAGTCTTTCCCCAACACGAGACAGTATGCCTAGTATTTTCTCTATCTTTATTGATAAGCTCAGTGCCCGAGCCTGCAGTTCATCCTGAAGCCCACACTTCCAGTCTCGTTTTTATCTCTAGGGTCGCGCATGCGCAGTTTTAGCTCGATTGTTCACTCTCAGGTGTAATCTATTGCTAATTGGCGGGCCATTCAAGTATATAAAAGAACCTGTATCGGATTGGTTCCTTGACCGCTTTTGTTCCATCACCGGATCCATGCCGTGACGTATTTGAAAGGAGACGCGCTATCCTTAGGCAGTAAGGTTCCCTTCCTGTGGATCCCCGTGCATTTCCCTGCTTTGCCAGTGCTTGTACTATCGCCAGCCCCCTGTTTCTCACCCTCTGCCCTTGTGCTATGTATTTTTTGTAGCTACAAGAAATCTATTGTCGAGTGACTGTATATGACTCTGGGCCCATTGTCCATGATTGGGGACTGGATTTCGACTGCCGGGCTGTTAGTATCAGTCTCCGGTGGATATTCATTTTCTCTCAGTACGTAGTGCAATATGTCTGTACACACTGTTCGGTTCATCGTGATAGGGGAAGTGTATTTTGTAATTTGCCAAACTCCGTCTCTATTTAGATTCAGAGTATGTTTCAGTCTGAAAGCATATTTTAAAGTGTGCTCACCAACATCGTATATTGAACCCTTGCTGTGAATGAAAATCTTTCCTATTTACGGTAGGCTCTGCTTCACAATTTAGCCGATCACTTGTAATGTTGTTTCAGACTAGTTTTGTACTTCTCTTTAGTTGAGACGAATATAGAGTGTAGTTTCGGAGATGTAGGTGGGGGCCACTATCTAGTTATACGGGAGGGGCGACGATTTTGACGGTTTTTCCATCCTGGAAGCACTTCCTACTTTGAGTGCTATTCATGTTTGGTTCTGAGGAAGACAATTGAGGCCCCCCAGCCGGGCACAGCTTTAACCATCTTTTTATATCTTTTAGAGTCCAATTCAGCCCCTCAGTGAAATACAATTTTCAGTGTGTGTACGGCCAATTATTTCCCTGCCTGAAGAGAGGGGTATGTGCCTCCTTGTTTGATCGCTGTTTCTTTTTCAGATGCATGGAAACATGGTACACGGGCTAAATGTATTCTGTATATTTTAACATGGTGATGGTCCGGTGTGTATTTTCATCTACTGTTTGTGATTTTGTCTGAATCCATTGGGGTGTGTGGTTATTCATGGTCATCTTGAGGTCACCTCTGATTCCCTCTTTTTCTCGTTTATTCTTTCTTTTATCCTCTAGTTTCTCTTTCTTTGATTAATTCTTACTGCGTTTTCCTCTGGTCAACATTTTATTCGGGTATTTCTAATTTCTGGGTGATGGTTCTCCAGCAGTATATATTACATTTATCAGTATTAGTGATATGTTGTTTCATTGTCCCCACAGATATTTTCTAAAAACCTTGTACTAGGATGTGAAGTTGCCGCCCAAAATTAATTTCGCCACGTGATCACTATTGATGTAATTAAGTTTGTGATATTAACTGATGAAAATTCTTCTGATGTTCTGAGAAGACACTGAAGAAGTTGCATGTATCCACGTGCGCCCTGACGAAGGATTGGCGAATATCGGTCCTGTTCCGAAACGCGCGTCGGCGCTTTTTTGCCGTTTTCTTCTTACCTTTTTTCTTATGTGTTTGATTTTTTTGTATATATATTAATGTTAATGTTTTGTAATTAGTATGTGTTTTTTGTACATATTGTCGAGTGGTACGATTGATGATTGTTTGGATGGGTGTGAGTAGTGTTTGTACTGAAGTTATGAAAGGGCGTTTTTCATATATGTTTTGAAATGTACATTGAATTTATACTGATGTCCTTAATTTTTACTTAATCTATGAATGAATACTTTGGAAAATGAAAGAAATAATAATAAATAGATATATGTTTTTCAATTAAATACCTTCTGTGTGGGTAAATGACAATGTTTTGAATCAAAGATTAGAGTGTTTACCTTTTTATATACTTCTAGGAGAGGTTCTCGTGTTCTTGATTACAGTGTTTTCCCTGCCTCCTCTACCTAGCATTTATTTTCAGGGACCCTCGTGTGTTTTTGACGATTGTCGCCAGCCGGGCCAGACTTCTGCCTTTGCTTAAAGGGAAAACGATGCCCATGTTGAACTCCCAGTTGCCAGTCCCACTGCGTTACGTCTGGGAAAGCTTCGTAGAAAAGTTCCACGATAAACTACCTAGTGTCCGACCCTTTACTGCCTTCCTGGATCCTCAAGACCCTCAAATTATTCCTCCTAGCCCTATTTTCGAGATCAGTCAGTTTTCAGAGCATGTCATCCCTTTGTACTTTATTCAGATCCTTAAATCCCTTCTGGGTTGCCAGCTTATCCTCCAGAGTGGACATCCTTTCCTCAGCTTCTACAACTCTGACAGCAATATCAGAACATGTTTTGGCCACTCTTCGGATTAATTTTTGCATCCTACGACATGCACCCTGAGTGCGAGCACTCTCCTGACGCGTCTCTTCACGATTAACCATGATAGTCGGATAAATGATTGAGAGTGTAATTTCTCCAGGGGGGACCTGAAGGGGGTCGGTCACACTACCTCCACCCGAGGCTGTGGCATTACCAACTGAACCAGGCTGTGTGGAAAAGGAATAGTTCTTCACCATTGATCCTAGCAACCCTGTGTCCTTACTTAACAAAAGAGCCCCTTGATCTTTTAATTTCATGGCTTTGCGGACCATGCGAGGGCCTCGGGGCGAAACTTCATCCTTTGATACTTCATTGGATCGCCAGTCCCCAAGATCACTGTCATGATCTGTCCACTCTCTGTCTGGACCTTCGTCCTCTGATGAGCCTGTTTGGTAAGACATCAAGTAAAATGTATCTCACCCCTTCAGGCTCCTTTTACATAATCATTAACATCAGAGGAACCATTGGGATGAACCTCTTGAGCCGCTGTGCTTGCAACAGCAATACTTTGGACAGGCGATTCAGGAGTATGTTGAACAGGAATGGCCATAGCTGCCACATGCGGGACTACAACTCCCATACTTCCGTTGCCCGGGAGAGTAGCTGTTAGATGGGATTCTCTATTCACTTCTCCTCAGCCTGAAGAGATTTTCCCATTGCCACCGAACGGCACCCTGCTGTTCTTTACACCGGCCCCACTAGATCCTAATGCGCTGAGCTCAATCTGTTCCTGAGACCGGGACTGATTTTGCTCGAGGCAGAGAGCCAAAGCATTGTCTTCGTGTGCAGGAGTAGCAGCAGCGGTAGTGGGGATCGCAGGAATAGAGGCTGCACCTACCGGTTTCAAAACCATGTCATTTGCCGTTTTGGATGCAGCCAGCTGCTCTTGCTTGCTGCTTCCCGAGCCCACAGGGGTCTTCACTTTTCCCACTTGAAGCTTGAATAATGCAGCAGCCGCCGTCTGATGATTGACCGCATCTCCAGCAGCCATCTCATCACTCCCATAGGCAGCATGCAACACCTTTACCGTGCTAGCAGCTTTACCCGGACTATTTGCTCGCACTGTCAGCGATCCAGCCTTCGTAGTCGGGTTCTTCACCAGCAATTTTGGGGTCAAGATTCTGGATGAACACCTAGGCAGACGAAGGAGACCAAGGAGACCAAAGCAGTTTGGAGGTGACCAGAACCAGAGCCAAAATATTTTGCCGGTAAGACTATTCTGCAATTGTGTCAATCGCCTCAGCATGGCACTTGTTGCTTTGCTTCAGACTTCACCCATCCCAGCAGCATTAACAATCTAAGATAGGAGGAATTATCCAAGAGAGAACGCACCACCAGCTCACACAGCAGAGTGACGGGCCGCCATCTTGCCTAATAATGCTTCTTTTTTTTAAATTCTTTTTTTTTTTCCCTCAGACAGGCGTAGCCCCGGGAGGAACCCGGGGCCGCAAGGTGCGTTCGAAGTGTCGATGATCAATGTGTCCTGCAATTCACACTAATTCTCGCAGCTAGCTGCGTTCTTCATTGACGCGCGAGCCGAGTGATCCACCGCCAAGAGTCACAGGCAAAAAATATTTGTGTCCTCATTTGCCTTTTCTTCAATAAGGAGCATACCAACCACCTTGCACGGCTTTTTAGACGTGATTTGATATATTGGTAGTAGAGATGTCCCATAAGAAGAATTGGAGATGTTTTACTCAATCTAGGTGTCTTTCAACCTGTAGGACCTTTAACACGACTTGCCTGACCCAGGTCCAGGAGTATAAAAGGCATAATCATTGGACCCGGGAAAAAAAAAAAAAATCCCGGGTTTATCTCCAGTTGATTAATAGGTTCCAAAAAGCCATATGCCTCTTACTAGTTGTTCTTTTAAGGTCCATTTTAGATGTTTCATATAAGGAGGAAAGCCACCGAGAGTGTAGTGGAGGTGTTTTCTCTACCCAATTTATACAGATTTGTCTTCTTGCCAGCAAAATTGCGTAGAAGAGAAAGGACCTTGCCAATCCTTTGATGTTGTCTTCCAATCCAAAAATTACGAGAGAAAGAGTTATTTCTAGAGAAGTATTTAAGATAGAGTTTAGAGTTTCCTTCACATTGCTCCAAAACTTCTGGATGTCTGGACATTCAAAAAAGATGTGTATGTCACAGGCCCCTGGCCAGTTGCATTTATTGCATTTTTTGTTTGGCAAGAATTTAGTTTTAGTGGGGTTATGTATGCACGATGTATAGAGAATAGATGGTTCCGTCTTAGCCATGAAGGCTTTACTGTTTTGTACAGTAGAGAAAAAGAATGTTGCCATCTCTCCTCACATGAGGTACCAATTGCCGTTCTCCATAGATCGTCTGGGAGTTGAAATTCCCCGTCAATTTCCTCTAGCAACTGCCAATACCAGGTTGTTACTAATAATGCTTCTAATTACTTATTGAAGTCTAGTGCAAAATTCTATGGCGGCCAGCATAAGGCTGGGAAATTATTGGCTAATCATTTAAAGGGTAAACAAAACAAACTCAATATAGAATCTATTTTGATCGTAACCACACATTGAAATTCAAGGATGAAGATATCCTAAATGAATTTCTCCAGTTTTATAAGACAATGTACACATCTGAAACTCTCTCTTCTAATCACTCCATCTCTCAAATGTTGTCCAACATCCAATACACCCCTAATACACGCCCTGATCTATCACTTTTAGAATCTGACCTTACGCAGAAAGAGCTTCTTGCTGCCTTAAAAACACTCAAAAAAGACAAGGATCCTGGCCCGGATGGCTTCACTGTGGAATTCATTACTCACTTTGCACATTTACTTATTCCCAAATTACATACCCTCATAAATGCTTTCTTACAATCTGGTGAGTCCTCTGGCTCTTTTTCAGACGCCCTTATCTGCCTTATACCTAAAGATGGAAAGGACCTGCAACACTGCAAAAATTACTGAACCATTTCTCTGGTTAACATAGATTATAAAATCTTTTGAAAGACACTAGCATCACGTTTGGAATCTCAGTTGCCTGACTTACTAGGAGCAGAACAATCTGGTTTTGTGAAGGGGAGGCTCATTACGGACAACACTCGCTTATTTTTTTGATGTCCTATCCAAAGCCTCACACATTCCTCAATCCTTGTCGGCAATAGCTTTGGATGCAGAAAAAGCAGTGGACAGAGTGGAATGGCCTTACCTTTTTCGTACACTTAATTGGTTTGGCTTTGGTCCAAAAATTATTGCTCTAATATCTATTTTGTATTCCAATCCGAGAGGGGCTGTATTCGCGAATGGTGGTATATCTTCTTACTTTCAACTAGGTAGAGGTGTCCAACAAGGATGTTCATTCTTGCTGTTTCTTTTTATTCTTGCTTAAGAACAGTTTTTGTTAGGAATTCGTCAAAATATTAATATTCAGGGTTTTACTTTTAAGGAGACTAATATTAAAATGGCAGCATATGCTGATGATGTCCCTTTTATTTCTCACACAACCTCAATTCTCTCTCCCAGCATTGATAGAAGAAGTTGATTCCTTTGCATACGTCTTCGGTTATAAATTGAACAAAGATAAATGCAAAATTCTACCTCTAACAAAATATACTTTTAAGGCTGACTTTGTCACTTCAGGTTTTGCATGGAGTCCCAAATACATTAAATATTTAGGTTTGCATTTCACTCCCTCCATTTCAGGAACAATATCAAGTTGCATTAACAACTGTGTACAAAGATTATCCTCTATAACAACGAAATTGCAACCCCTGTACTTGTCCTGGGGTCGCCTAGATACCATAAAGATGATGCTTTCTCCTATAGTTATATATACAATCTCTAACATTCCGCTGTACATACCCTTAAAATATTATTTAAAATGTCATTCCATCTTATCCTCCTTTTAATGGAGTAACAAGAAATTGCGTCTGTCTATATAAAAAATTGTTTCCCCCAAAATCGGAAGGTGGGACAAATTTGCCTGATTTTCCCATTTATCATAAGTCTTACCTATTACATAAGGCTTCCAGGTGGCTCTCTGAGTCTTCTGCAAACTGTCCTCTTTGGGTCACACTTGAACAATCTTCATCCTCCCATTTTCATTCCAAGAATATTTGTCTTTTACATGTAAACCACAGTCAATTTCCACTTCTATACTTAAACATACTTCTAAGATTATACTGACTGTCTCCTCTTCGAATTCCAGTGATTGGGTCCCAGTTTTAAACTCTACCATATGGCACAATGCTTCAATTTTGATAAATAATAGATCTATACTTCGGAAATAGTGGAGACAATGAGGCCTGATTTGGGTGCGTCAATTATATGACCAGGATGAGATTATGTCTTTTGCACATGCCAGCCACTCTTTTGACCTACCTCCAAATTTTTACTCTAAATATCTCCTCTTAACACAAGCTATTCAAACTGCCCGCACAAAATGCACAAATCCTCAGTACCCTATTCCTTCTGAACCCGTCCCTGCAGATACATTGCGCGTTCTCCTACTTAACAACTCTAGGGCTTCCGCCATATATAACCTTTTATGTAGCTCATTTACTCCGAGGGAAAAAACTAAGGTAGAGATATCTTGGGTGAAAGATTTAGGAGTTTCTTGGTCTGTGAAGTTATTGGACAAAATGTGGCTTAAACTTAGGAAGTTCTCTAGGGCTGTAAACACCACTCAAACACTATTTTTTATATACAATAGACTCCTACTTTCTTCACTCACCCTCAATGCAAGACATACTGCACTCCCAGATACGTGCTGGACATGCTTTTCATCACATGCTGATTTATTTCACCTGCTTTTTACATGGCATCAAATTAATCTGATTTTTGATTCCGATCACCCTTTCTCTGTTTCACCTATTTTTTTAGGAAGTTTATCCCCTGTTTGGGAACATTGTGATTCTAATGTAAAGATAATAGACTTGCTGTTAGCAGTTGCCTTTCAACAAAATTGGAAGGACTTTACTAAGTTGTCGTATCAAGCATGGTGGTATGCTGTCTGTTAGAATCATAGACTTGACACAACATTTGTTTACCCGATGCATTTGGCATCAAAACGTTTAGATTTATGAGCGCCTGCTATGCTGTTTATAGATATAAGTGCTTGACGTTCTCTGTCTCTCACTCCTCTCCAACAAGAAATGACTAAACCCCCATGACTTAATTCATGTTGATATGATATAGTTTAATTGTATCCCAGTTTGTAATATGTATATTAGAAAAGAATGTAAGTTCCTTTTTCTTACCGAATCTTTTTTCCTATGACTTTGTTATTCTTTTACACATGATATGATTGATTGACTTTCATCTAAGACCTTTGTACTAATCAAAATTGAATTGCTTTATTGTATGTAATTATTTTAATTATCTGGTTATTGTATTCTCTGCATTAATATATTCCTTTATCTCAATAAACTTACCTTGAACTTAAGGTCTCTCATATTACTCTGCTATATCATTTATACACTTAGGTATGCTTGAGTGTACCTGGGCGCACTCTAGAGTAATCTCTTTATACATACCTAGGCATAACTTTCATTTAAACACCTTGGTGTATACCTATACAATAATTTAAAAATATATATAAGTGCACATTAGGAAGGGCAAGATGACATAGATTGCACTGGTGCATTCTTGAGTTGACATTTTTACCCACATTTGAAACATCCGCCCTGTTGGATGTTTGGTTTGCGCTTAGAAGTCAGTGCAAATGTTAATGCATAAGTGCACTCTAGTAATTCTGCCCTCAAAATGATAAACCAGATGTATGCTACTCAAGAACAGCATGAGCACAAGACCAAGAAATAAATGATATGCTGGCAGCAGAAACTACTTAGCCCATATTTGTGTACAAAGAGAAGTTTGTGCAATGCACTAATTGGGATTCTAAGTTGGTCTACAGCTACTAGACATGATCATTCCTACCGAAAGTATTTGCCGCATGCAAGCTATTTTCCATAGACACAAAAAAATGAAATCAAAATGATGAAAATGATAATAAAGAATGTGACACTTGGTGATTGCTGTAAAACGCTTTCGTTTTATAAATGACGCATCCAGTCATAGAAAAGAAAAAGGTTAGAACAAATCAGATGTTTAGTCCTATTTAGCATTTAGTTGCTTCAGACCAATTAGCAGTTTAACTAATCATAAAGTAATTCACATGATGTAATGTATCAGCTTATTTTTATTGAGAATTATTATTAAACACATTAATGCAGAATAATATCACAGCCATCGCAGTAAAATGGTAAAACTGCCAGTTATGAAGTACAATATACTATGCTTTTCAAGGCTGCGCTAATTGTGAACGCATTGTTTTACAGTTTCCACTCGTTACCACGCCCAGCAGCATACAAGGTTTGATTTGATTTCCACTGCTCAGCCAATAATACAGTTCAGAGTGTACTAGGGACTGTGCATTAGTTGCCAGAGCTGATTAGCACAGACGTAGTTATTGCATCTCATACTACACAAATGTTGCTTTTTGAACAAACTACAAATATTTAAATGACAAGTTCTTGTAAAAATGTGTTGTTTGACATACAGTTTTATTAGTTTGTTAAAATTCTATCCGTTTTACAAGTTATACAACCCAAAATTGGTAGTTCCAAAACTTTAATTTGATCATTGTGGTTGAGCATCAGTGAATTGTGTAATGGTATGAGCTACTTAATTGCATGTTTATAAGTCATAGAAGGTTTGTATGAAACACTATGAAGCAAGTTTAAATTATTATTATTGTCGAAAGATATGGATACATTAATGACACTGCACTAGTTGTCAGCTGGGCCTCTGTGCAACTGGGGTCCTCATTTATGAGGCTTAGCCATAGGGCAACGCTGCCCTATGGCACATTCCTGTCTTTTTCCCCTGCACTGGCACACAATGGGCTGCCGTGCGCCAATGCAGGAAACTTTGCATCATGGCGCAAGGGGCCTGCATTGCAGGGATGTTTATTTTTGTTCAGGAAGGAAAACCTTCCTGCACAAAAACAATCACAAGAGGCAAAACAAGAGGAAAAACAAGGAGAAATAAAGATATTTCTCCTCGTTGTGCCTCCATAAGTTTTTGGCTCTGCCTTAGATTTAAGATTTAAATCTGGGGCAGTGTCACAAAGCCATGGATGGTGCTGCCTCGAAAATATGGAGCAGGCTCCTGCGCCATGGAACATCATAAAAAGTGAATAAATGAGGCCACCGGTTTGCAAAGGTGCCCCAAAGATTTCTATTGAATCCACTTAGGGGCCATAATTAAGACATTTGTGGTGCAGGGCAGCACAGCATGTCAATTGAGTCGCAGGCAAAGGGCAGGAATACGCGGTATTCATCCAATATGGTGCATTCCTATCCCTTCCCCCTGCGCTGGCACAATTTTGGCTGCCTAGCATGGTACAGGTACCCCTGCACCATGGTGTAAGGGTGCCTGTGTTGTAGGCAGGATTGTTTTCGTGCAGGAAGCGTAAACTTCCTGCACAAAAGCAATCCTGAAAGGCTTTTTCCTCTTTCTATATGTGCTGCAAAATGCAGCACACGTTCTTAGGAAAAAGAAAAAAGATTTGAAATAAAGATATTTCTCCTCGTTATGCCTCTCCTGGGGAGGTGCATCTTTTTGGCACATTTGCAGGTTTACAAGTCCCTGTAAATCTGGGAATGCATAAAAAACCATGGGAGTTGTTTGGGAACACCCACCACAATGTCCATGCAATGCCTCCCTTGTGCACAGTAAGACAACACAACGATTTGCCCCTTTTACTCACACTCTAGAAAGACCACTAACATCCTCCTTGGCACTTACAATTGTTTGAGACACATTGGTGCCATGCAAACACATTTACACTCTTATCTTTTTGAGTCTTTCCCTGTCTGCCCAAGACACGTTGGTTTCTAAGAATCAGTTGTTAGTAACTTAGCTCGGTGAGCACAGTGCATGCTGCTAAGATGTATGCTCATCATGTATGACAGTGTTTGATCCTGACTGGGAGAATTAATTCCCCCCCCCCCCCAAAGTCAAACACATACTGTCATTTATTAAACTGGTTATTCAGAGCATTATATAATACACACTCTCTAATGCTCCCCTTTGCAAGAAACCAGCCCATAGGGCTTCCTTCTATATACATATATACTAAATACTGAGAATGAACTCAGCAAAGGTATCTCTTAGGATTCACTTGTTCTTCCCAGATTTTTTTTCTTCTTGTAGACCTGGATTTCATGCATTGTATCACCTGGACAGGAAGAGGTTGTTATGCAGCTCTCATTTTATGCATTGTTCTCTTAAATATGGCTTTACTGTCTGGATAATTTAAATTGTTCAATGTCAGTGCTTTCAAACTGTGCATGCACATACATGTCATATACTCCTAGGAGTTTTCAGCGGGGCTCTCTCTTTCCTTTAGCTAATAACAAGCAATGGCGAACATCGTGCCTGTTGAATATCTCCCGGTTGGTACATTGTATTTAAATAATACATCTTGTATTATGTAAGTGTTGTATGCTACTTATATGCTACTTGGCATGCAAGCTGCATGGAACTTGGAATGTTCTATTACTGTTCTATGTTGGAGGTTCTGTGCAGGGTCAGTTGGAGCCTGACTGTGCTTGTTGCCAGTCCCTGTGGTTGTTAAGCTGTTCTTCTTACCAACTAATAAACCTTGATCCTGGAACTGAATATACATTTGAGGACCTGGTTATTTTACAACATATTGGCGACAGTGGGAGTACTGTTCCAGGAATGGAAAAGACTAGTAAGGAGGATACAGCGTTCACTTTGTGGGAAGTAAGAGATTTGAATGTATTTAAACTTGTGACTTGATAGCACCAGCGGCTGTATTACTAATTGTGCCTTGATTGTACCAGCGGCTGTGGAACTATTTCGTTCCATTCTTTAAGTAGTAATTTTATTTTTGTCTTGAATTGTGTTTTAGCGTTGAATGCTACTGCGGCTGTGTGTTTGTGTAACATCGTGCATTTGATAGCACCTGCGGCAGATGGTTAAAGTAATCCTCGTTATTTGTTCTTATGATGAAAGTAGCCAAAGTTAAAACTTGTAAATGAACGGTTACTTACTGATCGTGTACAGTCTCGAGAGCTTCGTCATTTGTTGCTTGGTTACGTGACTCAGAGCGTTCGGAGCCTCTCTCCTGTTTACGAACTTGCTCTGATTCGACATCATCACTGTGTATTGTGGGTATACAGAGCATTGTGGGAGTGACATCATCACGCCATCTCACGATTTTGGCCTTCTTGGATTGGGGAATTATTACGAGTGCACAACAAGTGTAGTCATCGTTTCAAGAACAAGATTCACAGCGATACACACGCTATTTCTGCAAAAGAATTCCACAGCGATGCACACGCTAATTAGTGTGTATTATTATCATTAACAAGAGATCTTATATATATCAACTCAGGGGAACTCTCTTCCACTAACCATCAAAACAAGCAGCTCCCTCCTCCATTTTAGGAAGCAGCTCAAAACCTTCCTCTTTCCCACACCCTGATAACCCTGCAAACCCCCAGCCTGTGTATCACCTCTGTTCTATAGCGCCAGGAAACCCATGGTGTCAGCGCGCTCTACAAATGTCATTTAATAATAATAATAATATATATTAAAAAAAAGAATTATCCAGTTATATTTTAAATATGCAATTCGTAATTTAGTAAAGTATTAATTTTTTTTCTTATCTTTTAAATTTACTAAATTGTTAAAAAGACTATTTCTAAGAGATTATAGACATGTCTAATATAATGGTTCCACCCCATTTTTTACCAGTAGCAGGTGATCCTAAAATGGATTGGGATTTGTGGTATCCCATGTTTTTGGCATAAGTGGATGTGCTGGAAGAAGATGGTTGTTCTTCTAAAAGAAAATTAGATCTGTTACGTTTGTCTTTAGGGGGTCAGGGCATCAAAGAGTTATCCGATTTACCTCCATTGGAAGACTCTGATGATGAATCTGATGTATTTCAGGTTGCTATTAAGCAACTCAGTATTAGATTTGGGAAAAAAGTGAATAATGTGATGGAGCGTTTTAAATTTTACTCAAGGGCACTAAAAGATAACGAATCTATCGAGAATTATATCTCTGCTTTGCGTGCTCTAGCTGGATCCTGTGCATTTAATACAATCAACTATGAACAGGTTTTAAGGGATCAAATTATGATGAAAACTAAAAGCAAGAAAATACAGGAAAGATTGTGGTTAGGAACTGAAACTTCACTTAAAGCTGTAGTCAATATAGCAAAAGTTATCGAACAATAGGAACAATTTGTGAGCGAAATAAGAGGTCAAAGTCAAGGTCTGTCAGTTAAAATACAAGAGTCTGTACCTGAAGTTTCAATTGTCAAAAGTCAAGCAGTCCAAAAGAAAACTGTTTTTCCTACTTTTAAAAAAGATGGTATTATGAAAGAGAATAGGTTGAGTAATAGACGTACATTTATAACATGTTATAGATGTGGGGGTTTTGACCATGTGGGGAATTAAAAAAATTGTCCTGCTTTAAATAAAATTTGTGTAAAATGTAAAAAGACTGGACCCTTCGGTAAAATGTGTCGTTCCCCTCAAAAAGTAAATTGTATTTCTTTTGATGAAGAAGGGTTAGTTGAAGAATTTAGTGAATTCAATTGCATTTCATGTATTTCTTCGGATAACTGCAAAAGTTTCCCTTCGAGTATATTTAACATTGATGGTAAGGAGATTTCCATGTTAGTGGACTCTTGTGCATGGTATTCTATAATTGGCAAAGATGTTTTTGAAGAGTTATGGCCGAACAAGGAATTTTTAATCCCTGATATCAAACCTGGTAGTTATTCAGGACATAAAATTGAACTAGTAGTTTTTTTTGGGCCAATGTAAGTTTCAAAGATAGGTCTACTAATGCAAAGATCTATATTGCTCGTAAAGGAGAGTCTATTTTGGGTTGGCCTCACCAAAAAGAAATGGGAATCAAATTAGACCCCAATGCTTCACCGCCAGTATATATTGACCCCAATGCTTCACCACCAGTATATATTGTAACCTCAAACAATAGTGAATTTGTTGATGATATTAAGAATATGTTTCCAAAAGTATTTGAGGAAAAGTTAGGAGAATATGCTCAATTTAAACATAAAATTGTACTTAAAGACAATGCGGTGCCCGTTAGGCATAGAGTTAGAAATGTACCTCTAACTTATCGTGACAAATTAAAAGATATTCTCAATAACCTAGTAAAATCTAACATCATTGAACTATCGAATCGTCCCCTTGGGTTCCCCCATTGTTCTTTCCCTTAAAGCTAAAGCCGCTTATGTGTGGACCTTCGTAGCTTAAATAAAGAAATCTGGACTGACATGCATCCGTTACCAAAAATTAATGAACTAATTTCTACTCTTTCTGGCGCTTGTGTGTTTTCAACTTTATATCTCGCAAGCGCATATCATCAAATTGTACTACAGGAGGAATCTAGGAACTTAACAGCTTTTGTCACACCTGAGGGGATGTATTGCTATCTGCGTATGCCATTTGGACTTGCGGGTGCTGCATCTGTTTTTCAACGTTTAATGAAAGAAATGCTGGAAGGTTGCAAAGGGGATATTGCATTTCAAGATGATATCTTAGTTTTTGGCAATGATGTGGTACAGCATGATGAGAATTTGAAAGCAGTTTTGGGAAGCATACAATTAAAAGGTTTAACACTTAAGTTTTCTAAATGTAAGTTCAGACAACAGAAGGTTGAGTATTTGGGACACGAGATTTCCAAGGAAGGAATTAAGCTAAAATTTGATCATATTGCTAGTATTTCCAAAGCACCTGCTCCGATCAATAAGGATCAATTGTTTCCTTTCCTAGGTTTAACAGAATATTTTAGCAAATTTGTAAAAAACCATGCTTCTAAAGTGTCTTCTCTACACGTGTTACTAAAAAAAAATGCAAAATTTCTTTGGAGAAATGAACAGCAAGTGCAATTTGACGAGTTAAAAAAAGAAATTTGTTCCGCTCCTTTTTTAAAACCATTTGTTGTGGGTAAAGAGTGTATTGTTACATTTGATGCAAGTAACACTGGATTGGGGGCAGTTCTTTTGCAGGAAGGTGTTTGGGAAGAGAGCATTGTTTCTTACGCTTCAAGAACGTTGAAAGGTGGTGAGTTTAATTATTCAATGATTGAGAAAGAATTATTGGCGTGTACATGGGCTGCTCAGCATTTTCGACAGTTTTTGTGGGGTACCAAATTTGTGCTCAGAACTGACCACAAGCCTCTTGTGAATATGCTAGCTGCGGGTGGTGGCAGGATTTTAACAGCCCGATTGGCTAGGCTGGCAGCCAAATTACAAGAGTATCAATGCACTGTGGAGTATATCCCTGGTAGACTCAATGTGCATGCGGATTGCATGTCTAGGTTGGCTTTGCCTCATCAGGATGATGAACATTCTGAAGAATGTGATGTAGCTTATACCATGAAAGACATAAATATGAATGATGTGGAAGTGATTTCTGAAGATGTATGGGTTAAAGCTATGTCAGAAGATAATATTCTTTGTTTGGTTGATGCTATTTGAATAGTGGATGGCCTGAAGAAAGGAAGCTGTCAGGTGATTTGAGTTATTTTTTAAAGGTCAAGGATGAACTTATGTGTTCTCACAATATTATCAGTAGATGTGACAAAATAGTACCTCCTTTTGCTGTCAGGGAAAATTTTTATTAGGATTGCTCATGAAGGTCATATGGGCATGTCGATCACTTAGAGGGGTTTACGGGAATATTATTGGTGGCCTTCAATGGACGCTGTTGTTGATAGATGGGTCAGAAATTGTCTTCCATGTTCCAATAGTGATAAAACTGTAAAACCCTCGTCCACTTTGGTGACTCCTATTGATTATTCAGAGGGTCCTTGGAGAAGATTAGGGATCGACATTATTGGGCCTTTGAATTTGTGTGGTAGTAAAGAAGTTTATGGGTTAGTCCTGATTGACTATTTTTTGAAATGGCCGGAGGTCAAAATTGTGGAAAGGGTTACTTCTAGTCAAGTCATTGATTTTCTTAATAACATATTCAGTCGTGAGGGTCCACCTTCAGAAATAATTTCTGATAACGGTATGCAATTTATTGGCAATGAGATTGAATTGTTTTTCGAAGAGCAAGGTATTACTCACAAGAGGGTTTCCAATTATAATCCGTAGGCCAATGGTCAAATTGAGTGCTTCAACAGAGTGATTAAGGAATCCATTCAGTTAGCAATTAGGAGCAATTTGGATTGGAAGAAGGCATTACGTGCTACATTACTCACCCAATTCTGTAACTGGTTGTTCTCCTTTTGAATTATTAAGGGGGCGTAAAGCTGGTTCTAAATTGTTGCCTTGGTGGTTAAAATCTGATGAATCCGGTGAGTCTAATCTAGATATTAATAAAGTGAGAACGTGTTAAAACTTATCAAGATAAAATGGGTAAAAGTTCAAACAGGAAGGTGACTTGTCAGTTTCATCAACTTTTATTCGATTATTGATATGAATAATCATAAAAAGTACATGTTTAAAAGTTTTAAACACACAAGTGAGAAAAAAGGTTAAATCGCAGTACAAAAAGACATTTTAAAAAAATAGAAACGTAATTTTTACGAGTTCTGAACAGTTCTGGTTTAACTAGAAACATTGCGACGTATTGTTAAGACTGCTTTAAGGAAAGTCACTATAAGTTTAGCTTCATGTAACGATTTTAGGGACTGCAAATAGAAAAGTGCTGGATAGGATTGTCTGAGTCCAGTGGTTCGGAGAATAGGAATAATCCACGTTTTCCTTGGTAGTTTGTAATATTTGCAAAAAAGGACAACGTGGATCGTGGATTGTGGGGAGATTCCGTCACAGGGACAGTTCATCAAATTACGCGACCAGTTGTGCATATCCGGAAATGAAACTAAACGGAAGAAAATCTTAAAGCGTAGTCTTGTGAGTAAAAACTTTTCGTAATTAGATAAAAAGTATGTCAGGTAGGGCTGTAAGCATTTTCCAGACTGTTGAGCACAGATTTTTTCATTTTGTGGTTTAATAATCTCTGCCTGATTCCGGAGATCCCTCAAATGGGCCATACACAGTAGCTTTAACTGTTTCCTAGAAATGTTTTCCACTGAGGGAGGTTCATCAAAGTAGGACTCGCGATCTAGGTCTTTAAAAAAGTTACATATGTAGGTTAGCCACGGGATTTTTCGCCAGCTTCTCAGGGCTAGACAGTCAGTGATGAGGGAGCGAGTCAGGTGACATTCGGGATTACACCATATTCGATGCCACAGTAAGATGGGCTGGCATCGAATGGTGTCAATGATGTATTCCATGCCAAGTTCTTGGTGTGAGGCTAATATCGGGGAGCTTTGAGGGAGGGCTAGAATGTACTTTATAAAAGCGTTTTCAGTGACCTGTAGTTGGTCAATACGCCCTTGGCCCCAGATTCCAGCTCCATAGGTGGCCACACTGTGGCATTTTGCGTAGTATATGGCCAAGAGTTCAGGTGGAGCTGGTTTCCCCAGTTTCCTCGAGAAGGAGGTTAGTGCTGAAGTTGCACGACGGAAATGGAGATTCCTGGCCTCGATTGCCTTACGCCAATTCATAGCGTCGTCCACTAGGATACCCAGGTAAGGGTAGACCGGGGTTTTTTCCAGTTTGTTGTTATCAACCATTATTGACTTGTCACAAGATCAAAATTGGTGATTTGGTTTGTGTTAAATTTGGAAGTTCACTTTCTAAAAGATGGGCCAAGTGGTCTGATCCTGTTAGAGTAACGGAAGTGTTTAGCAAAGCTGTACGTGTTGAAGGGGGGAAAATTTGGAATTTTAGACGTGTATCTATTGTTAGATCTGACAAGTCGTTTTTTAATTCCAAAAAATCATTTTCTCATGCTTATAATGAGGAGGATGATCAGAATTTTTTGGATAACTTTAATACTCTGCAAGACACTCAAAATGTTATGTCTAATGATTCTGCTTGTTCTAATGAGCCAATTGTTACTATACTTGATTCTCAAGATGTTATCAACAACACAAATGTTGACTCTGAAGTAATGAGTAATTACGGGGTTGTCAATAATAATCCTGTTGGACGAGATGACTCGGTGCAAAGAGTTGTAGAAAGTGTAATTAGGAAAAGTTCACGTGTTTCGCATCCACCTTTAAAAATGAAAGATTATGTTTGCTCTTAGTTTTTCTTTTCACCTTTATTTATTTATTTATTTATTTATTTTTTTCAAAGGAGGGAGGTGTGTTGTATGCTACTTATATGCTACTTGCCATGCAAGCTGCATGGAACTTGGAATGTTCTATTACTGTTCTATGTTGGAGGTTCTGTGCAGGGTCAGTTGGAACCTGACTGTGCTTGTTGTCAGTCCCTATGGTTGTTAAGCTGTTCTTCTTACCAACTAATAAACCTTGATCCTGGAACTGAATATACATTTGAGGACCTGGTTATTTTACAACAGTAAGTCATTAATAACTGTGCCCTATATCAACAAGGCATAGGCATACTCCATTTAGACTTAAGGCATACAATCTGTAACCTCATGCATGTGTAGAAGGAAATCCTGGACTGAATGTATACTGTCCTGTGTTACACTAAACAGCACTACTGTATAGATGCAAAAGCCCCCGTTCTGTAAGTTTTACTTGGCAGTTCCTAGAAGCTGCACTTTAGTAATATTTTACTGAATATGAAAAAAAATATTGAAAAACATGAATTTAAATAAATATGCCACACAATTGTCTATTTTGTGTGTACCTTTCTTACACAAGTTTGAACCAGTTGTTTACCTACCAGCTGCTGCTTCGCTGTCTTCCAGTGGGAAACTATCACTACTTTTTTGCCACACCTTCAAAGTCTGAAAAGTGGACAGCAATCAGATTTAAAGGCTCTTCAGGAAAAATGCTTTTTGTGGACCTTCAACATGTATTCTATCTGACAGTCATCAGTCAATCAGTGGCATAGCTAGGGCTTTTGACACCGGGGTCATCCTCCTCGACCTCTCCGCAGCATTCGACACAGTCTGACACAGCACCCTTCTACAACGCCTCAACAACACCGGAATACAAGGAAAAGCACTTGAATGGATCACCTCGTTCCTCACCGGAAGAACCCAGAGAGTCCGCCTTCCACCATTCAAGTCCGAGGCTACTGAAGTCATCTGTGGTGTACCACAAGGATCCTCACTCAGCCCCACCCTCTTCAACGTATACATGAGCCCCCTCGCGGCCATCGCCCGCCAACACAACCTCAACATCATCTCTTACGCGGATGACACTCAACTAATCCTTTCTCTCACCAATGACCCCAGTACCGCCAAAAATAACCTACACGAAGGAATGAAAGAAGTTGCCGAATGGATGAAACAAAGCCGTCTGAAACTGAACTCAGACAAAACAGAAGTCCTCATCCTAGGTACATCCCCCTCTGCATGGGACGACTCTTGGTGGCCGGAAGCCCTTGGAAAAGCACCCATCCCGACAGACCACGCACGGAACCTAGGCGTCATCCTGGATTCTTCACTCTCAATGAACAGACAAGTCAGCGCCGTATCCTCATCCTGCTTCAACATTCTTCGCATGCTCAAAAAAACATTTCGCTGGATCCCCACTGAAACAAGGAAAACAGTCACCCATGCTCTGGTCACGAGCCGACTGGACTACGGAAACACCCTCTACGCAGGTACTACCGCTAAACTCCAGAAAAAACTCCAACGAATCCAAAACGCCTCAGCCAGGATCATATTGGACCTCCCGCGCAACGAACACATCTCTGGTCACCTGAAAGACCTCCACTGGCTACCCGTCAATAAGAGAATCACTTTCCGACTGCTAACCCACGCACACAAGTCACTCTACGACATCGGACCAGAATGCCTCAACTCACGACTGTCCTTCTACACCCCCTCCCGCCAACTACGTTCTTCCAGCCAAGCCCTCACCACTGTACCTCGCATCAACAAGACCACCATGGGAGGCAGATCCTTCTCATACCTGGCTGCTAAAACATGGAACTCACTCCCCGCTTACCTTCGCCTTACCCAGAACCACCTAGCATTCAGAAAGCAACTTAAAACGTGGATATTTGACAAGTAATTCTCCTCCCCTCTCTAAGCGCCTTGAGACCCTCTGGGTATGTAGTGCGCTATATAAATTCTCTGACTTGACTTGACTTGACTTAGCCAGTGCCGGTAAGAATGGGGGGGGTGGTTGCTAGTGAAAGACCACGATGAGCGGGGGTGCGGGCCACAGATGACAACGAGCGGGGACATTTAGCAACGTCGATGGGGGAGAATAAAGAAAAAACGTACCTTGTGCTCCATGCTTGCCGATGCTCCCAAAACAGTGACCGCCCCCCTTAGCTACACCACAGCAGTCAAAACAAAATTTGACAGCCATCAGTAAATTCAAAACGTCACTGATTTTAGGACTGGGCACACAAAGACTGAATCTTTGGCTTTGCCCTTTGTTCCTGTTTTGAGAAAACTCTTGGCAGAGCACAAATGATGATTTACTAAGGTCAGTAAAGGTCTTTTGTAATGGAGAATAGCACAAGCAGGTTAATTTGATGTAAAAGCTTTTAGAGACACCAAAGTACCTCACTACATGGAGAGAAGAAGGGTAAAGGTGCATGATTCTCTTTGGTCAGGATAGAGCTGGCAGAGGCAGACATAGAGGATACCAGTGAATGGAAACACGTCATTTTGCTTTCCTTTGCTTATTTATTTATGCAATTTTTAAAGCGCTGGAATCAAGCAATCCTGGCTGATGAGGGCTGAAAGCCCGAAACCGATCCTAGGATGCTTGTTTCCAATCCAGGGACAACCTGACTTGGCAGTTCGGGCTGGACTGTTCCCATGGGGCACAGGGTCAAGACTGATTTGCATATGGCTGGGTTCAAACTGGAATGGCATGGTGAGCAAAGAAACAATGGATTTAGCCCTAAATCTCTGTACTGGGGTGAATTTATGACATTGTTCTGTATTCTGTCCATCAACTGTTTTTTTTTGCATTTGTCACCCCGAGTGGGACGGGTATACTCAGACTTGAGTCTCTTGCCCTCCATGCCACTGGAATCAAGCTATCCTGGCTGATGAGGGCTGAAAGCCCGAAACCGGTCCTAGGATGCTAGTTTCCAATCCAGGGAAGACCTGGCTTGGCAGTTCGGGCTGGACTGTTCCCATTGGGCACAGGCTAAAGACTGATTTGCATATGGCTGGGTTCAAACTGAAATGGCATGATGAGAAAAAAATGATGGAGTTAGGCCCAGATCTCTGTACTGGGGTGAATGTATGACATTGTTCTGCAACTGTTGTTTTTGCATTTGTCTTAAAGAATAGCAGGTGTTAAGAAAGACAGAAATTAATGCAGTGTGCGCTTACGTCTCAACAAATTAAAACTAAAAGCAGACCGTGTTAATGGTGCAGCCTGCTTGGCATTTGCTCTGTGTTTGGAATCCTACTAACTCTTCCTTTGATCTGATCTCTGTGCGAGAGTTAGCACTTGAAAGGGTACAATATCCCCTTCTAGCACTGTCACTCCTTAGCGTATCCTGATATGGTGAATGTAACAGGAAAACAATTCCCAAGCAGGATCAACTCCAATAAATACCAGAGAAATACTCTTTCAGGTGAGTAGCTCCAATCAATCAATCAATCAATCAATCAATCTATTTGTAGAGCGCGCTATTTACCCGTGAGGGTCTCAAGGCGCTGAGGGGGGGGGAAGCTTCGCTACTGTTCGAAGAGCCAGGTCTTGAGAAGTCTTCTGAAGGCGAGTAGGTCTTCGGTCTGCCGTGGGTGGGTAGGAAGGGTGTTCCAGGCCTTGGTGGCGAGGAGAAGGATCTGCCACCTGAGGTTGTTAGTTGGATGCGGGGCAAGGGCCCGGGTTCCCACCACCCCCAGACACAACAGTCATTCTGCCACAGTGGGAAAGATAGGATGTGTTTACACCCCAGTTTGTCTCCAGGAGGGTCAAATGCCCCCCCAGGCCAAGGACAAATTTGACAGTAAAAAGAAGGATGTGGGCATGGCAGGCCAAGACATTAGGCCATGCACTCACTTTAGAGCAGGTGCAACCATCTTTCCAACCCCCTGGAGTTGGCCTTGGGGGATTACATTAATATGCCCCCATTCAGGTGAAGAAAGCCACCTAGATACTATGGAAAACATTATTAAAAAAAAGAAAGGGTGGAGGCAGCCAATCCAGGCATCAGGCCATGCCTCATGCAGAATAGTTGCAACACTCTTTTTGTCCACCCAGAGCAATAAAGCGGGGTTTGCTTCTAATCCGATCTGCACCACTGGTTGGCATACAGTGCACTGGACATTAGGGAAATATGTCAACAAAGGAAGGTGAGGATCCCCACCCAAGCATCATACCATGTCCCCCCACACTAATCAGCCCTGGAGCAGATTAGGGGTGTCCACCCCAATCGGCACCCCCTCACCTCAGGGGAGAAAAAGGCTCACTAAACAATGAGAAAAAAGCAAACAATATAAAAGGATCAATGGGGGTGGCTCAAACCAGGAACCACTGAGGAAAAAACTAAAAATACAAAAGAAGCACTGAGGGTGGCTCAAACCAGGGGCTATGCAAAGTTAATATGGCCCTCGCATGTCGGTCCCTGGATTGATCTGGTTCTGTCGTTAAAATTAGGCACAAACACACCAATAGGGTACTGATTTTACTGGGATGAGTGTACACATGCTAAATGGTAGCAATTTCGTTGTTTCCCAAAGATTCTGGAAATTTCTGTCACAGAATTGTGGGGAAAATTAATGATTTAGCCACAATTTGAGGTTTGCAGAGCATACTGAGGTAAGAATAGTTAGTGGAATCAATGCAAGCTACACACCACGGTCTTCCAGAGGGGTCTAGCTTTCAGAAATGTCTGTATTTAGTAGGCATCTCTGGATGGCGGTCAGGCCTGGGCCCAAATACTCAAGCTACACACATTGCCAATGGGGGTTAATTTTGATGGGGGAACATTTGAAGCCTTCATGTTGCATTTTGGAGCTTTTCCTATTTTTATCCCAATTTTTCTGATTGAACTGTGAGAATACAGGATAGTAGAACACTTGTTATTACCATTCCTCCATTTTTATATTCCAAATTTCAGCCAGTGTGGAAAGAGCAACACTATTTCCAAAATGCCCTTTGAATCACATAATAGTATGTGTAAGCTCAGCATTGTGTGTGTATTTTTCAAAAAGCTTGTATGCATCAGTACTTACCCTTTTTTAATTCATTAGATTTTACTATGTAAATTGCTGCATGGTCAGTACAAAATGAATAAATATTCTAACATGCTGCTCAGTTGCTGGCTCTGGGTATCACGTGTCTTTAGACCACCAACAAGCACCTTATAACACTACGACCAGAAGGGTCCGATGGATCTAACAGTTTGTGACTTTTGTAAATCAGTCATCAAAGCAAATATTTACTGATGAAAATGTTGTCATGAATTGCTATTATTTTCCTACTGATTTTCTTTATTTCAATGAATATTTTCTTTGGAAAAACCATGATGAACAAATATTCAGTAGATTGAAACAAAAGGTCGGAAGAATGGACTACATGTTACAAAAATGCACAAACTGTGATAGGAAATGGTTTTCTTTTACAATTCAGATTATTCCTAAAATCTGGGAAGAATTAGAAAAACAACAATTTTTTTAAGAGTGGGAAAAGAGAATTATGGGGATGATGGTGTGGAGTGTATCGATCTAGGGGTATATTTTATTTGATTTATTAAGTGTATCACTTTTTAAAAATGTTTGCGCTTCTTTTTAACAAAACACTGTTTATATTAAGTAAAACAAAATAAATGCAAGAGTTTAAAACTATAGGATTGATTATTAAGTTGGTGGTTTAAAACGTTATGTTGCTATTTGGAAGTAAGTTATTTACCATATGTAGTTTTTATACAATATATTTTTTCTTTTAAAACATATCCATTATTAATGTAAAAAACAAACACATATTATACTAGATATATTTATTGAAAATATTACCAATTTTCCAATTTTTACAAACGCATACATACATTCACCAATAAGTATTATTATAGTACATTTAAAAATATATATAATAAACATCATTATCATATTTTAAGTGTTGTATTCACATTTTTTAAATGATATTCCTTTGCTTTTTAATCAAATTCAATGGAAGAAAATGTCTTTTTTATCTTAATTGCAGCCATTTTTTAATATGTTTCTTTGTTTAACATAGTTTCCCTTGGTCAATGGAAGTATGCAGTTAAGGATAGAAGCATGCTCCGGCATTGCTGGAATAAGTACAAATATTTTTCAATTTATGTACATAAAAATAGTTTAATTTATTGAATGACCATTAGCAAATGCAAAGAAATGTCAGCAATATTGTGTTTGGAGTATTTTGTATTGTTTTCATAGGAGTGACTTATGTGGAGTAGTATAGTAGATCACCTGAGATGTTAAGATTGATGGTATATATGGTGTTTTGTGTGCAATACTCAACCTTATAACACCCCTTATGTACATATTCTCAGGTTTGGAAACAGGAATTTGTTTGTTACACAAATAATTTCTGGATTATTTAGAGTGAAGAGAGATGGTAAGAGGATTGTAAAATGCTATCACCATTGAAAAAAATAGAACACAGGATTTGAAAAATATTTTTTGAAATAATGAAAAGTTGGGAAAGCAGATAGATGGAGGAGAACCACTTTTATATTTTTGGGGAAATGATTACCCAGTAATTATGATAGCTAAATAATATTGTCAAGCCAGGAGTGTAAAAGGAACTGTATTCTTAGTTATTAAACTACGTTATGTAGTTAGTATTTCAAAATGCATGCACTGTTTTTCAAGTAGACTGTGACTCTAAACATTCCAAATTGTTCATTAAGGAATTGATCATTCATTTCTTTAATTATTTTCACTCTGAGACAGAGTGTGATTATCTCATTTCATGTTCACTTTGCTCCCTTTTCAAAATGCCCAATATATATAATATGGGTGGGCCTTTCCTTTGGATGACATAGAAGCCTTCTCCAACCCGACCAGTTACTATGGCCAATCCATATTTGTTGAAAATAATTTTGCAAGTGTATAATTCTTCTTTATGTTCTGAGGGAAGAAAGTCTCAGGAGGCTAATTTTTTTGTTTGAATTACAGTTTTTTGTCAGACATATAACACATGCAAATGCTGCTTTACTTTTTATTATTTAATTCCATACAGTCAGTAAAAAATGGAAAAAGCAACCCTTGATTTTGTATGCCAGGATATAGTTTATTTATTGTGAACATTCTTGCAATATCAAAGTAGATCATAATTTTCACGCATCTTTTATTAATTGTTTTTCTTTAATAATTTCTAAAGCATAGTAGGTGGAAGAATATTTGTCTAACAGTAATTTGTACACAAGAGGCATGGTTGTGTTGGTAATTGTAGCAGGAATAGTGTAAATTTGTATCAGTGAATAGGCTATTGTTTTAAATGTCCCATCCATCATCCAATGTTCTGTCTATTCTAGTGTTACATAATTATGAACAGTAGGAAATAATCATATTTCTTTGAAGGTTGTGGTTGTCACATAGTAGAAGAGATTTGTGGATAAAAGTTTATGTTAGTGCAAGGGAACATCATAGTACTTAACTCGCCTTTCTTTTCCTGCTAATCATTCTATTTAAATTTGGGGGAGGAGGTATGTCTCTGTAAATATGCATAGGAGTGTAGCTAGCAAACTCCTTTAAACTCATCCAGTGCACTCACTAGATGTGCTGGCTAATGACTTTATTTGTTCTACGATGTCCCTAACTTCCAACTCTGTTGCAGAGTAGAAGGTGTTCATGTTACTAGTTCTTTCAAAACAGTCATCAACAGTAACCACTATGCCTCTGCAAGTAATTCAAAAGTAATGTACCAACCTCCAGTGATTTCTGGGTTCAATATTTCTGTCCTAACATTAAATATATCCCTGACATTTTAGCAATTTGTTGCCTTTTTTAATTTTACCAAAAAAAGTACTGGCATATTTTCCAGTGTAAACCTTTTTGACAAATTGGAAAAGTAGGTATTGTGCTTAGATTAAAATCAAATATATTTTAATTTTGAAAACAGTGCTTCTTAGCAAAATATTTGTTGATATCATGGATGTTTTTACAGACTTTTCTGTATTAACTGTTTGCTGAATTAGGGATACCCTTGTGTTGAGCTAGGGAAAAAGAAGAAAGAAAATAAGGGTTTATTGTTTGTTGTACTGTTCAGTTTTCAAAAAGGAAAACATTTGTAATTTAAACGTGCAGGGAAAAAAGTAATTCAGTTTTGAAATGGTGCCCAGAAAATAGTGTGTAAATAATGATGATAATGAATATGTTTATTATTAGTATTATTGTATATGTGAAAGGAAGGAATAGTTGGTATTTGTAATGTTTACTGTTGCAAAGAAAATATTAGGAGATAGATTGTCAGATGACCTTTTGTAAGTAAAAAAAATAATTGTCAAGTCATCTTTAATACCTTTTTATTACACTTGAAAAAATATGTCTCTGTTTCTGTTTTTAACTTTGCCCTTTCAAGGGGAAAACAATTGGTTAGTTTTACAGTTAGTTTTTTTCAAATATAAATTTCCAAACACCATTCTCTTATCAGTGAGTGTAACAGTTTTATTCAATATGATGCCCCGTAAAGTTTTTACCCACCCAATGTATGAATCTTTAGACCACAAGGTAGAACAAAAAATTGTATATTATTATTTCTTAATTATATTATTTTTTTACAGTACATGACAAGCTTTTTACAAAACATTTTTTATTACAAGATATTGCAGTTCTTACCTTTTTACCTTTTTCGGGTGCTAAATGGCAATGTCACATTAGGGTTCTGTGAGAATGCAATGTCGTGTGTACTCCATAGAGCCAGTCAGTGGACAGAACACTATATATATATATATATATATATATATATATATATATATATATATATATATATATATATATATATATATATATATATATATATATATATATATTTCCTCTCAAATGCCCTTGAGCATTTGAGAGACTACATGAACCAGCATGCCATCGTGCATCTCTTTTGTGTAACGCTGTAACGACCGGATTTTCGGACCAGGTAGAATCAGCTCACAAAACACCACCAAACCCAGCCGAAACGTAACCACCTCCCTCCTCAGGACCTACTTACAAAAGGCACCTGGGTACCTACCTGAGGATTGGGAATTAGCCATATACAAGCTTATATCATCAAAAACACCACTAAATCTATAGAAATACTCACGGATTATTCCACACCGCACGCATACCTTATAGTCTCGCGGCAATATAGGCCCAGACTAGACTACCCTGAGGCAGTTCTGATTACTTACCATTACACACTGACCACAATCAGTGCTCGCTCAAGCCACAATCCTGTGGGTATACACATTGACCACCGTCAATGCTCTCATTAACGCCACTTTCCCTAGCGGCGATCTCATTACACACTGACCACCATCAGTGCTCTCTCAAGCCACAATCTTGTAGGTATACACATTGATCACCATCAATGCTCTCATTAACGCCGCTACACAACGACGATCACTGTCCTATGAATACCTTCAGCTCTTTCTCTCTCTCTTTGGGAAGTTTCTCCCTATATGTATATCTAATATCTACTGGGAATATAATATCATAAGTTATGTGATAGATAGACAGGTCAATCCTTTCACACAAGAATGGCCAAATTACAATATCATATCAACAAGAGAGGTATGACAATATGCAAAGGTTACATTCCAATATAAGTGCTCCTCTACTCCCTTGCTCAGTTACCATTTACCTGGACGGGAGATGCATCCGTTCACATAACAGCATCTGACTAGAAGAAAGGTTAACTTTATTATGAATAATAACACTTGCACAGCTGTTCACTAAGAACTGGGGTCCCTTTTATTTAAACAATAATTACAATATAATACTCCAATATTGTAGTGTAGTTCCTATTTTCCCAATAGGCCCTGCGCATTGGAATAACATAAACAATAGTATGGACGTAGAAGTGCGGTCTTCCAGGTCTCTACTGACTATGCTATACTTAATTGGGTTTGTTACCAACTAGCTCAGAGGTCACTGGAAACTTTCTTGACTGAATAGGAAGTGATCAGCTTCCCTGGCACAGACAAGAAGGGATCCAACAACCGCATAAACATGACAACTTTGCTCCTTAGAATAAGAGTCAATCTCTAGAGTCGTGTGAAACAATAGACAGTTATTTTACTCAGTCAGTTGTGCAGATTACTTTCACCAAAGTGCAGAGAATAGAGAGACGGGCGTTTTCAATAAAAGGTATTATTTATTGAACAGAGCAGATGCTCTTGGAATTTTAATGGGATTTCAATCTCCTCCAAAGGAGCGTACTCTTCTGGTGGATCCCCTATTTTGTAATAGTGGAACTCGTGTGTTGCAGCGTTTGCCACTGGAAATTTTATCCATGAATAGAATACCTCTGTCTGACGATATTCGTGTGCCTCTATCATGAAGACGACTAATATAAACAATAGTATGGACGTAGAAGTGCGGTCTTCCAGGTCTCTACTGACTATGCTAAACTTAATTGAGTTTGTTACCAACTAGCTCAGAGGTCACTGGAAACTTTATTGACTGATTAGGAAGTGATCAGCTTCCCTGGCACAGACAAGAAGGGATTCAGTTTTCCAACAACCGCATAAACATGACAACTTTGCTCCTTAGAATAAGAGTCAATCTCTAGAGTCGTGTGAAACAATAGACAGTTATTTTATTCAGTCAGTTGTGCAGATTACTTTCACCAAAGTGCAGAGAATAGAGAGACGGGCGTTTTCAATAAAAGGTATTATTTATTGAACAGTCTTTCTTCTCATGCAAGAGAAATGAATTGCCATAATTGCAAGACTAGTTATTATAAAAAGTGCATACAGTAAAATGAGGATTGCGAAATAATACTGTAAAAGCATTGATATGGTTTCTTAGCCATACAATGGTTAAAATGGATAAAATATATACATTCATATATACATTTAGCTAACATACTCAGCTGGTGCTTCTAACTACGCCTACCCCAGTGTACCTGACCTAAGTAAGTAGCAGTTTTAGTTAAGTTGGTTTTGCCAAAGTTTGCGTCAAGAATTCTCTCTAAGGGTTTAGTCAACACCATACCTCTGGAATAGAATGTTGGAGGTCTTGTATCTCCTTCCAGGACTCGATATCCCAATCGCAAGAGTAGGCTGGAAACGCCGGAGCTAGATTTTCTCGGCAGGAGAAAAGACAGCGTCTCTCTCAGCGCGTCGAGGAGGAGGAGGGGCAGCGTCCGTGGGCAGCTTGTATCTGCTGGGCTGTGTAAGGGACAGCTGTTCTGCTCCTATGTTCACCACACCATCGCTATCATCGATGTCGTTGAGGCAGCGTTTGCTTAAGGCAACGTTGGTAATATTTATACCTGAAAGGTGCCTTGTTTGACGTAAGTTTTTGGACATAAGACGTCAATAAAGATGTCACTAGGAAGTGATCGTCTCTCAGTGCTCAGAGTTCTATTACTAATCAAAACATAGCAAGCGGAGATTTCCCAGGTTGCTGAGTTTTATCTTGTTGAAGAACTCGGAGTGTAATCTAGGAATCTTAGATAGTGGCTTCTGCTGTGTCATTTGCTCTAATGAGCTGCAGAGGAAGAGATTCTGAAATGTGGCTCTGATCGTGTTAGGCCAGAGATGAGTTTCTGAAATATCGCCCTTGATCGTTTATGCCATTATAGGGGAATAAATGGATTATAGCCGTATAGGGGCATAAGGTCACAGTATTGATCGGGGTCCTAGATTAGAACGCGACACCCACTCCACGAATTTATGTCCATCAAATTACTAAAAACTATAGCAATAAGATGCATGTGTAACATTACCCACCCCAAAAATACATATTTGCATTTGAAATGACGTATTTGAAATACATGGTAATATTAGTACTGTACGTCTTTAAGCATAGAAATCATTCAAAATTATAGCATATGTAATCAGTGAACGATTTTGCGAAAAAATTACACATGAAATATCTCTCACATATAAATGCCTTGCTGTAACATGTGTTAGAGGCTGATGTAGAGTTATTATGTCTCTAGAAGTACCTAAAAATAGAAGTTTCTGTTCTTTATGAATAGGCCTACTTTAAGCAAAGAATTTCGTGCCAGAAAAAGGTAAATATTTTGAAAAAGTGTTCAATTCTAAAAAAAATTGTTTTAGGTGAACGGGGAAATAAAGTTCCAACGTTTTTCTGCAGTTTTTGTTGATCAAAACTGCAGGCCGAATTCAGAGTTCATGGGAACGCTGTGTGTCGGAATGCTTTTCAAAAGTTATTGTTTCTGTTCAGGGGAAAACATCATATCAGACAGGCTCTCAAAGAATTGCTCTACAAAATCAGGTGACAGTTCGACCAAGTTCGATAGTGCTGTAACTTGGCAGGTGTGAGAATGATTGCTATCATCAAAGTCTGGATCAGCAATGCTCACAGAAGGTCGTACCTGGGTGATGTTGCTTTTATTTCTCGCTCCACTGTTACCACCTAGTCATAGCACAGGAGTCTCAACGAATGCCGTCATCAGGATTGGTAGCCGCTGGGGACAACACAATGCGTGAGCCGTTACAGGACTTAGCAAAGTATCGATATCCATTGGTACTGCTGATGGAAGTGCAAGACAGGTGTCTAACACGCACTCATCTCTGCATAGCATACATCGAAGCACAGGTAAGATGCAGGTCTGCCATATAGGTCTGAATGAAAGAAACCAGGTCATGTTCAGATCTCTCAGCCTGGCCAATCCTAGGACTCTAGTTATTCGGTCCCGGTAGCGTATTGCTAGGATCGTTTCTTCCATCCTTGTCGGAGTCATGTCTGAGTTTTGGCCTGCCATATCGGAGCAGGAGGGTCAAAAATAAAATGCCTGCTACAAGTCCCAAAATCAGGGGTATGCCGCCAAAGACTGAATGGACAAAATTGGGAATGATTCCCAGAATTGCTTTGAATGGTGTTAACAGTCCTGTAAAAATGGTCTTAAATACGCCTGGGATGCCTATGGCACTAGACATGTTAAGAATTTGGCTAAGCATTTCTGTGAAATGCACGGGGCAATTTGTTGATAAAAGGTTATGAATCTCTGATGTTGTCCATACGTCTCTTTTGATGACGTGATGGGCACTGTTGTCTGCAAAGGCACAGACTTCATTCTGCTTAAAGTATCAATTTGTATAGAAGAGAAATTCAAACGAGGCCATTTGGGAGTCTCAGTGTCTCCAGGGCCGTTTGGAAACAATGCTTGCATACAGCATTTGACCATGGAATTTACGCTTACGAGATATGCTTTCCCTGGCAGAAGGCCACAACAGCTGTGATCCGTTATTAGAATGTAACTCCCATTCGAGAGCTGCTTGAAGAAAGGCTCTATCTGTGTTGCAGGTGTGATATGCTGGTGGCATGAAAGGTTGTTAGAATTTCCTTCACAGGCTCCGTGTACATTAATACCTTGGCACAAAAGTATACCGCTTAGTGAATGTTGGCAGTTTTCACTACTAAGACATACATTTTTGTTGCTGTCACTATAGCATGCGTGTGTGTATGGTTATTTCCATGCTGACTTAATGTACCCTTTACCCAATCGTTCATACTAGCCAGTAGGTATGTATTCAAGGCAATTTTTAAATCGGAAAGTTGTTATTGGAATTGTGATAATCCCGTGTATTATCCATTCAATGACAGGACTTTCTGACATTGTCAATGGTAATCTCTCAAGTTTTTCGATGCTCAGGATTGCATAGTCTGCTCCTTTCTGTGCCAAGCTGATTTGTTTATCAGTAAGGTTAAAGATGGAAAACAATGACGTTGTGTTGATTAAACGCCAAGGCACATAGCCTGAACGAAGATTTTGCAGCGTCCAGCCTAACTGTACAATAGAACGCAATTGTGACTGGCCATTCTGTAACATTAGCAAGTCTTTGTGTATTATATCTATGGCAGACGATACAATATTGTCCAACGAATATATTCTGGAGGACAGAGTCATTAACCCATTGTCCACTACAGAAAGTGATTTTTCCAAATTAATACGATCAATTTCTCGTATTTTTTCAGCTGTTTCAATTTGTGTGACTTTCCAAGCCTCGTTGTAAGCCGCATATATACTGGTCGCTATGAAACGCTTTTGACGCTGTTTGCGTGGTCCCAGAATGAAATCGCGCAAATCAGCACCATCTTTAAGTAAAGATAAGTGTTGCTTAATTTCAGCCAGTGTGGATGATTCTAGCCATTCAAGGCACAGCTTCCCTACACTGTATGTTGTTACTATCCCTGGATGTTGTCTCTGGGAGTATCTAGGGTCTAGTCTGGTCATTGCTAACCCCTGTGTTTTATTCAGGAATCTATCTTGACAGTTATTCGTGTCAGTAGGCCAGATTAACCACTTTTTCCAATCAGGATGTGTTCTGTTTAGATGTAAAATTTTAGATACGTCTATCTCAATATCTGTTGTTGCATTATCAGGTATTGGCTTTGGAATAGACGGTTTGTTAAGGTCTTTCATCTTAGCTAGGCCAAGACAGGTTGTTTGGTGAATTGTGTCATTTAAGAACAGCATTTGTTCTGGGATCATGCAGGCTCGAAATAGTACTTCTAGGCCTTGTACCTGCCACTCTTTTGTACCCCAGATTGTTTTCGTTTCAATGTTATTTTTCCAATAATCAAAACCAAATGTCATCATTTTTTCATAAAATGCTTCTGAATATATCAATTTAGTATTTGTCAGCATTGTTTTCAACCCTGTTTTATCTAACAGTTTATAATAAAAACGTTTCTGCATCACTGGTGTTAAACCCTGAGAAGTACTGAAATTTCTCATAGAATGTGTTCGAACTGCTTTTAGGTGGAGTAGCACAATGTTCCCATTGGTTATATTTAAAAACATTTCTAGGTTGTGCAGATTTATGCAAGTAATGATCACCATAATGCGTGAAGCAGTACATCTGTTCATAACTAGACGAACCTTGTAAATAATCATGTTCTGTAAATCTTGCTGACAACACTAAATCAGACATCATATTATTAATACTTTCAAAATTCCAATCACCAGAGAATGTACTTGGTTTTACAAAGTCACTTAATGAAACTTTGAATTGGTGAGGATATTTAAGGATTTCAACCGGACCATATACTTCATAGTCAGTTTTGTCCCATACTACCCCGCCGGGTATTGGAATGGCTGTGACATTTACTGTTGACAGTTCTCTTTTCTTCACGTGGGATGATCTGTGTGGTTTGAGGACTAAGTTGATGTTCTGACTTGCTGTGTCCATTGAACCGTATTAAACTTTCCTAAAATTAAAACTAAAATTAGGCATAGTAGGAGTATAAGTACCCCTGAGTTTATCCAATGCTCAATCAATGGTGCATCCAGATATACTTCTTTGATTTGATGAAAGAGTTCTGTTGCTTTTTCTTTAAAAGTCTTTGTTTCTGGCATCACTTCGGCGTTGCTTTGATCCTCAGAAAAGTTGTCGAAGTTGATGAAGTAGCCAGAGGCAGTTCTGTCAATTGCTGGGATTGTTCTCTCAACTTGTCTTTCGGTAGCACATTCTGATGCCCCATCATTGTAAACTGGTGTTTCTTGACGAACTGTTTCAATCTGTGTCTCAAGAGGCACGAGTTCCATGGCATTATTGCATAGTCCCTCTTTGTGCACTGCAGGTTTATCGAATGTGATTAGTCTTTCAGTTTGAACCTCTTGAATTGTTGCAAGTTTGGGTATTCGGTTGTTTCTTGGGAGTCCACTGGGCCTACTGTTGATTATAGGCCACATGCTTGTGGTTTTACCAGGTCGATTGATACAACTCTGTTCTCCTTTTTACCAGCAAGGGGCGGTAGTACTACTGATCTTGTTCCGTTGATTGCTAAGACAGGTACTGCTTTTCAGCAAGAAGGCCCAAATTCCTTCTTCACCGCTATTTTTTCTCTGACTAGATCCCCAATCTTTGGAATCCAGACAGGCCTTGCTGGGGCTGGTGGTGCCTCGTCAGTGGTAGCTGGCTGTTGCTTTAACTTTATGTTGCTTAAGGATTTTCTTGTTTCATTCAAGTCCTGTAAAACAGCCAAACGGTCTTTGATGTCAAAGTCTGTAATCTTATCTTTTACCACTGATACCTGACTATCTAAGTTCTGAATGTACATTCTAGTTCCGAACAATAGTTCGTATGGGCTGAAACCTTTTAGAGATTTTCTTGGCAAATTGTTAAGACTTAACTGGACACTTATTAAATGTTTGACCCACCCATCACCCGAACCTAATACCTTCGCTGTTATAGATTGCTTTATGTCCCGGTTTTTTGTTTCTACCACACTGTTCCCTTCGGGGTGTGACGGACAAGAATACCGCAAGCCAACGCCCATGCTGGCCATGGCCTCCTTATAAGCTCGAGAGCTGAAAGCAGGACCCTGGTCAGAATGGAACATGGCAATTGCGTATGTGCCGATAAAGACTCGCAGATCTTATATAACCGTTCTGGTGTCAGCCGAGCGCTGGGGCCACATTTTAAGTGGATTTAGTCTTAGTTATTAATAGGACGCTGGATGGCATGTAGACAGCATTACACTGTTTCTAATTGGTAGCCGGGCAACAGACTGGACCAGTTCACTACTGCGATCCCTGTCACAATTGGGACAGTTCTTTACATATATTTGATGTTGCACGCTAATTCCCGGCCACCAGTATACTGATTGTATTTCAGTCCGAGATTCCTTGATCTTTTTGTGCCTAGGACCCAATCCCATGTGTGCGTCTGCTATTAGAAATATTCTCCTGTTCATGTTTGGAATTACCCTATCCCCCACTCCAGGGATTCGAGCAAAAGGAAAGGAGTTAGCATCGATTACGTGTGCATGATTGAGTGGATAGTTCACGGGTAGTGCTGCACAGCTGCCCTTTGAGGATGTTTTTACTGCCAGCATGGTTTCCCCGTCTATGTGTTTTTTTGAACGCTTTTTTGTGGCTACGGAAGCCAGTTTCGTTGCTTCCGCTGTGGCTGTATTAGCCAATGAATTCCCTGGAACGTGAACGCCATCACGTTGATGACTCAGAGTGTGTATCACGTGAGTCTTTTGTAGTCCTTTTTGTAAAAGAACTACCTGTTTCCAAAGCATTTTATGCTTGATTGTGGCACCTGTGTCATCTTTGTAATCATTCTGAACCCAGCTCTGCAACTTATTATTGTAAGAGTTGACGCAAAAATGCGAATCGCACACGATTAGTGTCGGGAATTCACGTTCTGCATTTTCAAGCGCCATCTTTAAAGATCTGATTTCAGCTCTCTGAGCCGAACAGTTTCTTACTGATTCAATTTTTGTTATTTTCGGTCTGAATTTACTGCACAGCCAACAACCTTTAACAATCGCAGAGGCTGCATCGTAGGATTTGTTCTCTACGTTGAAATGCTGTACAAATCTATCTGTATAGATTATACAGGCGTACTGTGGGAGAGGCAGAAGTTCGATTGGCAGAGGATATTCTTGTTCATAAGTCAAATCATTCAGTTTTTTCAGTTGCGGGGCGAAATAGTATTTCACATCTTCCGCTCCAAGAGATTTTACACACTGTATCCATGTCGGATCCAGTGGCACTGTAGGCAGGTTTACTGGGCTGAATAGCGCCTCAGAGGCGGATTCCCTTGTGAGGATATTGATCCTTTTGCCATGTGCTAGTTCTCATTCATTCGCTAATGCAGTTTCTACTGCTTTCATAGTATTTTCTGTTGGACTGAATGTTTTTTATGCTTGTGTGTACAAGTGAGATTTAATTGAAATTGGTACCTTTTCTCCCTCATTAGAGGTCAGGTACGTGAATCTGCATCTTCCTGGGATTACTTTGATTACAAGATCGCGTGTGTTATCACGTGTATCTAATTTTGTTTTTGCTAACATGTCTGTTTGCAGTGATCTCAAAATTTCTGTGTCTTTTTGAGTCCAAGTGATTGGTTTAAAATCAGGTTTAATTAGTTCATAGAGAGGTTTAACCCTCTCTGCGTAATTTAGAATGTAAGTTCTACCGAAATTCAGGAAGCCTAGAATTGATTGTAAGTTCTTTAGCATTTTTGGTGCTTTGAGTACAGCGCACTTCTCTAAGAAGTTGTCCGCTAGGCTTTTTCCTTCACTTGATACTTCATATCCTAAAAATAATAATGTCAGATGGGCAATTCGAGACTTTTTAAATTTTAATTTTTTAACCCTCTGCTGCGAACCCAAGTATAATGGTGTTCACTCTTTTCAAGTGAGTCTCCAAGTCGTCGTCTGTGAGATAGATATCATCTACATAAGATAATGCCTCATCATCATACATTTGTAGTAACTCTGTTACTCTGGCTGAAAATAGTCCTGGGCTGTTCTTGAATCCCTGTGGGAGCCTACAGAAATTTTTCTGTGACCCCATTACTGAGAAAGTGGTCAAGTATCTGCTTTCTGGTGCAATATTTTATCAAAAGAAACCATTAGATATGTCTAATGTCGTTTTATATTTTTTCCTAACTATGTTGTTCATTAGTGCAGCACTATGCGAATTTTGTACTGCAAATGTTTTGCAACATGCGTTAAGGTGTCTGTAATCCAAAACTAGACGATATGAATTGTCTGGTTTGGCGACAGGAAACAAAGGATTGTTCATTTGAGAGGTGCATGTTTCAATCACCCCCTTATATTCAAGTTGATCTAAAACCTCCCTGACTTGTTTTTTAGCTTCTTGCTTAATGGGATACTACCTTTGTGCAGTCGGTTAACTTTTTAATTGGATTTTGTGAGGAGGAGAGTCCACATCCCATCCTACATGATTTTTATATAATGCTGGTGCCTGGACCACTGCCCATTTCCTTGCATATATATATTTAGTGTGAATCGGAATGTGATTCGAGAAGGCAGGCATAATCATTTCTTTGCCACGAGGGCACTCCCTGACAAACTCTGGGGGCCAATCTTTTTCAGCTAACAGAATGTCATAGCCTTTTGAGAGTTTATCCCAAAATAGACCCCTTATTTTCCTAGTCTTATCACCCTCTATACGCAGTGTTATTTTGTATATCTTATGGGGCTCGCTAACTCTGGTGTCGGCAGTTTCTACCTGAATGTATTCATTAGTGTCCACTGTCTCCAGATGACTCATCAGGATCTTGCGAGCTATGGTGATTTCTGCTGCACTGTCTAGCATTGTCTGTGCCCACTCCCCATTTTTCAACTGTGTCCTCAGTATTCTCGGCATGTTCGATTACTCTACTACTGCCTACCTTCTTTATTGGAAATTGAGATTTTTTACTTTGAGCAGGTTCCTTGTCTTTGGACTTGGTGTGCTCTCCTGGGTCTGACCGTCCTCTTCTTTCCGATTTCTGCGAAAAAGATCGAGAGGGACGTGTATCAATACTTTGATATCTATCAGGCTTCTTCAAATTATCCCTATTTCTAAGGTTGTATCTTTTCTCAGAGGGCTCCCTCTGGGGAGACTGGTGTTCTCGAGTCAGAGTTCTTTCCCTCCGTCGAGGAGACCTTCCTCTGGACTGGAAAACTTTTTCCTTGGGAGTGGATTGTTTATTTCCATCCCAGCTCTTTTTAGGAGTATTTGAATTATTTTTAATAAATAATTTTTGAGGATTTTCGAGCAGTTGCGGCTTTACTGGTTTTCCACCCAAGCTGTCTCTACCTAATTCTTCGTAACATTTTTCTATGATTCTGGCAATCTCAATTGGTTGATCTGTTATATCTGTTTCCTTCAACTTCTGGCGGATCGCCACAGATGCTGCTTCTCCTTTTATATTGGCTAGTAATATAGCTGAGACCTGCTTGAAGTCTTTCAGTCATTTCATACCAAGAGTTAAAGCAGGTTCTGGACCGTATTCATTCTGAATCTGTTTTAGCACTTCTGGTATTACCGCCATTGACGGAACACCATGTGTTTTCGTGTAAATGGAAGCAAAGTCTGTACCCCAAGTGTCACAGTCCTCCACGTGTGGTGCGACCCTCATTGGAAGGCAGATGGTCAGAATCCTGTGTTTCTCAATAGGGGTAGTATTCGGAAATATTGCCTCTATTTGAGTAATTTTCTGCGCTAACCAGAAAGGAATTTGTTCCCGTTTTATGGGTTTTTTACCAAGACATGACTGTATGTTCTGTGGTGTAATTTTATTGGTGTTCCCCTGATGAGGGGTCAGCTGTGGAACATTAACAGGTGTTTGGACTGTTGCAGTCCGCATTACATATTGGACTAATTGTCTATGTATTTTAATTAGAGTTTTTAGCTGTACTAACAGCTCTTCTTTTGACATTTTTGCAATGTCCGGATGTGGTGTGTAGCTGGCTAGAACCGGCCACGTTGCTCCTGTTCTACCTAGTGGACCGAGCCTGGTAATATGATCATTCTGTTTTAGGGCGCCTTTAAACCAGAGCAGATGCTCTTGGAATTTTAATGGGATTTCAGTCTCCTCGAAAGGAGCGTACTCTTCCGGTGGATCCCCTATTTTGTAATAGTGGAACTCGTGTGTTGCAGCGTTTGCCGCTGAAATGTTATCCATGAATAGAATACCTCTGTCTGCCGATATTCGTGTGCCTCTATCACGAAGACGACTGTGCCACCTTGTGTGGTCAGTCCATTGTCTATAAGTTTTGACATTATAGATTTTCTTAAATGTGCCGGGATGATTATCGCACCCGGTTCAGTAGTCCCTGTATTATCGGGACCCTGCTGAGTCGCATTTACTGCGGCATCAGTTCCGTTGTTATCTACTGACATTTTATAAATGCAGGTTTTGCAGAGCAGGTCTCCAAGGAGACAAAGATTAGGTGCACAATATATTGGAACACTGTATCCTTCAACGTTGAATAAACCAGAGCTTTACATAGGAATCTCTTCCTACTAAGTTCGGGCGGATTTTAACCATTCACCCACTCCAGACGTCTATTGGAGTATTTACGGTAGAACGGGGTCTGTGTGAAAAATGCACGACTGAGTTACTCTAACGTCTTGCGTTAGTTTTATCGCCTTACCAAACGTTGGGCGCCATGTCGTGTAGTTCCTTTTTTCCCAATATGCCCTGCGCATTGGAATAATATAAACAATAGTATGGACGTAGAAGTGCGGTCTTCCAGGTCTCTACTGACTATGCTAAACTTAATTGAGTTTGTTACCAACTAGCTCAGAGGTCACTGGAAACTTTCTTGACTGAATAGGAAGTGATCAGCTTCCCTGGCACAGACAAGAAGGGATTCAGTTTTCCAACAACCGCATAAACATGACAACTTTGCTCCTTAGAATAAGAGTCAATCTCTAGAGTCGTGTGAAACAATAGACAGTTATTTTACTCAGTCAGTTGTGCAGATTACTTTCACCAAAGTGCAGAGAATAGAGAGACGGGCGTTTTCAATAAAAGGTATTATTTATTGAACAGTCTTTCTTCTCATGCAAGAGAAATGAATTGCCACAATTGCAAGACTAGTTATTATAAAAAGTGCGTACAGTAAAATGTGGATTGCGAAATAATACTGTAAAAGCATTGATATGGTTTCTTAGCCATACAATGGTTAAAATGGATAAAATATATACATTCATATATACATTTAGCAAACGTACTCAACTGGTGCTTCTAACTACGCCTACCCCAGTGTACCTGACTGAAGCCTAATACTTGGGAGGGAGTAAGTAAGTAGCAGTTTTAGTTAAGTTGGTTTTGCCAAGGTTTGCTTCAAGAATTCTCTCTAAGGGTTTAGTCAACACCATACCTCTGGAATAGAATGTTGGAGGTCTTGTATCTCCTTCTAGGACTCGATATCCCAGTCACTCGCAAGAGTAGGCTGGAAACGCCGGAGCTGGATTTTCTCGGCAGGAGAAAAGACAGCGTCTCTCTCAGTGCGTTGAGGAGGAGGAGGGGCAGCGTCCGTGGGTAGCTTGTATCTGCTGGGCTCTGTAAGGGACAGCTGTTCTGCTCCTATGTTCACCACACCATCGCTATCATCGATGTCGTTGAGGCAGCGTTTGCTTAAGGCAACGTTGGTAATATTTATACCTGAAAGGTGTCTTGTTTGACGTACGTTTTTGGGCATAAGACGTCAATAAAGATGTCACTAGGAAGTGATCGTCTCTCAGTGCTCATTAGAGTTCTATTACTAATCAAAACATAGCAAGCGCGGCTTTCCCAGGTTGCTGAGTTTTATCTTGTTGAAGAACTCGGAGTGTAATCTAGGAATCTTAGATAGTGGCTTCTGCTGTGTCATTTGCTCTAATGAGCTGCAGAAGAAGAGATTCTGAAATGTGGCTCTGATCGTGTTAGGCCAGAGACGAGTTTCTGAAATATTGCTCTTGATTGTTTATGCCATTATAGGGGAATAAATGGATTATAGCCGTATAGGGGCATAAGGTCACAGTATTGATCGGGGTCCTAGATTAGAACGCGACAATATAACACATAGCAAAAGAAAGAATTAAAATGTGTGTGCACGCTAATAAGAAAGGGTCGACGTCACCTTATGAGTATGAAGACTGGGCTTAGTTGTCATCTTGGTTCCCTTCTCGTCTGTGCCTTGGCTCATCTTAGGATCACCCCTGCAGTCACGGATACACGTCTGCACCGCTATGCTCCGTCTCCTCTGCTCCCCTCCAAGTCACTGGAACCTCCTTCTTATTCTCTACTTCGTTTGCTTCACTCTCGCTGTTCTGCACTACTCCTCTCTCCTCTCAATCACGGACTATCTTCACCTTCTAACTTCGATCTTATAAATCAAGTTCTGTCGCTCTAGTATTCGTTCGCTCCGCTAACTGCTTCATTCTGCATGCTCTGATCGTAGTATCAAATCTCACCAGCTGCTCCAACTAAAACAACTTCAGTCTTTCTGAGAGAGTATCAGCCCTCGATCTTTCTCGGACTTCAAAATGGCGACTGTCTGCCTTGAATTGATTAACCGCAGTAATGCTGGCGACTAGCTGCTGTCTACTAACTGAGTCATGGACTGACTCCCGAGCTCTCTGTGCTTTCGCTAATATGGAACCGTGTTCATGCATAGAAATTTACGGCCAGTAACCTGCCGCCCACCAAATTCTTGTACCACCCCGTGCCAAGGACACGTTCTCGGCCGGCCGGCCTGATGTTATGTCTTTGACACGAAGAAAAATACAATCCTTCGATAAGGGCCAGCCTGAGCCGGTTCTGTCCAAGCGAACAACACCTTATAACTAAAACATTACATTTGACCTAAAAGCATCTCAAGTAGCCGAGGCAAAAAGAAAGATGGAGTCTCTCCCGTTCGAGCCCTACAGGGCCCGAAATAGGCATAACTCCATTAGAAATATGCTAGCAACCTTACAAAAGGACGGATTAATACTAATACTAAGGAATCCATTCATTAACATAAGTTCATAGACTCTAAGATGCAGAAAAGAAGAGGGAATTACGTCAAACACCTGGTAAACAGGCCAGATCTGGAGGTTCTAATCCTCCTATTAGAATGATAGCAGGCTAAAGTCACCTTCAGTCAAAAAATCGGCAGAAAACCCGGTCAGAACGAACGCCCATTGTGGGTGGTGTTCTCAATAAAGTAACCACAGAGACAACACTGGTGAGTTATTCATTTCCCCTGTGTAGCAGCCCATGAGGAAGAGGCGTTCTGCCTCGAAACGCGTCGGGAATCAAGAAGGGACTCGAAAAAAGAAATGGATGCAAAAAGCTGCAAGCAGCCTCGAGGTTTCCAGACCGGATGATATATATTCACTGAAAAAACCATACGTTTCAGGCCTTATATAGTTAGGAATTTGAATTTAAAAAAACCTTTAAAATTCACTCAAAAAACTATGGGGCATATTATCAAGGGGGTTTATCTCCGCTTTTTTGGCTTTAAAAGCCAAGAAAGCGGAGATAACATTATCTCCCTATTACCTAGCTGCCGCTAACACCAGTTAGCGACAGCTAGTAGGAGATAGCGACCATCTTGGGCCCCACTTTGCATGTCAGTGATATTTATCACTAATGAGATGCAAAGTGGGCGTGCCAAGATGTTAGAGACTGAAAACAGTCGCTAACATCGCTATCTCCTATTACCAACTTTTGGAGATATTCGTGCTAAGCGGGAATATCTCCAAAAGCTAACACCTGCCCTGAGCAGTTCTTAGCCATGTTAACCAATGGGAGGTGGATAACATGGCTAAGAGCATTAGCTCGCTAATGCATGAATATCGCTGACTTTTCAGCGATATTCATGCTTTGCAGCGATTTTTACCGCATTTGCGTTAAATCTTGGTAATACCAAGGTTTATTTGCGGTACAAATCGCCGCAGCGCTGCGGTAAATTTTTGTCTCTAACCAAGCAATAGCGATAATCATCGCTATTGCTTGGTAATATGCCCCTATAAGTTTTAGGGGTGTTCCAGTTAGCTGGACATTTCACTCATACAAAACCATTGAAATTGCTCCTATATAGTTAGTTGTACTAACTATATTTCGCCCACCCGCAATCCACTGCTGATGATGTCACATATTACATCTTTCATGACATGGTCAGTGACATCACTGATGACATCTCACATGACATCACTGATGACATCATCCAGTGAATGTGGTTTGCTTTGTTATTTAAATATGCATTATATATATAGCAATTTGTATTGAAGAATGAGTGGATATATAAAAATAAATATTTGGATGGAGGATTTAGTAGCAGTGTAATTGACTGTTTACTTGACCAATTTATAGTGTCTCACTAAATATAGTGGATAGTGACTAAACTGTTTGAATATCTGTATCACTTTGTCAGTTGTTGTGTAAACTGGTTCTCCGGTTAGTTACTAGCTATGTGAAAGTATATATTAGTTATTGATTAGTTAACTGAGTATTTGTATGGGAGAGTGAATGTGTGTGTGGTTCGGTGGGGGGTGTGTGACTGCCCAAAGATGTGTGAATAGTTGATTTACTAGATATATGAAGTTAAAACTACATGTTCGAACAGTTGTTTGAGTGAGTGAATATCTTTATGGGTGTGGTGATGAGCAAATATATTTCTCAATGGTACATGTCCAACAAACTTGAAAAATAAAAGGCAGTGTATGTGTCAGTTGTTGTATATAAATAAGTATACATAAGACTCAATGATTGTGTGAGTGGCTGTATGGATAACTTTATATCCTTGTAATAATGATTTTATAATTCACCAAGTATGACTTACTATCTAAATGAATAGATGAAGTTGTGTTTGTATAAGTGTGTAGCTAAGTAAATATGTAGGTATGATCCATTGTTTGCATAAGTGAGTAGGCTGACTTCATATGCGAATAGAATGTGTGCTGGTGTGTAATGTCGATTTAGGTGTATAAGTATTTTTGATAGTGTTCTATTGTTCATTGACAGCACGTATGAGTGAATATACAGATAAGTGATTAGATGTGTGTATACATCTATGATTCACTGAGTGGGATTTTAGATACTTGTATTGCTGTAACAATGGATTCAAATATGATACACTTTATTTTACAAAGAGTGATGAAAGATTTTACTAGTGTACGAAAAGGTGTATGTGATTGTCACGTGGATGATGTCATCAGTGATGTCATTTGAGATGTCATCAGTGATGTCACTGACCATGTCATGAATGATGTAATATGTGACATAATCAGCAGTGGATTGCGGGTTCACGAAATATAGTTAGTACAACTAACTATGTAGGAACAATTTCAATGGTATTGTATGAGTGAAATGTCCAGCTAACTCTAACACCCCTAAAACTTATAGTTTTTTAGTGAATTTTAAAGGTTTTTTAAATGCTACTTCCTAACTATATAAGGCCTGAAACCTATGTTTTTTTCAGTGAATTTGCAAGGTTTTTTAAATGCTAATTCCTAACTAAATAAGGCCTGAAACCTATGTTTTTTTCAGTGAATTTCAAAGCTTTTTTTAATGCTAATTCCTAACTATATAAGACCTGAAAGCCCACCAGGAATCTCCAGTATGCGCCAGGGGACTGCATTGCAGAGAGGTGTAATGAAGCAACGCCCCTTTTTACAACTCTCTGCAAAGCAACCCCGTGCATGTTTGAAGAGGGGGAACTAATTCCCCTTGCATACCGGGGGCCCCTGGGGGCCAACTAGCCCACCTGGAAACTCCAGTATGCGCCAGGGGGCTGCATTGCAGAGGTGTAATGAGGCTATGCCCCTTATTACACGTCTCTGCAATGCAGCCCCCTGGCGCGTTTGCAGAGGGGGAACTAATTCCCGTTGCATACTGGGGGTCCCTGGGGGCCAACTAGCCCACCAGGAGCCTGCAGTATGCGCCAGGGGGCTGCATTGCAAAGAGGTGTAATGAGGCCACACCCTTTTTTACACCTCTCTGCAACGCAGCCCCCGTGCATGTTTGAAGAGGGGGAACTAATTCCCCTTGCATACTAGGAGTCCCTGGGGGCCAACTAGCCCACCTGGAACCTCCAGTATGTGTCAGGGGGCTGAATTTCACAGAGGTGTAATGAGGCTATGCCCCTTTTTACACCTCTCTGCAACGCAGGCCACTGGTGCGTTTGCAGAGGGGGGACTAATTCCCCTTGCATACTGGGGGTCCCTGGGTCATATCTGCCCAAACGGCGATATTCCGAGCGATTGAAAATGACTTTTCTTGGAAGAAATATCTAGTTATATGACAACAGGATACCCACATAACTTGAAGGAAATAAGAACGTCCTGAAGAAGTTCTGTAGTACAGAACGAAACGCGTCGGCAGGCTGTAGTACATAAACTTAAGGAAAATAAAAGCATTTGAATATACACCAAGATTCAGCGCTTCAATAAGGACTCTAAGTGATATGATTTGATTGGACTTAGAGTGCAAGTGGTCCTGTGCCAAACTTTGGAATATTCTCCACTACTCTCTACTACTTACTCTCTACTACTCCACTACTCTCTAATACTCACTCTCTACTACTCTTTCTCTACTCCTCTACTACTACTCTCTACTACTCACTCTCTACTACTCTCTACTCTCTACTACTATCGCTCTACTACTCACTCTTTACTACTCACTCTCTACTACTCACTCTACTATTCACTCTACTACTCACTCTCTACTACTCTCTACTACTCACTTTACTACTCTCTACTACTCACTCTCTGCTACTCTCTCTACTGCTCTCTATTACTCTCTACTACTCACTCTCAACTCTATTACTCACTCTCTACTCTCAACCTCTCTACCTCTCTCTACTTCTCTCTTTACTAGTCTCTACCTCTCTACCTCTACCTCTCTACCTCTACCTCTCTACATCTCTCTACACGCACACATATACACATATATATATGCATATATATGCATATGCATTTATATATATGTATGTGTATATATATACATACATATATAAACATATATAATCTGCATATCTAAATAAATACAAATATAAATGCATGTATACATATACATATATGCATACATATGCATGTTATTTACATGAAAGTTTTAAAAACACTAATAAAAGCAAAGCTAAAAAGCCACATCATTACAAACAGAATGGCTTTCACTTAAACGAGGGAGAGATCTATTGCATTTTCAATGCTTGTTTACTTTGGTTCCATCAAAAAGGCATTCAGATGTGTCACACATTTGCATGAAATTCTGAATGTTAGCACTCTAGTTGCTCATTAGATCACTGTAGTAAAGCTACTGTTCACCAGGGAAGTCTGCTGCTGGTATTCAAAGTGCATGTTTCAGTCTGCATGTCAGAATTTATTTAATGAAATAGAAGAGGATTTGAGAAGTCACTCAAAATGTGCCCTAATTTTTCTTTCTGAAGCACTAATCATACTTCTCCTTGCTAGATTTGTATTTCACACGGCTGCCCCTGGCCGTTCAGCAGAGCACCATCCCTGGCTGGAACGAATGGGAAACACAGCACAGAGAGGCCTGAGCGCTGCACTTTGCTTCGCTACCAAAGGTTTAAGCCTCCGATGAAAATGACTGCTCCTGGATCCCTGACTCTCCCCCTACTCAAGGGTATAACAAGACTGGCGAAACCTGCGTCAAATCAGGGAACCCCTTAAGGGATTGTTGACACTCGCACCTCGGACTACATTAAGGTGGTACAACACGCCATAGCCACGCCCACTTAGGGCGGATCATTTCATTTCATAAAGCTTTATTCGGAACATTTAAAAAAACATGTCCATAAAAGCACATACAGTTACAGATACAAACATTTCATTAAACATTACACATTTCATCAAAGAAAACACATGATACATAATATCCAGAGGGGGATGGAATAAATATTTAAAATATTTAAAAACACATACTTTTCCTGGCGCTAATAGCTTTAAGCAAAAATGTGGCAGTAAGAAAGCAAATGTCCGGATGATTCAAATTAAAAAGCAGTCTCATAACGTCCGTAGTTGTTCTCACTCCAAATCTATTTAACATTGGCTTTAGGTAGAATTTCCGTAATTCCCTATACAGTTCGCATGTTAATAAAAAGTGCTTTGTGCTCTGTTCCGTTTTGTTATCACATTCACAGGGGCCAATAGGGCGCATTTTAATGTTAGGGCACGCAACGAGATAATGTACTATTCCCATCCTCATTCTAGTTAGTACAAACTGGTGCGAAACTCTGGTCACCTGTGACAAATATGGATGAAAACCAATAAAACCGTTCATGCTGTTGTACAGTACACATGTGGGTAATTTAGAATCCTCCAAATGATGCCTTTCATTACAATAATTCAAGAAAATTGTTTTCATATTTGATTTAGAGATATCCGAGACACTGTACGGATCATTAATCACATTGGTCCCAAAAATCTTTTGGAAACATTCAGTAATGTATTTAATCCAAGAGATCTTTAAGTACTGGTCTAATAAGAGACAGTCCTCAATAATTGCTCTATTCAATGAGGTACCGTCACTGAGCCAAATGGAGCGCCACAATAGTAGGGGTCTTAACATAATCAAATCACGGAGGGCTTGAATCCCTGTTTCCTTATGAACCAAGGAGTTGGAGGTAGACTTGGGTAAACACAGGAGCCTTTTCAGGAAGATATTCTCCTCTACCTGAAGGCTCCTCGTTGGTGACACACCCCAAACACCAGCCCCGTAAAGGGCCGCAGAAAGACATCTGGATTGATAGATTTTTAACATGTCTTTAATACGTCTATTCCCCAGCTTCTTGGCAAACAGAAAGACCCCGTTAGCACTCCTAATCATCTTTGTTCTAACAACATTATGTTCGGTGGCCCAGCTCCCATTGTTGGATAAAGTAATTCCCAGATAGCAAAAATTATCAACTTTTTTGACCAATTCACCATCAATAAAATATTGGGTTTTACTTTTCATTTTGGCTCTTCCAGGCCCACACTCCATCACATATTTTTTGATTTATTGATCACCAGTTTCCTGCTTTTGATGAACCGTACAAAACGGTCCATCAGACGTTAAAGACCCAAGGGAGTCCTAGACAGTAACACTGCGTCATCCGCATAAAGTAATACAGGTATGCTAAGATTATTAACTCTAGGGGCATCCGCCGTGACTGTCTGCAAGACAGAATCTACCTCGTTTATGAAGAGGGTGAAAAGCAGGGGTGCTAGAACACACCCCTGTCTGATCCCCCTTCCGATCCCAAATTTAGTCGTACACTCCCCATTAGGTCCATAACGGACACTGGTGCTAAGCTTTTCGTATAGGCGGGCGAGGAAGTATATTATACCTTCAGGTGCCCCCATTTCTAATAATTTGACCCATAATATAGCGTGGTCTACCAAATCAAAAGCGCTGCTTAAGTCAGCGAAACATAAATAAAGCGACCCTTTTTTAGCCTGGGTATATTTCCCTACCAAGAGCTCTAGATTCAGGCACTGTTCAATGGTGCCACGGCCTTTTCTAAATCCAAACTGGCAATTACTTAAGATCTCATTGGTTTCTGCCCATTCCTCTAGTCTTACTAGAAGGACCCTACTCATGATTTTGACAGATGAGTCCAGTAAGGATATTGGTCGGTAGTTTTTGGCATCGCCCCGGTCACCTTTCTTGTAAATAGGGACGATTATTGATTCCTCCCAAGTAGACGGTATTTTACAACATATGGCTGCATTAAAGATTTTGGTCAGCAATGGACTCCAAATCTCCGGTGCAGTCTTATACACGTCTATGGGGACACCATCCGGCCCCTGGGCTTTCTCTCCTTTACTGGTTCTTATACTAGCCATGACCTCATCTATAGTAATATCTAAGGCTATGATGGGCCAGCCTTCTCCATGGGAAACTGTTATATTACTTGAATAAAAAATAATGGAGAAATGTTTGATCCAAGATTCCATACTCACATTTGATGTGAGTTCTGGTGCCTTTTCATCTTTTAGGAATGGACTATTCACCGTGGACCAAAACAGGGTACAGTTTTTCATATCCGCTGCTTGACTAAGGTTGTCCCATGCTTCCTGCTGTAACTCAGCTTTTCTACGTTTAAGGATCAAATTATAACCCTGCCTAAGTTGAATCACCAGACTCCTATCCCTTGGTTTAGCTACTAAAGCCTCTTTAAGATCCCTCCGGGCAATAGAGCAAGCATGATCAAACCATCCCCTTTTACACCTATTCTTGTGCCCAGCCTCTTTGGTAAACTTCTTGTTAATGGTTGAATTGATTCTATTAAAGTGGTCAATACTGGCAGCCGAGGTTTCATCCTGCTCTAAAATTGCCGTGATTTCCATCAGACAACTAGAAATGATGTATTCAGATGTTATATCCGCTTTTTCCCCCTTCCACCTCAATCTATACCCATTCTGTCTATGGGGTTCAATATTAACAATATTACCCTGTTCACGTACATAGATATTGTTCCAGAGAGTTAATTCAGTAGTCAAACAGTTATGATCACTTAACATAATATCAATCACCTTAGGCATTGGGCATAACGGAGCAAGGGTTGAAGACATGCAGATAAAATCAATAATAGTGTTAGCGCCCCTTCCTTTAAAAGTCGGGATATATTCGCCCACATCATTTTTAGCATTTTCCATAATTTCCATATCATGCTGTATCAAAAAGTTATTCAGGGTTTCCCCATAGGTGTGATGGGGAAAATGGACATCAGCATCTCCCAGACGGTTATACACACCGCATAACTTCTGAGAAGATAGTGGGCATACAGAAACATTAAAATCCCCCACAAAAATAAATTCAAATAGACCATTAAAACTCTTCACAAGATTATATAGTGTCCTATCTAATTCATTAATTGCAACATGTCTAGTGCCATCAAATATATTATTGTAGAAATTAATCAAAAGTATATTTCTACCAGCTTTTTGTGTTAGCCATAGAATTTGTGAATGAGCCCCCACTTTTACATACTTTTTCACTGAGATGGGTAATTTAACAGAAATCAACACCAGCAACCCTCCTTTAGCTCTACCATGGGTTGAAGCCAAGGCTGGGAGTTCATAGGATACAAAACCATTGATGCCTTTAAAATTTTTGCACCAGGTTTCCTGAAGGCAAAGAATATCAAATAAATGCACGAAATCCTTCCATCCTAATGTATCCTCCTTGGCCACTAGTCCTGCAATATTCCAGCTAGCGATATGACAAGTTACCTTTTCTCTCTCATAACTTACAATAAGCTGTTCATCACTAAATATGGGCATGTTATTCCCTATGTTAAAAAGCTCTATATTATACATTGAATTTGAGACTTCTCCCCCTATCGGCGTACAGTCTAAGCATACATCATTGTCCAATTCATCTACAGATATAATTACTTCTTCAATGTTATTACTATTTACAGCGTCCCATAAAGGGTCCAACTCATGTCAGTCATTTTGGTCTAAGTAGCTCAGGGACTGATACCTGTTCTGAGTTGGAACTTGATAGACCATCCCACTATCAAACAAAGGAGTGCTACCAAAAGTTACAAATGGTTTGGGGGTATGTGTTAAAGAATTATTCCCGCCTGACATAGGATTCACCGTATGCGGGTGAATAAACCATTTTGTATACCGGGGCAAAAGTTAGACAACGCAGGTCTGTTTCCAAAAGGCGGATAAGTAAAATTACTCGTTGCCCTCTCCCTACAATTAACAGGGGGTTGCCTGCTTAGATGATTATAAAAATAGCCCAGTGGTGTAGCAACTACTTCTGTCTCTGCCTGTGTGATTGCGGCTGCTCTAAGCAGGACAGTCGCAACGTGTTGCGGGTGCTTAAAATTAATGATCACACAATCCCCCCCACATGCTTTTTTGGTGTTACCGATCCAATTGACTCTTCTGATAGAGATGATTGGATCAGAGTAGCCAACTGGGTAGCCACAATGGCGGTTTAACCAGGAAATTGTTTTACTCCTCAAAGATTCCGCCGTCTCCTGATCGTTAGGGAGCTGGGTTAAGATCGGGACATTAGTTAGAACCACAACATAGGGTACACAATCGGGTGGGAGGTCAACTGGACGCCTGCATATCCGTGTGGGTACCCCATTAGTTCCCCCTGTGACAGCTGGTGGAGCTAAGACCGCTGGTGCCGAGGCTGTCCTAGGGGTTGGTAATGTAGGTCTATCGCTCTGTGAAGTACCCGACATAGTGCTTGTCGCCCCAGCATTTGATTGCTTTGAAGGTCTACCTGCCTCCTGGGTCGTAGTAAGTGACGGTACAGGTAGCTCTTTAGATGGTTGTTTCCTGGTGTTAGTGGGGGGGGCACTAATTGTAGATAGTGGCTGCACCCTATCCATTGTAAGGACAGTAGCTGTGCACGCTGGTTTTTTAATATCTGATATAGACTTTTCCAATTTATCAGCATGCTGGTCCACCACGCCCCTTAGCCTAACTACTTCCGCCTGTAGATCTCCTATTTTGATTAACAGGGGCTCTACCACCATATTAAATTTACTGTAGATAGTACTCAGTAATAGATCAATTTGATCGGGTTTAATGGAAACGAATTTATCATTTACCGAAGACCCTATTTCCTCGGTATTCTCCATGTGAGTAGTATCTTTTTTATTCTTTCTAGTGGGGTGATTACCTCGCTTAGGAGCCGTTTTCCTACAGGCTCGCATAAACTTAGTAGCCCTAACAGATTGCCGAGGAGTACCCCCAGAATTATCACATGGGTCATCTTCCCCCCTATCAAATTGTCTGTAGCCGTGGTTAAATCAACATTGTCACTAGTATTATCATGCTCCGCTACAATGTCTGTCACCTTGACGATGTTATCTGTGTTATTACAATTATGCGCATCCGCAGACTGAATCATTGGGAGGTCTGGAACAGTACTTTTTCCCAGTGATTTCCTTCGGTCACTGTTAATTCTGGAGACCACTTTCAGTAAATAGTTATCCGGTAAAGTACTTTTGGGGTTAATCAAGGGTCTCAAAGAATTTGTTTTGTTTTAAAACGAGGTGAACAAGGTTATTTCCATGATTAGTCACCTGTATGTACTCACAGTTCGAGCCAAAGGGGGGTGGCCCTGCCTGGCCTCTTCTGGCCCCTGACGGCCACAGACGGCCCCGCCCTTGTCCCGGGCTTCTCCCGGTCGCTCCTGCGCACGACTCGCGGGGCGAGTGGGGGTGTCAGCCTTTAACCTGTGCCTCCGGCCGCTCCTTGCGCGTCACGGGCGCGCTGCCGCCCCGGAGGTTGCTGGGAAGTGTGGTCCGCTTTGACCGGCTGCCTACCAGCGTCTTTCAGCAGCCGCCGTTGCCCTCACGGCTCTCGCCCGTTGGCGTGGTCCAGGTAAGCCTTGGTGTTCCCCCCTGTGCTCCCGGGGGGTCAGCCTTTAACCTGTACCTCCGGCCACTCCTTGCGTGTCACGGGCGCGCTGCCGCCCCGGAGGTTGCTGGGAAGTGTGGTCCGCTTTGACCGGCTGCCTCCCGGCATCTTTCAGCAGCCGCCGTTGCCCTCACGGCTCTCGCCCGTTGGCGTGGTCCAGGTAAGCCTTGGTGTTCCCCCCTGTGCTCCCGGGGGGTCAGCCTTTAACCTGTGCCTCCGGCCGCTCCTTGCGCGTCACGGGCGCGCTGCCGCCCCGGAGGTTGCTGGGAAGTGTGGTCCGCTTTGACCGGCTGCCTCCCGGCATCTTTCAGCAGCCGCCGTTGCCCTCACGGCTCTCACCCGTTGGCGTGGTCCAGGTAAGCCTTGGTGTTCCCCCCTGTGCTCCCGGGGGGTCAGCCTTTAACCTGTGCCTCCGGCCGCTCCTTGCGCGTCACGGGCGCGCTGCCGCCCCGGAGGTTGCTGGGAAGTGTGGTCCGCTTTGACCGGCTGCCTCCCGGCATCTTTCAGCAGCCGCCGTTGCCCTCACGGCTCTCGCCCGTTGGCGTGGTCCAGGTAAGCCTTGGTGTTCCCCCCTATGCTCCCGGGGGGTTAGCCTTTAACCTGTGCCTCCGGCCGCTCCTGGCGCGTCACGGGCGCGCTGCCGCCCCAGAGGTTGCTGGGAAGTGTGGTCCGCTTTGACCGGCTGCCTCCCGGCGTCTTTCAGCAGCCGCCGTTGCCCTCACGGCTCTCGCCCGTTGGCGTGGTCCAGGTAAGCCTTGGTGTTCCCCCCTGTGCTCCCGGGGGGTCAGCCTTTAACCTGTGCCTCCAGCCGCTCCTTGCGCATCACGGGCGCGCTGCCGCCCCGGAGGTTGCTGGGAAATGTGGTCCGCTTTGACCGGCTGCCTCCCGGCGTCTTTCAGCAGCCGCCGTTGCCCTCACGGCTCTCGCCCGCTGGCGTGGTCCAGGTAAGCCTTGGTGTTAGGGCGGATCATTCCAAACGAAATAAAGTTGGTAAATTACAAGGTGCGAGCACAGCCTGTTTGTTTGCATCAGCCCCATGAAGAAGAGGCGTTGACCTCGAAACGCGTTGGGCGCATGATGGGCGCATAATCATTTGTAAGGAGAAACGGGGATTCCAGAGCATACACGAGGTAAAAAACAGCTGAAAGGCACGGCACGTTAAGTGTGACTGCTGAAAGCGCAGGTGCGCTCCTTGCTAGATATATATACACACATATATATATATATATATATATATATATATATTCACTGAAAAAACCATAGGTTATAGACCATATATAGTTAGGAATTAGCATTTACAAAACCTTAAAAATTCACTGAATAAACCATAGGTTATAGACCATATATAGTTAGGGATTAGCATTTACAAAACCTTATTTTACTCGCACAAAACCATTGAAATTCGCATATATAGTTAGTTGCACTAACTATATATTGCGCACCCGCAATCCACTGCTGAACATGTCACATATTACATCATTCATGACATGGTCAGTGACATCACTGATGACATCACTGATGACATCTCAAATGACATAGTCAGTCATATATCCACAACAAATCCTGTCCGTATGTACTCCTTCTACAGCATGCACTTGCATATATACATTTAGGAATTGTTTTAAGACCTAGGGCCTCATTAGGATGGCAGGCAGGCTTTGCCCGCCCGCCACCCTATCGGAAAACAGGACCGCACGCCTTAAGGGCAGGGGTCCTGTGGGTGCCATTAGGATGTGCCCGCCACAGTGGCGGGCACATCCTGTATTCTCAGCATTGTGGCGGGCAGTGCTCTCTGCACCGCCCGCCACAATGCTGACAATACATCACAGCATTTTCATTTGCAAAGCTTTGTAAATGAAATGAAGGGGGTACCACAGGTACCCCCCCGTGTGCACCCCCACTCACGTTCACTCTGGGGGAACGCAGGGGGGCCCCAGAGTGCAGACCGCCTGCCTTTCCGTGGTGGCAAGGCATTGCACTCTTGCCATCTTAATATGGCTGGCGGTGTCTAATAGACACCGCCACCATATTAAACATTTTCTGGCCTGGCCGCAAGGCGAACGGGGCGGAAAAGTGGCAGGCGGTGTTTTCTTCCACCGTGATCCCCCCGCCATAATAATATGGCGGGGGGAATACAGGGAAGGATGGCGGGCGGATTTCCTCCGACAGGCTGGCGGTGGCTATCCCCAGCCTGGCGGGGGCAATCCGCCCTCCATCCTAATGGACCCTTTAATGTCTGTTTCCTTGTGCTACCGATTTTAAAATATTTTTTTGACTTACTTGAGTAATACATTTAGGGTGACATGTTGGTATGGCAACTTTTTAATTCCATGTGCAGAACAGTTAAATAAGCATAAATATATGTTAATAATAATAAACTTATAAGTATAAAAGGATATAAATTAAACATGCTGGGTAAAATGCAAGGGTGCTTAAGACTCATTGTAAAGGACATTTCCATAGGAATCTAAATGCTTGAGTGCAAAGATACGTTTCTAAAAACTATGGGGTAAAGGCATGAGGAGTAAAGACATACGTGGTAAAGTCTGATATTCGACAAGAGATGTAGTCAGTGAGATGATCAAGTCAAGGGGGAGATAAATCAAGTTGGGACACTGATGTGTAGTTGGTGGTTGAGATGGAATCCGCAGGCAGTGTTTTTAGCAGGGGTAGGATGATCAACTTTCTGGAGACAATGAATGGTTGAAGAGAGGGATGCATTAAAGGAGGGCACTAAATGCTAAGGCTAAAGGTTTTCACATTAATGGAAAGAAAGGATCAGAAGTAGTACAGGAAGGGTTTGCAGTCTAGATATTGAGGATCAGTGCCACAGGATAGGTAAAACAGAAGGAGCAAATCCTGGCATTTTGGATGATGAATGGTGACAGAGAGTAGAAAGGAGAATTTCAAGAGATTTCTGAATGTGGTCCTGATAGGCCAGTTGGAGGAGACCTGTCTAGCAGCTCGGGCTGCATTATCACAAGTTGGAAACCAATTTATAAATGGTAGGTAACTGTCTGGAATGGCACCTAGACTCTATAGAACGAGGCAATAAAGTAGCCCAAGAGCAATTACTCGTGGTGAAAGTGAACCCAAATAATTGTGCTGCCTTAGCCAAGATTATCTGTATACAGATATAATATTTGTGAATAGCAACTGTTGAAATGAATCTATTTGGCGTCAAGATGCCCTGTACGCATGGGAGATTATTTTGTAATAACAAACATCAATATATTCTTGATTAATTAATTAAAAGCAGGTTGGAGCTGTTAGTCTAATGACTATTGCGAATACCACAGACATTGTTGTGAATTGCTCCCAGGACAATGGCAGGTTAAATGGTCGTGGCTGTCAGCCAGCCTCTGCTATTAAACCGTATTACAATGTTATTTATCTGATGTTATACAAAAGGAAAGTGAGCAAGTGCACGGTAAATTGCAGAAGAAGTTAAATTAGATGCAATAACAATGCTTTGCTACTGTTGTTTATTTACATTAGATGAAATTGTAATAAGGAAAAACAACACTAACATTTTATGTGTCTGTCTGTGACACAGTGTGAAGCCCTGTGCTCAATCCTCTGAAGTGCCCCACCACGACTGTTTATTAAAGTTGTAAAAATTATGCTGTGCATAACTAACATTTCACAGAGCATGTTGGATTGCTTTCATTACCATACATGACAAAGACCAGGATATATTCATGGTAATTAAAGAATAAACATTCCCAAAATATAATCTCCTTTTCCTTGGCTAGGCTCTAACTTAGGTTTTTAGCAGCAGCGTGCTCAGAGTGCATATTTGCGAATTGATTTTAATCTGCACCGCTCGTTTTCCAGACAAAATGTTACAGGATTGTATGTTAAATATACCAATGAAATAAAAGGCTATTGATCAGAACTGGTGCCCGTTCTTCCTTACAGAAGACCAAAGAATCAAGCAACCTCACGCTCAACAAATAGCACATTGAACACGTTCAGCGTTCGGAGTCGTTAGATGTAAAACGAATTGTATATCATAATCCTTTTTTACCCCTTCCTTGTAGAAATAAAGCTACTGAAACAGCAGGGGTGGAATATGCAATAAGCCACAAATAGAACTCTACGGGCCCCTGTGCCCCCGTTAGCACTGTGAACAAAGAAAAAGAATCACATCGACACAACATCAGACCCGCACCACCTTGGGAAATCTGTGCCAACCTGCCTCTAGTTTCACTACTCCTGTCCTTCTTTTGTCTCCATTATTCTCAGCAGACTGGGAGTGCGCTGGTTGAGCTCAAGTATTTCTACTGATTTGAAACTGCATTAGGCTCAACATTGTGCACACCCAAGGTTTAGAGGCATAGAGTCTCCTGTCTCTTCACTTCACTCGAAGAGTAGACTGATGAGTGGTGGTCAGAGAGGGCATAGTGACCTCTCTCCTGTGAAATCAGTGCCATACCGCATAGGATTCACGTCATTTATCCCTTGATGTGTGATGTGTGATGTGCAATGTTCTCATTATGCTGCATGAGTATTGTGTGACTGGGAGACTGCTCCTAATAAATAGGATCCTGGGGGGACCGAGAGAATGGGTGTACACAATTGCAGCTCTTCCTCAGGTTTTCTCCACGACTCCCCATGCATGTACAGAATCCCGGGGACCCTGCCATAATGCTTTGTATGTGTGTAACAGTCTGAAAAAGATATCACAGCCTCTCCAGTCTCAGAGATCCTCAGGGAGATGCACCCCATCCTAATTGGAAGAGTGTATACAATTGTAAAGAAATATGATTTTGCTGGCCCTGGCTTTCCACCAGTGACAATGTCGCAGTGACACCACTGCCACCATGAACCAAATGGTAGTTGTTGATCTGGATTTCTGACAAGACAGAATATGAGCTAGCCAACTTGTTTTATACCATCCCTGGCGCTGCAGTCCCATGAGAACATAATGTAGTTCCGCTTAACCTTCAGCCATTCCTTGTGCCATTATGTGCAGCAAGTCACTATTATTCCGTTGCCCTAACATTTCGATAGTATTGTTTGATGTCACAAACAGGCTGTGGTCCTATATGCCAGCTCCTAGCTCACCAGCTCATGAATTCTTTACTCCAATGGGTGCCGTTTGTCCTGAAGCGGCCCTTCCTAATCTCCGGCCATGACCTCTGCTATCTAGGTTGATACTTGGGCTATTTTTGGTTACTCTAGTGAGGTAACATAAATGTTAGCCTAAAAGCAATACTAGTAGCCCTGTATCATAAGGAATGGGCTCAAGGCAATGTTGGCTCTCAAATGGTCTGCCATTCCTGAACTGGTCTCCACTGTGGATATTATTCACCATACACTTGTAGGCCACATTAGTCAGCCATCAAGACTCTATAATCTATCCCTTTGGCATTAGAATAGACTACTGCGTGGATCTTTGTTATTTTTAATGAAAGACATTTGAATTTCCTACATTTTAGATCAGTTTACTTGATTCACAGACCCCAAGGCTAAAATAAATAAAGTTCTCCTACATTGAAACTAGGGCCACAAAAAGACGAGTTAAAATCTGAACAACATTTAGGAGATATTTATTTAGGAAACTTAATTAAAACAAGGACAGCTGAATTCTTGAGTCGATTACAGTGAATATTAGCCTAGAATAGGAGAGCAAGAAGGCACACCAAGTGGTATTATAATACAGAGAGGGCCTCATTTATGAGACCCTTCCGGCAGTTTTGCACCACTGGGACGTCACTTTTTTTACATTACGGTGGCACAATGTGCCACTGTCCTATTTATAAGGCCACGTAAAGCCACATTAGATGGCTTTTCATGGCCTCATAAATATGTGTCCCTTTCACACAGCAAACTGCATAAAAGGGGCTTTTCATGGGGTGTTCCCAGCAAAATCCAATGCTTTTTGACACTGCCCCAGAGTGTATATTCCTCAAAACTTCCCTCCATATATACTCCGCACCTTGTTCCAGAGCAACTTGTCAAGATATGCTATTTTCGGAGGCTCGGTCAGCCCACCCATCACGCCTTTGACAAGTGTGTTCAATCACCTTACAATGGAGGGATGGGCGTGACTGATAATCATTTATGTGACTAGGGAGTGCAGATGCTGGCAATCAGTGACTGGATGAGTGGAGGGTGGCATTCTGCTTGGAAATAGCATGCTGCTTGAAAATAGCATTCATGGGCTGGAACAACATCCTGGGTATGGGGATCCTAAACCTCAAAACCTCCCAGACCCTACTAGGGTGGTGGTGGTCCTGCTCGTGAGGAATTCATCACTAAACTGGATTGGTTTGCGATATCCCTGACATTAATCCACTAGAACCCAACATTCTCATGGGTCCCGTTGCTGGGAGAAGTATATAAAGAATATCTAAAACATTGGTGGACAACCCCAGATCCATTTTCAATGTTACAGGCACTCTGGGTGGCTGTTTAGGCATCTCAGTGATTTCCTCGAGATTTCAACATATCCAACTTAAATATCTTCACATGGCCTATCTCACACCATTGAGACACATTTATATCTCCAGGGGGTGTCCTAGAAAGTGTAAAAAGGTATTGGGGAAATAGCTAGCATACAACGGGCTGGGCTAATGCACAATAGAACTAATTAGGGAACCTTCAGATCATTAATTTCAAAGGTTCTAGGAAGGTTTCTGTGTCTACTTTAAAACTTCAGAATCCTAACATTTAAAGGAGAGTTTGGCTTTCCAAATTGCAGAGTGTAGTAGGTGTATTACCTTACTCAGTTTCTTTAGTTGTGCTTGAACCCGTGACCTGCAGCAGTAGCATTCTACCCGCGCACTTCGCATTAAATGGCGACCGTGCGAACGCGCAGCGGGTGCGCCGATTGTGCGCCAAAGGCACGCCAAAGGTAAGCCCGTCTGCGCCCGTCCGCGACCGGATCACGACCAGTGCCAGGACCCCTGGCCCACGAGGACCCCGACCGACCCGCCTGACGTACTCCGCCGCCACCCTCACCGCACTCAACACCGGCCGACTCCCAGAATGCCATCAAGCCACTCCACGACGTACCCACGGACCTTTCAGCTGCCACGCCTGCAAGTTCACCTGCATCCGGACCAGCCTCGCACCAGCACCCGCCAAGTCGAACACCAGCAGCACCCACCTCAAGTGCATCCTGCTCAACACCCGCTCCGTCCACAGACACGCCATCGAACTCTGGAACCTTCTAGACGCCACAGCCCCTGACGTTGCCTTCCTCACGGAGACCTGGATGAACGCCTCTTCAGCTCCCGACATCGCCATCGCTATCCCAGAGGGCTACAAGATCGTCCGGAGGGACCGAAACGCCAACCAGATGGGAGGAGGCATCGCCATCATCCACAGGAACACCATCCGTCTCACGACCAGCACCAACAACACCCTGACCAGCGCCGAACACCTGCATTTCCAGGTCCACACCAACCCGAACACCACCTTCAGAGGCACCCTGATCTACCGACCCCCTGGACCACGCACACAATTCAGCGAGGACATCGCCGACTTCGTCAGCCCGCATGCCCTCCCCTCCGCTGACTACATCCTCCTGGGAGACCTCAACTTCCATCTGGAGAACAACAACGACCGCAACACCAGCACCCTGCTCGACAACCTCGCCAACCTTGGACTCAAGCAACTGGTGTCCACCCCCACCCACCTCGCCGGACACACACTCGACGCAGTCTTCTCTTCCAGCACAGACATCGACTTCAGCCACGCCACAGAGCTTCAATGGACGGACCACAGCTGCGTCCACTTCACCTTCAAGAGAACGACGACCCACCAACACCAGCAACAGGCCGCCCGCAGAAGCTGGAACAAGATCACAGCAGACCAGCTTGCCACCTCCCTGAGCCAGCACCCTCCTGCCAGCTCAGCGAACACCAGCCAGGCCGCCGACAACCTCACGAAGTGGATCAGCATCTGCGCGGACGAGCTCGCCCCGCTGAGGACCCCGCCCAGCAGACCCAGCAGCAAGAAAGCCCCGTGGTTCACCGACGAACTCAAGAGCTCCAAGAAGAACTGCCGAGCCCTCGAGAAAGTCTGGAGAAGGGAACCGACACCGGAAAACAGGACCTCCTTCAAACTGGCCACCCGGAAGCACCACCAGCTGATCCGCGCCGCCAAGAAAACAGCATTCAAGGACCGGTTGGACAACAACGCACACAACTGCAAGGAACTCTTCAACATCGTGAAAGAGCTTTCCAACCCCAGCGCAGGAAACAACGACATCACCCCATCGCAAGACCTCTGCAACTCCCTCGCTTCATACTTCCACAACAAGATCGCGGACATACACAACAGCTTCAACAACCAACCAACGCACACCATGACCGAACAACCACCCCCCACCACCACCCTCCACGCCTGGACCCCGATCAGCACCGAAGACACCATCCGCACGATGAACTCCATCCACTCCGGATCACCGACCGACCCCTGCCCTCACCACGTCTTCAACAAGGCCGACGCTGTCATCGCACCCCACTTGCGAGACATCATCAACACATCCTTCGACACCACCATCTTCCCTGAGAGCTGGAAACACTCCGAACTCAGCGCTCTACTCAAGAAACCAACAGCGGACCCCACCGACCTCAAGAACTACCGCCCCATCTCGCTCCTCCCGTTTCCAGCCAAAGTCATTGAGAAGACCGTCAACAAGCAGATGGCCGCCTTCCTCGAGACGAACGGATCCCTCGACCCCTCACAGTCCGGCTTCCGAGCCAATCACAGCACCGAGACCGCCCTCATCGCCGCCACCGATGACATCCGAGCCCTGATAGACAATGGAGAAACAGCGGCCCTCATCCTCCTAGACCTCTCCGCGGCATTCGACACGGTCTGCCACCGCACCCTAGTACGGCGCCTCAGCAACATCGGAATCCAGGACAAGGCGCTGGAATGGATCATCTCCTTCCTCGACGGAAGAACACAGAGAGTCCGCCTACCACCGTACAAATCAGAGGCCTCCGAAGTCATCTGCGGCGTCCCTCAAGGATCATCTCTGAGCCCCACCCTCTTCAACGTCTACATGAGCCCCCTCGCGGCCATCGTACGCAAACACAACCTCAGCATAATCTCCTACGCCGACGACACCCAGCTGATCCTCTCCCTGACCAACGACCCCGCCTCCGCCAGAGCCAACCTGCACGAAGGGATGAAAGAGGTAGCCGAGTGGATGACGACCAGCCGCCTGAAACTGAACTCTGACAAGACGGAGGTCCTCATCCTGGGCTCTTCACCCTCCGCCTGGGACGACTCCTGGTGGCCTCCCGCCCTGGGCACCGCACCCAAACCGACAGACCATGCACGCAACCTGGGCTTCATCCTGGACCCCTCCCTCTCCATGACCAGGCAAGTCAACAACGTCTCCTCGGCATGCTTCAACATCCTACGCATGCTACGGAAGATCTTCTGGTGGATCCCCACCGAGACCAGGAAGACCGTCACCCAGGCCCTCGTCACCAGCCGACTGGACTACGGCAACGCCCTCTACGCCGGTACCACCGCCAAGATCCAGAAGAGACTCCAACGGATCCAGAACGCCTCAGCCAGACTTATCCTCGACATCCCACGAACCAGCCACATCACCGGACATCTGAGAGACCTTCACTGGCTCCCCGTCAACAAAAGAATCACCTTCCGCCTCCTCACCCACGCACACAAAGCCCTACACGACCAAGGCCCGAGCTACCTCAACAGCCGGATCAACTTCTACGCTCCCAAACGCCACCTCCGATCAGCCAACCACGCCCTCGCCGCCGTCCCCCGCATCCGAAGAGCGACTACAGGAGGAAGGTCCTTCTCCTACCTGGCCGCCAAGACCTGGAACTCCCTCCCGACCGACCTGCGCCTGACCCAAGACCACCTCTCCTTCAGGAAGAAGCTGAAGACCTGGCTGTTCGAGCAGTAGCGGCACCCCCCCCCCCCCCCCCCCAGCGCCTTGAGACCCTACGGGTATGTAGCGCGCTTTATAAGTGTCACTGATTGATTGATTGATTGATAATCCATAAACAGTATTACAGATAATGCTTGCTCATTCAAAAACAATAATTGATGGATAGAATGCAGAGCAATGTCATGCAATCACTTCAGTACAGAAATCTGGGCCTAAATCCATTGTTTTCTTTGCTCCCCATGCCATTCCAGTTTGAACCCAGCCATATGCAAATCAGTCTTGAGCCTGCGCCCAATGGGAACAGTTTAGCACGAACTGCCAAGCCAGGTCCTCCGTGGACTGAAAACAAGCATCTTAGGACCGGTTTTGGGGTTTCACCCCTCATCAGCCAGGAAACCTTGACCCCAGTGGCATGGAGAGCACTGGACCCACATCTCGGCATACCCGTCCCACTCGGAGTGACAAATGCAAAAAGAACAATTGATGGACAGAATGCAGAATAATGTCATACATTCACCCCAGTACAGAGATCTGGACCTACATCCATCGTTTTTTTGCAGCCCATGTCAGTCTTGACCCTGCGCCTAGTGGAAACAGTCCAGCCTGAGCTGCCAAGCCACGTCTTTCATGGACTGGAAACAAGCATCCTAGGACCGGTGTCGGGGTTTCACCCCTCATCACCCAGGTTAGCCTGACTGGGACTGAACTGGGGTGGTTAAGTGAGCTAAAGAACAATGATAGATTCAACCCAGATCTGTGACCGGGAGTGAGTGTTTGAAAAGTTTCAGCACTCCGTCCATCATCTCTTTGTGTATGCTTGCTCATCGTCAACACTCCAGCATGTTTCAAAATAAAACGTCAGGGATATTGTCTTTGTCAGTGCTTGTTTGTGTTTGCTGTCGTGAAATCCCTAGAAATAGTAACCTGAAAAAATTGATTAACAAATGCTCTCTGTCTTTCCCAATATGAAATGCTTACCATTATTGTTCACCATACATACAATTTTTAATTACGGCGAATGCACACTGTTGTATAACATGTTTTGCACCCTTAATTTCGAATGATTGAATAATTCTCCTGATAAAAGAGAAGAACATCTCATGATAATGTTATTACAGTATGAAATGTGTTTTATGTTTCCACCCAAAATTAGAATTCCACTTCGATTTAATGAAAATTATAACGAGTCATATTTTCTGTAGATGAAATAATACAATGTTTCCTGCAATGGTTATTAGAAAAGCAACCCAGGATAATTACATCTTTGCAGGTTTCACAAACCAAATACGGATTATGAGAGCTGAATAAATATAGTCATTTATTTAAAGGGCATTTCCTTTAATTCTTAGATTATCATTTTCCAATTCCGACTTGAGTATTGAAAGAATATCCTTTTTATAAAAGGCAGAAATAGGCAAGCTGCCTTACTTGTACTACCGTAATGACTTCACAGCAATTAAGGATGGGTTAGAGAAGTTATCTGTATCAGTTCCAAATCCACTTCTTTGTGCATGGGGTTGGCAGTAGAGAGAGAGCAAGGTGAATCACATCTTAGATAATGAATGCGACTTGCCTTTGAAGTACACTAGAGCTGCACCAGCTCATCCGACACCTTCAAATACTCAGGCCTCTATGGACAAGTCTATAAGAGTGCACCCAGTGCTGTTTAAAGATGTCTCATTCAGCATCCTGCCATGTGGACGCAGATGGAGAGGACCACTGTTGAGGACTTGAGGCAGAAGATAATAGCAATGTTTTCGAAAGGCGCAGAATACGCAAGGTGCTGGTTTTGGCATACTAGGTGGAAGACAAAGTTATACAGCTTTTCAGAAGCTCTTGTGGTGCTCAGGACACACAAGACATGTTAGCACTTCTCTGGTCATATGGTTAAGCCTAGATCCATATGTTACAAGTGCAATGCCTATGGACTTAGAACGGGTAAAACCAGTTAATGTATAAGGCCCCTAGTTGTAGCTGAGGTTATGTGCCTTGTCAAGATTACATTACAAAAGATAAATAAATACAATTAGCCCTGGCTGCCCCCCCTTGTGACACCCTGCCAGTCCAGATAACAACGTAACATCTTCTGCCTTGCCCGTCATGTCCATTGGCAGTATGTGCTTGACATCTCGATTCCCATCTAGCTGCAATCCATTCAATAATACCCTGCAATTGGAAGGGCGCCGAGGGTCTGTTTCATTGAACCCTCCTCAAGGGACATTATCATGCACTTTTAGAATGGATAACACTTCAAGCAGGGGTGGCAATTAAAATGCGTTTCTCATCGCTCCTATAAAATGTTCTTTCAGATTATGGAATCTTGATCTAAAGTATGCTGCACAGACAATTATTCTTAGGATATTTTTTGTTGTTGAATTCGTTTATTACCTTTTCCATTTTACAATATGAGGAAGGTGAAGAAAATAAGTAAAACAATATATAATGCCTGGCAACACTACACACAAGGGGCTGAAAGCATCAACAGGGGGCGGAAGTCCTAGGTTACAGAATAAAAAAAGTAGATCTAAAAATCAGTCTTCAGTAGATACAAACAGCGCAATTTGCGGCTGGAAAATAGAGAAAATCTACATGGTAGCCATTGCAGTAGGGGGTGGCGTGGCTTGCAGACGATGGAAACAGACGCGAGCTGAGAAGCTCCGACCTCCGCTTCCCCATGATCAACTATCCTGACCCCCAGACATGGGGGGAAGCTGAGTATAAGACTGCGGGATGCCCGGTAATCCCTGCACATTGAAGCAAGCTCTGCATTGCCTGTAACGTCGCAATCTGGGGTGAAATCGGAGTTTGAAGGCCTGGCGAGGTCGACGACACGATGACAACCATCCTTTGAATCCCACTAAAGCTCCTGCTGTAAACTGCCGGAGGACACACAGGACCCAGTCGAGAAACCCACTCTGACCGACAGGGAGCTATAGAGCACCGCAGGGGAGATGAGGGCACGGGGAAGATAGAAAACTAGCCGGCTGTGGTGAACTGCCCTTGAGTTAACGGGTGCATTCACAAAATGATGCCCACCCCGCAGACGACCTGAAGCGGTTGCCGCGGTGGGTGGGTGACCAGCAGAGGCAGAACACACCCGATCCTTTAAGTGGCCCTAGAGAACTGTGTGTAACAGCAAGGCGCTGGGGTGAACTGCGGTTGGCTGCGTAGTATCTGCACTCAAGAAGCGCCAGGAATCACAAAGAGATGAGTAGATGCGTTTGATCTGGCAAGTGCAACAGCAAAATGGCGACAGCAAAATGGTGCCAGCGTCCCACCAGACTTAGAGTGAAGTCCATGGCAATTAGGTGACCCTCAGCAGCAGAACACACCTTTTAACTTGGCAGAGCTTAGAGAACTGTGAGTAGTGATACCGGACAGGGGAGCGTCTCAGCGATGGGGAAGCGTATGCAATCAGGTGGCACCTAGACCAGCAGGTAGACAAGCCCCCGAGAAGTTTTGCCAGCTCAGCCCACCATCTGCGAGACGATCCCTATCAGATACATCTGCTCAGCCCCTGGAGCAGATATTGGGCACTTCGGGGCTATACAAGGCTGCTGATAATCCCCACTGGACATCCTGATTACCTCCCATTGCAATGGCCTGACAGCGTGACGGTGGGCAAGTGGAGGCGAGGCTTGCGGAAACACGGTGGGTGAGGAGGAGAATGTTGGCGGGCAGTGCGCCGCACCTTACGTGGGACCCAGCAAATTTGCACATGTTGACGACTGGTTGGTGGGAGTGGCGATGATGGCGGAGACCCAGTGCTCCCCCAGAGGGATCCCCTGAAGCTACTCCGCCGCAGGGGGCTACCTCAAGCAGGCAGGGCAGCCACCTGCGTAGCTGACGGCCCAGCACACTCCCGCTCGGATTGATTGCCCTCAGACGGCATTCGAAGCACTGCACTTTTCCCCGGGGGAGACACTGAGCGAGATTGGACACAAGGTGATAAGTTTGCCAGCGATCTACCCCCCTAGTCTTGTCGCATGAAATCTTCAGAGTGCTGGTGAGGCATGTGCGGAAGCTGCAGATGCCATGGACTTGTGCAGGTCTTCTGCCTGATGGGGATCAGGGCACCAGAGGTGCACACTTGTAGAATACGAAGTGAATGGCAAAAGAGACTTTAAACTATTAAGAAATAGTTTATTAAAGTAAAAGGCAGCAAAGTACAGGAGCACGACTAATCAGGGCAAAGTCCAACTGTATAATTACTACAGTACATTTTATGTTCAACAGTGGTTTGTTAACACGAGCGATGCACTTTTGAAGAGAAACATTCTCTTCAAAAGTGCGCGCCACAGAACACAACATCATAGTACTTCTAAAGACATAGAGCGCGCCTGAGCGTGCCAGGTCACATTTAAAAAATCCACTTACTTGTACACTACATCTTCTCCCTATTTACATAAATAAAAATAATAAATAAAAAGAAAATAAAAGGAAAATAAAAGACAAAACTAAGAAAGAAAATAATCTTTAAAACGAGCAGGAACAGAACAATTCCTGTGACACCTGTCAGTGGAAACATTAGAAGAACTTGCACCAATATGAGAGTCAACAGTAGCATCACACTGAGGTTCTTCAACATTAGAATCTACAATAGAATTGGAATTAGAATCTGAAAGGCGAACACAAGGAGAACTAACATGTGAGTGTTCATCAGAAGTTGCACCTAAAGGGACGAAAGAGCAAGAGGAAGAATCATTGACATATTTAGTAGTGGAGATTTTTCTTGCCTGTTCTGGAGTAAGTCTTACAATGACACACTTACTCCACCACCCCTTCCGATCAAGAAATAGAGATCCCTTAGAAACTTTGAGAACCTGAGCAGGTAAAGAGAAAGTCAATAAACCCTTCTTAACCCTGCTATTAAACTTTACAATGACCCAGTCTCCAACATTGAAAGGTTGACTAGAAGAAAGGATTTTTGAATTAAAGTTTTTTTCTTGAGTCAATTGTTTTGAAGCAACATTCACTTTAACAACTTCCTTGTCAGGACAAGCTAAACAAGATTTGTCTTTATCCTGCAAATCTTTTATCCAAGATGGGCAAACATTCCCATTTGGATTTCTTTTTCTCAGAAGTCTGAAAGGGGAAATTCCAGTGGTACTATGAGGGGTAACCAAATAAGACCACAATTTGCCCCTTAGAAATTTTTCTACATCCAAATTAGAGGACACAGCAGTCTGGATTCCTTCCTTGAAAAACGTATTCATCCTCTCTTTCAGACCATTGGAGGAAGGCTAATAAAGTGCTACTCTAAGGTGTTTAATGTCATATGACTTTAAAAATGATTCAAAAGAAGAGGAGCAAAAATGAGAGCCATTATCGCTGACCAATTCTCTAGGGGGACCCTCAGAGAGAAAAATTTTACTCAAAAAATTAATAACTACAGCAGAAGTGGGATTCTCAGAGAACTCAAAAACACACCACTTTGAATGGTAATCAATCAATGATATAATGTAGCGTTTATCACTAGGTAACACTTCCCAAGGACCAGAAAAATCAATAGCCAGCTTTTTTCAAGCCTCTTCAGGAAATGGAACTGTATGCAAAGGTAGCAGGGGTGTCTTCCAATGCTTGTCTGAAATCAAGCATGTAGAACAAGAATCAATCCAGTTAGTGACATCCCTATCTAAGCCAGGCCACCAAAAGTGCTCCTTTAACTTCCTCGAGGTACCAACAATACCAAGGTGTCCTTGATGAGCAGAGTCAAAAAGTTTTTTGCGAATGCTCAAAGGTGGGACACATAAATCACCCCTGAAAATGACATCATTTACAATAGTAAGTTCTTCAGAAAGTTGTGCAAAAACCTTCAATGAAGCAGGGAGTGAACAAATTTTTGGCCATCCAGCAACAATTAAGTTTTTAACATTAACAAGAACCGAATCTTCAGAGCAACTCTTCAACCAATCAGCCTCTGAGATGCAAAAAGGTGAAAGAACTAATTCTTCTATAGATGCTACAATGCATTCAACGTCATCAAAAGTATCATTTTCTGCATCATTTTTATCCAAACTCAATCTTGAAAGAGCATCAGCTCTTAAATTATTGCCACCAGATATGTGTTTGATTGTGAAATTGTACTCATGTAACTTTGATAAAATGCGAACCAGTCTGGAAGAAGCCTTGCCTGTTCCATTACCATTGAGAAAGGCTTGTGATCACTGAGAAGCGTGAAATGTGATCCCCAGATAAACGTTTTAAACTTCTCAATTGCCCAGGAACAGGCAAGGGCTTCTCTTTCAATGGTACTATAATGTGACTCAGCCACATTTAGAGCTCTTGAGGCAAAACCTACAGTATTCTCCTTATAGGTGCTTCTTTGAGTAAGCACAGCACCTAAACCTCTTTGACTAGCGTCAACAGCAATGGTGCATTGTAAACTAGGATTAAAAGAAGATAAAGCAGGTGCCTCTACAATAACCTTTTTTACAATGTCAAAAGCATTGTTAGCTTCCTCAGACCAGGTGAATTTCACATCTTTTTTAAGCAAGGTGCGAAGAGGTTGAACAAACTGAGAATAATTTTGGATAAAGCGTGAATAGTACTCAGCGAGACCAAGGAACAACCTCAGGGCGTCCTTGTCTTTTGGAATGGCAACACTAGAAATTGCTTCAGTCAAACAAACTTTCAGTTTGATACCATGAGCAGAAATACTGTGACCAAGGTAGTCTAGTTCTTTAACCATAAATATACATTTTTTTAACACCCAAAGTTATCCCAACTTCCTGAAAGCGAGATAAAACTTTCCTTAAGACATATGTTCTGATTTATCTTTTGAATGTATCAGAACTTCATCCTGATAAGCTTGTACATTTGGGATATCATGTAAAATTGTGTCCATAAATTTTTGGAAAACACTGGCGGCAGACGCCAGACCAAAAGGAAGTCGAAGGTATTTGAATGCTCCAAAAGGAGTTATAAACGTGGTTAATTCAGAAGAGGACCTCGAGAGAGGGATCTGATGATACGCACTCTTGAGGTCCAAAAGTGTAAAAAATTTAGATTCTGAAATACCCGCCAACAACTCCTGAATTTTGGGCAATGGATGGCAATCCACAATAATGTTTTGGTTAAGAGAACGCAGGTCTGCACATAAACAAATAGAGACATATTTTTTCTTAACGACGACAATAGGACTAACCCATAAAGAAGAGTTAGTAGGGACAATAATGCCTTCTGAAACCAATTTATCCAAAACTTTTTTAAGTTCATCCCTCACATTCAAAGGAATATTCCTTAGTTTGTGACAAACAGGAATGGCATTAGGTTTAAGTCTGATTAAATGCTCAAAATCTTTAATGTAGCCAACAGAATCTTTGAATACTTCTGGAAATTCAGATATTAAACTATGAACCTCCAGGTTTTCCTCATTAGCTACATTAAAAATTGATGTCTCATTGACCTGAACAGGTGAATCAGTACCAGGGACCAATTTCAATCCCATTCTAGCTAGGTCTTGCCACCCAACAATGAGTTTGCCATTAATTGCAACATAAACTTTTGTTGTAGTGGACCTACCCAAACATTCAATCTTGGTAACAAAATACCCTAACATATCAATATTATTCCCATTGTAAGCTTTAGGAATAATATCAAGAGGCAATAAAGTTACATTCTTACTCCAACATTCATTAAATAAAATATCAGAGATGATGGTAACCGGTGCTCCCGAATCTGCCATCATATCCAATTTTACATTGTCAACAATTACATAGCAAGTAGGGTCTTTAACACGTGCAGTGTGATGATCTACTTCAACTAAATCAATAGATAAAATGTTCGTTTCAGAAGGAAGTTAGCAACAATTCACATCTTGAACAGAATTAATGTGAACATCATCAAAGGAAGATTGGAAGGAAGACATGTCAACATTAGAAACATTTGCATGAGGATCTTCAAGAGAAGACAGATTATTAATTCTAACTGTTTTCCTGTTCCTACAAACAATATTGAAGTGACCAGTTTTGCTAAAAAAAGTACACTTTTTCCCCAATGCAGGACAGGTAGGACTGTTACTAAGATGACTTTTTGAGCCACATCTAAAACAGTATGAGTTAATCTTTCTTTGAAAAGGCTTAAATGAAGAATTCTTTTGAAGAACAGTGTTAATCTGAACATCTTTTTCATGTTGAAGTATGCTTCCATCAGTGATGCATCTTGATGAGACAATTGACCTTTCAACGCTCTTTGCCATTTCTAAAACTTCATTTAAAGTGGGGTCACGACAACTCAGAATTCTTTCCTGTATTTTTTTGTGAAAACAGTTGTAGACAAATTGATCTCTGAGAACAGTGTCTAGATATGCCCCAGAATTACACTCTGCAGCCAAATTTCTTAAAACAGAGATGAAATCCTCAACAGACTCATCTTGTTGTTGTTTCCTTCTCATGAAGTTGAAACGCTCCATCATGACGCTGGGCTGTTCTATGAATTTTTTATTTAATCTTAAAATAGCGTCTGTAAAAACATTCAATCCATCTCCATTACCCGGTGGAGATTCAGAAATTGGAAGATTGTTGAAAATCTCCTTTCCAGCAGTTCCCAAATGACTATATAAAATAGACAACTTCCTTTTTGCAGAATACTCATCTGCTCCAATTGCCGCTAAATAATTTTCAAAGCTTTTGAACCATAATTTCCATGCCTCTTTAGGTTTACCAGGATTAGGTAGGAAATGATTCAAATAGACGATCTGTTGATTAGTGGCCATACTGAACCAATAAATAAAAGGCTTGGGAAGCTTTGAAAAGTTCTTTAAAAAGAAATAAAATTCTGCCAGAAAGCGTTTATTTGGATTAAATAAATAAGTCAATTGTTTTATAATAAAGTCAAGTTGAAAGAAATACCTTTTGAAGTGTGGATGCGCTCACCGTGAATAAACAAAGGAAATACAGTCGGAAACACTCACTGAAGCATCACCATGGAAACAGCTTGTGTTAAAATGGCCACCGGAGCGTGAAAGAGCGTGTTGACGTTATGATGAGTCACAAGATTGATGTCACGCGCGTCATGACTGACTCGACGAATCAGCGGCTCCGTTTAAAAAAAAGCAGAAGAGAAATGCCAGAAATCAAGATTCAGCGGCAAAGGCTCAGCGAAGAAAGGTTTCCAGCTTCCAGCAAGGTTTCCAGCTTTAAGATGAAGTGAGGTGCGTCGAGGTTCCAGCGAAGCGCATTGCTCAATAAAGGTATTAAAAAGTAAAAAGTGCAAAAATAGTAAAATGCTGCCAAATCCTTGTCGCCAATATGTAGAATGCAAAGTGAATGGCAAAAGAGACTTTAAACTATTAAGAAATAGTTTATTAAAGTAAAAGGCAGCAAAGTACAGGAGCACGACTAATCAGGGCAAAGTCCAACTGTATAATGACTAAGGCACAGTTTATGGTCAACAGTGGTTTGTTAACACGAGGGATGCACTTTTGAAGAGAAACATTCTCTTCAAAAGTGCGCGCCACAGAACACAACATCATAGTACTTCTAAAGACATAGAGCGCGCCTGAGCGTGCCATGTCACATTTAAAAATACACTTACTTGTACACTACAACACTACATCGTTGATGCTGAGAATTGGCGGTGCCTCTTCTAGCTCAGAGGATTCAGTGGCAGTCTTACAGGAGTGAGAGTGAAGGTTCCATGTACATACAGGGCAGAACCAGTTCTGAGTGCGGACACAGAACCCCCTGCTCTGAGTGGGCTATTAGTGGTCCAGCACCACAGCATAAACATCTTTACCAGAGGGCACATGCATACACCAGTGGGGCTTGGTAGCAGGGGGCTTCTCATTGGTTCACTGAGGCCTAGCTGCAATCTACCTGAGCCTGTCCACGCACACATGAAGCAAAACCCAGCTCTGAAGTTCGAATCTGCTGCTGAAAGGAGGATACTAATCATAACCTCAAAGCGATGGAACAAACACAGAAGAAACGGGGTTCAGCATCCTTAGCGTGGACATCCTGGGTGCCCATACAGACGAGGAAGAAGTCCTGGAGCTGGGGAAAGATTTAAATCCCAGGAAGCCCACATTGACCGACATTATGCAGGCGATTATAGCTAGAGGGAACAATTGACGCGATTGGTACAGACTTAACCTACTAATAGATGACCATCGTAAACTCAAGGACAGGGTGTCAACTAATGAGAAAGAACTGGGGGGTCTCCCAGAGAAAGTGCACAGGATTCAACGATCACTCACAGACCTGGAAGCTAAGATCAGAGTGCTGGAAATGCGGGCCGAGGACAGTAAAGGCAGGTCCCACAGGAATAACATCTGCATCTTTGGAGTGCCGGAAAAAACAGAAGGGACAAATATGATGTGCTTCTTAGAGGACTAAATCCAAACAGAAGTGGCTCCAGCGGCGCTGTCCCCCTTCTACGCTCTGGAATGAGAGCACAGGGATCCAGCAAAATCTCCAAAACTGGGGGCCTGTCCACACCCAACAGTGGCACGCCTGCTGCATTTTAGAGACTGAGATCACATCTTTCAAAGATCCCACCAAAAACAAGGATTGTAAATTGACAACAGTGCTATAATGATTTACCCAAACTTCGCAAAAGAGGTCCAATGGAACAGAGCATCCTTTCTGGCTGTCAAAATGAAACTACACCAACTACGAGTCCATTACGCAATGATGTTCCATGCACAGCTCTGCGTGGCAGACCCAGTGGGACCTCACTTCTTCCTAACACCACAAGAAGCCTGGGAGTGGCTCGACCCACTAGCTCTTCGCGTCTCCTCTCTTAACTCCCCGCAGCAGAGCCCTCGCAGCAATAAGCCTGGATATAAAGCACCGTCACCCAGAGAACTCAGTCAGGAAGGTTATAGAGCATTGCAGCCAGTGGCGACACATAGCCAACAAAGTTCCAGGCCTGCATCGAGCACGAGTGGACTGCACACAGGATGGTTAGAAACGTCACCAGCTAACAGTGACACTGACAACTCAGAAACGGATTGCCCGAAGGTCACTCCTCAAACTGCAGGCGACCTCCTGTGATGCACACGAAGCAACAAGTGGCACTTATAATTTCAGAGGCGGGAAGTATACCTGTGCCCAGACACAAACTCATTGAACCACTTGTATTTCACACTGTAATAAAGGCCACCCTTAGCTGGTTCGGGAGGTGATATCTGTGTCATTCACTGGGGAGGCGGCGGTGCGGGGAATTTGGGTCCATGACTGTGGGTTGATTGCCCCTGCAACCATCATTGGATGTTTGTCTGCTTAAGCAGTGTTTGGATGGGAGCTATTTCTTCGGTACCTGTCCTGGGGAGGGGGAGTAGGGTGTTTTCTTTAGGTTGGGCGATGTTCAAGGGGGCCGGGCATGTCATGGGTAGGTTATTTTTAATGTGTACTGGAAATTCCTATGATAATGGGATCCCCCACTAGGGTTAACATTCATTTTTTGGAATGTGCAGGGGATGCACTCAATGGTACAACAGCATAAAATACACTCATATTTGGCCCGTAGAGGTATTCAGATCACACTCCTCCAAGAAACCCACATCCTAGCGAAAGAAGAAGCGGCACTGCAGCGTAGGTGGAGGGATCAAGCATATTATACTACTTACTCCGCGTTCACGCAGGAAGTCCTAGTATGTGTAAGGCAGGCATACCCTTTCAGTGCACAAAACAGATTGTTGGTCCAGAAGGCAGGTATGTGGTAGTTGCGGGGAGACTGGATGCCAAAGATCAAGTACTGGGTAGTATATACGCACCTAATTCAGACCAACCAGCCTTTTTTTCGCATCTGTCCCGAAACTGGCGGCTGTCCTCACGGGGTCAGTGTTACTGGACGGTGACTTTAACAGCACACTATATGTCAGTCTTGATCATTCCCACCCTCCACTCCTTGAAGCACCCACACACAAACTCGCAGAGGCACGCTTCAGCTGGCAACAGAGGTGGGGCTTGATAGATACTTGGAGGGCACAGGACCCTGCAACCCGAGATTATTCCTTTTTCTCAGCCTTACATAATAATAATAATACTGTGATTTATAATGCGCGAACAGCTACCTCCTTGGAGGTGTCCCGGCGCGGCAGCGACAGGTGGCCTGCAGGATAACTAACTAGCCGCAGGAAGTACAGCCGGTTAGTCCAGATTAAAAAGCCAAGTTTTAATTGACTTCCTGAAAATAGTTTCAGAGGTGATTTGTCGCATGGCATTGGCAAGGGAATTCCAAAGCATGGCAGCCCTAACGGTAAAGGATCTGCCACCCAGTCGAGCTTTCCTAACTCGGGGGATGCATAACAGATTTTGGAAGCTAGATCTCAGTAGGCAAGGCTGTTTGTATGCCCCAAGCCTCTGCTTCAGATAATTGGGGCAGGCTCCATGGGATGCCCGGAAGGCTAAGGTGAGGGCTTTGAATTTTTTTCTGTTGGTGACCGGCAACCAATGCAACTCTTTGAAGTGCGGAGAAATATCTTGCTTGAATGGGACATGTTTAAGCAATCTGGCGGCCGCGTTTTGGACCAGCTGCAGTTTCTTTATCTGGTACGCAGGAAGCCCTAGATGAAGGGCATTCACATAGTCTAGGCGGGAGGTTACTGTGGCATGAACTATAGAGCGACTGCAGTTTTCTGGGAAAAGGTGCAAGATTTTGCACTGATTCTTCAAACTACCAAAGCAAGCACCTGTCACCTGTTGAATTTGGCTCGGGAGAGATAGATCCGTCTGCCACTTTACACCCAGGTTTTTTGCGCAGCCTGCGGAGACAGGGGGGCATCCCATTTCCTCCGGCCACCAAAGATCCGCGGCGGGGTTTGGTTGATGCCGAAGAACAACACCTCTGTTTTTTTGACATTTGACTTAAGTGTGTTGTTGTTCATCTATTGCACTATGTCTTTTAAGCAGCTCTTAATATTCAGGAAAGAGGCACTTGACAAATCTTTAAAAGGAAATACCAGCTGGGTATCATCAGCGTACGAGATCGCCTTCACTCCCCAGTTGGCAATCACTGAAAATAAAGGCGCCAAATAAATGTTAAAAAGCAATGGGCTCAGGGCTGACCCTTGAGGGACCCCGCACCATAGGGGCGTGCGTTTGGACTGATAGGGTTGAAGCGCCACCCTCTGCATACGTCCAGAGAGGAAAGATGTAAGCCACCGCAGGGCTGTGTTCTCAATCCCCAGGTCCTGAAGGCGCTGGGTCAGGATGGAGTGGTCCACCGTATCAAAAGCTGCAGAGAGATCCAGGAGCACCAGCATAGCTGATGCCCCTGAATCCAACTCCATCCTGACTGAATCCTCGACCTCTATTAGCGTGATTGTGTATCATGCAGGATATTGTGGCTCTCAATAAAACTGGCCAGCTGTTTCTGCACTATTTTTTCCTGCATTTTTGCAGGTGCAGTCAATAGAGAAATTGGTCTATAGTTATTGAGCTCACCGAGTCAATATTGGATTTCTTTTTGAGGGGTAGAAGCATTGCTTGCTTCCATAAGAACTGCATGTCCGAATAGATGCCATATTGTGCTCCCCTGATATCCATGAGGGGATTTGCAACGGTGAATATCTCACAAGGAAGTTGTCTGACCACAACCCTGAGATAGTAGCTTTGCATTGGTCCCGAGCGCGCCCCAAGATCCCCACCTGGTGCTTGTGACCCAAGGCTTTAGAGGATCCCGGATTTCACAAACTGATAGGCAAAGCCCTTGCCAACTATTTTCAGGATAATGAGAACACTGCAACGTCCTCCCTGGTGGAATCGGACACCTGCAAAGCAGTCCTTGGAGGACGATGCATATCAGAGATGATGGGAGTATGGAAGGTACTCCTTCGGGACATAGAGAGGGATGACCAACAACTGCAAGACCTGGAAAAAGATAGGCCTGAGAAACAGGAAAAGCAGAGGGAGTTTTTGGAGGCTAGGGAGGCATTGGCAGTGCAAGTAGGATGCCTTTGTTGCTTTGGTTATAAAAAATACATTGCCAGAGCCCACTCTGAAAGGGACAAGTCTGAAGCTCTTCTGGCTTGGTTAGCAAACCCTGGCAGGGGGGCTCAGTGATTTTGGAACTTAGAGACCAGGAAGGGATAGTGAGGTATGACCAGCAGGGCATCAATTATTTGTTTTTAGCCTATTACGCAGACCTGTACCAGAGCAAGCTGAATCGAACCGAGGAGGGTTTGCTCGAGATCACACGGGAAGTGGAACTGCCGGCCCTTGATCCGGACAGTGCAGATACACTGGGGCGGGATGGTTGGCTTGGAGAAGTGAGGGGGGCTATTAAGGCCATTGCTCAGAATAAAACACCAGGCACAGGTGGTCTGCCAATTGAATTCGACTTAGCCTATCTTGACTTGCTGGCCCCTAGGTTGGTGCAGTTATACAATGACGCTAAAAGTGTTCGCCACATTCCCGTGCCTACTAGAAAAGCGATCATCAGAGCGCTGCTCAAGCCTGGGAAGCCACCATGGGATAAAACAGCATACCGCCTGCTATCTATGCTCAACTTAGACTACAAAATACAAAGTAGGATTTTGGCTACGCGCTTGCTCCCCCACATGACGACCATGATACATAGGGACCAGTCCAGATTTATCCCCACCAGAAACACAGCGCTTAATATTCGGCGACTTCTGCTGGTACTAAGAAGCAAATTCCTATAAAACAGACAAGGCGACGATCTTCACCCTTGATATAGACAAAGCTTTTGATAGCCTGGAATGTCCTTATCTGTTCCATGTGATGCGGAAGTTTGGGCTGGATGATGATTTTGTCGACTGGACAGTGCTCCTGTACTCCGACACCAATGACAGGGTTAGTACGGGGAGGATAATATCAGATGCCTGCAGGGTGAGAAGAGGGACACGACAGAGATGTCCCCTTTCCCCTCTGCTATTTGCCCTGGTGGTGGAGCCTCTGGCAGCATGAGCCAGGCCAGGGCGGTTCTACCACGGACTTGACGAGCACAGGGAGAATCATCACATCGTGCTATACGCTGATGACTTTTTGCTATTTCTGTCCGATCCGGGGGAGGCACTTACAGGAGCGAAAACCTACCTACACAACCACAACAGAGTTGCAGGGCTAAAAGTGAATTGGGAAAAGTCTTGCCTGTTCCCTGCAAAAGGGGGCAGAACAGGCCTGCTGATGACAGAGGGGGTGACCTGGGAAGATAGGTGCCAGCCATACCTGGGCACACAAATATACCATGCTCCAGAAGATATCCTAGAGGGTAATATAGGAAAGGCCATTAGGGGAGCAAAAAATAACTTTGACTTCTGTGGCTCCTTGCCCCTGTTCGGTCTAGATCCCGATGAAGTACTTTGTCCAGCTCCGTTCACTGATTACGGGGTTCATATGGAGCACTGGACAATGTAAAGTGGCGCTATCTGTCCTCATGAGACCAAGAGCGGAAGGTGGACTAGCGGCGCCTGACTTTGAGGCCTACTATTTAGCCGCGCAATTTCAATGGCTCACGCAATGGGTAGCAAGCAGTATCAGGGTAGAAGAAGAGCAGAGGGAAGACTTTGTGCCCTTAAAACTGCTATCCCACATCATTTTGTGGCTTCCGATTAGTATCACAACCCTCACTACGGAACTAGGCACGGCACGAAGGTGCTGGAACAGATATCTGCGGAGGGCCAAATTAAACGCCCTTACATGCCGCAAACCCTGTTACTTATGAGCACGCCTTGCCCCATGGCGGTAACTGGCAGAGGCAGGTGAACTGGATGGAACAAGGTTTGACTTGCATAGGAGACCTGAATGAGGAGGGAGCCATGATCTCGTTCGATGAGCTACAAACATGCTATGACTTGCCTGGGTGGGGACTTTCTGCTGTCTACAGCCCTTACTACTGCCATGCAGAAACCTTGGGGAAGGGAACTCACCGAACCACAAACAACACTGACCTGCCAATACGTGGTTAGGGCAGCCGGTTCATTCAAGGCGGTAATGTGCTTGTACAGGCGCATAATGCAAGAAACGTTACCTCCTTTATCAGAACTGAGGCTCAAGTGGGAGGCTGACCTTAAGGAGGACAGCCCAGAGAAGACCTGGGGGGAATTAGTAGAGAGAGCTTGGAGGATTACCCAGAATGCCAGGTTGCAGTTAGTGCATTTCTACATCCTACACAGGGCGTACCTCACCCCGGCAAAAATCAATAAAGCATTTCCCAACCCAAACGACGGCTTGCCCGAGTTGCAATAAGGAAGGCACTGATTTTAAATATATGTTCTGGGACTGCCCGTTCCTCTACAGTTATTGGGGAGAAGTAACGACGGTACTGACTGACATCACTGACAGGGAAGTAGAACTGACTCAGAAATACTGCATTTTACATTGGTTCCCTCACACGTCCAAGAATAAAATCCCAAGTAAGTTCTTAGATATGGGGCTACTGCTGGCCAAGAGAGATATCACCATGCACTGGAAGGCGAAGCAGGGCCCAAGTGTAAGGTGCAAGGTGAAAAGCAGAACGCCTTAAATGGGCAGAATGCGAAGGTGTGATTAGGCTGCAGACACCTAAAAGGAAAGGAAGTGAGAGGGCGCTAGAGGCGGCAAGAGCTTGAGTAGAGCTTAAATCTCTCGAGGACGCTGAGGAAGAGAACGTCATGGGCTATCCCACGGGAGTATTAGACTAGACTGCAGACAACAGAAGGTATCTTGGAGCCTGGAGATGTGCCGCCAGGAACATCATTTTGCTGCCTGGTATGGTTGTGATCTCCAGTGGGGATCCTCCGGTCCATGTAGATGCACAGACTGGGTCACAGGTCTACTATACATTAACGACCTGAACGCAAGTGACACGCCTGGGGGGGAGTGAAGGGTGGGAAGGGAGGGGGTAGTTGTGGGAATGGAGTTCTACACGTGGGACTGCATACCTGAAAGTTCGTAGAAATGTGAGAGAGTACTAAGTTAACTGATTATACTGATCTGCCATTATATTGTATGATAACTGCTGCCTTAAATGTATCCCGCATTGGATGATTGTTATGTTACTGAACGACAGAGTTGTGACATAATACCTCATGCAACGTTTAGCAATCTGAACAACAGGAAAATAAATACAGGTTTTTAGAAAACAAATTGTAACATCAAAGGAAACATAAAAAGCAATCCAGCAGACCACACATACGAAAACCAAGTCCATTCCCATAGCTGATATATCAATAATACAAATAAGCCCGGGGAGGAGGGCAGCGAGCACCCTCCCCATTTGATAATGGGTTATTTCTTGTCATCTGCTGCTGGCACCAGAGATCATGTTCTAAACTTTTAAAAACTAGCTGTATGTAAACTGGCCTAAAAGCTCTTCTCGTTTGTTCCTGCCACTTATACATTAGTGGTATGCAACTTCTTCCTGTCCTTTTCCCTGGATGAGGGACAGTTTATTAAAAGGCCTCCTGAGTGTGTTTCCGGAGGATTTTCGGAGATGGGGCCATAATACCTACGATTATGATAGTATCTCTATCAAACAAATCATCCAACTATGTTTTCTCTGCATTTCAACTTTGTAAAGTTATCTGATGACGACGCTTGAGAAGCAATCACATTGGCCAATCTACAGACACAGAAGGTCATTGGAGACATTTCCTCTGCATCCTTTACAAAGTTGTAGTGTAGGAGATGCACTATGCATTTAGCCAACGAGGTAGCACTTAGAAATTAGGCAGTAGAAGTACTCCAGTTGGGCAGGAGTTTTGCACAAAACAGTGGCCTCTTCTTTGATAAATATGCAGGAAATAATTCCTTATGGCACGATGCTCATTTCACATAAATGAAACCTCAATGGGAAGCACTTACAGATATAACCAAAGCAGGTGCCCATGTTGAAGTTCCACTTCTGTTAAGTTCTAATTCTCCTAACTTAGTACACATGGCCAAGGCAAAACAAGTGTGCTGTCTCTGCATTTCCATCAAAAAGTTATCTGTAATCCCTGATGGAGGTGTTTGCATCCTTGCTTTTCTCAAGCGCGGGATCACAAGTATGTGTCTGTGGTGAAAGGGTTCTTTCTTGTCATCTGTTGCTGAGATCAGTGATCATGTTCTAAACTTTTAAAATCACAAAGTATGTAAACTTGTCTATAAGCCCCACCTGTTTGGTCCCGCCCCATATACATTAACAGTATGTGATGTATTCCCGCCCTTATCCCAGGATGATGGACAACTTGCTGAAGGGCCTGCAAAGCGTGTTTCCTGTCGATTTTGGGGAGGGGTCTTTATGCATAGGAATACGATTGCATCGCCAACAAACAAATAAGGACTTACTTCTGCAAAATACATATCATTCAAGTGTGTTTCCTCTGCAGTTTCACTTTGTAAAATTACCTGTGAAGGTTGCTTGAGCAATAATCACATTGGCATTGGCAAAGATACAGACACACAAGGTCACTAGAGACATTTCCTCTGCATTCTTTACACAGCTGTAGTGGAGGAGATGAACTATACGTTTTCCCAATGGGGTAGCACTTACTAATTAGCCAGTATAAAGTATTCAAGTTGGTTCAAGGTGATGCACAAAACGTTGGCCTCATCTTGGATGAAATTTCAGGGCAGGATTAATTCTAGCACAATAAAAATGTCACAGAAATTAAACCTCAACAGGCTACAGTTAGGAAATAAAATATGAACAAAAGTTGAAATTTACTGTAAAAAAACAAAAGGTTACAGGGACGTTATAATTAGGAAATGAAATAAAACCTTGAAAATTCACCGAAAAAAAACAAATGTTACAGAGATGTTAGGGTTAGGCTCAGGTTTCATTCATACAATACCAGTGAAATTGATCAGTTCTAGGTAGCAGAGCTCACTATAACTCACACCCCACAATACACTGTTTATGACCTTATGTATTTCATCACTCATTACATGGGCAGTGACATCACTGGTGACATCTTAAATGGCATCACTGATGAAAACAATAAGTAGGAGAAGACAACCCGGAAGCCTGCACATGGCGAGCGGGGCTCCTGTGTGCCTGGTGAGAGCCCCGCGAAGGTGCAGCAACAGCAGAGGGCGAGACCGGCTGTGACCTCAGCTTGCCAGCCCAAAGGAGTGGTGAGTGAGGCTGGGCTCTGGTTCCTGGTGATCAGCGGTGAATAGCGGTGGTATGGGACCACAGCGACAACTTTTTGCTCTGCAAACTCTGAAATTTGGGGATTATTTTTCCTGATTAGTTTTCCTCCTAAAAAGTGCCATCTTTTGAATTGTGAATTGTGTCCCCCTGTTGCACTATGGGTAGTGTATCTAGCCAGGATGGTCTTAGTCTATAATGAGGATGACCTATGGGAGTTCACTGAGGAGGAGGTAATGAATTCCTGCAGAGAAAGGGTGATACCGATAGTAAGCAACGTCCGCAGAAAACTGTACCTCTATGAAACCTTTAAAGGGGGGGAAACCCTTAGAGCACTGTGGGGACCATTCAGATTACCCCTCCGCATACCTAAGTTGTGGATTTGAGGAAGACCTTGAGGAGGATCCCAAGAGTAGGGACGTCTCTGAGAGCGAGGGTTCCCAGTCCATACCCCTGGGGAGAGGTGGCCCAGAGGAGGAAGAAAATGACAGGTCGGGACACCAGTAGATTATGAGGACCCCATAGATAGGGAGTCCCTTGCTGGGTCCAGTGCCGGGGACAGTGCCCCATGCCTTTCCCTGTCCTGAGAAGAGTAGGTGGATAGGAGAGAAGAGAGGAAGCATGAGCTGGCGTTGCAAATGCTCAGAGTGGAGTTAGTGCAGCAGAGTTTGAAATAGAAGAGGCTAGAGAGCGAAAGGGTCCTAGCGCAGAAGGATGGCTGAGGCAGAGAGGGCCTTCACCAGGGGAAACTGACTCTAGGGGGTAGGTTGTCCCCTGAGAGTGGTATCAAGAGTCTGGACTCACCAGGGAGGGTGGGGTCGAGTGGTGGCAGCATAAGTGATTCCAGTGTAGGAAGTCCCACTCCCAGAGCCCAGAAGATGGTACCTAGTTCCCAGGAAGAGGGATACAGGTTGAAGTTCAAGGGCAGTAGGAAACAACTGTCTCACCAGTCCTGGGGGGTGTTTGTGGATGCGGGTTGTAATGCACTGGAGGATTGGGTGGTGTTTGGCACGGTGAACGATCTTGAAGGGCTGTTAGGCCTGATTATCAGGGAGCACATGATCAGTAACTGTTTTCCAGGATTGTGCCAACACCTGTTGGAGTGTGGGTTCTCTGATCCCAGGAAACTTGCACAGTAGGTAGACCTCTGGGTTAGTGCCAGAGGGTCTGAAGAGGCATTGGGGTGTGATCCTGAAGGGAGTGGCTCAGGTATCTTCCAACCCAGAGTGGTGGGAGAGGGTCAGAGTAGACCCGCTTGGTCCCGGTGTAGTGGGAGGGTTGTAGGGCCTCATGTCCTGTCTCCAAAGTTAAGGAATGAGTCGCGGAGGTGTTCCGAGGTGCCCTAACCACAGTCCCAGGGCCTGGAGGGTACTATAAGGGAACACCAGGTGGGGAGCCTAGGCTGTCCCGATGGCAGTCCATTGTGGGGGATCTACTAGTGCCAGGAGAAGCTGTGTCGTCCAGGGACACTTCTCCAGGTGGGAGGGTGTGGAACTCTGGAAGGGGGTGCAGAGGGAGGGAGGATTCACCTCTTGCACCGGCTCAACAACAGGGTCTTGATCCCGGGTTGGGAGGCCAGGTATTGCCTGACCTGGAGCGAGGGATGTCCGTAATCAGTGTCCCCCCCGCATTGTCTTCCAGGGGTACTTCTCCAGGTGGGCGGGTGTGGAACTCTGGAAGGGGGTGCAGAGGTAGGGAGGACTCACCTCTGGCACCTGCACAGCCACAGGGTCTTGATCCCGGGTTGGGAGGCCAGGTTCAGGCACTGCCTGACCTGGAGGGAGGAGGACTCACCTCTGGCACAGGTTCCACCTAAGGGTTTAGACCCTAGGGTGGTGGATCAGTTACAGGGTCAAGGTCCTGGGCTGGTGACGAAGTTCTCTTCTGAGGGTGCCTCTCATAGTAGGAGAGCGGGGAACCCCAGAAGGAGAGATAGGGGGAGGAAATCCTCACCCATGACTTCTGGTTATTGTTTGCGCAATATAAGTTTTATTCAAATCAAATCAAATCATTCTGGTCAGCCTGAGGGTACGGACCCTATGCTGAAGAATAAGTGGCTGTTTAGAACTGCCTTGATGGGAGGTAGAGTGGTAATGGGCACTATGTGCCATTGGCCTACTGCCCCCCACTCTGTGAGACGGCAAGGGCCAGAGACATCTGGGCAGCCTAGGACCTGGCCCTGGCAGCGGACAGCTAGGGAGTACTAATGGAGTAGCTTAGCTGGTCCAAGGAGCTCTGACAGAGGGAGCCACCTGGGTTCAAAGTGGTGTAGAACTGGCCGCGGCCCCTGCAGTTGCGGGCATGCGTCCGTGTTCTATCGCCCCAAGCAGGGAAGTCCATCAAGGTATTGATTGTTCTCCCCTGGCTTTTGGCTAGAAGGGGGTTGTGTTGGACTTGACCCTTTTTGCAGGGTCATCCGTAAACTTTTTGCCTTCCTCCTAGCCTTTTTTCTAACATGGTGTTGGTGGTTTTAGGACTCTGGGCACTTTAGCACTGGCTAGCAGTGCAGAGTGCGTGTGCTCTCTGCCTTTCATAGGCTAACATTGGGAACTCCCACCTTAAGGGATAACTCCTGAATAAAACATGTGTATGTGTGGTATGGAGATGATAAATGCTGCACAATGGTGTGTGCAGATTTATTTGTACTATTTTAGGAATGCCACTTTTAGAGGTTGGCCTTTCATTGTGTTGTGTGCCTGCCTACATGTCTGTTTCTAGAAGCGACTGGGGCTGGTGAGGAGTGGGTGGCCCCAGGGAGGGCAGTGGGAGGAAGGGTAAGGCTGAATGGGAGATCTGCAAATTGGAGTAGTGGGAGGAGAAATCCCCTGTTCCTGAATAGGTCTGTGCCTGCCCTGTGCAATGCTACCTCTGCCCCCTACTAACACCCAGTTGGGACTGAAACTTCCAGGGCCCTTCCAGAAGCTTTTGTACCCGTCTAGACGCAGGGCAGAAAGGTGTATAAATACAGGGGATTTGATCGCATGTGGGGGGTTGTGTTTGTGCTGAAATGGAGGGGACACTATGCCAGGAGGAACTGCCACTGGACCCTCCATGCTGGCCCCTGTGCTCAACTCTGCCCCTCTACCCTCTACTGGACCAAGGAAAAACTATGCAGGGGTAAAGGTTTCTGTACTGGAAGGATTCCCTCTTTGCTGTGCCTGACTGTTCCCAAGAACTGCTGTTCTGCCTGGTTATGCTGCCCCCCGGTCTGCTGACTTTTGCCCAGCCTTGCCTCAACATTTTTGAGTCCTTGTGCCTGGTGAGCGCTACATTCTAATTATCCAAGGGAATCCCGGCGTGTGGGATTCCCCCTGGGCTGCCTGCGGAAGAGCGGGAGCCCACCCAGCATGTGGACACCTTTTTTACCCAAGGCGGGAGCCTACCCCGCATTTTTGCATCCTTTCGCAGGTGCCCACCTCACATTCATGCTGATTTGGCAAGCAGATGCCCACCCGCCATTGTGTGTATTCAAGCGGGTGCCCACCCGCAGTTGTTTTACTTGAAAGCGGGTGCCCAGCCCGCGAGTCACCGCCAAGGAGCTATCACGTTTGCCCCTGGTTTGCCACTGACCCTGGGACCCGGGAAGTGCTACCTAATTCACCTGTGCCAGCCCGGGAGCCGCAAGAAGAACAGCGAGGGCTTCCCATGTGATGTCAGGGAAGCTGCTCTAAGATTGGTGCTGGCAGGAGAGTTGCACCAGCAATGAGCGCATCGTCAAGAAGCCGTGCGGAAGTGAGGAGGTGGCCGGAGAGCGGCAGGGGCTGCCTCGTTTGTCACCCGTGCAGTGCTAGCTGAGCTCGAGGGCCCCGGAGTGAAAGGAGCCCCACCGAGTCGCCCTCAGTATTGAGAGGGGAGGAGAGGTTTGGGTCGGGCAGGGACTGCCGAGGCACATTGTCGGTGCCTTCTCTGCCCGAGGAGATGACCAGAGGAGACCCATAATGGTCCGGTGAGTAAGTAAGTGCCAGAGCGGGGCACAGGAACGGTGCCTGTATGCCTGAGCAGCCCCGCAGGAACAGCAGGGGCAAAGTCTATTTTTGTTTTAAAGTCCCAGAGTGGGGCCCAGCAAGTGACTATTTCCCATGAGGGGTCCCGCTGGAGGGCGGGCAGCTCCAACAGTGGGGGGGGGGGGGAGGCGGAAATTTTGACTACAAGAACCCCTGAGCGGGGCCCCAGAAGTGCCAGTGTCTCTTGGGCTGCACAGCGGCGCCGCAACTGTGGGCCGCTGCAACGTTTTCTTTTCTTGTCGGCAACATTTCATTTTTACCCAAGGGAGCAGAGGGTCCCCAGTCTCTGTAGTGCCACATGCTTTTGAGTTCCGGGGGCGCTCTACCTTAGAATACACAGCTGCATCGCAGAAGCGGGCAGCTGCAACGAAGTGGGCAATTATTTTTGGTGTGACTATGTGCGCCCTGCTGTTTTTATGTGCAATGCCTTCATGCTCATGTGAGTCTACCTAATGCTAATAAGGTTATGCCCAATGTCATACTATGATGCTTAGCTGATACATAAAGCATATGTGTTATGCCTAATGAGATGCCCCATATTATGCCTAATGTATTAATGAATGATGTGTTTCAAGCCTAAGGGGATGCATCATGGTTACCATGCCTAAAGGGGTTTATGCCTATTGGGGTTATGCCTAATGATGTTACATTTATGCTTATGAGTGTACCTAATATCATGCTAAGATGTTTTAGGTTATGCCTGATCTAAATGTGATCTACGCCTATCATGGTATAGTGCTAGGTTCATTCTTTTACCAGTACCTACTGGATGTTATACATTAATGACTGGTGGTTTTGCATTTACTGTTTATGCTCTGTGATGGTTCTGGCAGTGACCCGATTGGCACTGCCCTGTACATAATACCCTGTAAATTGTGACCTGGTGCCAGTTGGCATAGTGTATATCTATATATATAACTGTGATTATGATTCTAATGTGTTTTTATAATACAAAAGCTATTTTTATATATCCTTGTGTGGAGTCTCTTTTGTGGTGTTCCTAGTGTGTTGCCGCTGTGTGTGTGTGTGTTGGGCCAATGCTTTACACATTGCCTCTGGAATAAGCCTGACTGCTCGTGCCAAGCTACCAAGGGGGTGAGCAGGGGTTATCCTCAGGGTGTAGAACGGGGGTTCCTGCCTGGCTCTCGGGCATGCCCTAACTTACCAGGAATCACATTCCTAAAAGTTAGTATGTGTATAACATGTTAAAAAAACATTTTTTCCACATCTAACAATCTCGAATTTGCTGTGAGGCTCAGCCCAGCACCCCTGTGTAAAGTTGTGATGTATTTGTGAATATCACCTGCATTGCTTTAAAAAAATACATTCACCCACTCACTTAGACACTAATGTACTCACTCATAGACCCACTCACACTCACTCACACATTCACTCAGAGATTCACACACTCACTCACTGACCCATGACTTATGCACCTACTCACAGACTAGCTCAGACACTCATGCACCCACTCACAAACCCACTCAGAGATTCACGAGCCCACTCACAGACCCACTCTGACATTCATGCATCCGGTCACGGACCCATTCTGGCACTCACTCACCCACTCAGGGACCCAATCAGAGACTTGCACACACACACACTCAGAGACTCATGCACCCACTCAGTCATGCAGCCACTCACACACCATCTAAGGGACTCACATGCCCACTCACAGTGGGCATTAAGAGATTCATGCACCAATACAAAGACCCTCTCAGTGACTTATACCCCCACTCACATACCTAATCAGACATACACACCCACTCACGGACCCCCTCAGACACTTGTGCACCCACTGACAGACCTACACAGACAATTGTGAACCCACTCACTGATTTATGCATCTATTTACAGACCCACATATATACATATCCACTGACAAACCCAATCAGAGACTCATGCTCTCACTCACAAACCCACTCAGACACGTACACATCCACTCATAGACTTATCCATTCGCTCACAGACCCTCTCAGAGAATCACATTCCCACTCACAAACCTACTCAGAGATGCATGCATCCACTAACAGACCCACCCAGAGACACATGCCTGCACTAACAACCCACTCAGACACTAACATACCCACTCACAACCCAATCAGACACTCAAGCACCATCTAAAAGACCCACTCTTACACTCACAGACCCACTCAGGAACTCACATATCTACTTACAGATCCATTCAGAGACTCACACATCCACTCAGATACGCATATACCCACTCGCAGATCTATTTAGGCACTTGTGCACCCAATCAATGACCCACTCCGAAGCTTACACATCCACTCACAGACTCACACACTCACTCACAGGCCCACTTGGACACTGTCATACCTACTCACAAACCACTCAGACACTTACACGCCCACTCAGAGAACCACACAGACACTTACATATCCATTCACTGACCCACTCACATACTCACACACCCACTCACTCACAAACGTACTCAATCATGCACACATCCAGTCACAGACACATACCCACTCTCTAACTTATACAGACACTCACACACACACACTGGCAAAGGGAAAGGTTACAGTTGGGAAATAAAATTTAAAAAAACTGTAGAAATTCACAGAAAAAACAAAGGTTAAAGGGACATTATAGTTAGGCTTAGATTTCACTCTTACAAAACCAGTGAAATTCAGAAGTTATAGTTTTTTAAACTTTTTTTATTTTACAGAGTTTTATATAATGCAAACTAGACCCAAATCAGGTATCGGATTGCTTTACATAGCAACAGGTGCAGTACATGAAGACACATTGATTTTTTTGTTAGGCACAGGGAGATTAAGTGATTTGACCAGAATCACAGGATGTTCAGCATCATTGTCGAGACTCGAACCCAGTTTCCCAGATTCAAGGAAGACCACCCTAGCTGTTAGGGTAACTCCTCTCCTAAGTTACCTGACCTAGCTATAATATATGACCCCGCAATGCACTGTTTATGATCTCAAATATTACATTACTCATGAAATGATCAGTGACATCATAGATGACATCTCAAATAAAATCACTGATGACACCATCCACAGAACTACTTACACACACACTTGCTTACCCACACAAACACTCAGACAATGACTTACTTACCCATACAATTATCTTCACACTCACCAATAGGGCTATTCATACCTTCACTTATTCTCCTATCCTGCCACTGACAGAGTCACTCATACACCCATGCACTCACCAAAACAGCCATTCACACACCCATTCATACAGACATACAGATGCCCGCACACCCACTCGTATACCCAAACAACCCTCAGACAATGAGTCACACACCCATACAGCTACTCACACACACCCACTCACTCACCCTCACACAGCCACTAACTCACCCAAGCAGATACTCACACACCAGTATTTGTTTTTTTTATTAGATTCGGAGCTGAAGTGGCACTCATTCATATCCCAGAATATTTTGTCCTTTAACAAAGTGACATTTTGTATTAAAGATTTTTCCCATCAGCTTGGACGCACTTGCTTCCAATCGGTCATGGAAATTTACAGGGCCATGTCCATCCCTTTAGAAAGCTACATTAGTGGAATATGGGGATAAGCACAGGTCGCCCCTCTCCAAGTAGCTGAAAATGCATTTTTGAGAGGTCTATTAGGAGTCCCCCAATCTGCTCCCTCTGAAATTCTCCATGAGGAGCTAGGCTTCGAATTTCTCATTGCCCAACTACACCTTGGTTCCTTAAAGCTCTGGAATTCAATCTGGTTAAAGGAGTTACTGAGTTTTAGATTAATATTGGAAACATCATCTCTGATTCCGTGGCTGGCATATGTGGCACATAACCTGTGGGTCCTAGGGTGGTCCGATCTATATGAGAATTCCTCCATCTTAACTCGCTCTGTGGTCAAAAAGGTCGAAACAGCGTTCAGGGACAAGTTGTCATCAGAGCGTGAGGACTTTGCAATAACGAAACACCATGCGACATGCAATTTTAGTGCAAACTGTCAGCCATATTGAACCATATTGACTGAATCTATTTCCAAACCTCATCCCCTCTATTCATGGTTGTTTTTTGAACTCGGACCTGCCCCTCTACGATTGTGAAAACGGAACAATTAGCGATCCCTTACATGCCACTATGCTTTGCCCAAAATCTAATAATCTGTGGCACAAATTTCTGATTCCAATTTTAAGGCCAATGAATTTTCCCAAGTCAGGCCGGCCCAACTGTTTTTATAGTTTTTAAGCTTTCCTTATGTTTGCTTTTTCCTTGCTCGTTTTTTTGATGGGGGTTTTAAAATATGAATGAGTTTGACTATGATAACCTGTTTTATAATTTTAATGATATCTTATGTCTTTTATATTTTTTTTCCGTAAAATATAATAAAGAATGTTGATTGATTGATACTCACACACCCACTCACTTACTCATACAGATGCTAATACATGTACTCACTCACCTAAACAGACACTGAGACAAGAATATACTCACCCATACAGTCTCTCACACACTCACCCTCCCATACAGCCAACACATCCACTCACTCACCCTTACATAACTCATGCACTCACTCACTCACTCACCCATACGGCTTTTTGCACACCCACTCACTCACCCATACAGTCTCTCACATATCCACTCACTCATCCATACACCACTTACACACAAATGCCCACATGCATCAAGCATTTTTGGAATCGCAAACGGTGCGATTCCTTAAAATCGGCCGTTTGCGATTCCAAAAATGCTTTTTGGGATGCATCATTGCTTTTTCTTTAAAATCGCTAATTTTGCGATTTTCTGAAATGCGATTGCATTTAAGGAATCGCAGTTTTGCGATTCCTTAAATGCAATGCATCATTCTTTAAAAAATTGCGATCTTGAAGATTGCAAGTGCAATTTACCACGAGGTTGAACCTCGCGGTAAATTGCGAAAAATGTTTAAAATGGTCAAAATCACATTTCAAACAATGTCATGTTACAGACACACATGTCCTTAGGACATGTGTGTGTGAAACATCCATTTAAAAAAACATTTCAGGGGTGCAGGGGGGGTCCAAAGGACCCCCCCTGCACCCATGGAATGCATCAACATTATGCGAATTCAAAATTGCGAATTCGCAATTTCCATTGATTCCTATGGGCCTTTTGGCCCATAGGAATCAATGGGAATAGCGAATTCGCAGTTTTGAATACGCATAATTTTTGCGATTCAGTAAAAATTGCGATTTTTACCGCATCGCAAAAATTATGCATTTTCTGTGATGCATCCCGTTTTGCGAATCCATATTTGCGATTCGGTAAAAATCGCAAATTTGGAAACGCAAAACGGGAGTTTGAGGCATGTGGGGGATAATGTGTAAAGACTCTTTTCGCAATTTGCGTAGGAAAGCAAAATTGAAGGCCTGATGATTCTGCCTATTTAAGGAGTAATGATTTATGAATGCATTTGTGACCTTCATCAATACATATTGAGGAAACACAGACATTTCTATGCGAAGTATAACATTAAAAGATGCACTCAGATCTGGCAGCCAAGTAATGAGTATTAGAATTAGGAAGGCAGCATTTAAATCCCTTTTCACTAGTCGCATTCTGATCCCCCAATACGAACAGTGGATGTTAAGATCTAAGATGGACATAAAAGTGTTAACTTCATTCAAACTTAAGCATTGAGAAAGGTGACCTGCCAGTGTGTAGCATGAGATTTGTACTCAAAGTATATCCTCTAGGATGTATGCTTTAGTGTAAAGCACACATGTCACACATACGTATACCAGGTGTTATTCTGGGTGACAACTTACATGTACCTGGTTTCACTAGGTGTTAGTGCTATTTAAGTAGACATGATTTTGTGAGAAAAACTATGATTATTGCAGTGGTTCACTCCAGATACACCCCACTTGCATATATTAACATGTGGTTGTAACAGCAAAACTGTTACCTTTCGGTGCAAAAAAGCTTTTATTGTGCAAACGTTAACTATCAAAGCTGTTTGCATTGCTTACCACCGCATTACATGGCTTTGCCCTTGAAGCACTACTGAAAACTTAAAGGCAATATGGTCCTCACATTTTTAAATAGAATTACCCTCCCCAATATATTTAGAAACTATTGAGTTTGCTGCTTCATACCTGTAAATAGAGTAGCTATGGAGCTTTCCCTCTTTTAGTAGCATCATTCACTAAGACACTGTTAATCATCTCAAATGAACACTGCTTTGTATGCATCAAAACAAAATGCTAATCATAATTTACCTGAAGACTGAAATGGATAAAATAAGTAATCACTTAATCTCCCCGTGCCTAACAAAAATGAATGTATCCATCTATAACAAAACTGGTGCTCATGTAAAGCGCTCTGATACCCGATGTCTCGGGTCTAGTCGGTGCTAGATAAAACTCTAAAAAACATTTAAAAAAAGAATTGTATAAAGTAAGCAGGGAGAGATAATAGAGTTCCTTAGGGGATGTAAAGAAGAATGGAGTGGCTAATAATAGACTTGTCAATATGGTGGCAAATGGAACTTTTGGACACCGTAAGTACATGTAAATGCATAATGTATGAAATTCATGAGTGACCATGGAGTCCAACAAGCATTTGCAATGCAATAGGTCTCACAATTACTAGAGTTTGACCTATTGGCATTTTAAACGACAATGCCTTTTATTTATGTTTCAAAAACTAAAACATAAACAAAAGGCATTTTCATTTACAATGCCAATAGCTCAAACTCGTGTAAATGCGAGACCTATTGTATTGCAAATACTTGTTTTAGTTAATGGTCATCCAGTTCTCTATTGCATAACTTGATCATTTGTCAAAGTGAAGCTGCAAGGAGTCTTTAGTTTGCCTAATAAGTATGCCGTTATCCGCGTATAACAAGTTTGAGATACATTTACATCTCAGCTTAGGTGGTTGAGTATTTACAGGAAATCAGCCAAAAACTGGTTAAATAGGTACAGTTCCAGGACACACACTTGTTTTAAACCATGTTTGGTGTGGATTTTCCGTGAAGGGGTGGTACCATCACCTATTTTTATTCTCACCCATGTATACAAGGAAAGAAGTTGTATTTCTTTAAATAAGGTGGGTGGAATGCTCCAATGTGTCAGTTTAACCCAGAGAAGGTTACCTCAAACACAATCAAATGCTGACTTAAAGTCAATGTAACAAATGTGGTGAGGCTTATGGTTCGATTTCATCTTATCTATTAGGAGAGAGAATACCAGTATATTTGCTGTCATCCCCGTGCCCGTTTGAAAACTGTTTGTTTTTGTGGTATAATTTCATTGTCCTCTACCCATTTCAGTAGTTTATTTAATAGTAGACCAGAACATACTGGACCTCGTTGTAAAGGAGGAAGATCAGTCTGTAGTTTTCCGGTCACTTTCGATCTTCTCCTTTGAAGATATGGGTGATAACTGAGCCCCTTCAAGATTCTGGAATAATTTGAGAATGTATGACACTGTTAAAGACCAAGGTCAATACCTTGGCCCAGAAGATAGGGTTACAATTTATAGTGCCTGCAGAATGTCGCTGGGCCCTGGAACCCCATCGCATCGGCCCTCCTATATCTCCTTTAATATTGGAGTGAAGGTTGGCATACTATTAACAGTTGATTGTGGCATTTTGAAAATTACGGTTGTGGTAGATAGAGCCCCAGTGGTTTTATAAGCTCTCTTTACTTGGAGAGGATTGTTGTGCCCGGTAATCTGTAGGGTAAAACAGGTCGAGAGAATGCCTTGCAGAATGGTTTTGAGTATGTACTAAGGCCCATCATACAAAAATCTTCAGATAAGGCAGTAGACAGACCATTATTGAGCTCAGCAAAATTAATATTAAGATCACCTAAGATGGTGACATTAGCAAAATTCATAGCAAAAGGAGCAATAGTCTCAGCCTTCGCTGAAGCCCAGCTACTCCCAGGGCCATGGGGGTATACTTCTCTGTTAATTTAAGAGAAAGCATTACTACTTTACAAACAGGAACATTTGAGTGTTTAGTGTGACAGTTTAACACTAAATTTTAAAATGATGGCAATTTCATCTCCTTTCCCTCGACTACAATCTTGCCTTACAGTTCTGTACTGTTCTGGAACTGCCCAAGCAATATAAGGCGAGCATGCTTCCTTAAGCCAAATTTAAGTAGGAAACAGAGCATCAAAATCATGTTCATTGATTAACTCAAAAATTTCAGGGGAATATTTGACCAAGGAGCGGCAGTACATGGATATAAACCGGTTCAATGAAATACCAACAGCGGTCAAGGGAGGAGCTACGCGGATGATACGTTTGGACAAGTGTTTCCATGAACTAAATATTGTCTGACAAATATTTTGTCCTCAGTATTGTTTGCAAACATATCAACAAAAATGTGAAGTTCATAAAAGAGAAAGTTACAACCTTGCAGTTATAATCGGCCATAATTATGAATAATTGGCAAAAGGAATTTCTCCCTCAAAATATTTCCTTCTGATAATTGATCTGCTTAGCTTTAGGGTATGCCCCATATTGAGATAACCGTAGCAGTAGGGGCACTTGCAAAATTCAAGTGAAGCCTCTGGCTGGCCCATGAAATTGCGGAATGCCAACTGGGCCCCATTTCTATGCAGTACTATGAATGTGGGTGATGAATAAGATGAAGAGCACAGGGGTTTGCACTTTTCCACCAACCTACAGAGGGGGATCCAGTACCTGGGGTTACTTGGGTTGACTCAGAACTGAACTTTCAAACTCAAACTAAGAGAATGGCGGTGACATGTCTTGGCATTCTGCGTAGCCTTAGAGCCAGGCTGGGTCTCTTTGACCCTTCTATTCGGCAGACCATTGTGCAATCTGTTTTATCTAGACTCGACTACACCAGTGTGTTTTATCCCATGGTCAACTAGACCAAGATCTCAAGACTTCAGAGGGTCCAGGATGTCGCAGCCAGAACCCTTCTTGCCATGCCTAGGTACTGCCCCACCTCTAGCACCATTCCCCGGCTACACTGGCTGCCTGCGGAGAGGCGGGTGGAATTTAAACCGCTCTGCTTTGAGTTTAAGATCTTGAAATCTCCCAATTCTGGTATAATATCTGGCTTGCTCTCAATCTACACTCCCTTGCGTCATCTGCGCTCTGCAGGCAAATATTTGGTCTTAAAACCACGTGTGAAGAGGGTCTGTGCTGGTGGTTGCTCGTTTCTCGTTTTGGCTGCCAAGCTCTGAAATGATCTCCCGTCTCATATCCGGATCATGGACAATTATTTGACCTTCTGAAGAGCGTTAAAAGACCCATCTGTTCTCCCATTAAGCCCTCTCCTTTTTGACCCTCCTGTCTTTCCTGGCCCGTCCTTTTTTTTCTCAGGAGGGATACTCGCTGCATAGGCTCTACTTTGCTTAGCGCCAGTATGCCCCGTTACTGGGGCAGCTGTGCGCTCTACAAGCTATCTTAGCATAACATAACATACCATAAAATAACATAACCTAGATTCTTGAAATAAGATATACACGGGTGCTATACCAGTGTTCATCAAAGATAATGTATCTGTTTGTGACTAGTGGGTGTATTTGAGGATTTAATGTATTGTATGAAATAAAAATGTGTTGAAATTATTGCATATACATTTGCAAGTAAATATTGATCAAGTTTATGGTGCAGCTGTGTTTGTATATGAACTATGTTGAATTACATAGAATGAGAATTCATCAAATAGACTAATCCTTTTTGAAGAAAATACATTTGAATGATATCAAAGAACTCAAAAGTTGGCGAACAGTTTAATACTTTGATCAGTGGTCTCCATACACTTTGTATTAAGTGTAAATTGGAAAACCACGCGAGCTACTGTTCTTTTATGAGAGCACCCTGCGCAGTGCCAGCCTCTCTTGAAACACCCTACTTAATGTTTTTATATCAATAAAATCAGGTTTGACAACAAATGCATTTTTACATAATGGACTGATACTGGGATAATACAGCTCTGAAAAAACTCTGCACTGCTTCAGCCGCATGATAAAAACAGGAAACGCAGCATCATAAACAAAAGCATACATTTTTTTGACTCATGCATGGCGCTTCCATTTGTTTATGTAGCCCACTTAACGTGAAAGATGCAGTGCTAAAGATATGTTAACACTAATGCCAGAGAAACAGTCGCTCTGAAGTGTTTTTGAACCACTAGTCTCAAGAAGGATGGACATTAAATAGATCCTCTTCAGTGTGTGTCCATGCACAGCTTTAGAGGGAAATCAGACAGAAGGCTGACAAGCACTCTGAGCTATTGAGAAACTGAAACATTAGCCACGAATACACAGCTCCTCGAGGCAAGAGGACAACAAAGGCTGCAAAGGGAAGTATGCTCTCCACGGTTCGCGCATTACAGTCAATTACGTTTATCTTGTAAAGAAATGGCTTCGCAGGATTGCTTTAAAAACAAGCATTTGCAATGCAATAGGACTCGCATTTATGCGAGACCCATTGCATTTCATCATGGACAACGGGAGTGTGGGTGGGGGAGGGGGAGAAGGAGGCAAGAAGGCAGGGACAACAGGAGTGAGGGTGGGGGAGAAGGCACGGACAACGGGAGTGCGGGCAGGGAGAGGGGAAAGAAGGGGGCGAGAAAGCACAGACAACAGGAGTGCAGGCGGAGATGAGAAGGCACGGAAAAAATAGTGCTCACAGTCTAAATAACGCATACCATATAGTGTACCACTCAAAGTAAAGGGCCTAGTAGCCATGGGAGGGTAAAAATTATGACATGGCCATAATAGGGAGGGACTAACAAGCCTGATAATCAATCAGAAGACAGCATTTACGAAGGACAAAGACACAGTCAATGAAAAAGTGGGTGGGGCAGTGGGCGGGGCATCCCTTACGTAATGAACTACCAGAGATCTTTCTTAGAGCAGCGCTTGTGCGCTGAATCTAGGCTCGACCTAAAAATAAGGGTAGCTGTAGTGTTCTGCAGTGTTCTGCATAAGTGGAGGTTTGTGCAGGAGATGCTTGAAGCAGCTGAGATACAGTGAGTTGTCATAATCAATCCATGACAACATAATGACAGTTGCAGTATTCTAGCACTCTAAAGGGATGCCTAGGGTGGTATTGCAGAGCATCCAGAAGTAGAAGAAAAACAGTAGGATGAAACTCGGCAGACCTGGTCAGGAAAGGAGATGTTATTATCAAAGCAATGCAGAAATCTCTTGCAGACTGCTTATGAAATGAGGGAGCTCTGAGGGTGGATCAATGCCAGTCAGTGGACTTGGGGTAAGGAAGACCCCCCACAAAAGGACCCAGATTTAATTTCTAGTAGTGCACAGGCAGCTGGCATTCATCATTGGGCTATTGCAGAGAGATGCAAGTAGAATCTAGTCTTGAGATAGTCTAGATCAACATTAAAAGAATGATGATCAGAGTTTTGGCTGCTTGGGTCACTAGAATTGACTAAACTTGAGTGGTTGGGAAAGGAGAGGAGCCCTGAAGTGCCCACATTTGTGAGGCAAGTGAGGCATCTGTATTCTCTTGTATAGAAATTGAACTAAGGTTAGATAAGAACTCTAATGCTCAGCTGAATAAGACAGTCAAAATCTAAAATATATCTAAGATCATCAGAGATAGCCAGGAGAATTACCTTGGTGCCATTTTATAAATGAAACCCATACTGAATAGACTCAAAAAGACAATTATAAAGGATGTTATCACCAAAGCAATATAATATAAATTATTTAAAACTCTTGAGAAATGCCACTAGGGCATTCAGCCTTGCCTCACAATTTACTACATAGAGAATGGATGGGATGTTCAATGGAATTCTTAGCAGTGGCAATGATATGAGTAAGAAAGTGGCCCTGGATCGAAATCTGATTTACTCAAGAGAACTATAGAAAATAAAATTGCCAAAGATAACAAATGGAACTTCCAAGGAAAAGGGAATCTGAAGTGATGGAAAGGGATCAGCCAAGAGAAGTAGGAAAATGAGTAAAATTATGTTATGTTTTCCACACTTTTTTCTTCACAGAAATAGGAAAGCAAATTGCAGGGCCCTTCAAAGAACATAAGAGAATGAGCTGCAGGTACAAAGAATCCTTAAACAATTTTTAAACCCTCATTTGAAGAGCAATTGGCTGTAGCGATCCTAGAGATTAACTTTTCGTAGTTCCTAATGGCCATAGAATTAGCCATCTTGTCTGTCGGACTACAGTTAAGATGAAAAGCAAGCCCTAAAACCCTATACTGGTGTTCCAATGCCGATATACTCCCCTAGCATATGCATTTTATCCACAATGGAAAAATCCTACACCACAACAACATGTGTGTCTGTTCCATTCCCCTTTCCACACTGAAAGTGAGGGCACTCCACCACTTTAAAACAGTAACCCTTTGTGCTTTCTAAAATTGGAAAGGGGCGGAGAGGAGTTTTGAATATATCAGCAAATTCACTAGTCTTTAGGAGTTCGCAAATTTTCAAAACAACCGACACCTTGGCCCTCTCACTCACCAACCCTTGTGTGGGGCTTATCATTGCTTAAGTGTACAAATACACAATAGTATACTTAATATACCAGCCAGATATTCTTATCCGGAGTCATGACTAGCATGAATGGAGTCTTTTTCGGTTATAACCCTATAAACCCAGTTTCATCATCATCATCATCATAGGATTTTGTTCAGAGCACATATCACCGAGGGACTCAAAGCACTAGATTAAGCCCAAGAACATGAAGGAAAAAGAGAGCAGGGAGTCGACAGGGAGAGAAAATCAGAATAGCCAGGTTTCAAGAATCTTGCAAAATTTTATGTGGTTGGTTTCCATACGTAGATGCAAAGGGAGTGAGTTCCACTGGGTGGGGCAAGATATGAAAAAGATCTCCTGCCACTCCTGGTGGTACAGATTTTAAAAGGATAAGAGGATGTTTGTTGGAGGACCTGAGGGTTTTGTGGGGGTTATACCAGATCAGTTTGTTTGCAAAATAGCGTGGCCCATTTCCATAGATGGTTTCGTGGTCCAGGCAGTTGACCTTAAAGAGTATTCGTTTCCTGATGGGAAGCCAGTGGAGAGCTATCAAACTTGGTGTTGAGGGGGCAAGGAGGGTAAATTGAATACAAGTCCAGCAGCTGTGTTTTGTAGCACCTGTAGTTTGGTGAGAAGCTCTGCATTAATAGAGGCCATTAGGGCATTTCCATATTCTAGCCAACTGATGATTAATCCTTGGACCAGGGGCATCCGAGATGCCATTGAGATCTTACTAAGACTGCGCATTAGTCCATAGCAAATGCCCGCCACCTGAGTACCATGGTCTGTCATGGAGAGGTTGTTGTCAATCATCACCTCAAGGTTACGAACCACCGACTTGGGAGATGGAAAGGGACCAAGATTGGGAGGCCTCCAATCTCTCGACCACAGGGTTTGAGCTTTGCAAAAGAGGATGATTTCCGTCTTGCTGGCATTAGGTCGCAGATGATTGGTTTGCATCCAAATGTCAATGTCAGTCATGCACTTCATAAATTGGAGTTTGGTGTCCGTTGGATCTGGGCCTAGAGTGATTAGTAGCTGTGTATAATAGGCATTCAACACATTATCGAAGCCATGCGACATGATCACTCTATCTAGATGTGCCATGTACAGATTGAAGAGCATGGGGCTAAAATAGAACCCTGGGGGACACCCTTGTCAGTCACTTGACTGCAGGAGACAAAAGTACCAATGTGTACTTTCAAAGATCGGTCAGTTAGATATCTCCTAAGCCAGTTCTATGCATTGCTCCTGACTCCCGTCTCCCACAGACGATTCACAAGCGTCCCATGGCAGATGGTCTCAAAGGCAGCTGTTAGATCAAGTAGAACCAAAATGGCTAACTGACAAGTGTCGAAGGAGAGTCTGATGTTGTCGACTATCTCTGTGAGCAGCCCAAAACCCAGATTGGGAAAAGTCCAGTAGTTTGTTACACTCTAGAAAAGTTGTGAGTTGTTTGTTGATTAGGGACTCCAAAACTTTCCCAAAAAAAGGGAGACGGGAGATGGGCCAATAGTGTAGTGTAGGCTCTGCGCATTGGAATAACATAAACGATAGTTTAGACGTAGGACTGAGGTCGACTAGGTCTCTATTGAGTATGTTAGACTTAATTGTGAATGCCAGCTAGCTCAGAGGTCACTAGAAACTTTCTCGAATAAACAAGAAAGGATTAGTTTCTGAAAACCATATAACATGACAACTTTGTTGCCCAAGAATAAGAAATAAATCTTCAGAGTCCTGGAAACAATAGATGGCTATTTCACTCAGTCAATCGTGCATGCTTTGTTTCACCAGGGTTTTTGCAGAGAAATAGAGAGACGGGTGTTTTCAATAAAAAGGTTATTTATTGAGCAGTCTTCTTTCTCATGCAAGAGAAGTTAATTGCAACAATCGTAATACTTGCTATGAAGTAAAGTGCGTACAGTAAAAAGAGTACTATGAAATAATACTGTAAAAGCATGATAAGGTTCCTAAGCCATAAGATACATAAAATAGATAAAATACATGCAATGATAAATTATGACTAAAAGTACTCAACTGGTGCATCTAAAATACGCCTACCCCGGTGTACCTAACCTAAGTCTAGTACAAGGGAAGAAGTAAGTGAGGTGTAGCTTGAGTTAAATAGTTTCTGCCAAGAATCTATCCAAGAATTCTCTAAGGGTCTAATCAGCTCCGTACCTTGGTTATAGAAAGAAGGAGGTCTTTTATCTCTCTCTCAGGACTCGATCTCCCAGTAACCACAAGGGTAGCAGGGAAACACTGGAGCTGGATTTCTCGGCAGGAGAAAAGACAGAGTCTCTCTCAGTGCATCAGCTGGAGGGTCGGCTTCCTTCGGCACTCGCTACAGCAGGGCGTCGGGCAAGTAGTTAGTCGATCTCCTCCAAACCACTGTGTGTTTGCTAGGGCAGATGTGGGTATATTTATAACTGGAAGGTGCCAAGTTTGACGTAAGGGTGGACATAATAACGTCACAAAGAACTCAAAGTTCTTTACACGCTCCAGGAGATCTGGGACAAATCAATACTGAAGCAGGGGGAAGTCCCTTACTGCTGAAGGCTGGTTGTCTTCAAGAACTCGTTATACTCTAGCAGCTTAGTGGAAGTAACCATGCCGTATTTGGACTGCATTGGCTGTGCCTAAATATGGTTATGATTCTTATGCCTATATAAGGATATGATAAGGTATACCTATATAAGGGCATGAATCGGGAAAATTACACTAGAGCCCTAGATACGTTTACAACAATAGTTGTTTGGTTCCTTGGGGTCCAGGGTCGACCTTTTTAAGATGGGCTTAACCTTGGCCTCCTTCCATTTTGTGATAAACATTGAGTGATATAAGGATAGATTAAAAAGCTTGGTAAGGCCTGTGAGAAGAGCTGGTCCAATTATAGACAGAATGTGGGGAGAGACTGTGTCGGCAGGGGAGCCTGATTTGTTCTTAAAGAGATATTAAGGATAAAAGGGCAGCCCAGTGTCCCTCAGAAACTGGGCATTGGTAATATAAAAAACAATTGGTTCTTTTGGGTGATGCAATCGCTGTGTTAGCTGTATTAAATACAAGAAAAAAGGTGTTTCGCACTTCTCTTTTCACAATAAATGAAAAAATAATTGCATTTTAAGATCACACCAAAAACAAGTAGAGTTGATCTACTCTTATATTTTTCATAAAGTATTGAATATTAAATGTCTGTCACAAAATACAGGTAAATTGTGAAAAGACAAGGGTGACTATTGTGAGAAGGTGACATGTGGTGACTGGTGAAGTGAACAGTACTCTATACAAAACATACATATGTGACATAAATAAAAGAAATTAGAATTATTGTCCTGTCTCCTTATTCAATACATGTAATGCAAGACTCAATACTGATTAATTATTGGTCAAGAAAACTGTGTAGACGTGTGTGATGGGAAAGTGCTGACGTATCGACCCTGGACACAGCGCTGAGAGGTAAGCGTCACTGAGGGTCTTCCTCAGGACTATGAAAGCAGGGATGGACAGCCACAAAGGCAGGACCTTCAATCAATGAAAATGAGCGAAACAACGATTTATAGAAAAATCATGCGGTCAGGACTTGTTGAGGATTCAAAAGTGGTCTCCAAAATGTGAATTCAATTCAATCGCAGTGCATCAGTTGACAATTTCTTACTAAGTTGAAAATCTCCACCATCAGGTTTGAGTCTTAATTGAGGGCGAGGCCACAGCAATACAAGACATCCACCAGTCGGTTGGAGTTCTGTATGAAAGCTTTTTCTTTATGGAAACAGCCAAGAAATAAAGTTGAGTGCTTGAGAACAGCGTGCTCCACAAGACGTTTTTTACTTGAATAACGTATGATAGTCATGGGTACACACAAAGACAAGGATCCACAAGTGTGGCAAGGAGTGTACAAATAAAAGGAAGATAGCAGCAGGACAGACGGACAGGGTGTCTGTGCAGGTGGGCTTGCCTTTGGCGCACCTTCACCGCGCCGCTCAATGAGTACTCTGCGTGTCCAGGCTGAGTCCTTGCTTAAGAAAAGTAGGAGGGCGGGGGAAGAGGAGGCAAGCACAACTAGAGCGCTAACTGTGTTACGCAGGTAACTTCTGGTGGAAGTGGGAGAAAATGTTCTGGGATGTGGATCCCTCCGCTCAAGCGGTACAAGCCATGGCGGAATGGGGACAGCACAACCGAGTTGAAGAATAAAAGAAATAATGGTGAGGGCAAGGCAAGATAAAAAAGATTTCATATGTGCTAAAAACTATGAAGCTAGGCACACTATGAGTTACAGAGTGCCATGTCTGATCATCCAATTCCAGGTTCTTTTTTAGGACTTCCCTTTGTTATGGTTATTGGTGTGATGCATTTATTGCCCCCTTTTGTGCTTGATTGATAAAGGTTGTTTTCCTTCTAACATATGGTTTCTACTTCTTTCCCCCATTCTTTCAAATGGCCCTTCCTTGTATTTTTCTTCTTGAGAGGTGTATCTCTACCCCTCGCAAGGTAACATATGATTTAAATTTGCACAAAGGATCCTAAAAATGTTACATTTTTGTCAGGTCTTACTGTTGTTAATTATGCAGTTTATAATAAATGTATTCTAGAGACATGTTGTTGTTGAATGGATTTGTTATTAAGTCTGGTAAATCTATCAGTAGGCTGAGCTTGTAAAATATTATCACACTATTAAAATATATATATGCACGGGCATCTACTCCATGTTGGTGGAAGAGAGTTAGCCCACTGCTTTCTCGCAGTGCGAGAAGCAGAAACATAAAATAGTATTTTAACTACCATTTTATGTTTCTGCTTGTCGCACTGTGAGAAAGCAGAAGGCAGAGTTTGGTTGGGGGCAGGCTGTTGAGCGGTCCTGCACGAGTGCAGGGGAGGAGTGGCTTGCCCACAGTTGTGGGTGCTGACTGTTTGGTCGGCCCCAGGGCCAACCAGTCATAGGCACTCTGCATTTTCACTATTTAGGCGGCATACAGCCTACATAACCTTGTAACATTGTATCTTACTCCCTTGAGGCGTGAGCCAAGGGTTCTAGCCTGCCTCTCTATTTTAAATCACATTTTATTTTATGTTATTTTCACCTATTGTATTTTAAATGTTGTGCTTACACTGTTCATCTGATTGGGCTGAAATTGCTCATAGCGCCTTACTTGATTTAGTGGGTGACTGCACTTGGGAACAGCCACTGCAGTTGCGTGATTACAGAAACGGTGCCGCCATCTTAGGTGGACATCAGGACAGCGCTCTAGTTGTTTTGCGCTCCCTACCCTCTCCCTATATAATGTGCATATGGAACCGATGGCGCAGCGGGCGGGCGCAGCCGGCACGCCAGCGGCGCGCCAAAGGCAAGCCCGTCTGCGCCCGTCATCGCCTGTCCATCGCCTTTCGCCAGTACCCCTGATCCTGTCCAACTCCCTGTGCACAGGTATGATAAGGAACAACTCATGCATTTAAAACCTGATGCGGGGGTTTGCGTGGAATTGCCATTACAGCTTGGTGAGTCAAGCCTGTGTTGTCAGTCTTGTGCCTTCACAACATCCTCTCCTTCGGGGGTCCGGAGTACTGAAGACTTAGGGACACAAACGGTGTTCACAGTTCTACAACTAAATGTGCGCTCTTTGGTAAAACACCATATGGAAGTTCATTCGTTACTTAGTGACGAAACCCCTGATGTTCTCTTTGTTTGTCAGACATGGCTGCGGGATGATATGGCAGGGATAACTGGCTTATCATTCCCAGAAGGCTATCTGATTAAGACCCTTAAGCGTGATTCCAGGGGAGGTGGGATTGCTGTTATTTACAAAGCTCTGTATCCCTGTACTTTCACGGCGGAGAAGTTGTGGGGCTGTGAATGTGCACGCTTTAGACTAAATATAAACCCGCATTTTGCTTTTTCGGGGCTTTATATTTATCGCCCTCCTGGTCATGCTTCCAAGTTCTGTGAAGCCTTATTAGAATTAGTGGGCTCATGGGTGTTGCAATCTGCCAACTTCTCTATTTTAGGTGACCTAAACCTCCACTTTGACCAAACACAGGACTACACTATCTGTAATCTGATAGCTGACCTAGCAGCTTTCCAATTGGACCTACTGGTACGGGATGCCACTCATGCCGCAGGACATATATTGGATCCTGTTTTTTCCAACATTCCAGCTGTTCAGGTTGATCAACCTCTTCCTATGGCCTGGACTGAACCTTATCTGATCAAAGTTATTTGGAAGATAACACAACCCTAAAAATCTAATAGCACAACTTTGACGTTTAAAAGGCCTTGGCATAAATTTAATCTAGACGATTTCCACACCTACCTGAGAGAGACCATTGTAGAAGATTTGGCTGACCCTGAGATTGCATATACTGCCTTTTGCGACTGGATTAGCGGAGGGCTTGATGCTCTGATTCCAGCTAGATGGGTCAGGGGGCGGAACTCGATCTCCAACCCTTGGTTCTTTGATTTTCTTAGAATACTCAGGAAGGAGTGTAAAAGAGCCGAGCGACTGTGGAGAAGGGACTATGACAAAGACCTTAAATCTGTGTACTTGGCTAAATTAAAACACTACCATAAAACGATATGCTCCACACGCGCCAATTTTTACGCAGAAAAAATCTGGGATAGTTCGAATCCCACGAAATACATCTTCAAAATTGTTCAGGAGCTAAAAAACACCAAAACTTTCACATGTAAATTCAGTGCAGCAATGCGAGGACGTTGCTCATTTCTTTCTGAACAAAGTGCAGAAAATCTATGCCACCTTTCCTCAGCATTCCTCTGCTCCAGGTCCTGTCACGGTCAGAGAGGGGACATCCACTTTGACCATGATACCTGAGCTCTCGTGTGACGAACTTGTGAGACTCTGTAGAAAGGTTAAATCGGGGTCTCCATCTGATCCTATGAGGCCGGCACAGTTTTTGGATTCTATGGATCTTGTTCTGAAACCTCTACAGCAGATACTTAACTTGTCTTTTACCACATCGATAGTACCTTTGGCCTGGAAACAGGCTTTGGTCTCTCCTATCATTAAAAAGTCCACACTTGATCCCTCTCTGCCTGAGAATTTTAGGCCCATCCCTCTGCTTCCATGGGTTGCTAAAATAGCTGAGGCTCATGTGAATGAGATGCTGGCTCGACATATGACCCTTAACAACATTCTGGACCCGTCTCAAAACGGCTTCAGATCGGGTCATAGCACTGAGTCAGCCTTGTGGCCTCCATGGAGTACTTAAGATCTACTCTTGACGCCGGTCAGAGTGCAGCGCTTATATTATTAGATCTTAGCGCTGCCTTTGATACGTGTCTCATGACATCTTGTTGTACCGTCTGGGGGCAATTGGGATCACGGATCAGGCCCTGGAATGGTTCCCTGCATTCTTGACGGATAGATCCTTCCGGGTCTCGGCACCACCTTTTCGGTCTCAAGCCCATCCCATCTGCCAAGGGGTTCCGCGGGGCTCTGCGTTGAGCCCGACGTAGTTCAACCTTTATGTTCAACCTCTCGCGGCTGTGGCTAGAGAGTGGGGCCTAACGTTAGTTTCGTACGCTGACGATACTCAGCTGATTGTCACCTTGGCTGAAGGTCCCTCTGCCGCGGCCTCTATGTTCAGAGATGGGATGACTGCAGTTGCCCAATGGATGGCTGAAAATTGCCTTCAATTGAATGCCACTAAAACCGAGGTGATGCTGGTAGGGAAAAACACCTCCCTTTGGAACGAACATTGGTGGCCAGCCTCCTTAGGCATTATGCCTGCAACCAAGCCAGCGGTCAAGAACTTGGGAGTGTGGCTGGACGCAGATCTCAATTTTCAGTGCCACACGAAGAAGGTGGCAGCGACATGTGTGGGCTTGTTGAGGGGCCTTCGCCCTATTCTGAAGTTTTTTAGTGCACCTGTTCGGCAGCTTATCATCCAGGCTACAATTCTATCGCGCTTGGATTACGCTAGCGCACTATTTTTGGGCGCAAATACAGCTGAGATTCTGCGTCTACAGCGAGTTCAGAACTCGGCAGCCCGAGCTCTTGTCGGACTGCCTCGCAGATGTTCTGCTAGAGCCACTATCAGAGCCTTACACTGGCTACCGATTCAAGATAGAATCCAGTTTAAGACACTCTGTTTAGCATTTAAAATATTGGAAGGTACTAGCCCTGAGCTGCTGCGCCCACTGTTAACTTTGTACACTCCTCAGCGTAACTTGCGCTCCTTGGGTCAACATCTGGTAAACATACCCAAGTTCAGACTCTGTCGTGTTGGAGGACATTCCTTTCGACTGTTGGCGGCCAATTTATGGAACTCCTTGCCTGTATCTATTCGTAGCATCGATGAGCTTCTCCCTTTTCGGAAAGCCATTAAGACCTATCTTTTCCCTCTGACTTAGGTTTTTCTCTCTTGCAGTTTCCTTTTCCGGTACAATGATACGGTCAGCGCCGGGACGCCCCTTATCTGGGGCAGCTGTGCGCTCAAACAAAACATTAACATAACATAACATTAACATAACATACAAATAATGACCTCTCCACAGATGCCTGTGTGGTTGGCGTCCCGGTCAATCACAATCCTGCCAGGCTTAGGGAAGGGGAGGGGAGGGAGCATGCCGGCGGCTGCTTACTGTTGCGGAGAGGATGACGCAGACGGACAACGCCGGACGGGATGGCAAAGGTAAGTTAACTTTACTTTTTTTTAATTAAACCTCCACCCCACAACTCGCGACCCCCTCCCGGCGCGCCCCGGACTGGCGAGTCATACCCTCAGCGACTGTATATATGATATTGTAAACTTTTAAACTCAAGAGAAATATACCTTGCTGTTCAAAAGTAAGAGATGCTGAAGCGAGTTAGAAAAACACACAATGAAAAACGTGAAAACCAAGCCCTTGCAACAAAATGAGTGATGTTTAAAGTAGGTACCCAGTGCTCCGTGAGTCGTGCGGTTATTATTCAGGTTGTCTTTCATCACAGAGAAAGCTTTTATTTTATTCATGGCTGACGGTTTACTTTTCTTGCCAAAAGCAGCATGGCCCAGAACTATGTGGTGATTCCAATTGCTTGTTGCCGACACTCTTCAAAACTCGTCACTTTGCATGAACAGTGGGTGCTTTTTCAGATATTCACGAGCCTGTATCTTTAGAGTCATTCAGTGCTTTCTCCTGCTTCATTAAGTATTCTTTTAACGCAACAATAATAGATGTTCCAATATTACATTTCTATCCTTTATATGTCGCGTGGAAGCCAGCTTGGGGCGCATTGTCACGAGTTCGGAGACTTCAGGACAGCATATCCGTTCATTTGTGTCTCTAGAAATGTCAGATTGGGGTAGTAATTTCAAGAGGTGCACAGCACCGCGCGCCGTTTGATCATGTTCTGTATGGGCCTGCTTTAAATTCTGTAGTGGAGTCAAAATCAGAAATGTTCTAAGTTAGCTATTTCATCGTTGAATAACATGGATGTATCCTGTATTGTTTAAATCGTTGCAAAGGTAGGTAAAGCATGCACATTAAAAGTGGGTAGACAAGATGTCACTTTAAATCAAGAATCCACGCCCTTCCCATATCTGCCATTCTTCAGAATGTCAAGAGAGTCTATCCAGCAGCAGCATTTAAGTGTCTTTATTTGTAGCAAAACATTCCTACCACAAAAGTGAGACATATTAACAGGGTGTTGTGTTAGACTTTAGGCAGTAGAGTGGTTACTTAGATCACTATGTGGTGAACACATTAAATGGGATACTTAGATGACAGGGTGGCAATTCTAATTTACGTCATACATAGTGACACTTAGGCAAAATGGAGAGTTTACATTTTAAATGGTCTTCAAATGCTTTCTTAATGTGAAATATTTTGTGATATTGTTTTAATTGTATACCAGAAAAGGGCAGTAGCTAAACGTGTAAATATAACTAAACCCGATATTGAAAAACGGAAAGGTGTCCGTCAAAATCTTTAAACTTCCTACTGGATGTAAATTCTTTGATAAAAAGTGTATGTGTCCCTTCTGCTTTTGGGATCACATTTTCTTAAAAATTTGGCGTTTCTAACACAGTGAACTCATTTTTTGGCACATGTTTTAGCACGTTGTACATGAGAGGCGACACAGAACCTCAAAGTGTCCCCAGGTCGGCTACAACCACCATGGTTGGGCACCCCCTGGTAGAGGAAGTAGGGGACAGGGCAGGTCAGCTGGGCAGAATGGGAGAAAGAGGGCCAGAGGCCATAACAAGACAGCATTGTAACTGTGCTGTGAGGCTGAGCTGGGAGCATCAGACCTGAGGTCAGGGATGCAGGGAAGTGGAGTAGAGGGGGGGAGCGGGGGAGTTCTTCCAAGAAAAAGGGGGAGCACTCCCTGGTAAGAAAAAGGCAACAGAGCACAAAGAGCAGGAACATAGCCAACAAGCCATGGGACAGCTGAACAGTGGCAATAATAACAACAACTCAAGGGGCAAGCTCTTAACCCCTTCTGTGCGCCAGACGGCCGGGAGCCGTCCATCGTCACAGTAGGCATGTGCGCAGAATGGCCCCCGGCAGTCGTAGCACCCACCCACGGGGAAGCAATGGCAATCCCCTTGTGGGACGCCCATCTACGTGCCCCCACCGAAGGCAGGGGAAGCCCTTCCCCTGCCTCCCACCCCTCCATGTCATCAATGAAGTAAGCATGCAAGGCGCGCAGACGTAATTAGAGGATCCCCGACACGCTGGAAGCCATTGCTTCCAGCGTGCCGGAGAGAAGGGGAGGCGAGTTTCTCCTCATGGGAGGGGGGTATTTAAACAAAAGAGACATCATGGAAAGTAAAGGGTTGTCCTTTCCCCGGATGCCTCTTTTGTGCATTCCTGCTGCAAGATCGTGCAATCATGCAGCAGGAATGCCCACTAGACCCAGAGATTTTTTTTTTAATGGGAAATTGATTTACTGTTTGGGGGAGCGACACCTTAGGCAAGGGACTCTACCCTTATGGGGGCATTATTTATTGGCTTTGTTTACCTCCCTGGAGGGGCAGATTTCGCCATAATTTTTTTGAAAGTGGCCTACTAGACCACCAGGGAATACTTTGTGGGGAGTGGCCCCTTGGGCAAGGGTCACTCCCCTTTAGGGGCTATGTTTTTGGGTGTCTGCCCTCATGGGAGGGACAGATCTCGTCTCTTTTTTATCTAGGGCCCGCTCAGCCACCAGGGATTATTATTTTGGGTAGAGTGCCTGTCATGGGTACTTGGGCATCCTACAGAAGTGAGGCACCATTTTTATCAGGAGACCCTGGGGAATGCTGGGTGGTAGGAAATTCATGTCAGCCTGGTGATGCTACAACTTTCCCACACAAAAATTTGTGAAAAAAGTGATTTTTTTCAGCTAAATTGAGGTTTGCAGGGGACTCTGGGTAAGAAAACATGGTGGATCCACTTAAGCCATACCTCCTTAGCATCCCCAGGTGTTTCCAAAAATGTATAGATTTGCTAGGTTTACCTAGGTGCCGGCAGAGCTACGGTTCAAAAACTACAGCTAGGCACTTTGTAAAAAAAGGGTAATTTTCACGTTGAAAATGTGGTGTTTCCACCTTTTGTTTTGGGCCATTTCCTGTCGCGGGCACTAGGCCTACCCACACAAGTGAGGTACCATTTTTCTCGGAAGCCTTTGGGGAATGCGGGGTGCGTGAAATTTTGTGGATCCACACAGATTCCAGAACTTTCCACCACAGAAATATGAGGAAAATGTGTTTTTTTGTCAATGATTTAGGTTTGCAAGGGATTCTTGTTAACAGAACCTGGTGAGAGCCAGTCAAGTCACCCTATCCTGTATTCCCCTGGGTGTCTAGTTTTCAAAAATGTATAATTTTGCTAGGTTTCCCTAGGTGCCGGCAGAGCTAGAGTTCAAAAACTACAGGTAGGCACTTTGCAAAAAAAGGCTAATTTTCACTGTGAAAATGTGGTGTGTCCACCTTACGTTTTGGGCCGTTTCCTGTTGCGGGCACTAGGCCTACCCACACAAGTGAGGTACCATTTTTCTCTGAAGACTTTGGGGAATGCGGAGTGGGTGGAATTTTGTGGATCCACGCAGATTCCAGAACCCTCGACCACAGAAATGTGAGGAAAATGTGTTTTATGTGACAATGCTTTAGATGTACAAGGGATTCTGAGTAACAGAACCTGGTGAGAGCCAGTAACACCACCACATCCTGTATTTCCCTGGGTGTCTAGTTATAAAAAAATATATAGGTTTGCCAAGTTTCTATAGGTGCAGGCAGAGCGAGGGTTTAAAAACTACAGGTGGGCACTTTGCAAAAAAAGGGTCGTTTTTCATTGTGAAAATGTGGTGTGTCCACGTTGCGTTTTGAGCCATTTCCTGTTGTGGGCACAAGGGCGACCCACAGAAGTGAGGAACCATTTTTATCGGGAGACATAGGGTAACACAGGATTGTAGCACAACTGTTATTATCTATAGACTTGCGATGCATTTCTGCCTTCCAAATGAAAGACAATATGTAAAAACGAAGTCATTTTGAAAAATGACCAATAATTCTCATGCTATTATGGGTACTCCCAATTTCGGAAATGTGCAAATATCTACTGTTTCTAAACTCTATATTTTGTTCCAATTTCTGAAAATACATAGGTGTCTTTCATACCAATTTTTCCTTGTATACATTTTCCCAAAATAATACCCAGTACATAATAAAAAACATTGCAAGGCGCTGCTCAGTGATTGGCTCTGGGTTCATCGGGTTCTTGGTGAACCTACAAGTCCTATATATCCGCACAGCCAGAGAGGTCCAGCAAATGTAACGCTATATTGCTTTCAAACAGCTGTTGCAATTAGAAGAAGTTACAGGTGAAAACGTAGAAACAAATGGCTGTTTTTTCAACTAATCTTCAATTATTCCTATATTTAACTGTTTGTTTCTATGAAGAAACTTTGAAGGATCTACATAAATGACCCCATGCCGGATTTAGAATTTTGTCATTTTTTTTAATGTATAGTTTTACAGGATCCATTATTGCTTTTATAGCCATTTCTACCACTAACTGGAAGGAGGTTGAAAGCACAAAAATAAGCTAGGTCCCAAAAAAAAAACTGTGTAAAAAATGTGGATTTTCTGACAAAAGTCTGCTTGCCCCTGAAGGCTGGGGGGATGGTGATTTCACCACAATCATCTAGAGTCCTTTTTTCCCATTTTGAAAAAAAAAAAAAAATTTAGCTGTATTTTGGCTAATTTCTGTGTCCCCTCCAAGGGAATTCACAAACCCTGGTATTTTTTAGAATTCCCATTAGGTGGAAATAGATACCTTATGTGGTCAAAAAGTTACAGGGGCCTAGGCGCGAACTACCCAAAAATAGCCAAAAAAGGCTTAGCACGCGGGAGGCCTAGCAGCGAAAGGGTTAAACAGAATGTCAGTGCTCTCCGCCTCTCCTAGGGATTTCAACGCCCCAGTCAAGCAGGTTGCAGACCACGCCAGCATCAGCAGTTGAAGCAAGACAGGAGGGAGGTCCCTCAGTCTACAGATGGGCTGGGCTTCAGTGGGGAGAGGGACTTGTCTCATTTCCAATCCTGCGTGAGCTCATCAACCGCACATATGGCCTTGTCTTTACCACTCTGGCTCCTCCCAGGGATGCCTTGTAGTTTGTCTGTGCAATTTCCCCAGTGGGGGCTCCACTCCTTACGGTCCAGGGGAGGAGTGTCCTCTGAATGGGGCCCTGCTGAAAGCTCTACAGGTGTTGTGTTCATCCCCTGATCCTGGAGACCCTCCATGAATGACCGCAATTCCCAGAGATCAAGGAATCCTCTGGAACTGCTGTCCTTCGCGATCCACATAAGTGCAGGCTTAAAAATGCCACACTTGATGTCCAGTTTGTTTCAGAGAGTCCAAAGGGCAAGGAAGGCTCTCTGTTTGGCAATTGTTTCCCATGAGAGGTCCTTTGCAAAATGGATCTCCTGTTTCTCAACGTCATACAGTCCATTGGCCTGGGCCAAGTATAGGAGCTGCTGAGCCTACTCATGGCAGAGGTAGCAGGCGATAAGGGTTGGCGCCTGCCTCAGCACAGTCCGGGACCTCTGGGTTTCCAGAATGGGAGAGAAGGTGAACCCCAAGTGGGTAAGGAGGAGGTTCCTTAGGAAGCCCCAGACATCAGGCTTCTCCACTTGTTCTGGGAATTCTAAGAAGCAGAAGTTGTCCATGTAGGTCTGGCCCTTGAGGTTGGTACGTTTTTTGCGAAGAAGCCACAGTACTGAGTCAATCAACAGGTGGTGCTCCACTCCTTCCACTCTGTCTTTAATTCCAGTTATGTTGGTACGGATAAAGTTCATTTTCATGGAGAGGCGGTTATCTTGGCGTCCATACTCTACATGCGGCAACCCATTGTGGTGATCTCCTGCAGGAAGTGGTCTATTGTGGGGCTAGAGGGGGCAGCGGCCTGGGCCAGGGCAGCTGAAGCAGGCCAGGCGGCAATTGGTTGTGGTTGTGGTACCACCTCCATAAAGATCAGCTGTTGAGTGGACTCACAGGAATGCATTGCCTGGTCAGGGGTGGGAGAAAGAGGCACAGCACTTTAGCATGCCTGGTGAGGGATCACATGATGTGGGCCACACTATAGCAAGAGGAAGATGGTAGCAGGTATCCAGAGTTGTCCAGGATCAGAAGGTAGGACATGGCGGGGTGGGGTAGGGCGGGCGGGGCGGATGGGTGTGCATAGTGGGGGACCTCATCTGAGTTCCCCAATCCAGTTACCAGGGCCAGTTTCAAGGGTGTCAGCACCCAGAACAGCTTACAAATCTGTGTGCTTCCAGCTGGGAAGTCCATGCTCCAGGAATTCCAGAGATGACAGAGGTCCACCCCTATGAGGTGGGGGGGGACTCACCAAGCCACAATGAGCAAGGGTGAAGAAAGAGCATGTGGTATATCAGGTAGGGTAAACCAAGATGATCCACATAAGAAGGTCAGTTCAGGCGAGGATCAAAGGTGAACTGTGAGGGCCCCAGAAGTAGAGGTGTGCAGGTGGTCAGGTTCAGGGGGTCCCCACCACTCGTGGGGATAGGTGCGTCCACTTTGTGTTGGTTGTGGAGGGTTAAAGTAAAATAATAGATAGATTGCTGTACCATGAGGTCCCAGAAGAAAAGGTTGTTCAAATGGGTAGACAACATACTCTGCAAGTAATCCCAAAGACGAGTACCAAATATAGAACTGACAGTTCAACATAAATGAGAAGAATTCCCATTGTTAATGTCATGCCCACAACTAGTACCCAGACAGGAAAATGAGGCCTCTTCTGCACCATTCCCACAGGACCATTTTCAATAGCAGTTTATACAGAAAGTGCAGAATTCCAGGGCAAGAGAAGAAGGAGTAATTTAGCATGGTTACACAAGGGTGCAAATGTCAGAGACGTACCCTAATGTGATATAATTGCTGTTAACACCAGAAATCATGAAGTTATTTTCACCCTGAGTACTGGTATATCCCCAATTACTGAAAAACCATAACATCAATTGACTACTACATTGACTTAACCATTGCATTAGCATTACTTTTCACTGACTTTGTAGTTACCTTGGACATAGTCACTGTAATAGTCATGATAACATATGTACTTGATCAATTGCTTTTTATAAAAATGTTTTAATTGTTAGTAATTGGTAATTGAACAATTTACCTTCCACCTCTGATTCTTGGTCCTTGTGTCGGCAAATGGGCTTCATGAAAGTTGAAGGGGCTGATTTATAAGCCCCTTGCGTCACCAGTGAGTCACTTTTTGTGATGCACCGGTGGCTCATTTTAGTGCCCCATTTTTACTAAGGCAGAAAAAGCCACACTGCAAGACTTTTTCTGTTCTTGTAAATAAGTCTCCTTGCATGCAGCCAGCCGCGGTCCATGCAGGTAACAGAAGTGTGGCCGGGTGGAGGGGGATTTTGAGGGACGATGCAGAGGGAAAATTAATTTTTGTTCAAATTTTCCCACTGCATCGTCCCTCAAAATCCCCCCCAACGCGGCCTCACCGCCCCACCACTGTTACCCGCACGGACAGCGGCTAAACGCAGCACTTTACGTGAAAGGGGCGTTCCGTGGGGGTTGCTGTGGATGTTACCGAGCAACACCCATGGAACCAGACACATTTCCAGAATTACAGGAAATCACAGAGATGTGACATGTTGTTGCTCTGAAAGTGACTCAGTACGGCGCAGCCAAATGTTTTATTATTGCTAACTCCCTTGGCCTCTCATTGAAATGAAAAAGATCCATTAGATGAGAAATTCTAGATCACGCACCTGTGTGCTCTCAAGGCCTTGTCTGTATGTCTCTTTTAGTTACACGAGTATGAAACACATAATCCTGTCACTAAAGCATGAAAAGTTAAAAAGCTGATTCCAAAAGTTTTGTTGAATAAATACATGATGCCGAGCAGTGATGAAAAGTCATACCTAAAAACAAATCACAGTGAAAATCTAAAGGATTCACCTGAATCCTATAAAAAAAAACAGAAGTTGAAACATGGAATAAATTACAAATAAACTAAAATATTGTGGTGTCAAGTGTAAAGAGGCTACGAATGATGAAACACTAAAGCTATGGTGTTAATCATTAAGCCTTAAAACACCATTTTTATCAGAAAAAGCAATGCAAAGTGAAAGATCAAAGGTCTCCAACAATTAGTGTCTGAATTCCTTCCATAACAAGTGATGCATACCGCTATTGTGTTTTTATCTAGGAACCTGAATCAATATCGCTATTTTATGCCCTTGTACGGCTATAAACAATAATATCCTTATAATGGCATTAGAATCAGATCCATATTTAAGTAAATAGCCCTTGCAGTCCAAGGCACGGCAAAAGCTACTTCCTTGGATTCCTAGAAAGCACAACAAGTTCTTTCGACACACCAAACCTCCAGCAACCTGGGAAATCCCCATTTGCTTTGTTTTGATTTGTAATAGAACTCCTGCGAGCACTGTAAGAACGGCCAGTTCTTAGTGACATCTTTATTGACGTCTTATGTCCAAACCTTACGTCAAACTCGGCACCTTTCAGGTATAAATATACCAACGTTGCCTTAAGCAAACACACGGTGGTGGTTTTGGAGCAGAGCAGCTATATACTTGCCCGAGAGCCCAGCTGATGCGAGAGCCCACGGACGCTGCCCCTCCTCTTTGACGCGCTGAGAAAGACACTGTCTTTTCTCCTGCCGAGAAAATCCAGCTCCGGCGTTTCCAGCCTACCCTTGCGGGTTGCTGGGATAGCAAGTCCTGAGGAAAGAGATACAAGACCTCCTACATTCTATTTCCAAGGTACAGTGCTGACTAAACCCTTAAAGAGAATTCTTGAATCAGATTCTTGGCAAAACCAACTTAACTTAAACTGCTACTTACTTACTCCTTCCCGCGTATTAGGCTTAGGTCAGGTACACCGGGGTAGGCGTAGTTTAGAAGCACCAGTTGAGCATGTTAGTCAATGTATATATGTATGTATATATTTTATCCATTTTAAAGTATCTTATGGTTAAGGAACCATATCAATGCTTTTACAGTATTATTTCATAATATTCCTTTTATTGTACGTACTTTACTTTACATTAAGTATTGCAATTGTGGCAATTCATTTCTCTTGCATGAGAAGGAAGACTGCTCAATAAATAATACCTTTTATTGAAAACGCCCATCTCTCTATTCTCTGCACTCTGGTGAAACTAAGAACGCACAATTAACTGAGTGAAATAGCTGTCTATTGTTTTCACATGACTCTAGAGATTTGCTCTTATTCTGGGGGAGCAAAGTTGTCATGTTATATGGTTGTCGGAAGCTAATCGCTTCTTGTCTATGCAGGGAGGTTAAACTCCTCCTCATTTATTCGAGAAAGTTTCTAGTGACCTCTGAGCTAGCTGGCAAATCTTAAGTCTAATATAGTCCGTAGAGACCTAGTCGACCTCAGTCCTACGTCTACACTGCTGAATATATTATTCCAATGCGCAGAGCCTATTGGGAATATAGGAACTACACTACATGGTGCCCAACATTTGGTAAGGCGATAAAACTAACGCAAGACATTAGAGTAACTCAGTTGTGCTTTTTCACACAGACCCTTTTTCCCGTAAATACTCCAATAGACGTCTGGAGTGGGTGAAAGGCTAAAATCCGCCTGAACTTAGTAGGAAGAGATTCCTATGTAGAGTTTTGGTTTAGTCAACGTTGAATGATACAGTGTTCCAAAATATTGTGCACCTAATCTTTGTTTCCTTGAAACTTGATCTGCAACAAAAACTTTTTCGCCTGTAAAAATGGTGGAAAGTGAAGACGATGGGGAGGCAGCTAGAATAGCAGCTTAACTCCTAGAGGATGACACGAATCTCCTACAGAATGACCCAAATGCTATACTCATTCCGGTCAACATAAGAAAAGCTATAACTCTTAAACTTATAGAAAACGGACTGACATCACGTGGTGGTACAGTCATATTCGTGATACAGGCACACGAATATCGGCAGACAGAGGTATTCTATTCATGGATAAACTTTCCAGCAGCAAACGCTGTAACACATGAATTCCACTATTACAAAATAGAGGAACCTCCGGATGAATACACTCCTTTCGAGGATGTTGAAATCCCACTAAATTACCAAGAGCACCTGCTCTGGTTTAAAGGCGCGCAATAACATAAAGATCACATCACCAGGCTCGGTCCACTAAGTAGACCAGGAGCAACGTGGCCGGTTCTAGCCAGCTACACACCACATCCAGACATTGATAAAATGTCAAGCGAAGAACTCTTAGTTAAAATAAAAGAACTAACAAAGGCATATAGAGAGTTAGTTCAATTGGCAATGGAGGATATAACTTACCTCCAGGAATTGAAAGAAACAGATATAACAGACCAACCAATTGAACTTGCCAGAATCATAGAAAAATCCTATGAAGAACTAGGTAGAGATAGTTTGGGTGGGAAACCGGTAAAACCCCAACTACTTGAAAATCCTGAACAGATATTTATTAAAAATAATCTTAACACTCCAAAAAAGAGCTGGGGTGGAAATAAACAATCCACTCCAAAAGAAAAAAGATTCCAGTCCAGAAGAAGGTCTCCTCGGCGGAGAGAAAGATCTCCGAACCGAGAACACAAGTCTCCCCAAAGGGAGCCCTCTGAAAAAAGATACAATCTTAGAAATAGGGATAATTTGAAAAAGCCTGATAGATATCCAGATATTGATACACGTTCCTCTCGATCTTTTCAAACTTCCTCGCAGAAATCGGAAAGAAGAGGATGGTCAGAACACAGGGAAGAGCACGCCAAGTCCAAAGACAAGGAACCTGCTCAAAGTAAAAAATTACAATTTCCAAGAAAGAAGGTAGCCAGTATTAAAATAATCAAACATGCCGAGGATACTGAGGACACAGCTGAAAAATTGAGAGTGGGCACAGACAATGCTAGACAGCGCAGCAGAAGTGACCATAGCTCGAAAGATCCTGATGAATCATCTGGAGACAGTGGGCACGAATGAATACATTCAGGTGGAAACTGCAGATACCAGAGTTAGCGAACCTCATAAAATATACGAAATAACATTGCGTATAGAGGGAGATAAGACTAGGAAGGTAAGGGGTCTGTTTTGGGATAACCTCTCAAATGGCTATGACATCCTATTAGCTGAGAAAGACTGGCCACCGGAGTTTGTCAGGGAGTGCCCTCATGGCAAAGAAATGATTATGCCTGCCTTCTCAAATCATATTCCAATACATAGAAAATACATATATGCGAGAAAATGGGCAGTAGCCCAAGCTCCTGCATTATATAAAAATCATGTAGGATGGGATGAGGACTCTCCTCCTCACAAAATCCTGTTAAAATGTCAACCAATTGCACAAAGACAGTACCCAATTAAGCAAGAAGCTAAAAAACACGTCAGGGAGATCTTAGATCAACTTGAATACCTTAGGATGATTGAAACATGCACCTCTCAGATGAACAATCCTTTGTTTCCGGTCTCCAAGCCAGACGATTCATATCGTCTAGTCTTGGACTACAGACACCTTAACTCATGTTGCAAAACATTTGCGGTACAAAATTCGCACAGTGCGGCACTAATAAATAACATTGTTCGCAAAAAATACAAAACAACATTAGACATTTCTAATGGATTCTTTTGTCAAAACATTGCACCCGAAAGCAGGTATTTAACCGCTTTCTCAATAATGGGGTCACAGAAAAATTTCTGTTGACTCCCACAGGGATTCAAGAATAGCCCAGGATTATTCTCAGCAAGAGTAACAGAGTTACTACAAATGTATGATGACGAGGCATTATCTTATGTCGATGACATCTATCTCACAGATGATGACCTGGATACTCACTTGAAAAGAGTGAACACCATAATACTTGGGTTCGCAGCAGAGGGCTACAAATTCAATTTTAAAAAGTCACGAATTGCCCATCTAACTGTCCTGTTTTTAGGATATGAAATATCAAGTGAAGGCAAAAGCCTAGCAGACAACTTCTTAGAGAAGTGCGCTGTACTCCAAGCACCAAAAACGCTGAAGAACTTACAGTCAATACTAGGTTTCCTGAATTTCGGAAGAACTTACATTCTAAATTATGCAGTAAGGGTTCAACCTCTCTACGAATTAAGAAAAGCTGATTTTAAAGCAATCAATAGGCCACAGAAACACACAGAAATTTTGAGATCATTGCAAACAGACATGTTAGCTAAAATGAAATTACAAACTCGTGACAACACACGCAACCTTGTAATCCGAGTCATCCCAGGAAGATGCGGATTCACGTACCTGACCTCTAATGAGGGAGAAACGGTACCAATAGCTTACAGATCACATTTGTACATAGAAGCTGAAAAAACATTAAGTCTTACAGAAAATACTGTAAATGCGGTTCAGACTGCTGTAGCAAAAGAAAGAGCCCAAGCCCAAGGCAAAAGAATAACTGTTTTTACAGCAGAATCAGCCTTTGAGGCGTTATTAAGCCCAGTTAATCTAAAAACGGTGGCACTAGATCCAAAATGGATACAGTGGGAAAATTCTCTTGCTGCAGAAGACGTGAACTACTATTTTGACCCGAACATGAAAAAACTGAAAGATCTAAAATATGAAGAAGAATATCCTCTGCCAATCGAAATTTTGCCTCTCCAACAGTACTCTTGTATAATCTATATGGACAGATTTGTACAACATTACGATGTGGATCATAAATCCTACAATGCAGCATGCGTGATTGTTAAAGGTCGCTGGCGCTGTGGTAAATTTAGACTAAAAATAACAAAAACTGAATCACTGAGAAACTGTTCGGCTCAGAGAGCTGAAATCAGATCTTTAAAGATGGCGTTTGAAAATGCTGATCGTGAATTCCCGACACTAATAGTGTGCGATTCGCATTTCTGCGTCAAATCTTACAATAATGACTTGCAGAACTGGGTTCAAAACGATTACAAAGATGCCACAGGTGCCACAATAAAGCATAAGAAGCTTTGGGAACAGGTAGTTCATTTGCAGAAGGAACTATGAAAGACTCACGTGATACATAAACTGAGTCATCAACGTGATGGCGTTCACATTGCAGAGAATTCATTGGCTAATACAGCCACAGCGGAAGCAACTCAACCTGCTTCCGTAGCCACAAAAAAGCGATCAGAAAAGCACATAGACGGGGAAACCATGCTGGCGGTAAAAACGTCTTCAAAAGGCGACTGTACAGCACTTCCCCTGAACTATCCACTCAATTATACATACATAATTGATGCAAACTCCGTTCCTTTTGCTCGAATCCCTGGAGTGGGGGATAGAGTAATTCCAAACACGAACAGGAGAGTGTTCTTAATAGCAGATGCACACATGGGATTGGGTCTAAGGCACCAAGAGATTAAGGAATCTCTGAAAAAATTACAAGCAGAATACTGGTGGCCGGGGATGAGCCTGCAACATTACAAATTTGCAAAGAGCTGTCCAAACTGCAACAGAGATCGCAGTAGCGAACCGACCGGAGTATTGCCATGGCCATTTCTGTAGTTAGCATAAGGCTATCTATACGTAAATTCCAGCGTTGCATTAATTTCCTTTTAAGACTAGATTCACTTAAAAATACAGACACCAGCGCTTGGCTGACGCCAGAACTGTTATAAAAGATTTGGGAGTCTTTATCGGCACATACGCAATTGGCATGCTACATTCTGACCAGGGTCCTGCTTTTAGCTCTCGAGCTTATAAGGAGGCCATGACCAGCATGGGCATTGCATTGCGGTACTCTTGTCCCTTCCATCCTGAGGGAAATGGGATTGTGGAAAGAGAAAACCGAGACATAAAGCAATCTATAACTGCTAAGGTATTAGGTTCGGGTGATGGGTGGCTCCAACATTTAACAAGTGTGCAACGTAGTCTTAACAATCTGCCAAGAAATTCTCTAAAAGGTTTCAGCCCGTACGAACTATTGTTCGGAACTAGAATGTATATTCAGGATTTAGATAGTCAGACTTCAGTGGTAGAAGATAAGAAAAAATGCTTTGACATCAAAGATCGTTTGGCTGTCTTACAGGACTTAAATTAAACAAGAGAAGCCCTGAGCAACATAAAGTTAAAACAGCAGCCAACAGCCACTGAAGATAAACCACCTGTCCCAGCAAGGCCTGTCTGGATTCCAAAGATTGGGGATCTGGTCAGAGGGAAGATCGCGGTGAAGAAGGAATTTGGGCCTTCTTACAGAAAAGCAGAACCTGTCTTAGCTGTCAGCGGAACGAGATCAGTTGTACTACCGCCCCTTGCTGGTAAAAAGGAGAACCGAGTTGTATCCATCGACCTGGTAAAACCACAATCATGTGGCCAATAATAAGTAGTAGGCCCAGTGGACTCCCAAGAAATAGCAGAATACCAAAACTTGCTACAATCCAAGATGTTCAAACTGAGAGACTAATCACATTTGATAACCCTACAGTGAATAAAAAAGGACTATGCAACAATGCCATGGAACTTGTGCCTCTTGAAACCCAAATTGAAACAATTCGTCAAGAAACACCAGTCTACAACGATGTAGCCTCAGACTATGCTAATGAAAGAAAAATTGAAAAAGCAATTCCAACAATTGACAGAACTGCATCTGGCTACTTCATCAATTTCTATAACTTTTCTGAAGATCCAAGCGACCTGAAGAAACGCCAGCAACAAAAACTTTTAAAGACAAAGCAACAGAACTCTGTCATCAACTCAAAGAAACCTATCTGATTTCTCCATGGATTGAATTTTGGATTGTGTTAGGTGTACTTTTCCTCCTGCTTTGGCTCATCATGATACTTTGTTTGGGAAAATTCATTGAGGGAAAATATAGTACAATGGACACAGCAAGTCGGAACATCAACTTGGTCCTAAAGCCACACAAGTCATCTCACATAGAGAAAAGAGAACTATCATCAGTGAATGTCACAGCCATTCCAATACCCGGTGGGGTAGTTTGGGACAAAACGGATAACGAAATCTATGGCCCGGTTGAACTGTTGAAATATCCACATCAATTTAAGGTTTCATTAAGTGACTTTGTAAAACCAAGTACATTCTCTGATGATTGGGACTTTGAAAGCATAAATAATACGATGTCAGATTTAGTAATGTCAGCAAAATTTACAGAACATGATTATTTACAGGGTTCATCGAACTATGAACAAATGTACTACTATAACCACTTTGCACATCACTTTTTGCATAAATCTGCTCAACCTAGAAATGTTTTTAAATACAATCAATGGGAACATTGTGCAACTCCATCTAAAAGCAGTTCGAAAACATTTTATGAGAAATTCCCATACTTCCCAGGGTTTAACACAAGTGATGCAGAAACATTTTATTATAAACTGTTAGATAAAACAGGGATAAAAACTATGTTGACAAATACTAAATTGATTTATTCGGAAACATTTTATGAAAAAATGATTACATTTGGTTTTGATTTCTGGAAAAACAACATTGAAACAAAAACCATCTGGGGTACAAAAGAATGCCAGGTCCTAGGTTTAGAAGCATTATTTCGAGCCTGCATGATCCCAGAACAAATAATGTTCTTGAATGACACCATTCAACAGACTACTTGTCTTGGCCTAGCTAAGATTAAAGACCTAAACAAACCGTCTATTCCAAAGCCAATACCTGATAATACGACCACAGATATTGAGATAGACGTATCCCATATTTTACACCAAAACAGAACACATCCTGATTGGAAAAAGTGGTTAATCTGGCCAACAGACACAAATAACTGTCAAGATAGATTCCTGAACAAAATACAGGGTTTCAAAATGACCAGACCAAACCCTAGATACTCCCAGAGACAACATCCAGGGATAGTAACAACATACAGTGTAGGGAAACTATGCCTTGAATGGCTACAAACATCCACACTGGCTGAAATTAAGCAACACTTGACTTTACTTAAAGACGGTGCTGACTTGCGCGATTTCATAATGGGACCACGCAAACAGCATCAAAAACGTTTCATAGCGGCCAGTATATACGCTGCGTAGAACGAAGCTTGGAAAGTAACTCAAATTGAGACAGCAGAGAAAATACGAGAAATTGATTGTATTAATTTGGAAAAATCCCTTTCTGTTATGGACAATGGGCTAATGACTCTGTCCTCCAGAATATATTCACTGGACAGTATTGTATCATCTGCTATCGATATAATAGATCAGGACTTGCTAATGTTACAACACGGTCAGTCCCAATTACGTTCTAATACGTTCTAATGGACGTTGCAAAATCTGCGTTCAAGCTACGTGCCATGGCGTTTGATAAACACAACGTCATTATTCTCTATCTTTAACCTTACTGATAAACAAATCAGTTTGGCACAAAAAGGAGCAGACTATACGATTCTGAGCATTGAAAAACTTGAGAGATTTTTTTTTTTTTTTTTTTTTATCCTCATTTTGCTATTGTATAGATAAGGAGGTTTCTGGAGAAACTGATGATCTTTTTAGAAAACTTTGCCTTCACAGCCCCATCGCTTTCCGGAATTGTCTTTTTTGGGGAGTATCCCTTTCACTATTTAGATTCATCAATTTTTTCTCCACTTACCCTTTATCGTTTCCAATAATACCATTGGTTAGTGAGTTGTGAGCTAGCCAGCTTGGCTACTCGGCAGAACCATTTCTGCCTGGTATTATAGGTTATCGCGTTAATCATTGGATTTATTATTCATGACCTATTAGAAGATTTTAGTTACTTTGAAAATATTGCTCCCAAATTTCCCAAAAATTTGTTCTCTTCGTATATCCCATGTTTCTATCAAAGTTGTTAATTTTAATGACATAATTTAACCAATTTATATAACTTGGGGCAACCGATTTAACCCAATTAATGCGGATTTCTCTCCGGGCTAATAATATTAATACAAAATGTAAACTTTCCTGTTTTTTATTTAATTTATTACTATCAGCACATATGCTGCTATGTACCCCAAAGAATATGAGAGTAGTACTTACAGTTATGTTGGTTCCTAGTATCATATTCACTGTCTTACCAATCTCCTCCCAGTAGTTTGTTATTGCGGGGCATTTTTCAAGCATATGGATGTCGTCCGCTCTTGTTTCTCCGCATTTGGGGCATAGCTTAACATTGGATCCCTTGAATTTAGACAGTTTCTTTGGGGTCCAATAAGCACGGTGTACTGTAAACAGATGGTTCCTTCCTAAAGGTGCTGATTTTATACAGGACCAGCATTTTCCCATAGATTCTTGCCATACCAGTTGCAGATCTATCTATTGGGCAGGTATGTCTTTCCACCACATTTTTTCCGGGATTATAAAGTCTTCCTCTCTTGATTCAATAAGTGACCAATACCACTTTGATATTTCTTTTTTTATTGCTGTGGTTCTTGTCATTTCGTTTTCAAGTCTCTCGTTTCCCGTATTTTTCTCCTGTAGCAATTTTGCCCAATTTATTAGCTGGTAATATTTAAATATTGATATTTTACCATCTGTAAGTTCATAAAGCGAATTCCATGGGATTATTTCATTTCCTTTTAGTAATTGTCCCCATGATACTATTCCTGCTACTTTAAGTGGCACTGCTAAAGAATCTTTTAAACACTCTGGTAACCCTAGAGAATCCCATATTGGTGCTTTGGTGCTATAATACGGGATATTTACTGCGCTTCTTATTTGGAACCAGAGTCTAGCAGCGTTACATAGAATCTTCAATTTTATTTTTTTGAAGAATTTCGGGTGTCCGAATTTAAACAGGTAATGGTCAGTTTTCTCGGTCATATTCTGTAAGAAACTTGGGTATTCTTGATATTTCCACAATAATGATCTAAAATTCTTGAATTGGAAGGATCTGTAATATTCAAATAAATCAGGACTGGCTATTCCTCCTTGATCTTTCTTTCTCCTAAGTTTACTCCAGGCTATTCTTGTTCCTTTGGAGGCCCAGATAAAACTTGCAATTTCGCCCTGAATCTTCTTCATGAGTTCTTTTTTAAATTCCAATGGTATGGTGTTGAAAAGGTATGTGAATTTTGGGATAATAGACATTTTTATTATGTTGGATCTTCCTAGGAAAGTTAATGGTAAACCTGACCATGATTTAAGTAGTCTTCTCATTTCTTTAGCAATTATCGTTAAGTTTAGATGCGGGACTTTCTCCATTTCTTTTACCAAGGTGATTCCTAGATATTTTAGTTTGTCCCTACTGTACTGTGAAGTTGGGTTACAGTTCCAGCTCATTGTTTCAGTTTTTTCTTTGTTTGTTAAATAGCCCGAGACTTTACCAAAGTCACTCATTATTTCATCCAATGCTTGATAGGCACCTTCATAGTTTGTTGTGAATACCATTAAGACATCAGCATATAATGCTACTTTCTTTACCCAGTTTTGGTATTTAAAAGCAGAGATCTGTGGGTGTTCTCTAATCAAAGTGGCCAATGGTTCGATGTAGAGATTAAAGAGTAACGGCGACAGTGGGCAACCTTGTCTTGTACCACGTTGTATATTTATGTTGTTGGTTAGATTGCCGTTAACTAATATTTTGGCTCTTGGATTTTTATATATTTCTTTTATCGCTTGAACGAAATTTTCCCCCAGATCATATTTCCCTATAGCATCATTTAGAAAAGCCCAACTTACCCTATCGAACGCTTTTGCGGCGTCGTAGGTGATTATAGTGAGGGGAAGTTTTTTAGGGGATGGCAATGTCAATTGCTGCGAACAATTCATGAGTAATTTCGTGAACTTGCCTTCCTTTTACAAACCCCTTCTGGTCTAAGTTAATCAGTCTGGGCATAACTTTTGCTAATCGTTTTGCTATAACTTGTGTGAAAATGTTATAATCGCAGTTTAGTAGCGATATTGGTCTATAAGACTCACATGTTTTGGGGTTTTTCCCGGGTTTTAAAATGATACTAATTATCGCATCGTTCCAGGTATCTGGGTTTTTTCATGATCTATATATATGCTGTTCATTAAGTCTGTTAATTTGTTGATAAGGTGTTCATTCAGTGCTATGTAAAATTCATTTGGAAGGGCATCTGGGCCGGCGGCTTTTCCTCTTTTTAGGTTGCTTATCACCTCTCTGACTTCCTCAGGTTTGATCCTTTGATTTAACTCTGTTTTTTCTTCATCTGTTATTTTTTGAAGAGAAATAGCTTCCAAATATTTACCGATTTGTTCTTTGGTTGGATTTATATCTTCTTTATATATGCCAGAGTAAAATTTTGAGAACTCCTGTCTTATTAAATTATCTTCAGAGGTTTCTAGTGATTGTTCTGTTATCTGAATACATGAAATGTTATTTCTGGATTGTTCACTTTTTGTTTTCCATGCTAATAATTTTCCGCACCTTTCCCCATATTCATAATTTGCTAATTTACTGTTTTCCCATTTTTCTCTCACAGTATTTTCTAAGTAATTTGCTACATTTTCTTTTAATCTCTGATGTTTTTTCTCTAATTCTTGTTTTTTTCCTGGGGGAATAACGTTTTCTAGTTGTATTTCCGCATTTTTGATATCTAATTCCATCTTATTGATTTCTAGTTTCTTAACCTTTGCTTTATGTGCTCCTAGGCTAAGTAGTTTACCCCTTATCACAGCTTTATAAGCATCCCAGGTTGTTTGCCTTGAGGTACCTGTTGCATTATCTTCGAAATAGTTTAATGAGACAGTTTCTAGCTGATTGATATATTGTTGGTTGTTTAGTAGAGATCGATCTACTGTCCATCTAGAAGGAGTTATATCTTTGGATAGGAGTAGAGTTAATTTTACTGCTGAATGGTCAGATAAGTGTGCAGGAAGGTGTTCAATACTGCTAACTATGTTTTGTAAGGATCTATTTAAAAGAAAAAAATCTATCCTTGATTTGTGTCCTAACTTTTTGTTATGAAAGGTGAAAGGATAAACCTTATCTCCTTTTTGTGACCACATGTCTTCCAAGTCTAACTCTTTTTTATATATGCTTAGCCATTCCCTCATCTTGGGTAGGTTGAGGTGTTTGTTTGGGGGTGATCTATCTTTTTTTGGATCCAGTATTATATTATAATCTCCTCCTATGATTATGGGGTCAGATGTGGATAGGAGTTCCGAGTATAGGTTTTGAAGAGGTGTAGGGTCATCTAAATTTGGGCCATAGTATCCTACTATGTTGAGTATGTTTCCTTCTATTCTTATTTTCGCTATGGCCCATCTTCCTTTATTATCTACTGTCTTACTTATGAGTTTTGCCTTTAAGGATTTTTTAAAGATTATTGCTACCCCTTTCACATGACAGTTTTGGGTAGTATATACACAATTCTCTATCCATTTTAATGTTCCAACTCGCTACTAACAAGGTATGTCTCTTGAATTATAATAATCTCACTCTCTATCTCCTTTATATATTCCATTATTTTCCTCCTTCTATTGGGAGTTCTTAGTCCATTAACATTCCATGAGAGAACACTTACTGGTTTCCTTTCGACATTTCTTTTTAAAGAGTTTTGTAGCGAGAGCTGTGTTAAGGCATTCTTGTGCGTTTTTTGTTTGCCATCTTGACTCCATTTTTTGATTTATGAGGATATTTTTTCTAATTTTTTTCCCTAGTTTGCTCCCCACCCGTGTATTTCTATTTACATTGTAGTGTTCATACGAGGCTCGTTTTTCCCCTCCCCGAGGAAGCCTCCCTTCTTCTTTTGGATGGAATTTTCCACCCGATTCGAGCTCCGGTTCACCAGTTTTCTTATTTTGATTTATATTAAGATTTTCCTTCCCTCTTTAGTTTAGGTTTTTCTGGAGGTTTATATATCATATTTAACTTAATTTGTTTTTTCCCTTTGGATCTGATCCTTTATCTGGATTATGAGATTTTCTACTTCCTGAGGCTCTCTAATATTATGCATTTTATTCCGCCACATAATTCTTAATGCTGCTGGGAATTTCATCTGCACGGTTGCCCCGAATGTTTTCAACTCCTGCATATATTGTCCCAACTCCCATTGTCTATCTTGTGTGGCTTTACATATATCTGAGCGTATTCTGAAGGACCAATTATCTTTGTTTAATGTTCCATTTTTTAATCCCTCACTCAGAATCTTTTCTTTTAGAGTGTAGGTCATAAAATTGACCAGAATTGTCCTTGGATTTTTCTTTTCTTTACTTTTCCTGAAAGGATCCCTGTGGACCCTCTGGATATCCTCCATCAAGTTGCAGCTTTTAGTCCACGGGAAAAACTCTTCAAGAAGAGAGACAATATAAGATTTAATATCTGACCCTTCCATATTTTCCGGCACATTTAAAATTCTAAGGTTGTTTTTTCTCCCTTGGTTTTCCATTGATTCCAGCTTTTCTTTGATTGTTTTCTCACTGTCTTTTAATTTCCGAATTTCTTTTTGATTAGTGTTAACCTTTTTACTTAGGGATTCCACTGCTGCTTCTACTGCGGTAACTCTCTCTCCCAACACATTTAATTTTTGGTCCAATCCTTCACATACTTCACATATCTTATTTTGATTCTCCTCAGAGACTGAGAATTTTTCTGCCATTGCTGCCATTATCTTTTCGGTAAATACCTCCATTTCTTTTTCGGTGATTATTACTTCTTGCACCGTTGTTGTTGTTGTTTCTTGATCTGTAGGTCTCTCTGTGAGTTTAGCTTGTGATATTGCTGTCTCCATTAAGTGTGTGTTAATAGGAGTCCTGTTAACTTGAGTAGTTGATTTTTCACTCTCGGTAATTTCTGAAATCAACTCCCCACTCACATTACTTAAGACTTTATTATGTGTGGGCAAACTTTCTAGGTGTGGTCCGATACTTACTAATGGTTCAATGGGCTCGCTCTGTATAGAGAAATGTCCACCTCTTACTTGCACAGATTGTTGAACCTTAAAATACGACCGCAGGGAAGGAGTAACTTTAACTTTTCGATTCGTGGGGAGCTTTGGTCTTGTAGATCTTATTTTAACATTTTCCGACAGCTCTGCTAATTTTGATAATACTCTCTGACTTCGCTTAGTTGCTCTGGGGGTCGCACCTTTTTTTAGCGGTTCAAACTGTGATGCAAGCTTGCGATTCCTTAAACAATAAGTGGATTTCACTCCTCCTTCCAGATCTTGGGTTTTTCCTACTGCTGTTGTTATATTGGTTTCAGGGTCTTCAGGGTTTTTTTCTATTGTCCTGGCTCTTGTGTTATACACCCTTAGTTTGGGTTCTATTTGAGTGAGGCTTTCCTCTTCGTTTTTTCCAATGCTCTCTTGAATGTAACAGTTTGTGATTAAATCTGGCGTTGCTCTCTTCAATTTATCTGCCCCACCACTGGGTATGTTTTTTAAATTTCCTGAGCTAGTAGTGTGCTCTGATTTTATTACTTCTGAGGCTCCTTGATCTCCAATTAGCTGTTGATCTGCAAGAAATGCCTCCCTCTCAGTTACCTGCAGCGAAGTATCTTTTTTTGAGCTCATTAGCCGTGAATCTTTTAAAATTACACTCTGCAGCTTTATGTTTATAATGTGCTCTATAGTGTCCCCTTCGCGTTTCTTTATCGTCTGAAATTGGCCCCAGATATTGTTTTGCTTACTCGGCTTACTCGGCTTGCAATCTTGTGCGTCTCCCGATTCTCTCCCGCTGACCCTGCTGCTCGAGCCCCGGAACTGGAAGGGGATTCTCTGGAACGCCCTCCGACAGTTCCACGTTGCTTTTCGCGCACTCACCCAGGCTCCGGCACTCGGGCAAGACAGCTGCTGCCGCTGCGGGAATCCCAGTTCAAACGGTAAGCTCCGATTTGAAATCAGCCGGTATCTATCTATCATTTCTTTGCACCTCTGCTGAACGGCCGTTTCCGAGCGTATTTCCTCCTTCAATCGTGGGTTTTCAGCTTTGCACTAATCCCTCCTCGTAAGAGTCCGTAAAGTATTTTGCAGGAAGGTCAGTCTTTAATCCTCATTTGGCTGGTGGTCAGAGCTCCCAACCGAGCGTGTTAGCCGGCCGCCATCTTCCCCGTCAATGCCTCAAAAAACTTGAGAGATTACCATTGACAATGTCAGAAAGACCTGTCATTGAATGGATAATACACGGAATAATCACAATTCCGATAACAACTTTCCAATTTAAAAATTGTCAGGAGTATATACCAGCAGGCCAGTATGAAAGGTTGGGTAAAGGGTACATTAAGTCATCATGGAAATTACCTTATACACACACATGTTGTAGTGACAAGAACCAGAATGTATTTCTTAGTGGTAATAATTGTAAACAATCACTAAGCGGTATACTTCTGTGCCAAGGTATTAATTTGCATGGTGCCTGTGAGGGGACTTCAAATAACCTTTCATGCCACCAGCACGGCACACCTGCAACACAGATAGAGCCATTGTTTAGACAACTTTTTAACAGGAGTTACGTTCTAATAACAGACCACAGCTGTTGTGGCATGGTGCCAGGGAAAGCATATCTCGTAAGCGTTAGTTCCATGGTCACTTGCTGTATGCAAGTATTGTATCCAAACCGCCCTCCTGATACAGAGGCGACGATTTGGCCTTCTTTGAATATCTCTTCTATACGAATTGATACTTTAAGCAGAATGAAGTCTGTTCTTTTACAGACAACCATGCCTTTAACGTCATCAAAAGAAATGTATGATCTTCAAGTTGCAAGGACAACAGCAGAGATACATACACTATTATCAACTAATTGCCCCATGCATTTCGTAGAAATGCTAAGCCAAATTCTAAATATGTCAGATACCAGTGGCATCGCACATGTATTTAAGACAATTTTTTCGGGACTGTTAACACCCCTCGAAGCAGTTCTAGGCATCTTTCCCAATTTTGTCCATTCTGTCTTTGGCGGCCTACCACTACTTTTAGGACTCATAGCAGGAATTTTATTTATGACTCTTCTGCTCCGATATGGCAAGCCAAATCACAGACAAGACTCCAGCAACGATGGAAGAAACGATCCTAGCTATACGCTATCGGGACCGCATAACTAAAGTCCTTTAATTAGCCCAGCTAAGAGATCTAAATATGACCTGGTTTCTTTCATTCAGAACTATAAGGCAGAACTGCATCTTACCTGTGCTTCGATGTATGCTATGCGGAGAAGAATGCGTGTTGGACACCTGTCTTACACTACAATCAGCAGTACCAATGGATATCGATACTTTGCTAAGTCCTGTAACGGCTCATGCATCGTTTTGTCCCCAGCGGTTACCAATCCTGATGACGGCATTCCTTGAAACTTCACCACTACGATTAGGTGGCAGTGAAGCACAAGATGAGAGCAACATCACCCAGGTACGACCTTCTGTGAGCATTGCTGATCCTGACATCGATGATAGCAATCATTCTCACGACTGCACCGTTGCAGCATTTTCAACCATGGTCGAACTTTCACCTGAAGCTGTAGACTGTTTTTTTGCACATCTGTCTGAAATGATGTTCTCCCCTGAACAGAAAGAATAACTTTTTAAGCAAACCGGCACACAGCGTTCCCCTGAACTCTGAATTCGGCCTTGAGCTTTGATAAACAAAAGCTACTGAAAACATTTGGAACTATTTTCTCTCCTTAAAACGAAACTATTTTTTTTCAAAATTCCAAAATAGTTACCCTTTTTCTGGCACATGTACTCTGCTTACAGTAGAACTATTCTTAAAGAACAGAGCTTCTATTTTTAGTAATTCTAGAGACAAAATATTAACTCAGCCTCTAGCACATTTACAAGCAATTGTATTTATATGTGATGGAATAGTCTCGACCTTCTTTTCTGTATTAAGAGACATTTCATGTGTAATTTTCGCAAATCGTTCAGCTAAATATATATGCATCCTTTTTTTACTGAATGATTACACTGTTTGATAAACGTACAGTACCAATAATCTTTCGTGTATTTCGCATACACCATTTCAAATGCAAAAATGTATTTTGGGGCGGGTTGGAATACACATGCACTTTTAAATGTTTACTATTGCTTCGTTTTAGTAATGATGGGCATTAGATCGTGGAGTGGGTATTGTGTTTTTATCTAGGAACCTGAATCAATATTGCTATTTTATGCCCTTGTATGGCTATAATCAATAATATCCTTATAATGGCATAAGAATCGGATCCATATTTAAGTAAATAGCCCTTGCATCCCAAGGCACGGCAAAAGCTACTTCCTTGGATTCCTAGAAAGCACAACAAGTTCTTTCGACACACCAAACCTCCAGCAATCTGGGAAATCCCCATTTGCTTTGTTTTGATTTGTAATAGAACTCCTGCGAGCACTGTAAGAATGGCCAGTTCTTAGTGACATCTTTATTGACTTCTTATGTCCAAACCTTACATCAAACTCGGCACCTTTCAGGTATAAATATACCAACGTTGCCTTAAGCAAACACACAGTGGTGGTTTTGGAGCAGAGCAGCTATGTACTTGCCCGAGAACCCAGCTGATGCGAGAGCCCACGGAAGCTGCCCCTCCTCTTTGACGCGCTGAGAAAGACGCTGTCTTTTCTCCTGCCGAGAAAATCCAGCTCCGGCGTTTCCAGCCTACCCTTGCGGGTTGCTAGGATATCAAGTCCTGAGGAAAGAGATACCAGACCTCCTACATTCTATTTCCAAGGTGCAGTGCTGACTAAACCCTTAAAGAGAATTCTTGAATCAGATTCTTGGCAAAACCAACTTAACTTAAACTGCTACTTACTTACTCCTTCCCACGTATTAGGCTTAGGTAAGGTACACCGGGGTAGGCGTAGTTCAGAAGCACCAGTTGAGCATGTTAGTCAATGAATATATGTATGTATATATTTTTTCCATTTTAAAGTATCTTATGGCTAAGAAACCATATCAATGCTTTTACAGTATTATTTCATAATACTCCTTTTACTGTACGTACTTTACTTTACATTAAGTATTGCAATTGTGGCAATTCATTTCTCTTGCATGAGAAGGAAGACTGCTCAATAAATAATTCCTTTTATTGAAAACGCCCGTCTCTCTATTCTCTGCACTCTGGTGAAACTAACAGGCACATGCATCAACGATTTTTGCATGCGCAAACGGTGCCATTCGCTAAAATCGGACGTTTGCGAATGCAAAATCATGTTTTGAGATGCATTATGCATTTTTGGGAAAATCGCTATTTTTAGCGAATTCCAAAAATGCGATTGCTTTTAAGGAATCGCAAATTTGCGATTCCTTAAAAGCAATGCATGATTAATTTTAAAATTGCGAATTCGCAAATAGAGGGTGCAAATTACCACGAGGTTGAACCTCGTGGTAATTTGCGAAAATGTGTTAAAATGCTCTAATTTGCATTTAAAAACACTGTCATGTTACAGACACACATGTCCTTAGGACATGTATGTTTGAAACATGCACTCCAAAATACATTTCAGGGGTGCAGGGGGGGGTCCAAAGGACCCCCCCCCCTGCACCCATGGAATGCATCAACAGTTTGCGAATTCCAATTTGCGAATTCGCAATTCCCATTGATTCCTATGGGCCTTTTGGCCCATAGGAATCAATGGGAATTGCGAAATCGCAAATTGAAATTCGCATAATATTTGCGATTCGGTAAAAATTGCGATTTTTGCCGAATCGCAAATATTATGCAATTTAAATCATGCATCCCGTTTTGCGATTCCTTATTTGCGATTCCTTAAAAATCGCTAATAAGGAATCGCAAAACGTTTTATTGATGCATGTCACCGTAAGAACGCACAATTGACTGAGTGAAATAGCTGTCTATTGTTTTCACACGACTCTAGAGATTTACTCTTATTCTGGGGGAGCAAAGTTGTCATGTTATATGGTTGTCAGAAGCTAATCCCTTCTTGTCTATCCAGGGAGGTTAAACTCCTCCTCGTTTATTCGAGAAAGTTTCTAGTGACCTCTGAGCTAGCTGGCAAACCTTAAGTCTAATATGGTCAGTAGAGACCTAGTCGACCTCAGTCCTATGTCTACACTGCTGAATATATTATTCCAATGCGCAGAGCCTATTGGGAATATAGGAACTACACTACACCGCCTTTTCATCCAGAATATCTTGATGAGTAGGCAGTACCATAAGCATTTCCAGTTCTCTAAGTATTATCAAAACCAATAGCTGAGGCATTTTCTATCAAACCTCTAGCTTTGGCAAAAAGTTTGTGACTCAAAGTGCACACATTTCTACAATAGTACCCGTCACTGAAGGGAGCTGTTTTGTGTACAGATGCGCTCCTTGTGAACATGCAGAATGATGCCACTCTGTGAAGTTAGCCAGTGCCTGAAGTGGGATGATCCATTGTCCAATGGTATGCTGTGGTTGGCCGAATATCTCATGCTGTATGATGTAATAAGAGAGGGGGGAGAAATATGTTAATAACAGAACAACAGACCAAAGATGAAAGAGGCTGACCGAAGGCCCTATAATTAAGAATAATTCACGCATCATGTTAGTAAAAATCAAACGGTCTTGACTAATGCCTAAAAACAAAAGGCAGACCAAAAATTTGCACAAAACTAGAAGGTTTCTCAGGAATGTACCACAGGTTGTAAAAAGGGGCTATGTTAAGCGTTTTCATCACTATATGTTGCTCAACCTGTTGATTCATTACTGCTCAAAACAATTGTAGTCACTTCTGCGTGAATTTCCTTTTATTTTTCTTTATCTGAGTCATTTCTGACAATCACCTGTGTTATGTTTCGATTTTTAGGGATTTTCTTTTACGATTTGACTTGATAAGTATAGCCTCAGAAACATGGTGTCAGGACCCACATTTATCCCAAAACTACCCTCAGTCACTTGTTACCATATTATGATTCAATTTATTTCTACAGGAGTTTGATCAAATTTGTAATTTTGCAGGATTGCATTGTATTTTATTGTGGTATTGTTATAGTGCTTCGTGTTTCTAGCAGGGTCGCTTAATGCTGATGTACAGTGGGATCCCGGGTGCCCTTTCAGAGTGTGAGGTTAGGTAGGGCATTTTTTTTGTTATTGACCTACATAGGAGGTGTTAAGTGAGGTGCATAAGGTTTGAGGATGCGCTCTAACCATGGCGCGGTGGTGGCATAAGTGGCATAAGCGTGACATACAGAGAACAGATGCTTTCACTACAAGTGGCATTTGCGCCTTCCATTTGCTCCGTGCTGGTCTTAAAACCAGGACGTACAGCACGGCACAGTACCTTCCACTCCTTTACTTTATGGCGGAAAAGGTGAAGTATAAAGTCTGTCTTGTTTTGTGCAGACAATTAGACTGATCGCATTTCACCGGTTCATATTACAAGCAATGTAAAGAGAGCAGTAATTGACTCCAGCAAACGGTAATTTGATAATTTAGGTCCTTTTGACACTTTTTGTCACCAAGAAGTGTTAGCCATTTAATTGCTGTCTAAAATACAAGGAAAGCTGTGCCTGAAAAGCATTTCCCTAGACAGTAAAACATTTTCTCCTCAATATATTTCATGCTGAAGGCAGTATGGTATTCATCGGCACCCATCATAATAAAAAGTTAGCTGTAGTAAAGGTCACTGTCTCACATTCACAATCCTTACGTTCTTTTTTTTATCAATAATATCACATTGTAGATGAAACAGCTGCCCTCCCAGTTCATGTTACAGTTTTGTCATTACTCTTCCAAATTGCACCATTAGCCACTCAAATTAACAGGAAATTGACTCCTTTTAAGTTTTCAATATGAAAAGACAATCGCTTTGAAATTTGGCGACATTTCTGTTCTTGTTTCAAATGATAACTTCTTTGTGGTTAATCACTTGCGCTGCTTAATTCGCTCATTGTGCTGGGACCTTTGAGCCTAAGCCCCCAGGCATTGTAGTACAGTAGCTTCGTGTGAAATCTTCCCCTTTTATGACTTCTAAGCTAGATTAAGTAAAGGTCTTGTTTAATGAGGTGCCACTTGCTGGGGTTTCATGCAGGAAGGAATCCTCCCTGTCTTTGGCGTGTGCAGGGTATAAATTATGAAATATGTCGGATTGTTAAGATTCTGTGACTGGCTTCCTTTAGGAAACACTGTCATTATGGCCTCCCTGGGAGGGTGGCAGCGGGGTTGCTTTGACTTCGTTTGTTGAAAGAATCATCTTGCTTCTCTTTGTTTCTTTCTCACTGCCAACTTTCACATCGCTTTCTGAAAGCATCATATTATCTTTTTTGATGATCCCTATGGCACACAAAAACATCAACATGGTTGTGGAACAACATGTCTTGATCGAAGCTTCTGATAATAGTGATACAAGTGTGTAAAACGTGTTTTTGTTTCCATACCTTATCAGCGAACACAATCCTATAGGTCATATTTAAAAACAGTCATTTTTGTTTTCATTGTCTGTTCTGTTTCCCCAAATATATCAAAGTAAACCAATGCCTCTCTAATTAAAATCTGAATAATAAGCGTCTGCAGTGAAATACTGTCATTTCCTATAATATCAGGGATTCCATTTAACATTTTAGAATGACCTGTCACTATCGGACGCACATATTTGTAGCTATCATAATTATGTATGGTGAGTTTCCTGTAATCAGCTAAGCTGAAAATGTGGATGGATGACTATACTCCACTGCCAGTAATTCATTTGTATAAGAATGAGTGCCAGCGACCCAGGCTCTACTCAGAAGTCCTAGGCAGTTTTATTAAATCTCAGTGCACAAAGGGGTGGTCTTAAATCCCCCCCATGCCTCTTTAATCCACTACCAGACAACCTGTACCCCCTTTTTCTCTCATTTGCAGGTGCGTGCTTTCTTCCTTTGTTAACCTTTTCTATCTTTCTCTTCTGCCTTCTTTCCCTGCGTTTATTTTCATCTCGCCTGGCCTCGGGTTGTGTCTTATGAGCAAAAATAAGTGTTGGTCCCCAAAAATGGGCCCCACCAACAACCACTTGCTAAAATTAAGCACTGCCCACTGCTACATGGCACCAATTACTAGATGCACTGCAACTAGTCTATTACACTGGACAGCACATTCATTTAATCTACCTGCCCTCCATCGCTCTGGGGATGCTTGTGTTTACCACTCCGGCTCTCTGTGGGAGCGCTTCCCTTCTGTTTCCCTGTCCCCGAGTCCAACCCACGTTTGTAGATATCATTGTCACTCTTTCCCTCAAGAGAGGAGCCAACCTCCAATTCCTCACAGGGCTACCCCTTCAACTCAATCTCCCTGTTCTATGTACCCTCCTGTTCCGCCAGGGTCAGATCTTCTCCACTACACACGGGTCGGAGCTCACTGCCCCACACCCGGAAAGCAGTGCATGTGGAGGGCATCATGTGAAGCTAAGGGGCACTACAGCCTAGATGTTTCCTATAATTTAACTATAAAAAATAATGCTTATCACCAGGGTTTATATAGAGCTGGACTATGCTTTAGAGATGGAAAATGTCTCATGCAGAGCATGCGCCCTTGCCTGGAGTTTAGCATAGCGAGCTATATGTGTTCCTCACTATTCACGCAAGTACACACCTTGATGTATGTCTATTACAGGCTTGTATCATGTAACATTAAATTGTTCAGCCAGTCACCTGCATCCAGGTCTTTCACTTGGTCTATGTGGGAAATGAATGCAGTATATTTATGTATAACTCCTGTGTGTGAAGGTTGTGCATCGTGTCTGTGCCATGTTTCTGTGTCTACATAAGGATTCAATTTGATTTCCTGGAACAAAGTGAAGGGGTGCCTGTGCTGGTGGATGGAGAGAGACCAATTTTGCAATGAGAATTCCAGGGCTTCGTTAATGCATTCCAGAGATCCTTTCTCATGGGCTACGCTGTATGCCATGACGGGTAGGACACAGAGGGTCCTTTTGAAGTGTAGAGGAATTCTCCTGCCATGTCCTTCCACATTTTTTCGTGGAAGAGCTACTTCCATCCAGTCCTAGAGAAGGACTGCCAGGAGCTGAAACTGTAGATTAGGAACACAGCTGTTGTGACCCAGGGATGGGAAGATATTGCAAGCACATGTAATGAAACCCCGGGCCCTGTGACCCCTGCAGCATTCTCTGAAGTTCCAGCACTGGTAACTCCTTGGCACTCCTGGAGATCAGTTCCCCGCAGCCTTTTTCCCTTGTATCAAGGTATGATGCATGGCGTCCTGAAATCATGACTGCATGTGAGCAGCCCCATTTATAGAAACCCAAAATGCTCAGGATAGGCGGATCCTACTACAAGATTGCATTCCACAAGAGTGGATCTCCCTGATCTGCGTTGGATTATCCTCACGAACCCGGATGGACTCTTTGGATGTTTGGGTGGAGGGTTTTGAGGAGGATTTAATAACAAAGCACAGTCCAAGGAGCACGACGGGTGATCACCTTGTGTCAACTCTTCAGTGGAAGCACATGTTGGAACACCTGAAATCAGAGACACCAGCAAAAATGTTTAGCTTCAAGAGTTTTATATAGTGCGAACTAGACCAGAGAAACCGGGCATCAAAGCGCTTTACATATGAAAACAGTTTTGTTACAGAAGGACACATTCATTTTTGTTAGGAGATGAAGTGATTTTCCCAGAATCATAGGATATTGAGTCTCCTTACCGAGACTCGATTCTGGTTCCCCAGATTCGAGATCACGCGCACTAGCTGCAAGGGTATATCCTCTCCCCAAACATGGACGGCCGGGGTGAGTTTGCATGAATGTTTCATTTGGGCCTTGCAATACTGCACACCTTCTGGGCTGGCCCCGCCCCTCCCTCCACCCCCAACCTCATCTGGAAAATGTGGTACTGTGCTCAATCTTGGCAGCGTAAGGAGAGCTGTGAACTTGGGAAACCTATTATTTGCTAAGCAAAAATTACACAGGAGGAAATTTGGGGAGAAAGGAGAATTAGGAGAGCCTCAATGAGAACCACGTCACACACTCTTTCATCCGCGAGGTGAACACGCCCTCTTTTTAAACTGCTGTATTCACTGTAATGTTGTACCTTAACACTAAAGTAGCCAAGTATACCCCAGCTAATATTCCCTTCACAGTAACCTGTGAGTGAAACCATACTTCTGATTCATCGGACTTCTGAAATAATGTATACGGTTTTTAGTTGTGGGCTAGATATGTTTTCAAGTTTGTAAAAGAAATGACAGGGTAGAGCACTACATTATTTACTGGTATTACAAACACATTTTCCTTAAGCTACAGAAAGAAACTCAGAGCAGAATTTCTATATATATATATATATGTATTTACTTGGATTATGTTTCTGGACCCCATGAGGGATGTCAAAGTTTATCTATAGCCTATGGACTGAGGCCCATGTCGATATGAATGAACACTGCAACCTCCCAGGGACCACAGAAGAACAGTATTAACCTAATCTGCACTCCACATTTTATGTTAAACCACAAAATACCCCTTTTTCAAGCCAAAGTGAATTTTACATTTGTGAGCGTAATAATAAGAAGGTGCAAACACCATCTGTTTTTGTTTTATTTTAAAAAGGGAGATCAGTGTTACATTGGTGCAAACGCCCCCTTACTTTGAGCACAAATGAATGATAACACCTTCTGTAAATGTGCAAGGCCTTTTTGATTTATTTCACAGTTCCTTGACGAGAGACAGAATTTCAAAACATTAATTTACAGGAAGGAGTACTCAAGAAAAGATTCCATTTGTGAACTGTGTTTTAGTGACGAGCGGAAACACATGACTCTCGACTTTCTTGCTGAAAGCACAAGGTTTCAGTTCATTGTGTTTTTCAAAGAGGCAGAAACAGAACAAACATTGAAAAGGATTGAAGTGAATTGAGAAAATAGGTTAATAATAAATCCTGTGAAGGATGGCAACGGTGAAGTGCTTTTTCAGTGCAACCCTAAGGAAAATGGTGCCTTCATCTATAAAGTTTCTGAGGAAATAGAGTACAGATGATGGTCTCTTTCAAAGAGTTAGCTTTCTGAAAAAGATATTTCAGCTAACCATTCATTTTCCATAGGGAAATTGGACAGAGCTTCAGCCAAAACCCCATAGAAGAATTACACCAGACAACAGAAAGCAAGAACTTGATCCAGATGGCATCCTGTTTATGATTTTGTGTAAATCCGTTCAGTAGTTTTGGCGAAATTAATGCTCAAAAACCTTTTATATTTCACAGGGCATCCCAGTTGATTGAGAAAAAATATGTAAGAAAAAAAAATACATCAAATGTAGCAGGTGGCTAACAATTTCCGCCCAGTTCATGCTATTCAGATTTTGCATGGATCAATGGATTGGTTGGTAGAGTTTAGTGGGCTCAAAGCGCTTTTGATGTAGTAATTACTTTGATGCCATTTGATGGTCCTACATAGATTTTGGCAATTGTTTATACATTTGGCACCATTTGATTAATGTGCACACACCTTGGCAGATAATTCGCAGGTTTAGCTTTCTGCTGGTTTTATACATTTTTGAGCAGATACATCAAGGGGGAGAGATACGTAGGAGGGAGGGGTAAAACACGTTTAATTCACTCCCTGATTCTCTATTTCCTAGTCCCTGTGTGATTAATGAGTATGGAATTCAGCATACAGTAATTTAAGCCCACTGTAGGGCCATACTGGCTCTCTACCGAACCCCCATTTTGCTCAGCCTTACAGTGTTGGGTGCAGAGCCTGGTGCAGTGCAGCACGGCTACCGAGCAGGTGAAAGGGGAACATCATAGAAAAATCAAAGTAATCCACATAATAATACAGTTAAATGTTAGTTATGGTCCAGGAAACACAAAATAAAAAAAGCCATAAAATTCAGTGTTTATGATGTACAATGCACAATGCCCACTATAACTCATGCCCATCAGCCCTGATACAAACCTCAGTCAATAGTATGTAAAAAAAAGCTATTCATAAAAAGAGCAAAAGATGGCATGAATGTGAAATATATATAAAATCTCTTGTGATGCCAATTTCTTCGCCTACTTGTGACGGCGGCCCTGGCGGGGTGGCAAATCATAAATCACCCAAAAGTCTTTATCCTCGTTACTTGAGAGAGACAGTCAGAGCACAAATTCCATAAAGCGTGAAACTTTAGTTTAAGTCACACAGAACATTTCCGACGCGTTTCAAAGCACAGCTTCTTGGTCACGTGTCAGTTTACAATCACTATTAACAAACATAAATACATGTGATCTATCAACATCATCAAGGTACGACTATAAAGGGCAAAGTATTTTTGCAGCCATCTTTAACGTGGGAGCTTATATGATCAAAACTTAATTTTATACATTGTTAAACTTCCAATTTCAAAGCCACACTGCAGTTATTTATATCATGACTAGTACACATCTACTCTGTTCACAAAATAGATGATACTCAGTTCAAAGAGTTCTGCCCAAGTGGGCATTTTTCACTCATTTCAGTGATCATAGATAGTCCAATTCTGCCCTAGTGGGCTACATACTGAGACATATTGACAACCCATCACTTTCTTACAGCAGGCGTAAACTTCAGCTCTGCTATTCGGTAGCTCCCACTCTTCATGCTCTTTGTGACCTACAAAAACATAAAACATTGTTAGATTCTCATTTTTTTAAAGAATTTCTTACAAATTGTATACTTACTTTCTTAGAGATACTTGTCTGAGTTATAACTCCCATTTTTTAAAACATTTATGAATCACAATCTCATTCACCCTAGGTGTACTGATAGTTCTTCATCCCTGTTCAACCCTTTGGGAAACTTGGTATTATATTTGATATTCAGTTTAGCTTCTAATCTATGTAATTGTTGTCCCACTATTTCCTCCTCTTTCTAGTACAGGAATTCAGTCTAGAACACAAAACTTCACCAAACTCATATCATTGTTGTGTCGCTCTTTAAAGTGCCTAGCCACTGGGTATTGTTTGTCTTAATTTGTAATGGTTAGTATGCAAATAGTGGTTCTGTCAGATTGTACTCAATTTCTTTGCTCAATAGCAGCATTGAATCGTGAACGGGAGAGAAATACAGACGTCTGCTGTCATGCTCCTTAAGTGATCGCGGCTGCGGCACTTCAAACCGGAATACATCACCGGACGGTGATAAATTCTTTTACGAAGATACCACGCTTCAATATAGGAGAGAATCATCCCACGGAGGTTACGAATAAGACACCTCAGTATCTTTCCATCAGGTTGTCCCCCCCTATTGTCCTGATGAAGACCCGAAACGGTTGCTAATAAACAGGCACCATACCGCTGGGTCGAAACGTCGACGCTAATCCACCAATTGGTCCTCACTGCATCTCAAACAGAAAAATATGAATAACTATACTGATTGAGGAAATTGAAGTTATTGTTGGACCTTTGTTTCTAATTGCATTTCCACGAAACTGTATCACTATAACAGTCACCATTAATCACAGATCACATTTATTCACTGCTGCACTTATTTATTGTTATTATATTTTCAATTTGTATGGACAACCGATCTTTTAATGTTGAAAAAGACAAAAAGCTTTGCAAAGTAACTGAATAGTTACAACTTTGCTTACAGAAATGACGTTTGGTGTGTGCATTTTTCATAAAAGTATTTCCATGTTTTTTAAGAAAAAGTACATATGAGAAAATACTGAGCCAAGTAGCTATTGATCAAAGAAATTTAGTAAAATCCGACAGAACCACTATTTGCATACTACGTAATACCCAGGTTCTGATGGTCACTGGGTTACCCCATTAAAATTAATGGTTAATTTGTAATGGCACATAGATGTTCTAGGATTCGATTTTTTACTTTGTGTACAGTACTCCCAATGTAGTACAATGAGCATGGACATTTTAGACAGTAGACACAATGATCCAAATTGCATGTTAAATGTTTACTGATCGTGTATGTTGGTTTTCTTGGGATAGTTTAACCTCTTTTTGGTTCATGCTATACTTGCAGGCTTTGCACCTATTGCACGTAAAAAGCCCTTGTATCGTATTTTGCATATGACTTTCTTTTACAGTACTGGTGGAAAGGACATTTTCAAGTGAAGCACATCTTTTAAAAGTGACCTGTGCATGGTCACCCACTGATTTCACCAGTCTGTAAGATGTTCAAAACTTTGAGGCTCTTTCTGATGTGCTGAACTCAGTTATGAACCTAATGGGTTAATCTTCCTCTTTCTCGACTCTTTTTTCAACATATCTTCTCTTTGGATACTCCTGACTTTGCTGCATGCCACTTCTATCACTCTATGCGAACATGCTCTCTCAAAGAATCGTCTCTCCATTTCTGCCATATCTGGCTTAAAACTGTCATCTGAACTGACATTGCTTCTTGCTCGAAGTAATTTCCCGTACAGAATACTTTCGATAAGGTTCCTAGGATGACAACTGGCAGCATGCAAGAGACTGTTTCCCACTGTCTTCTTTTGGAACAGTTCTCTTTACAATTTACCATTGCATACTTTCAGTTTGATATCTAGGAATTCTATATCTGTGGGACTAATCTGACTGGTGACCTGTAAGTTCAAGTCATTGCTATTCAGAAGATTGCCTATTCCATCTGCCTCCTCCCATGTTACTTTCCACCTGCAGAATATGTTGTCGATATACCTGGCACAAAAGACTGCATGGTCCTTGAACAGCCTGATGTTATTGACTATTTGTTTCTCTTATTATCCCAGGTACAATCCTGCGAAACTGGGAGCAAAGCAAGTTCCCATAGCGGTTCCCTGGGTGTGTCTATAAATGGCACTGTCATATGTAAAGAAACTATTGGTTAAACATGTATGGATCATACTCAGAATCATCTGTGTATGCAACAGATATGACACCAAATGAGATCTTAAAAAGTGTCTACAGGCATTTATACCCAGTTCGTGCAGTATGCAAGTGTAGAGACTGCTGACGTCTAAGGTCATCAGTAGAAAACCCCTTTCCCATACAATTCCATCGTAAAAATTCGCCAGTGTCTTTATATATACGATGGCAATGTAAATACGTGAGTTCTTAGAAAATGGTCAATATACTTGGACGTGTTTTCAAACGGGCTTCCCTTTGAGGACACTATTGGTATGCCTTGGGGGTTGGAACTATTCTTGTGTAGCTTAGGATGCATATAAAATGCGTGGAGCTTGGGAAAACAGAAATTCAGGTAAGGATAAGTTCCTCTTTCCATTCATTTAACTGATACCTGCATGAATCTATACTGTGGTTATACTTTTGTGTTGGATATTTCATAACTGTTAACATCATTGAGCTGTCTTTTACCTTCAGCTCGATACATTTCAATTGGCAACACCACCACGTTCCCACCTTTGTCTGATTTTTTAATCACTTTTATTCTATTATTTTTCAGATCATTTAGTGCTTCCCTCTGTTCGCTGCTTAGATTACAATTTTTAAACTTACAACTTTTGTCAATTTTCTTCAATTCATTCACCATGCCTTTTTCAAATACCTCTATTGTCCTATTAGTGATCTGGGGTAGAAATATCGACGTGGGTCTAAAATCATTTTCACTTGCTAAGTCTATTGTCAAGTTGTCATTCATTACATTTAAAATCAGGTTTTCATTCCAACCCTCCAACCCTTCTAGGTCTCCCATGGTGTGTAACAGATCAGTATCCTCTATTGCAAAAATCAAAGGTTTATCCTTAACGGTAAATGTCCGCATAGTCTTTGTTGTGTATCATTACTTAAGTTAACATTTTCTACCAGAAATGATGGGTCTCTGAAGTGGGGGCCCCTGTGCCTTATGTACTTTGGGTAATACATAAATGTAGGGAGGGACTTGGTGAGAGGTATTGAGGAACGCAGTCTCTTTTAGTGTGATCAACCCATGGCCTTTTGCCTCTTCGACCCATCATATCTGGAATCAGGTCTCTCTTAGAGTCCCTCTCTACCTTCTTGGACCACTTCCTCCATCCAATTGTGAGAGAGATGCCAACTTATCTCTAAGACACCAAAGACATCTTAAGATGTCTAACCAGGCCTAGAGCCAGTGGTATGCTAAAAGACACTTAGAATACAGTGAAAACACCTACATACACTAGAGAACACTATGGGTTTGGGGTATCCCTGTGATTAGCATGACCTCCTCTGTAAGCCCCTAGTACATAATAGGGCAGGGGGATTAAAACTACCTCTTAAAATGCACCACAGGGTGAGTTTGCACACTGGTGAAGGGAGGGGGGAGCCTGAGGTGACATGTGTGCAAACACGCCCTGTGGGTGTTTTAAGTTGGGGGATAAAGTCCCCTTGAATCCTGAGGGTTCCCTCGGGGCCAACTAACCCACCAGTGATGTCCAGTAAGTGCCACAGAGTTGCATTGTAGAGAGGTGTAAAATGGGGCATGGCCTCGGACTACCTCTCTGCAACTCAGCTCTGTGGTGCTTACTGGAAGTACATGGTGGGCTAGTTGGACCCAGGGACTCTCAGGATTAAAGGGGACTTAATTCCCTGCTTTATTTTAAGAAGGAGGGCTATGTGCCCCCCCTTCTTTTCCTATTTTGTGGCCCTGGGGACCCCATCTTTCAGGGCCTGACCCCTATTTTATAATTTTTTTTAAAAAATGGAAGGGAGCCATGTGGCCCCCTCCCGAAGCCATAATCGCCCCGAGGACCCCATCCCCCGGGGCATGGACACTTTTTATTTTTATATTTATTTGGAGGGGGGCTGCATTGCCCCCCTCCACAGGCCATTTATGGCCCCGGGAACCCCATCCCCAGGGGCCGGCCTTTGTTTTATATCTATTTATTAATTAGTAATTATTCAGGAGGGGGCTGCATGGCCCCCCTCTCAGGCCACTTATGGCCCCAGGGACCCCATCCCCGTGGTTGGCCCTATCCGTTGGAGGGTGGCGGCCCCCAGGGCCATCACAGGGCTCCAGGAGGAGGGTCACGCTGCCCCCCTCCTCACATTTGCAAAGCACCAGGGGGTGGTGGTCCCTGGGGCTTGGGTGTCCGTCATGGACACCCCATTTTAAATAATTAGTGCCCCAGGAGGTGGCGGTCCCCGGTGCTTGTGGCGGGGTTCGAGCCCCCCCACACAGGGTGTTAATTTTTATAAAAAAACAATCCCCGGGGGTGGCGGTCCCTGGGGCTGCGGGGGGATATGTGCCCCTGCCAATATTTTATAAAAGCCCTGGGGGTGATGGTCCACGGGACTTGGGGGGGCATTTTAGCCCCCCCGCCCATTTATTATGCAAGTCGAGGGGGGTGATGGTCCTCGGGGCTACAGGGGGGCTATGAGCCCCCCGCAAATACTTTTTAAAAGCCCTGGGGAGTGGCATTCCCCAGGGCGGGTGCCCCCCTTTGGGCCCCCCATTATAATATAAACATTGCCCCGGGACTTGGCCCACCGGGGGGCTAATTGAAATAAGAAGCACTGGAGCCCGCACTTCGTTTTGTTACATTTTTGCACCTGGATCCGCAAATCCGTCGCACAATTCAGTGTTTTTTTTAAAAAAAGGATGTTTTTTTCAGGCCTTGGGGGTCAGGGTGTTTCTACCCTGCCTCCTTTTCTTTTTTATGCATTTGTTTTACTAGCCAATTAGCATGAAGCTCGTGACTTGGAGGGTGCGCGGATCCTGCACGCCTCTAGATAGCGATTTAATTTTCATTTTGATTTTCTCAGCAACTACTGAATGGATTAACACCATTTAACAAAAAAGGGCCCTTTCTGAACCAAGGGCTACCTGTTTGGCAAATCTGGTGTAATTCCGTTCAGCAGTTCAGGCTGTAGCTGTATCTAAAGTTTACTATGGAATTTGCATCGAGAAAATATGTTTTAGGACCCCCATTTTTCTCAGCCCCCACTTGCCAAATCACCCCGAAACTTTCAAGATAGGAGCGGACCGGACCACGACATAAGTTTTGAAAATTTCGCGAAGATTCGTCAATTGGCGCCAAAGTTATTGGGATAAGAGTGTTGCAATTTTCCTACAGTAACTAGGTACTAACTATACCTACCTACTGCGAACCGCCAGTAGGTAATAGCTATATATAGATAAAGATATAGATATAGATATATATATATATATCCTTTCGACTTCAGCCCATATTTTGACATCCAGGCGCTCTTGGGAGGTGCGTTCATGATACGGCGGAGCCAAGCCGTTAACAATTACATTCAGTATGACCATGTCATGAGTGATGTAATATGTGACGTCATCAGCAGTGCATTGCGGGCTTGCGAGTTATAGTTAGCTGAACTAACTATAATGGGGGATTTCAATGGTTTTGTATGAGTGAAATGTCCAGCTAACTATAACATGTGTGAAACCTATGTTTTTTTCAGTGAATTTCTAAGGTTCCCATAGGCTCAATTAAGAAGTCTGGTACCGATAGCGGGAACAACGATGCAATATGTGATGACGGTACCAGACTTCCTAATTGAGAGGGATTGACACCACACATATTGGATGGGGAGCACACACTAAATTTGAATTTCCCCAAAACAGAATGGAGAATCTTTAAATACATCTGAGGTGGCTATCCCTGTGTACAAACTGGAGGATTGGACAAGAATATCCTAATGAGTAATTGTCAAGTGTAGACAAAACATACAGAAAGAATACTACACTATATGGAAACAGATAAGGTGCTGCCGTATAAGAACATTATAAAATCGTCCTTATGGGCGAAACGCGTTGGCTACGATCTCCTGAAGAATAGGAATAAAGAACATTTTAAAAAAAGACCAGCTGAATGGATTCTGATTTTTGTCATACTTGTTTGCTATTTACTTTTTTTGTGGGGAGTTCTGGATCATTGTATCTCATTGTAAATTGTGGGTATTTCCCTTGGAAGCTTAGGGGTATTGACCTTCAGGTCCTTAGCACCCAGATTCTATGATTACACAGACTAGATTATTGATAGGTGCAGTCATTATTGCCTTATACCCAGGGTTCACTTTTGTTGTTGTTACAGAACCATTGATAGACTGATGCACCATCTCACAGATCTACTCAAATACGCATACAGTGAATGAGAGACTTACTAATACTGTGATACATGCATCACAGATTCTACTGAAAATGTTATACAGATATTAAAGGAGTTAAACATGCTATTATACGGCAGTTCATTGTTGTTAGGGGTGAATCAAGCGGAAGCCTCAAGGCTCCAAAGAGTACAAAACGCCGCGGCACGAGCCATTGTGGGCCTCCCCAGACACTGTTCAGTGTCTGGAACCATCTCGGCCTTGCATTGGCTCCCGGTCAGACAGCGAATCATGTTCAAGGCGCTGTGTCTGGCCTTCAAAATTTTGAAAACTTCTTCGCCACCGGCACTTGTCACTCTACTCACGCCCTATGTGCCGTCGAGATCTTTGAGATCTGAGGGGCTTCATCTGGCTGTCTGTCCACGCTTTAGGTTGAGCAGGATGGGTGGCCGTTCTTTCAGGGTACTAGCAGCAGGCCTATGGAACTCGCTCCCAGTTCACATTCGAGCTCTTGAGGATATGTTCGCCTTCAGGCAGGCGATTAAAACTTTCCTCTTTCCAGTTTCTAGCTAAATTCTTTTGTGTGTTATGTTACAGCATCTGTCAAAGCGCCAGGACGCCCCTTTGCTGGGGCAGCTGTGCGCTATAGAAATTTTAATAACATAACATAACATAACATAGATTCCCTTGGATAGTAATATGTTTAGTGTGTTGGTTATAATCTATTTTGCAGTTATAAGTTTTGCATGTGGTGGTGGCTATTGTATGTCTGCCTTTGTTTTATCATTTCGGTATGTATTGCAGTGATCGTGGGTACCGATATCATTGTAGCACTCGGATTTATTGAGAAAATGGAAAACCGGCTTAAATTATTGTTTTTATACAAATTCCCTATTAAAATTTGACTAAAACAGTGCAGTAATAAACCCCTAGTGTCTAAAATACTGTAAAATGTGTGCATATATGTGCTTAACACCTCTTATAAAAGGCATGAACATCGGGGGAAGTCACATTTTTAAAAAACTTACTAGAAATATATGTGTACAAAGGTGTTTTAAGCAGTGATGTAGTTAGCAATGTGTGTATTGTAATATTTAAAATACATTTTTCAAGTTAAACTTTTCTAATGTGTTGGTGGTCTTTGAATGTCTGCATTTGCTTTCCAATTTTGGAACGTGATCGCAATCATCGAGATGTCGCAAAGTTTAGAAACAATATTATTTAACAAGTAAATGAACACAATTGTGGGTACCTGGGTAGCTCTGACAAGAGCCTTTGTGTTTAGTGTGCATATAAGACATCCATAGATAAGACTGTATGCAAAGCTCCAGATTCCTTAGAAGCACCCTTTTCCCTTTGGCTGTAAAGTGAACACCATCGCCTTTATGTATCCCTTGCATGTTAAAATATAGATTGTTGTTGTAGAAACAACCAATGTTAAGGTTTCCTAGAATAGCAGAAACAGTTTCCTTAACATGTTTTCTGTGTTTGTCAATCAGTGGAGGGAATTCATTGGAACACTTCCCTTTCTGTCTTTTGCAAATGTTAGAGTACATCAAGGAAGCGTGGGGGAAAAGCATCATCAATTCAGCAAAAGTATTTTTCAGCCCTAGCCCAGTCAATGTGCCTAGGTCATTGCCACTGCAGTGCACAATCATGAGGTGAGGAGTTTGACAATCCACAATGGTTTTAACCAAAGCCAGCAACTGATGAAACTTTAACTCTCTGTGGCCAAACCAAGTAATCTTCTCATTTGGCAAACCCAGGTCCCTGTCAATATCTCTCTTTTTTGCAGCCTCTTTAGCCCAATAGTAACAATCCACACTCTAAGCATTTTGAAGTGAAGGAACAATAGCAGTCAGGAGAAGGCTGGTGCTGAATGAGGTAATATTCCCAGTTAAAAGCAGTTAAAATGGAAAAAATATATATATTTCATTGGATGCTGTCAGTACGTTAGTAAATAAAATTAGGAAGTGTGCTGAATGTGATAGCTAGAAGTCCTATTTTTGAATGTTGTTTAAAAAAAGAAATGTAATACAGACATGTATATGGTTTTGGATCTGTCGACTAAACAATACCTGTTGTATCTCATTTGAGAGTAGCATGTTCTTTCTAGAATGCCAACTTGTGACCTACTGGTTGCACTGGGTTGCTAGATTCACTGAGCTAAGAGTGTATTGGCGGAAGGGTGTTAAAGAGACAGAATTTTTTTTTAAAGTTATGAAATTATTTAAGCAATGGTAAACCTTAATTTCCAACTCAGGACTATGTAGTAAACTGTTGTGCAGTATTTAATATAAAAAAGGAAACTAAATATAGGTTTGGACTCCCATTGTTTTTGCAATTTCTCTGTTTCAATGTTCGCGAAAACGTGGAGACAGGAGACTCGTTTTGAAAGCGATGGAAAGGGTTTACAGATGCTACCCATTCACAAGTAGAGATACAGTAGTCTAAAATAAATGAAAGACATGATTTAATTTGCTGCCTTGCTCATGATCATAGAGAGGAAAGTTGAAGAGGTTCCCATTTTATAGTTGCTTTCAATGAGAGTGGTGTACCTATCTTGTACTTAGGTTTTACAAATCTTAACAGTGTAGAAACTATCCAGAACTATAATCTACAAACTTAATTCACTGGTATGTATATAACTTATTAATTATTTAAAAAATGTACATGATAAAAGAAGATTTATATGGGAGTTTGATAAAGTAGCCTAACCCATAAATTATCCTTCTTTGTTGTAAAAATTCAGTTTTTCTTAGACAGTGACATAAAGTGCATATATACTTCTGGAATCCTAAAAACTGGAGATCTATAAACATATAAAGTGCATACAAAGTTCATAATGGGTAGTAACGTGCTAAATTCATCTTACCTAATTCATAAACCATTTTAATTTTATTTTAACACATCCCTGAAGTAATTCAATTCCAAATCTTCCATATTCTATTCAGCTTCACTACCTACCCCACCCTTTTTGCATATAAAGATTCCAGCCTAAAGACTCTCCGCATTTTAATAACCCATTCGGAAATTGTCGGTATTGTCTTGGATTTCCAATTGGTAAGGATTAATGATCTTGCTACCAAGGTAGAGATGAAGATGAACTGTTGCTGGCAAGTAGTGAGCTCAGCCAGTACCTCTATTCTGCCTGAAAGGGTGGCTGAAATATCACAAGGTAGATCAAGTGAAAGTCTTCTTCCAATGTCAGCAAAAACGTTCTGCCAAAAATTCCTTAAGTGGGTGCATGTGAACACCACATGTTTCCACTCCCCAGTTGCTTATCTACATCTGAAACACCTAGGGTCTACCGCTGTATAGATTTTATAGAGTCTATCACTTCCTCAGCCCTTTAGTGCTCAGTATTAAATGGGGTATTCCAAGTTGACAACTATCACAATTTTACAAGGTTTTAAGCCTGTGCAAAGTTTCTTAACCTGGATGTAACTGAATAAGAAAATCATGTTTGTATTAGTGCTACGTTCTCGGATTTCCTGCCAGGATACAAACTTCTCACTTTTGAAAAAGTCTTGTATTTTATGGAACCCACGTTTAGCCCACTGACAACAAATCTAAATGGACCACTGAAGCCCCCGGGGGATGCATTCTACTAAAGTCAGTTGAAAATGAAGCCAGGGGATTCTGTGGGATTTCCAAATTTTGGGAAAATTAAATGTTTTAACTCGGGGGGGATCTTGTAACACAATTTTTTCAGTAATTTGGGGATTAGTAAGAAAGTAGCAAGACCAATCTCAGATTCCTCAAGCATTAGAGTCAGGACAAAATTGGCAGAAAGCATGTCCTCTACATTGTTATAATTCGGCCAATTAATAAGTGAAGCTTGATGATATAAATGAAAATCAGGTAAAGACCCCCATCTTCAGAATCCTATTTTAACGTTTGTAGTTTCAGTCTAGGTTTTTTTGCTTGCCATCTAAAATATCTTATTTCTGGATATATCCGATCAAAGAAGGATTGGGGTCTTTAACCATTAAATTAGAAAATAGGAATAGAAATAAGGGGAGAACTTTTATTGAAATAAGAGCCACTCATCCCATACTTGTTATGGGAAGATCCTTTCATTGCTTAAAAAGGATACGCATTTTGTTAAGTGTAGTGTAGTGTAGTGCTAAAATTTAACAGGAATGAATCCTCCAAGCAAGGGTTTATAAATATCCCTAAATACCTTGTGGGCTGAGTCATTGAATAATGTCCCTGCATTGGGAGTGGTAATATTTTGGGAGAGCAGTTAAAAAGTAGTGTCACTGACTTTGCATGATGTATTTTACATCCCCCCCCAATTGCCATGAATGTACCTAATTTATCTACATCAGCAGCCAAATACAGAGCCATATCATCCGCATGCAACTTGAGTTTTGTGGATCCAGGGACAGGCGCTAGGAATGAATAGTCCTACCTGATGACACAGGCAAGTGGTTCAATAAACAGGGGAAAAAGCGTTGGATATAGGGGACAGCCTTGTCACGTCCTTTGGTGAAAAAAATAGAGCCAGCCGTCTTCCCATTAACAATTATGGAAAGCCTGGGCATTACAGTATAGATTCTTCACTACTTGGCAGAATTTAGAAGAAGTCCCAAATGTATTCATGGCAGTGAAAAGTACATTCCGCTCCACTCTTTCGAACGTTTTTTCATCATCTAGCATTATTATTGCTGCTTTGATTTTATTAGTTTATGAAATAGTCAATTGATTAGAAGCTAAGAGCCTACCTTGCACAAACCCATTTTGATCACAATATATAAGAGAAGAGGTCACTTGTGCTAATCGGTTGTAAGAATGTTTTAAAAGATCTTGTAATCGACATTTAATAAGCTTATTGGTCGATAAGAGTTTGCCTCTTCCTTGGATTTCTCCTTTTTAACAAAGCTAATCACCGCAGCTTGAGTAAAAGAGTTGGGCACTGCATCCCCTTTTAGAATCCCGTTAAATAATGATCTCAGAAAGGTGTTCAATCGGGAAGAGAAAGTCTTGTAGGCCTTGATTGGAATCCCATCTAGCCCACATGCTTTGGCAGATGGTGATATATTCACTGCCTGACTAACTTCTTCAAATGTAATATCAGTAAGCAGGCATTTTGTTGTTCAATAGATAATACGGGCAGTTAATCTCATTTAGCAGCTTATAGCTTCCTCCAAAGAGGCAGTTGGGACTTGGAGTAAAGCTTCCTATAATGATTAAGAAAAATGGCAGCAATTTGATGTGGGTCTCATAGTGAGGGGTCATTTATGTTTTTAATTCTATTGGTATTGGCCCTACGCTTAGCTGACCAACCCAGATATCTACTGATATGATAATTTTCTTCATATCTTTTTTGCAGTATTGAATCATGGGCTAAAATCTCTTCAGATGTAAAAAAATCTTGCAATTTATTCTTCGCTTGACTGAGCTTGTTTTTATTTTCCTGGGACGGTAAGATTGGATAGCTTGCTGTAGCTATAGAAAGTTCTTTTTCTAACTGTAACCTTTCTTTGTTCTCTTTTTCCGCTGCTCATCTACTAGTAAAGACTTATCAAATACCCATCGGTACCCAGTTTGGGCTTGGATTGGAACTTTAAAGTTAACTGAAATGACTGTGTGGTCAGAGATCAGATTTTCATTATTCAAGGACTCATATCGGAGATGAGAAAGAAATCCATCCGAGAGGAGTGAAATCATCTTAATTGACATGTATACCTCCAACAGCCAACCAATGCAAAATCCCAAACTTGTCCGATTTTTTTGTGCTTGTGAGGAATATTTTGGAGGATTAAGCAATAAGTTAAAATCACCACCGAGCACAAGAACTCAGATTGAATCGTATCAAAGTAATAAAGAGACTGCAGCATCTCAGGAGAGTCCTCAATGGAACCATAGTAGCTCACGAAGTTAAAGAATTGTTCAGAAATCCTCATCTGTACCCAAAGCCTTCTAGCACTGTGGTCTCTTTGTACCATTGTAATTTCACACTGTAAATGTTTGCCTACTAGTATCACTACCCCTCATATGGCTGCATCGGAAGAATTGTAAAATTCATGTTAAATTAAGCCTGGGGCTTTGTCCATTAACGATCCTTCCTTATAGTGTGTCTCTTGTAGAAATATTATATTAACTTGTAGGGCCTTAAACAATGTCAGCATAGATCGTCGCTTCACTTGATTGTTGAAGCTGTTTACATTACTCAATAATACCTTTATTAATCTAAAAGACATCTTTATAAGACTGGCCCAGGACATTCGTTCAAGATATGATAAGGTAGTGATAATGGGTGACCTCAACTACCATTGGGAGAAGGTCCCGAAAGATGGTCAGGCGTTACAGATCGAGGAGGCGTTAACCTCATTGGATCTGGCCCAACAAGTAAGGGATCCAACCCATGCCAAGGGACACACCCTGGATTTGGTGTGGACGACAGTTCCTGTTCAGGACATGGCAACGGCCCAGCCATGTGTATGGTCCGATCACCATTTGGTGAGAGGTAAGCTATTGGTGGACAGACAGAGAACAACAACTAAAGGAGGGTGGAAGGCAGTCAGGAAGTGGAACAAAATTGATGGTGATAAAATGATACATCTACTTCGCACCAACCCCCTTCCCAACAATCGCCCCCATAACCCAGAGGTCCTTTGTGGGGTACTCATGGATAAACTCCGGAAGGCCACGGACAAAGTAGCACCAATTTGTAGGGTGAACCTAGTGGATAGGAAACGAGGGGCCCCATGGTATAACGATTCACTCAGAGCAAAGAAACGTTGGTTACGTAAACTGGAAAGAATATGGTGCAAAAATTACAGTCCTGATTCTCGGAGCAGTTACATATTGGCTCTCGCTAGCTATAAGCAAGCGATTATAGCTAGGAAGTCCGAGTTTTACGAGGAGAGGATCTCTACTGCTACGAATCCACAGAAAGAAGTCTTCCGAGTCCTTACGGAGCTCAGGAAGAATAAGGAACAGTCTCCGGACTTTAGTCAGGAGGATTGTCAGAAATTCCAGGATTTTTTTACCAACAAAATCATCGACTTGGTCACTGAAATTATGGCAACCTCGCAAATTGACTGTCCACCGGTGGCTATTCCAGCTAGAATGCCAGCTATAACTTTGCTCTCCATTCTACCCTTGATTACAAAGGATAGGTTAGTTTCTCTCATGGGGCGGGTCAAGTCGGGCTCCAGGTTGGATCCTTGTCCACCTGAAGTGTTTAAACTCGCACTCCCTGGTATAGAGGAAGATGTGCTGAGTCTCCTAAACCTTTCTTTACAGATTGGACAAGTGCCCTCCTCTTTTAAGGAAGCCCGTCTGATTCCTTTGCTAAAAAAACCGGGGGCGGACGCGAAATGTCTGAAAAATTTCAGACCAATTTCCCAGCTACCGTTCCTGGCGAAGGTACTGGAGCAGCACGTCCTCACCACTCTATCGGAACACCTGGAAAGCAACACGCTGTTAGAGCCGAATCAAGCAGGCTTCCGTGCTAATCATAGCACGGAGCTGGTTATGCTGTCAATCGTAGATGAGCTTAGGAACAGAGCAGACAAGAAAATCCCGGGGGCCCTGGTGCTGCTGGACCTCTCCGCGGCATTTGATACCGTGTGTCATGAACAACTACTGTCGCGGATGAGGGATTTCGGCATTCAGGGCACAGCATTGGCATGGTTCACATCCTTCCTTCAAGGGAGGACGCAGAGAGTGCAATTAGGTGACATGCTTTCTACAGTAACTTCGATCACTTGCGGAGTCCCACAAGGGTCTGCTCTGTCACCCCTATTGTTCAATTTATATCTGCAGCCTTTGATTCTAATGCTTAATCAAATGGACTGCCAGGTATATAACTACGCAGATGACACTCAGATCATCATCCAATTGGATGATAGCCAGAATGCTTTTGCTAGATTGCAAAACATTCTGAGAATTACAGCTAACTGGATGTCCAGTAACTCCCTAAAAATCAACCCGGACAAAACCGAGGTGCTGCCAATTACCATCGCTGGCAACCCTTGGTGCGATCGTTTCTGGCCTGGGGAGTTGGGCATGCCTCCGGAACCGGCGGAGGTGGTTAAGAGCCTGGGCATCCAGGTGGACAGTAAGCTGTCCATGAAAAAGCAAGTCACAGCTGTGGTGGGCAGCTGGGTCGGCCTCCTCCGACAACTCAGGAAAGTTTCCTCGCTGCTCTCTTTTTCCACTTTAAGGAGTGCGGTCTCTGCAATGATTTTAGCCAGGTTGGACAATGGCAATTCGCTGTACATAGGACTTCCACAGGGTCTTCTAAACAGAATGCCGACGGTCATGAATGATGCCGCTAGGCTCATTTTTAAGAAACCGAGGAACACCCAGGCATCCCCCCTCCTCCGGGAACTTCACTGGCTGACAGTTAGGCAGAGGCTAATGTTCAAGGGGCTCTGCATTGTCCACAAAGCTCTTTATGGAAGGGCATCTACCTATTTGAAATCACGCCTGACCCTCTATAAACCAGGGAGGGTGCTTAGATCTGCTGATTCCATCTATCTTATTCAGCCACGCTGTAGACTGACCACTGTGGGTGGGCGTGCTTTTTCACATACTCTGCCAGCTATGTGGAACAAATTACCGTTGGAACTTCACAATGAGACGAACCTAATGCCCTTCCGTAAGAAATTAAAAACTGTGCTTTTCCAGCAAGCGTGGGGTGGCCGCTAATTGTAATCTGATGCATCCTTTTTATTGTCTAGCTGATCCTAACAAAGCGCTTAGAGACCTCTGGGTTATAGTGCGCTATATAAATCACAATAAATAAATAAATAAATAAAAATAAAAGAGCTAAATAAGCTATTTTACTCCCTTGAGTAACCTCACATGCTACATTTTACTTGTTATCCCTCCTTTCCCAGTGACATAACCCCCTTCTATTCCACTCCCTTCTATTTTAATATGGAAAATGTTTTATGAGATATTATATTTATAAAGTCTTTATTATACTGTTTAATACTTTTTAAATGATGATTGTCATGATGGTTTTTATCAAATTTTCTTCTTATCCTGTCCTTGATATTTCTGTCTTTTATGATTTGATAATCGAAATAAAGACTTATGAAACTGACACTCCCATGTGTCCCCTCAAGCCCCCTTCCCATAGACCCCCTTAACTCCAGAGTCCCCTGTCAAGAGCTCCGTGGGTGGTCCCTCTTCTACTTCCAGTGACCTTACCCCCTCCTTTCCTCCCAAAATATGCCCTTCCCTACCCCCCTCCCCTGCATTGGGTGCTGTGACATGGCACCAACGGTGGTGGGCTGTTGGCTGGTGGCCTAAAATGCCTGAACCCTATGCTCCAATCGCCTTGTATATCCAACTGCTCCTATCCCGAGAGAGGAAAGAAGGAGTTACCCACCCTCGTCAAGCCCCTATTCAGCCCTGAAGACTTATAAACCTTGTTATCCCCTGCTCTCTCTCCCTTGGTGTTGTAGGGATTGAAGGAACTCTTGCGTGACCTCAACTGACTGGAAGATTTGGACCTTTCACTTATGGAGGGCTTTCAATTTAGACTGCTTAATAATGCCCGCCGGTACCCCAAGCCGCTGGAAACCATTTATTAAGCCTCTAAATTCCTTTCTGTGCCTGGCAGAGAGAGCAGACATGCCCGAGAAAATGTTAAAAGAGAATTATCATTCATCTGATAAATTGTGTCTTGAATAGCACATGCCAAAGTACACAATGATTGTTCTTGGGTATTTAGCATTAGGGTACTGAATGGCTGGCACACGATCGGCTTGTGAGATGGTAATGTCAGTCTTCTGTGCTTTTACTCCTGGGCAGACATATTTAGCAATAAGTTCCAAGACCACTTCTGCGACTGATTGACCATTCTCGTGGCCTTCAGGAATTCCAGTTATGTGTAGATTGCATCTTCGTGATCGGTTTTCCGCATCATCCACCTTGATTTGTAGACTGGCCAGCTCAGATTGTAATTTAGTAATTAGGTCGGTCTACAGAGGCGAATTATCTTCAAGATCGTTTATGCGTTTTTCTGCTTCTGCAACCCGCACAAAAGTTGAAGAATGTGAGATTAAATTGAGCATAAATGCGATTCAGTTCTCCTTTGGGCTTCCTCCTGAGAAAGTTTCATTTTTTTTAAGTCTGCCAGAATTTGGTTTAGTAGAGTTTTTGTGGAGTCCTCTGATCGGGCCATGTTCTTTGTATTTGGGAGTGCTGATAAGATCTGCGAAATGGGCATGTTTGTGGGTGCTGTCATTTGAAGTATTTTGGCTGTAGCCTCCACAGCAGTAGTTAATAGGGAAGTATAAGCAGTTAAACCAGTCCCAGTTTCATCAACTGAGCACTTGTCATGAGTATCAAGACTTGCGTTGGACTTCGATGTAATATAACCTATTAATTTGGACTGGTTCTTTATATTAAGACCTGAAAATAATGGGTAAGCTGTCTGTTGATTGTCGGCTGAAGGGTCCACCCCTGTCGGTAATTCAGTTGGCAAAAAAGAGGGTTATTTCTAGCCTTAAGGGAGAGACTTGATTAATTGTATTAAGAGGGGATTCTATGATGCTATTAGAGTCCTTATAATCCTTCACTGGCAGTGGACCCCCCATAGCAGCTGAATCTTTAGGTCCCTGCTGAGCGTCTGACTTTCTGGGACCAAATTGTCCCGATGAATCATTAGGGGAGTCCCTCCTAGATTCACCACTAACTAGTCTGAATTCCATCTCTTTAGGAGGAAGGCTCCTGAGCCGATTTTTCAAGCTCCTTGCGGAGTTTGCCACAAGTCAGGGTTTGACAGTAGTGTCTTGGGAAATTCTTTTCATGGTCCTTATTTCATGATCCAAAAAGTGTGGCTTGAGAGAAGCACGCAAGCCACACCTAAACCTAGTTAGGCCACTTCAGCGCCCATCCCCTAACCACTTCCAGTATCCAGACCCAAAATGAGTTGTTCTATTAATAAGGCTAAGCCACGGACATGGTAAAAATCAAAGGGGAGATCTCTATAATAATCAAGCTGACCTACGTTTCCAGCATATATGCAGATTTCAGACTCAGCAGGTGTCCGTGAAGTGTAGCTGTTCCCTGTTTACTTTCCTCAACCTTCTCTTGCTCCATTTGCCGGCAGGCACATCTCCCCCACCTCTGTCCATCCATCCTCCTGACCTGCTCCTCCAAACTAGTAGAGGCTGCCTGTGTTGCCTCTTTCAGAAGCACCTTAGGAGCGGACTTCACTGCAATTGCAGTTGCTCCAAGCCGGCTGAAAAGTTCACCAATCATGCCATCTGCCATCAAACAGGAGAACATCAGCTGCTGCAGTTTCCAAATTACTGCCGGCCACTCAGCCCGTCCTACCTTTAGCAACGGAGCATGTCTGGAGCTCCTGTGACATGATACTCAGAAAGTATCAAATTGATGTGAAAAAAATATATCAGATGAACTGCATCTGAAAGAGGGTATGTTTTTAAGATGTTAGTACTGCTAAAAGCTGCCATGAGCTGCCATGAGCAATGCCTTCAAAAATGACAATGTTTTAAATGTCTAAGCATCATGTACAGAACCCACAGATCTATGTCATTTACATTCAGGGAACTGTAGCACTTTTAGTCAGATTATTAAACAGGAGTAGTGCAGTCATGAATAACATATAAGAAAATGTGCTGTGCCTGTAAATGAAGTATAAAGTAGTAATACCTGTTAGGTATGTATTAGGAAGTATTTTTCAATGTGGTTTTGAACTGATATGACAGTTATGCACATGTTTAGATGGTGAGATATGTTTTTTCTGGTTCCAGATAGTTATATGTATGATGAGAGTCTTGAGTTTACTTGAAGATATAGAGAACTATACCTTTTTGGAAAGATGGCCTGAAGGTGTATATCTATTATGATATCACATATATGTTTACATGTGATCTATGTTCTGTAAGGCTATTGAAAATGTCATGCATATGGTGAGGTGGTGCATTTCTTTAAACATGCTCTGTTTAAAATTGAGGAGGTTAAAAGTGAAAATTATCTTGAGAGTTCTTATGCTAGCTTCACTCGGTGTGTAACTTCTCTTTGAGAAATGTTCAATATATGTTTTAAGACACAAGAAATATTTGAGAAAGTATGTCGATATGCCATTAAGAAAAGGTTTTGTGCTTTGAAAAAGTGAGAATTATTGTTTTCAGTTTAAAAAACGTACAGATGAATGTGCACGCCGAGTAACAGAGCAATGTATGCTCCTAGAGAGCCACGTATCCAATTATACATCAAATGTGATATCTAGACTTCACTCACACATAGCTCGGTAGAAAAGGATAGATACAGTAAAACAGGTAGTTTTATATTGATAGGAAGACTTAAATAATCAGTCATAGATATAGTCACAACTGTTCTGTATCTAACAGCAATGGAGATACTTTCACAGTAAGCCAGGCACTTCTCAGGCACTCATCCAAACAGTCAGTCACTACTAAAGCATTCATCAAATCACTCATCAATCACTTGTCTAAGCACTCTTTCAGTTGCCCGGGCACAACATATGAACTCTTGCAATCATGAAGGCACTAATTAGCTAGTCATTGAACTATGCATGCACTACCCATGCATTCACACAAACACCCACTTACAACCCATGCATTCATCAAAATACAGAGGAACAACCCACACAGACAGAACCTATGCACTCATTGAATTACTGAGGCAATACTTTTGCACAAATACAATCGCCCCAGTAGTACACTTTCTTTCACCAAATCACTCCAACTTTAACAATTGACTCATGCAATCATTCAGACACTAGTCATGCACTCATTGAATTATCCAGGCCCTACCATGTACTTATCTAAACACCCAGTCACTCAACCAAAAAACACAAGGACAGCAGTCATGTACTCATTAGGCCTGGGCGAAGTTCACAGAGTTTTACTACGCGGAACTCTGCGAAGTTACAAAAAACCTCTGCAAAGTTCTGTGAGTGGCAGAGTGCAGTATGAACTGCAGTTTGTGCTGGTATTTCTGCCGCTCTGGTAAAAAAATTCTACCCGAGCGGCAGCTCGCGCTTGTGAACTTACAGTTCGCAATCATGAACTTACCGATCGCAAGTGGGGAAAAAATGTTGCTGCACACCACAAAGCGGACTTTTCTGCACTCCGTGAGCTCCAAGGAGTCCGGAGTGCAGAAAACTTGAAACTCCGTGAACGGAGCGAAGTTCACCGCCCAGGCCAAGTACTCATCCAATCACTGAAACTTCACGCATGCATGCACTCCTGCAATCATCCAGGCACTAGAGTTACATTCATTTAATCATCCAACCACTCTCCATGTATGTATTGAATTATTGAGGCATTAGTCATGTACTAATCTAAACATTGAGGCACTGCTCATGCACTCATCCAAACACCCAGATGGTAGTGATATACTCATGCAAACATGCAGGCAGTAACTATGGGGATATGGAACGACCCATGTAGTTCTCATATACTCAGGGAATCCTCCAGGTACTACCTGTATCCTCAGGGAATCACCTAGGCACCATGTATTCATGTAGCCAACCACAAACACATGAATTTACAAGTTTTGTGAGGATTATAAAGTCTATTAGAACCATCTAGTGAATTTTATATGCAACCCGTCACACACTCTTTGCATGTACTCAGAAGAATTATTGAGCTATATGATGTGATAAAGATTAATGTGCAGATTTTTATGTATACGATTTCCTAAAATTGAAATGTGATACATTTAAGGCGAAAAGTACTGAGATACTAAATACACCAGTGACACAGTGGTAAAGAGAAACACAAATAACTCTTATGTTGGGTTTTCGGATTTACAGTGTTGAGACACCCTTCATACTTCTACACTTTAGTTGATGTTCATTTTAAACAGGTGGGATAAACTGGTCTTTCACCATGTGTAAGTCAGATATGGTGCAGCTGTTTTGTAGGAGAGGGTGCCATATTTTTAAAAGGTAACTAATAAATAAAGTTTTGTGGTTTGCTTTGGGTTTGGTATATTGAAGTAAGTGCATGTAATTATCTAGCTAAGTTAATCTGTAGATTTAAAACTGCAACATAACATAAACACTGTTTTTGTATCATTTGTATGTCAGTAGTCAAGTAGTTGGTTCATTGGCTAAAGTAAAAATTAAAATATACTTATTTCTACAGAACAATGTATACATAACTACAGACAGTTAGAATCACTACAAAAGTGTGGAGGAAAACAGCAACAGAAGCAACTACAGTATCTCTGCAGAACTGCCACACAAAAGAGGAAAAAGTACCAAAAAAGGGGTGAAAGAAAAAAGAGCTACTCTAAGAGGACAAAGCATGTCTTAAAAATATATGTGGATACCTGCAAATATTACAAAATAATGTAAATAAAAAACAAACTATAAGAATCAATAGGAGTGGACAAATGTATATTATAAGAACAGGCAAGAATATAACAATGATGAACACACTTTAACCAGGAGACAGAAGCAGTTTAAGGAAACCAGAGCCAAGATGTTTTGTAGTAGAGTGGTTATAAATCTTTTGAGAAATATGAAGAAGTATAGAAGGAGGAAAGAGGCACTATTAGTTATAAGTCCTTTGCTTTGAAGAGTAAGCTTTTCATTTTGATTATAAATAGAATTAAGACTCTTAACAACATATTGTTGTACATGAGGAGAAAAACAAGAAGAAAAGATTAGTCAATAGAAGTAACTTTTTTACAGTTTTTAGTGGAGAATAAATACATACTTCTAATACAGAGCCTTTCTTTAATGAAAAAAATTATCCAAAGGATAACACATTAGTTCATGCTACTGATGAAATAGAACGATGTTATGAAATGAAGAACTGCACTCCCGTGGCAAAAAGGTGATGATGTCTAGAAATGTAGAACAAGTTATTGCAGAAGAGGTACAGGGAAGACATAGTCAGGCCCTGCATACAAATGGTATTGTAGTAATGTTTGTAGTATTTGACAGCAATTCATTTATATACTAAGAACATTTCTATTTATCTTTCCAAGGCAAAGTTAAAACACAAAATAAGTACTTTACAAGGATAGGATACTTGCAAGGTTAGAAAGCATAAAAATTTGGAGGGACACTCAGTAACTTTTTCATAAAAGATAGTGTAGCGAAACACCTTTCATCATTTCAGGACGTAAGCCGTCCACCTCTCAACAATGAAAGGTTTAATTAGGAGGTTGTACTATTAGAAAAGTCCTGCTTTATGTTTAGGAGAAATGAATAGAGCAATTTGTTATGGTATATTGGCAGAGGTAGAAAAGGTTTGCATGATGTGCAGTTCTGTTACTTTGGTCCAGAACAGGCCTCTAGGGAAAATGAAGAGTTGATTACAGGAGGAATTGCAGAACAGGGTACAGGTATTATAGTGTATAGTCTCAAGGAAAAGATTAAAAAATGTAATGCAGTGTGCTCTGAAAAACCAAAGTATGTTTGAATGTGTTGTCAACACACTCAGTACAAGATTCAAACATGTACTTTTGACTTGTATTTAAAAAGTAAAAAAGAAAATAATGATAATTGGCAAGATGTTGCTGTATAATTATTTGTAAAGGAATGCCTTGTCTTGACCTCACAGCAAGTTATATATAAGTACTGGTAGAATAAATTATAGGATTATAAAATGCCAGCTGCACCTGTGTATAACATGTCAGTACTAGTTCCTCTTCCAGAACCATTTCAAGATTTTAAATGTTTATGAGTCAATTCTTATCCAAAGTATACATCCATTTCAGGCTATATTCAATATGGAGCCAAAGACAGGCAAGTGAACACCAACAAAGCTGCAGAAAGGTCTAAAAGATAGCGTACTTTACTAGATTAGTAGTGTTTTCTAAAAATGTCCTGCAGGATGCTCGAGAATTGTTAATGGTAATGGTAATGCTAGGACTATTAGAGGAAGAGGATGGGAATATAAATTAATTGTTTAGTTCACGTTCTAAATGGAACAATAATTGTGAACATTTTGAATTCAATTAATTTGGAACAATTCCTCTATTTGACGTTCCCAGATTGTAAAGCTGTAGCCTGTGAAAATTTAACCCAAAATATTAATCAAGATATGTTCTATCCAAACTGCAGATTAAAACTTGGGTGTACATCTTTAGTGCAAAGATATGGGGAATATGTCATAGTCATGCTACAATGATGCAGAGTGGATGGTAGTAAATTACAAACTGAAATTACAAACTTTGTAGTTGGATACATATCCATTTCAAAAATAAGTTTCACGACTATAGCAAACATATTTCATGATGGAATTAATATAACCCTTACACACTTCACAATATATTACATATATCAAGGAGGATGGACAGAGTGCAATGATATAGAGATGTAATTCAAATCAACAGTATGTAAAAAGCTAACAAACTTATATCTGTTGTTTCTAGGAATGAAGGTCTAAAGCAAAGTCAAGATAACAAAATGTGGTATTGCGTTGAAATCTATATGAATAATAAGTTTCTGAGACTTTATTCAGCGTATTAGGGTTATTGTCTACAGCATGTTGTTAGAAATGAAAAACTGATTTTAACCGAAGGAAATGCGTTTATAAAACATTACAGGTCTACATTCTGTTACTTCAGATAAAAACTAAACAGAGGTACCATAATACCAGGAGCCTTAAGTTGCATCTGAAAAGTCTCTTCTCCACTTCACCATTGTATCTTGTTATGGTTGCCTAATGTTAAAAATTAAATCCTTATACATTTTTCTTTGTTTACATTTTTTCACAGTTCTTAAATTGCTGCAAAACGAAGAATAAAAATTAGCAACTATGGTTTTTCAAATTCTGGAAAATCCACAGACTGTTTCCTAGCTGTTGCGATGGTGTTATAGTTCATGCAGAAGGTATCAAAACACTTTAGTTCCGGTCACATTTCATTGCATTTTCCCTACACTTCTGCTAGAACTTTTTTTCTAGGAGCAGAGGCTGGAGGTCTGGAGACTGGTGATCCCTCCCTTTGTTTTTCTCCGTGTAATTTTATGTTACTTCTTCTGTAATGTTTTCAAGTGTTACAGCATGCCTGGTGTACCACATGAATATTTTTCTGCTGTTCCCCAAAATAGTGTTTCCACAAATATGCTGCAACTCACCAATTTGGTTGTGGTCTTTGATATACCAACTGGAATAGTGAAAACATCTAAAGCTATGTTTTGTTTTTTGATTGACGATTCTTCATGACAAGACTGTTCATGTGCAGCTAAGTCCTGCTGCTGTTTAATAACTTCAATCAGTTATAGGTCTTTCTTTGGTTCTTCTAATTCCATTTTATTTTTGTAGACTTAGTGGATAAAAGTTAAATACCCGCACAATTTTCAAATTGAGTTTGGGTGAAAATGGGTAGTTTGATGGGTGAATAACATTTCTTTGTTTGATAGTTATGTTGTATTTGTGAGTTTCTATATTGAAAGTTATTTTTTCAAACTGTTTTTTTTTGTCAAATGCGTTGTTACAATAAAGTTAAATCATTATGTTACCAAACAGCTAGACTGTAACTTTCTGTAAAATATGTCTATATATCTGTTATATACTTTGTCATTTGTATTCGTAACTATTGACGTCATTGCGACTACCAGTGTTGCTGTGTTGCTGTGAAAAAGGAAAATGCCTTTTTGATGTAGTTATTTCGACAACTGAATAGAAAGGGAAAAGTTAAAATAGTCTTGCAAAATAGCTACACTGAAACTTTATATAAAATATGTGAATATATGTGTTTTACACTTTGTCAAACACATGCAGTATTCGCAGTGCGTCCTTGGCAATTGCGACATCATCGTGAAAATCAAAAATATCTTGAATAAGATGATTAATGTACCTTTTTAATAAATAGATGACAAATACAACAATAAATGGTGTACAATGCAGATGCAATGTTTAATATCTAATTTTAGAAAACAAATATAAGGACTTTAAAGTTATGAAACTTAATAAAAATACTTTAGAAGTTCACTGAAAAAAACAAATGTTACAAGTACGTTATAGTTAGGAATTAGCATTTAAGTGGCTTCATTGGTGATTGAGTGTGATTAGCTGTTTAGGTGAGTGGATACCTCAGATGCTATGTGGGTGAGTGAGTGTGTCTGTTCTGTTCTGTTGGCTGGGTTGCTGTGTGAGTTGTTGCTCTGTTGGTTGGTGAGTGGGTGTGTTAATGGCTAAAGGGGTAAGTTATTGGCTTTTTGAATTGATGTATTGGGTGAGTGAGTGTATGTGAATGGCTGTTTTGCACAGTCAGTGCCTGTGTAACTGGCTGTATAGGTGAGCGAGTGGGTGTATGACTCCTTGTTTGGATGTGTGAATGGGTATGTAAATGGTTAACTGGATTAGTGAATGGATGTGTGAGTGGCTCTATGGGTTGGTGAATGCTGGTTTGAGTGGCTGTATCAGTGAGTGGGTGTTTGAGTGGTTGTATAAATAAGTGAGTGGGCATGTATGTGGCTTTATGGGTGGGTGATTTGGTTATGTTAGTGGCTATATGAGTGAATGAGTGTGTGTGTGTGAGTCATTAAATTGGCTTGTGAGTGGTTGTGTGGGTATGTGAGTGGTTGTATGAGAGTTTGTATGAGGGTGTGAGTGGGTATGTGAAGTCATAAGCAGTGCATTGTGGGGCATAAGTTATACTTAGATTAGGTAACTATAAATGCTGAATTTCAATGTTTTGTGCAGGCTGCCCATAGGTAGTTATAGTTAGGACCTAGTTTCCATAGGAAAAGTGTTTATTACTTGCCTATATGTTTGGCAGTGTTTGACAAATCTTTCCGAAAATTACCCAAAAAGTGAACACCCCTAATTGTACTTGTGCATGGACAGCTGTAGGGTGATCTGTCAAGCTGGGGCCAAGAAAAAGGGTGGAGGTATGCAGACCCCATGCCCCACAGACCACTATCTTTGGGGCTTTTTTAAAAAGGAAGGGGTGCATTGTTTTATGAAGTCCCATGAATCACCTCCTCCCAGGAGCCAAAATAAACGATATAGAGGGGGTCTGCGTGGAGCCCTGGGGACTAGAACCTCCCGAAGGCCACATCTAAAACTTAAATATAAGGGGGCATTATACAACCCTGGGGACCACCACCTTCCTGTGGCTGGCCCATGTAGAACAAAGGAGGGGGCTGCACTGCCACCCTCTTTGAGCCATACATGGCCCTGGGGACCACCACCCCTCCAGTGCCAGCGCCTGCTATCTCCCGAGGTACCCTCACTTGGAGGATAGCTGTTTGCTTTTGATTAGCTGGAGCTGACAGCTCCCACCAAGCGAGAGCAAACACACCACTTCCAGAAAGCTGAGGCTATAAAACTGCTCCCACTTGCTAGAAGTGAACTTTTCATCTCTTTCTCTGCATGGTATAATGTGGCCATGGAAATAGATTAAAGTATTGCTCTCACATGCAGGGAGCTGCATGTCTAGCAGCTCACTGTGTATGAGAGCAATGCCAGCTCCCGCAGGAGGCGGTGTAGCAGGCTGGGATGGCGGGTGAGGCAATGGCACCTAGGGAGATATGTCCAGGCCAGGTGATGTCATTTGAGATGTCATGAGTGATTTCACTGACCATGTCATGAGTGATGTAATATGTGAGGTCATAAGCAGTACATTGAGGGGTGTGCATTGTAGTTTGCTCAGGTAACTATAACTTCTGAATTTCAATGGTTTTGTATGAGTTACATCTGTGCCTAACTATACCATCCCTAAAACCATTGAGTTTTCCAGTGAATTTCCATGGTTTAAATGTTTTTTATTTCCTAACTATAACATCCCTGTAACCTTTAGTGAATTTTAGATGTTGTTTTTACCTAACTGTAACCTCTAAGCTTTGTGAGTGGGTATCTTAGTTTCTGTTGTGGTCACTGACTTGCTGTGTGAGTGACTGTATAGGTCTTTGAATGGTTGTCTGAGTGCTTATGTGGGTGTATCACTGTGTGTGAATAGCTGTACGAGTCACTGAATGGGTGCATGAGTAGTTATATGAATTGATAAATGAGTGTGTGAGTGGGTATGTGGGTTTTTAGTGAATGGAGGAGTAGCTAAATACTTGTGTTAGATGTAATGTAATGTAATGTAACGGTATTTGTAAAGCGCGATTGCTGCCCGTGGGCGTCCAAGCGCTGAGCTGACCAGAAAGTGACGGAGGAGGTGCTATGGTACAGTGGGTTTGTCAAACAACCATGTTTTTAAGTTTTTGCGGAATGAGAGAAGATTTGAGTTGGACCGGAGTGAGAGGGGAAGGTCGTTCCAGAGCCTAGCGGTGTTCAGCGAGAACATTCTTCCCCCTGCTCTGGCTCGCTTGACTCTGGGAATGACGGCAAGGAAGGCCTCCTTTGATCGTAGGTTCCTGTTGGGATGATAGGGGGTGACAAGATTTCTGTTGATCGCTGGGCTTGTGTTCCAGAAGGTGCGGTGCGCCAGGCACGAAGCTTTGAAGGCTATCCTCTGCCTCACTGGCAACCAGTGGAGAATTTTTAGAGCAGGTTTAGCAGACTGAGTGCGCGGGATTTCTAGCAAGGAACGAGCTGCACAGTTTTGGACAATCTGTAGTTTTCGCAGTGTAAACTCAGGTGCCCCCATGTATAGGGCATTGTTCGAGTCAAGGCGAGACTGGATTAGCCCTTGGACCGCAATCTTTTTGGCTTCTAGCGGCAGCAGCGGAAGAACCTTCCTCAAGGTTCTTAGAAGGCCGAAGCATGTGGCCGATAGTTTTGTGGCCTGGGTGGAGAAGGTGAGTTTGTTATCCAACCATACTCCCAGGCTCTTCACGCTTTCCTTTGGGGTAGGGGGGGGACCCAGTGCATTGGGCCACAGGGAGGTGAATGGGACTAGAGAGGGTGGGCCTAGGAGCATGAGCTCCGTCTTGTCACCATTTAATTTAAGGGAGGAGTTGGTCATCCAGCCCTTTATGTCCTCTAGGCAGTGTAGCAGATCGGCTGGGGAGCACTTGCTGTTCTCGGTGGCCAGCGAGACCACCAGCTGGGTGTCGTCGGCGTATGACACGATTTTGATGCCATGCGGTTCGACGACACTTGCCAGCGGCCTCATGTAGACGTTAAACAGCACAGGGCTCAGGGAGGAGCCCTGTGGTACTCCGCAGCTCAGGGGTTTGCTGGAGGATACTGTTACACCGTCGAAGATCTGGAACGACCTCCCAGACAGAAAGGATTCAAACCACCTTAAAGCGTCACCTGAAACTCCGATGTTATGGAGACGGTCCAGCAGGGTGGAATAGCTGACCGTATCGAATGCGGCACTTAGATCAAGGAGGATCACTGCCACTGATCCTCCCTGGTCCAGAATCCTTCTAGTATCTTCGGTGACTGCTAATAAGGCGGTTTCTGTCCCGTGTTGTGGTCTAAAACCTGTCTGGGATGTGTGTAACAGCGAGTGATCCTCCAGGAACTGCACCAACTGTGCATTTATGTGCTTCTCTAGCACCTTGCTCGTCCAAGGAAGGAGTGAGATGGGACGGTAATTTGACAGGTCGTTAGGGTCTAGGCTAGGTTTCTTTAGCAGTGCCCGTACCATGGCCTGCTTCCAAGCTGTTGGGACAGAGCATGCAGAGATGGACGAGTTCAAGAGATCCAAGATTACAGGCAAGGTGGCTTTGCTTGCCTGCATCAGGGTGTCTGGCGGGGCAGGGTCACGGGGAGATCCTGACTTGACCGCACGGGCCACTTTGCTTAAAGTGTCGAGGTCGAGGGGGAGAAAGTGCTCGAGCGACGGCTGGCCTGGACGGGGAAGTGGTCTGAGGAGAGGTGGTTTGAACACTTCCGGGGGAGTGGCTACAGGTGGGAAGGTGGAATAGATTTTTAAAACTTTATTATGGAAAAAATCTGCAAGCTCGTTGCATTGCTCCTGGGATTTGATGGGGGGGGAGCTGTGGTGGCGCTAGAGCATTGTTTTATGATTTGGAAGATTTCCAGAGTGTGTCTGAGTGTTGGCATGGCTCTGGATTTAAAAAAACGGTGAAAACTAAAAACACATTTGAAAGAGGGGAAAGCAAAGCATAGACAGTGAAGCAATATCTGACAGGCAAGTAAAATGACTTGATGAACTTGTGAAATAAAGAAAAAGTCACAGGAGAAATGCATTTAAAACAATGAAAATGCACTTAAAAATAACTGAAACAGCAAGATTAAATAGTATAAAAGAGGGTAAATGAAAAAGTAGTTGAATTTTGTTAAAAAAGAAAGTGAAGGTAGTGTCCTTGCAAACGTATTATTTTTTTAAAAAATCTCATTTTTGGGGGTTTCGCATTTCCTCTGCGGTACAGACATGCCATACTCTATGGTTTTTGTCAATCACATGAATCGAAATGGACCCTCAGTTGCCATCCTCTGATTCATCAACTTTTTAAGAAACTTTTTAAAGTACATAGGAGACTCTGTTTGCAAATTTACCTTAAGGTTGCACATATTTTGGAGCCCAAAGTACCTACAATATATTTCATTTTTTTAAATAAGCTCTGTCAAGATTTCGGGGAATTTGTGAATCTGCAGCTGCGAACCACCTGCCCGCTCAATGTGAAAAGGAAATGTTCCCATTCTGTTGGCTCATATTAAGCCACACCTATTTTTATTATTAGGACCATTCTCTAAAACAAGTATTCTTCTACAAACTGTTGTGGGAGAAGAATTGCTTGCTGTTTCTTCCAGTTGCATTTTCCCCCTGAAGGCTGAAGGAGTGCTTCACCTCCATATTGAGACCTCAACATTTTACTGATGAAGAGAAAGAAGTACCATCTACTTCTAGGAAGGGGGTGAGGTGTGGCAGTATTTCATAACACCGTCTGGCTAGAAGAAGGTATCTGGCAGGTTTGTGAACTGCAAACTCTATGGGAAGGAGCTGTCATGTGGCACTGCAAAAAAAGTACAGCCAGGGAACATGGAGTATGAGGAAACACATCAAGACCACACAAGAACAGTTTTATCTGCGGATGGTGAGCGAGAGGGAGTTAACGTCTGGAGATGCCACAGCTGCTTTGACATCTTCTGGGTATAGCAGTCCTGCTGTAACTACTATGCGAGCTACCTCTACAAAGTAAGGAGGCATGGTAACACACTGTGCCGCCTGTCACAAGCTTGTGGCAGTGAAAACACAGAATGATTTATATTTTTTTGCTGAAGTAAACAAGCAGTGGTGTTAGGTTGTTTCCAGTATTACTTACATACTGCTCTTCCACAACACTGTTGTGATTTCAAAATGTAAAGTTGCTGCATCCAGTTTATGTATTTGTTTTTTGGTTAGTTTATGAATGAAAAAAAAACAACAATACAAACTTTAAAAGTTCTTTTTAGAACCACCATTAAATGAATCAAAGAGCTGAGTCTGTGTCTTCATTATTCTTGTGTGTTTTTGTCTGTATATTGATAGATGTATGAATAAGTGTTTGTGTGAAAGTATTAGCGTATATGTACGTATGTCCCAGGATATCTGAGTGTATCTATTTGTGAGTGGCTGAGTGTGTCAGTGAATGCAATAGAGGATTTGCTTGGCCTTGTCATTAAATTTAGGAGTGTGCCCTGGGGTATCAGAGTGTATGTACGGGTGAGTGTCTGAGTCAGTCAGTGGGTGCATCAGTGTGTGGTTACATGTGTCAATATATGTATGAATGAATCTTGGGGTGTCCGATTGTTTGTATGAGTGGATGTGTAAGTGACTCAGTGAATACATTAGTGTGGGTGTGTAAGTGTGTGCATCAGTGTGTCCTGGGGTGTCTGAGTGTATATATGAGTGAGTGTCTGAGTGAGTTAGTGAATGCATTAGTGTATTTGCTTGCTGTGGCAGTACATGTATGAATGTGTCCTGGGGTGTTTCAGTTTTTAAGACCATTCTGAAGTTCTGATGGAGGTAATCTCACAGTTTGTGGTTCCATATGAACTATAGCTTGGAAAGTATTTATGTATTGGATAAAAATTGATTTGATAACATTTAAATCTCAAAGTTCTTGTGGAGCTAAAGCTAACTATGGCTTGTTATGTACTGCTCTAGCTGACACTTTATTGTCCTCTCAGTTATCAAAGCAGTACTTACATATATTTTGCTGCATGCTCAAATTAAACCGCTCTTCTACAAATAAATGTACAGCAAACTCTTTCCACTTATCTCTGTTCTCTTGTTCAGTATGCAAGTACATTACAAGCTTTGATTTTGTAGTGAGGGCTTCAAGAACAAATGCAAACACAGTTAGGTTTCTCTGAAAAAACTGTGCTAAATTTTGCAATCTCTTGTGCAACCGTTTCATTACTAATTCCTGTACACTGCTCCTCTTCACCTCCAGTAATCAACTCTTCATGTTCGCTAGATTTCTTTTCAGGACTTAAGAAAATATAATGAATATCTTCACAAACCTTTTCTACGTCTGCTATTGTACCATGCAATTGACTTCTACATCACTCCTAAACATAAGGCGGGAGTGTTATATAGTAAAGTCTCCCGACCAAATTTTGAATTATAGCGTTATAACATCCTAAAATGATGAAAGGCGCTGCCAGTGAATGTCCCTGTAAATGAGTTGATCTCTGCATTTAGCATTGATCTAATGCTTGCAAAATTACAATTTTCAGTTTCAGATTTCTGCATGGAAAGTCCTGTATGAACGTTCCTAATAAATCAATTGATTCCTGATGAACACTGCTAATACTACTAAAGTTTCATTTGTAGACTGGGACATGTTCCTTCCTTCCTTCCTTGCATCTCTTCAGATATGACCTTCTCTATATTCCATCTCCTCTTTTGCAACAGGAGTACCATCTTTTACCACAACGACCAGTTAAATCAACTGTTTTCAGTATGGTACTGTTGTGTAAATAGTTTCTCTCATTAATAAAAAGTTCTGTACTAGAGGTAAGCTTCCATTTTTTCCTACCAAAACTTGCAAAAATGAGTTCCATTAATAAGACGTTTTCCATGTTTTTTTTTTCTCCATACACAATACTGTTTTATCTAGTGTCCTCATTCTATTCAATATTAAGATAAATCATTGTCTCTTTGGAGAAAATGCTTTCTCAACAATGTTCTCAATATATTGCTTGTGTTTAAATACAGCACTTCTCCTCTTATATTTCTTACAGCACTTCTCGTCATATATTTCTTCATTCTTTGGAGCTAATTCTGTATAACTCCAGTTCAAAATATAATAGCTCATAACTCCTTAAACAGTTTCTGTCTCTTTGACAAATTCCTTATTATTTTAGAAGATTTTGCACTGTCAGAAACCATTATGCCATGCTTTTTAGCAGTTGATGTGAAAATGTCAATGTTAGATAACACTTTACCCTTATTCTACATTTTACGAAATACTTTATACAGAAACTGCTTAGTACTCTTACCAGCTTCCCTTTTTTTTCTTTGGAAATTCTCCACCCTGTTTTTCTTTTTTTATTTCAGTATGAAGTTTGTAATACTGTTTTATCTGTTTCTTTCTTCTTGGTCTTTTGTCAGGCATGGTCATTTCTTCTTTATTTTAAAGTGAATATCTGGAAAAACAAAAGCTACATTAAATCACTTCATTACTAATTCACTGCATAACTAGTGTATTCTTTACTCGATATTTTGTAAATAGTTATACAAGAGATAGTTTCCTTTTTGTCTCTACTCTCTTTTCTACAGTAGGCAGGTGTAACTGAATATCCATCTGCCTCTCTTGATCATAGATATTAGTGATATGCTGAGTATATTGCTGTACATATTAATGTGGGCATCTGTGTATCACTCCATACATCAAACCTGTTTCAGTCAGTCTATTCAGGTGTGTCTCACGTTATATCCTCACCTCTAAATACCAGTACTATTGTTTAGGTGCCTATATTTATAGATATTTTACTCCACCTTGGTGTGTTTCTCCCTGCATAGATATGTCTAGTTTGGTTCTGTCACTATATATATATAGCTGTACGAGTGCCTCATTGCTATGTACCTGTCTGCATAAGTGTGTTATTCTAGGTATAATGTTATACTTTAATGTCTAAATCTATGTTTCACTATCTTTGAATATCCTACTATGCATCAGTTTCTCTCTGGCTACATTAGGATACACTTCACTATGTACCTACTTATCTCACTGAATGCATCAGTGTCTGTCTGGATGTGTCACTGTATACATGATGTTCTATCGCACTGTGATAATAAATACATTGTGTATGCCTCTGTCTCTTACTGTATGCATAGGTGTATCTTTATGTGTGTTAGAGTATATATCAGACTATACATGGCTGCGTTACTGTAAACATCAATGTATGCCAGGTTGTCTCAATCTATATATCAGTTTATACCTGTGTGTATCAGTATTTTTATGAAATAATGCCTGGATATCTCACTGCTTTCATTAGTATTTCACTGCTTATGTCAGCAGCTACATTGGTGTACACCTACATCCCGTTCCTCTTAACAAATTTGCCTTCTCTTTTGCTGATCACTGTACTTTTCCTTATTTGAATGATATACCCTCTTTTTATATATCCTTTTACTTTTTCTAAACACCCTTCTCACCTTCATCTACCTAATATGCAGTCATTCCTTCTCAATCAAATATTTTTTCATGCTACAGCTTACCTGTTAAATGTGATTGTTGGTCTGTATTTATGTTTCCCAGTATCAGTTTGAATATCTTCTTTCAGAAAGTATAAAAAACCAGGCACAAAAACTCCTGACCTTTACTCTGCTTTTGCTGCTCATTTCTGACTTGTACTTGGTCTCTTTCTGCTTGCTTCCTTTATTGTGCCTCTTTCTCCTCATTCTGACAGTTATTTTGCCTCTTTCTGGTCATTGGTAGCCTCTATTTTGTCTCTTTCTGTGCATTTCTTACCTCTTTTATGCCTCTTTCTGCTTGTTGCTGACCTTTATTTTGCCTCTTTCTGCTCGCTCCTGAGTGTAATTCTGCCTCTTTCTGCTCATTTCGGACCTCCACTTTGTCTCTTGCTGCTTCTTTCTCTTTTTAAAATTTTTTTTAAAAAAATTGAAGCCAGAAACTTAAAACATAGACATATAAATATTGCATCATTACACCATAAAAGAAATCTCCTCTAGGGCAATTTAAACAAATTCCTAATACATTAATAATACATGCAGCAGGGACCGATACGAGCAATTACACAATCAAAAAGTTGATAAAATCCAACACTGCAACCCAGCCCACAAAAACAACATAAAAACAGTCTCCCCCCCCCTGTTTTAGTCAGAATAGGTCCCCCATATTTTTATACATTTCTTAGTACTTCCCATCCGTAGTACAAAAATACATTTACTTTTCTTAACTAATTTCATCTTATGACCCCACTCCAGGACCGAGGGAATCAAATCTGTGTGCCATTTTTTAAATTGCAGCAACCTTGCTACTGCCATTGCTATATACAAAAATGTTATCATTGAATCCGTAAAAAAGAGGTCAGGATCAAAACCAAATAAAATTAATTTATCATTCACTCCCAATTGGATGTGACATTCCTGTTCCAAATAGCCAAATAGATCTACCCAATATGAATTAACTTTTGGACAGCTCAACAAAATATGCGACCAATTCGCGGATGGATGATTTATACATTGAAAACATTGAGAGGACTGGTTGGCATACATTTTAGAAAGAGAGTGAGGAGTTTGATACAAAAAACATTTGCTAAAAAACAGCATCCTATGCCAATTTGCCCCTCTCTGTGAGCTAAAATTAAGTCTATTGATGGTCGACCAGATATGGGGTGACATATCACAATTCTTTTTTCATTTTTAATAGCTTTTAACTCAAGATCCACTCCCTTTATAGTAGCTAGGTATTTCTTCCAAGCGCTGGGTTTATTATCCAATGCTCTAACTAGTAGTTCATCAACCAACTGGTTCTGTTCCATTAGAGAAGAAGCATCTATTTCTGCAAAATATTTATATAAAATACTATATGAATTTATTAAAATAAAATCATTTGAAATCAATTGTGTCATTTCAGCTACTGTCACCTAATTTCCATTTCTCAAAAAATCCGAAACTTTAGTATACCCAGCTACCACCCATTTTGACGCCAGATAAAAAGGCTGTCTTACCCCTGTCAAGGGCAGGATTCCTTCTAACAAAGTAGCTGAATTAGTTGCAGGAATAGAGTTTTTTTTCAAAAGCCTGTCGTTTTTTTAAAAAAAAGTGAAGGTACTTATAACCTATAAAGTACCAATTTCGAGGATCTAAACATCAACAAGGGGGAGTGGATTCAGCTGTCTCTACACATTAAGTTCATAAATTTATTACAATAAAAGTGTGGTTGCAGCTTAAATCTGGACAGATATTGTGCAAAATACGCATCGTAGTAATCCCTAAGGTTTGGAAGGGCTAACCCTCCCTGATCCAAATCCTCATATAAAGTGCTGAGTGCTCTTCAAGGAGTTTTCTTTGCCCAGAGGAAAGCTGTAAACATGGACTCTACCTGAGTGAGAAAGGAACCTGATAAAGTGCATGATATTGAAGAAAACATAAAATTAAATAACGGAAGGACAGACATTTTAATTAAAGCGACTCGTCCCAAAATAGATAGAGGGAGCCTGCTCCACCGAGAGAACAAACCCTGAACTTTCCTTATGAGAGGAACAAAATTCAATTGGTATAAATCAATGACAGACTCAGAAAAAAAAAACGTATATCTCGTTGGGTTAATATTTACAGAATTATGAATGTCAGGGTGCAGATCTAGAGCTACCCTCCCACACTGTAATACTTCGGTTTTCCCTTTATTTATACGATAGGCACCTAATGCTTCAAAGTCTTCAAACAACTGGAAGACTTTGGCTTGTGCCTCAATTGTTGGTTTAATTATGAGCATGATGTGATCTGCATACAGTTTTAAATTTGGCATTGATGGAACTGGGGGGCAGATATCAGCACAGTTCCGAATGGCTATTGCCAAGTGCTCGATAAAAAAGGCAAACAGAACTGGAGATAAAGGGCACCCTTGCCTTGTGCCTCGTTTAATTTTCGACGACCCTGCCACGGCCAAATTGACAACTACATTGGCTACGGCATTCGCATACAAATTAGGGATCAAGGATATAATCTGCGGTGGAATACCAAAAGACTGCAAGATCGTAAACAGTGTCTCCCAAACCACAAGGTCATAAGCCTTTTTGGCATCCATTAGTAAAACTAAGGCAGGTATGTTCTGTATATCGAATTAATCCAAGGCCTCTGACAAAAAGTGGGTATTAGTAGCTAATTGTCTGCCAGCGATAAACCCATTTTGATCTAAATGGATCAAATTCGCTGCATACTTATTAAACCTAAGTGATAAAAGTTTGGTGACAATTTTATAATCGGAATTAAGTAATGTAATTGGGCGATAGGAATTGGGGTCCCTCCCGTTCTTGCCCTTCTTCACAAAACTCACTATGCTCCCCTGTCTAAAGGATTCCTGTACTACCCCACCTTCCAACAAGGAATTAATCAAATGAAGAAAAAGTCTGAAAATGAGTAAAAAAAAACTTTATAAAATACAGATGGAAGCCAATCTGGGCTGCAAGCCTTCCCATTAGGTAGGCTCTTCACTACTTCCTCCAGCTCTTTCAAGGAAAAGGATTAACCATGGATAATTTCTCTATTTCCGAAAGTATTGGTGGCGGATTCTCATGGAGAAATGTTTCTAATAAATGGTCATCCACCATCTGAAACTTACCAAAAATAGCTATATAATGATTTAGAATTATGTCCCCAATTTTCACTGGATCTTCTGTAGACACGGCAGTCAGGGGGCAATTTAGTGACCTAATTCAGTTCACCCGCCTGCTCTCTGGCCTGCCACACCAAGAGTCTGCCCGTAAAATTGCTTAGGTCTTCTGGCAAAACTGCTGGTAAATAGTTTCACTTTGGGTGTAATACACAGAGCAAAGCTCATGCTTGGCCTGTTCAAGCCGGGTTTTAATGGGAACAGATGGGCTATATAAAAATGCCTCATGGAATGCTTGGATCTTATCGTCCAATTTTGCCTTATCAAACCTAGGTTTTTTTTCAATTGCTGTGTCTTTTGCTATTATTAATCCCCAAACAAAAGCCTTGAGTGAGTCCCAGACTACATTTAATGCGGCTGACTCAATATTCTGAATTAAGAATTCTTTAATCTCCGAGCCCATAAACTTCACCCAATCCGCTTCATTAAATTATTGTTTATTTAAAATCCACCGCTACTGATGTCTCATATCTGCCCCCAAGTGGATTTCCAGTGCCAGAATTGCATGATCAGAAAAAACGTTGTAAATAATTTTTGATGAAAAGAATTTAAACACTGAGAAATCCCCAAAAAATCAATGCGGGATAAGGAACAAAACCAGCCTGACCCGCAGGTGAATTTATTTTCCGAAGGAAACGCTGCTCGCCAGGGGTCACCCAGATTTAACATTGCTCCATAATTTTTCAAAACCTTAAAAGACTTAGGTTTTATCTGTCTTTTCCCATGCACAGAGGAATCTAAATGCGGGTTCATCAAGATATTGAAATCCCCCCCACGATTATGTCTCCAGGGTCCTGAGTCAGCGATTGACATAGCTCCTCATATACTTTAGAATTATCCTCCAAATGTGCATAAAAACTCACAAATGTCAAAGGGCTAAATCTTGATCTAAAGGAATTAACATAATCTGCTTGTAAATTTTTATTTAAAAATATGTCAGTCCCTCTATGAGAGGCTGATTGTGATGAAAATCCCCTATAGGCTACCCAAGATTTAAACATAGAAAATTTGGGGAGTTTTGTAATCGAAATGTCGGTTTCTTGCTGAAGAATCACCCTAGGATTTTCAGTTTTTAACCACATTTCAAAGGCACGCATTTTTCTCTGATTATTCAGCGCATTAACATTAAATGAGAGAACTTTTAACGCTAGCATGTTAGCCCTATGTAAAACAAAGTAAATAAACTGAGCCCACCCCCATCTGTCTAGAGTCACTTAGGAATAGATGAAATAAACAACATAAACTTGAAAAGTAACCAGCTTCATTTTCTCCTTTTTATTCTGTGCCCCCCCGAAAAGAGAACCTTCCCCCCTCCACCACACCCTCCACTTCTCCCTCCCCCAATTCAACTCGGGTGTCATGTTATTACACCCTGGGGATCCTGCCCTCCTCTCCCCAGCAATGTGGGGTACCCTTCTCTCATAATACCCTACACAAGACCCTAACAATTCAACGTGCTAGTTAATCTCCCCATTCATCTACATCCATAAACATGAAGAATTTCCCTTTCACCAGGACTCTCAACTTGGATTGCTGGGCAATTTAACCTTGTGCCCCCTTTGCCTTGAATAGGTGAAGGATTTTGACAAACTCCTTCCTACGGCAGGCCGCTGCAGCTGTCATGTCTGAAAAAATTCGACACTTAGTTGTCTCATTTACCACAAATTGCCTCTGTTGAATTAGCTTTCGTTAAAATTGTTTCTTTTATGCGGAAGTCGGCAAAATTAATCAGTATAGTACGTGGAAGTGACGAATTAGGAAATGGATGAGCCGGGACGCGATGGGCCATCGTGATCGTAAGGTCACCTTGAAAGTCCGGAATGACTCTTTGTTTGATAAAGGTGTTCACCCAATTCAGGGTTTGGGACCCTTACACTCCCTCTGGAACACCTACTATGCGAAGGTTCGATCTTCGAGAATGGTTCTACAACTCTTCCCTTTTATTCTCTAGCACATGCTTGCTTTTGGCGGCAGCTTCAGCCTCCTTCATAACAGAAGCAGCTGGTCCTCTAAGGCTGATATCCTTTCTTCAGCCTCCTGGAGCTTAACTGGAAGGCTTCCGATAGTGCTTTCAATCTTCTCTAAGCGTAGATTGATAGAGGCCAATTCCGCTTTCTGAGTTTTTAGCAAATCCCGGACCTCCTCTGGGATCTGATTTAGCATGTCCTTGATGCTCATTTGAAAATGCCCCCCTGAATCAGCCAGTAGGTTAGGATTGAGGTCAGAATCAAGGTTAGTATTGGGGCTAGCCGGAACCAAGACTGGAGATGAAATTATTTGCCCCACCTCCTCCTGTTGAGGGGCTATAGACTGAGCCAAGGTTATCGGTGCAATCCCTAGACTCTTCGAAGAATCTATCCCCTGATCACAAACTTGGCTTTTTCAGAATTTGATAAATTTGCTGCAGACATCCCGCTCTGGTTAGAGGGAACTAGGGCAGTCTCTCTGTTGAGATGGACAAAGTTAGGCTGGTTAGGCTGGTCAGGCAATTCAATGTTAATGTCAGAATCAGCATTTGGAGCTTTTAGAGGTACTTGTGGACTATCTGATCTTGGTACCTCAGCCCCAAAATCTGGTACATCAATCCTAACTGCAGTTTCGGCGGTTGCGGCGATTTCGGGAAGTTCTTCTTGAAAATTTAATGGAGGGCTCAGTTTCCCAGAATGCAATAGGCTTTCAGAGATACCAATCTTTGTCGCAACAACCTCTCCCAGATGCTATTAAAGTTGCTCCGTCAATTTTGCACCTGCGGGGCCTCAGTTAAAGCCAAATTTCTGCTCTGTTTAGTTTTCGCAGTGCTCCTGAGCCAGTCATCAAGCTCTTACCCCAGGCTGAGCCCCAGACAGCAGCCCAAAGACAGCCAGCACCTTCTGTGCTCCGCGTCAGTTGCTTCACCGCATCACTCCTCCTTCTTGCAAACACAGCCCAACTCTGCTCACTCCGCATTCATCCCGCAGTCCCGCAGTCAAACAGCAGATTAGAGCGCGAGGACGCCGAACAATCCAGCCGTCAGGGCAGCCCACCATTACCGAGGGCGGGGCAAGGCAGCGATCACCTGCACCTACGGTGAGGCGTCGTTCTCCACGTCGGTTATCCCCCTTGCTGCTTATTTCTCACCTTTATTCTTTGTCTTTCTACTCATGCTGCCAATTGTTTTGCCTCTTTCTGCCTGCTCCTGAACTTTATTTTACCTCTTTCTGGTCACTCCTGTCCTCTATTCTGTCTCCTTCTGCTTGCTTATCACCTTTATCTTGCCTCTTTCTGCTGATTGCTGACCTCTATTTTGCCTATTTCTGCTCATTTCTGATCTTTTTTTACCTTTTATACTAGCCTTTATTTTGCCTCTTTCTGCTCACAGCTGGCCTTTATTTGGCGACTTTCTGCTAATTTTTGATCTCTATTTTGCCTCTTTTTAGCCTCATTCTGCTCAATCCTGGCCTTATCTTTCCCCTTTCTGCTCCTATATTTCACTTTGCATAGGGGAGGTGGGCTGCACCTCTGTCCAGGCGAATTTCAGACCCCACCCGTCCATGTCCCTTGGGTGCCCCAGGGCAGCAACTCTGCAATCAGACCATGCAAGGGCCTTAAATCCCCCTCAGTCCCAGCCGGCTTCCCGCCTCCTGTAGGAGCCAGCATTGTTGCCACAAGCAAGGAGCCGCGTTAAATAGCAGCTGCTAGCTTGTGGGAACAATGTTTTCATCTGTATCCCTGAAAGCATAATTGGGTGCATGGAAACAGATTAAAAGTCTGCCTTCTGCAAGCTGAAGCTGTTTGATAGCTCTGGCTTGCAAAATGCAAAACAAACAGCTACCTCCCAATGGAGGGTACCTCGAGAGGTAGCAAGAGCTGGCCCTGGGGGCTAGCGGTCCCCAGGGCCATAAATGGCTCAATTGCTAAACTTTACCCTGGGGAGGTGGTGCTCCCTGGGGGTCCACAACAAACTCCCTTCATTAATTGATTTTAGCCCCGGGGATGAGTTAGTCACTAAGGCTGTGGGGGGCTGTGGGAGCCTCTCCATTAATTTTACATGTTTATCCAAGGGGAGGTGGTGGTATCCGAGGTTGCGGGGGTGCACAGGCTCCCAGCATAACTTTGTTGATATGTTTAGACCTGGGGAGGTGGCAGCCCCTGGGCATTGGTGGGCCCAGCAGGCCCAACGGCACACATATTTGTAGGTGCCCCAGGGAGGTGGTGGTTCCTCATGACAGGCCCGCATTAATTATATATGTTTAGCCCCAGGAGGTGGCTGTCCCTGGGTTGCAAGAGGGCCCAGCAGACCCATCTGCATATATATTTTAAAGTACCCTGTAGGGTGCCACACAGCCCAGCATTACTTTATAAACATTTGCCCTGGCACCCCAGCAAACATAAACCACAATGTCCCAGAAAGGTGATGTCCCCGGGGCTTTCCTAAGCTCACCTTCTATTTGTATGATAAGCCCCTGGGACCTGGTGCACCTGGGGATTATTTAAAAGCAAGCACAGGAGCCCACGTTTATTCTGATTTCCACTAATTCACAGCAGTTTTTTAAGCTATGGCGGGGTCCCAGAGAGAGCCTAGGACCAAGGCTTGGGTTTCAGGGTATTTCCACCATGTCCTCATTTATTTTTCCATTATGTTTGGGTCTATACAGAAGTCAAGTCCCAAGATGGCTGCCAACACTTCCTGCTTGAAGTGTTGGCAGCCAACCAGAGCTCTGCATTTCCCTACACATTATTTTTTGCGAAGTCTTTGCAGCCACAGATAACACTAATCGTATTTTCTTAAATTCTTCAACAACTTCTAAACAGATTCACACCAAATAACTTAAAGCTAACAGAATCTTCCTAACAAAATCATCCTTTCTGCCAAATTTGGTTGAATTCTGTCTAGTGCTTTGGGCTGCAGCTACAACTGAAGGTCCTAAGGGAATTAACATGGGAGACACACTTTTTTTACTCCTATTTTTGTCAGTCCCCACTTGACAAATCTCACCGAAACCTACCAGGCACAACAAGATTCACTGGGGCACTTTTTCACATACATTGGTGGTCATACATCGCAGCCTTGTTACATCAGGTACATAAATACAGGACATGATATAGGGATTCAGTCATTCACTTCAGGAGAATACGCACTATCCCTTAACATTTGCAGTTCTTTAGTAGGTAAAAACACAAGTCTCCTCGGTATGCGTTTCAATTGCTCCACGTTTTATTCCACTTCTTGGGACACCCTCTAGATTTAAATACCTCTTTTTCTGCAATCATACATTTATCTAGGTCGCGTGCCCAAATCCCTGTTGATGGCCCCTCTTCCACTCCCCACTGCAGGCTTTACCAGGGTAGACCCCAGTGTGGCCTGTTGCTGTTCCACTTCCGTAAGGATTATTTGCCTCCTAGATGTTGAGGAGCCCCAGTGGCGATGTAAGGGTAATCTTTTTCCCCAGTGCAACCTGCCTATTTTTGGTCGACTTTTCCCATATGGGTCTTTTTAGTGGACAGTCCTATGTGGTATGGTAAAAAGTTGCTCTTGGTGAAAGCCGCGTAGACACAGTGTATCATGTTTGGCACCCATCTTCGCTAAAGTGACCCCAGTGAGATATGTCCTGTGTAAGATTTTTTGTTGGATCAGACGGAGAAGCAGAGTGATGGGTGCCTTTCTTGGGGACATCAGTGCTATTTGCCAAACATCATCTTCAATGTGCCCACGTCAGCTTGCCACCTGTCCCAGAGAGTGCGGAATGGGTCTGGTAGATTATTGCATAGTTTTCGGTATGTTAATGATACAGCTCTGTTTAAAATCGGCTCAGAAAGCAACCTATCTTCTAAAGGGGACTATTCCAGTAAGTTTCCTCAGTCCGGTAGTGCTGTTGTAAGGCCATGACGGACCTGCAGATACCGAAAAACCTCCCCTTGAGCTAATTCATACTTCTCCTGTAACCCTCTCAAATGTAAGGATTTTGCCAATTTTTACTAGATGGCCTAGAGTGGAGATTCTGATTAAGTCCCATTTATAAAATCCTTGTTGATGACATAAAAGTCCTTGCTTTTGACTAGACCACAATGGCGTGGCCTGGGTCAGCACTTCCGTCCAACCAAGACGTCTAGTCGCCACATTTCCACTATGTGAGCTGTCGGGCCCAGCTTCCGCCCTTCCTGACTTTCGTATATGGAGCACCTAGGCACCCCTCTCTACCCATCTGACATCTATCTAGCATATATGCAGGTTCTATTGGGGAGCGATGTATGTCGTGGTTCACTACCACCAGCTGCAAGGCCAAACAGTAAAGTCGTATATCGGGGAGGGCAAACCCTCCGATATACCACCCCTTGGTTAATTTATTTAGCACTATATGAGGCGCTCCTCCATTCCACATCAACATTCTGATCTCACTCGACACACTCCTGTGTCCGTTGTTTGCAGTTAATTTTAATTCACCAATGTTAATTTCATTTTGTTACAGCCCTCCGGTGGGTCCCAGTTTGTATAAACACCTCCAAACTTTTCAATGTTTCCTGCGCTGGAACAGGCTATGAAGGTCACAGCCACACAGACTCTTCCTAGTGTTAATGGCAGTGCTGCTTTCACGGTTGCAACTGCAAACAACGGACCCCACCAGAGGGGAAGAATTTGGACTGCCACACCCAGCCTGCATTTCACTGGAGAAACAGCAAGCTACAGATGGGAGAAATTCGTGGAAGTCCAGCCCGGACTTTGCAGTGTGCCTACCCCATGATTAAGGTGCAGGTGTGCACGGAAACGCGTCGGGGACTGTGAAATACCAGCTTGCACAAATGCCTCATTTTAAATAAAGGTTCGGTTTGAACAGTTTCCTGTGGAGTGCTGCTTTGAAGCTTGGAGGCTTTTTTGGGAACATATATATATATATATATATAAATATACAAAACACAAAGTAGTCAAGTGGGTCACAGCGCACTCAATTGCCGGTGGGAGTAGACGGAATCTCCTGTAACATTTCAAGCAGAAAAGATGTTGCTGCGCTCCAGTATCTTGTGACTTGCTCGACTTTATTGCAACCAATGCTTCTAACTCTGAATGAGTCTTGCTCAGAATTTAACCTTCAATTGAAAAGGCTTTGCTTGCTTGTGTTTTTGACGATTATTATTTATCACAGGGGCTTGTTGGTTTGCTCATACTTGTACAGTCCTTGATTCACAGAACCGTTGTTCTTGTATCTCATTATACCTGATCATATCTGGATCCAATTTTGGGCGCAAAGCGTTTGCCCTGTGTGTTTTCCTATATTATGCAGCTGAGGCACTGCCCAAAGCCTAGGATGGCTAGCATGGTGTCTAGTGGACTTTCTGTTCCCTACGGGGGGCACATTGAGCGCAACCCCCTCCCGGGGTAGGCCGAATACTACTGGGGACATTATAGAATGGGATATGGCCTGATGCTGGGGAGGTCCACCCATACCCTTCTTGTTTTTACTATTTTCCCTGGTGAGTGAAGATTTTTTCTGTCCCGAGGGGTAATCCACCAATGTCTCCTAGGGGTAAAATGCCTGCTAGGCCCATTATGGAGTCTTTAAAAAAACCACAGGCCTGTTATTAGGGGCTCAGAAAAAATCGAGAGTCGACCATACCCACCATTCTTTTGATCCTTAACAAATCCCTGATGTCCAGTGGGTATTCAATTCCCCTGGGAGCCGACTGGGGTAAGCCCCCCAAATATGCTGGCCAGAAGGGGATAGAGACTGCTGTGGCCAATATTGGGGGGAACCAGCTGATGCCTGGGTGGCCCACCACCACACATTCCATTTTTAATGAATAATTATCCTTGGTACCAGTGGGATTTCTGCCTGTTTTACATTTTTTTGGTGGGGGAGCACATGTCAATGTCAAGGGGGTTAGTCCCCCACAATCTCTTTCCCTGGTTTCTAGTAGGCGGATCTAAACACCTACCCCGCTCTCTAGTCAATGAATACCTATTTGGGGATTGTGATCCCGGAATGATCCCCATGCAGAGATCCACTTGGGAGAGGTACCACAGGACATTGTGCTCCAGGGTCCGAGTTATGCCCAATCACTAATCAAAGCGAAAGCAGACAGTGCCTATTGGTGCTGTCTTTTTCTTTTGACATTGTTACCTCAGTGTGCTTTGTGCACTGCTTGTTACAGTGTTACAGTTGAGAAGTAAACTCTTCCTTCAAATTGTGAACATATTTTCTAAAAAGAAGATGTTCTTCTCTATTGTTGTGAATAAACCATCCATGTCCTCTGCACTACAGAGGTAATGCAGTAGACAGGAATGGATTTTCGTGTATGTAATCATCAGAGTGAAGGGAAGTAGAAGCTTCCCAATAGTGCGGAGGACTGGTAACTGGGTCCATAACCGCACCTCAACCGTTTTTAATTTTTTCACTTCATTCATTTTTGGAATCAAATTCTGGCGCAATAGAGTGGAGTAGAGAATTTTAATTCACAGCACTTGAGCACTTGCACCATATTCACTGCTTCTAATCTCTGGACACTACTGCAAATCAGTTGGTCTACCTCCTGGTGGAGGACAGCATACTACAAATCTTAAACACTATGATGATGCTGAAACATTACACCTAGGAGGAGAATCAAGATATACAGCCACCGGCCTGTGTACGTTTGATGAGGGTTTTTTTTATATGCATACAATAAAGACCCTGATTTAACAGGACAAGTGATCCATTCTCCTTTGATTATTATTGCAGGAATGGATTTTCTACTACATTAAAGGCTTGAAGGAACATCAAGTGTGTACCAAAAAGAAACCTAGCTTGGAGCTACTAAAAATAAAAACGGGTAGGGTAATTGTAGTTTTCGTGCATAAATTCACCCTATTATTTTTAAATATACCATATTTAGGCCCTCAATCCGAGTTCCAGGGACATGGAAAAATCGCATGCCATTTTACTATTACTCTGGGGTACTTCGATCCATGGAAGGGAGAACTGTCACACAGAACAAAATTTTCAAGTCTTTAAACAACACACAATTTCCCACTCCATGGGGTTTAACACATACATTTATTATATGCTCTGAACAGTTGGTAATGTATGCAGAGGCCTCTGAGTGGGATAGGGGTGAGGTAGAGAAGAAGGAGAGTACGGAAGGGAGAGGTTAGTGTTTTTTCGCAGAGCACTGTGTATTACCCCATCAGAAGAAAAAACAGGTGAGAGGCTTTTACTATTCAAGATTACCACATGGTAGAAAACTAAGGGGTCTATTAGGATGGCGGGCGGATGGCCACCGCTGGGCCGGCTGTAGCAACCGCCGGACCGGCAGCAGACGTCCACCCATGATCAAAACCCTGACAACCGAGGTCAGATTAGCATTGCGGTCGTGACTGCAGCGGTGTGATTTTCTGCATGCCACTTTTCCTCCGGTTGCAGTCCGCCCGCTTGCCTGGCGGGTGGAGCTGGACCGCTACAGTTGTGGCAGATCAGAGCCAAGTACCGCCGGCATGATTATGATGCTGGCAGTAGCCAGCCTTTCAGCTGCGGTGAGACTGCCATGGAAAGGCATGCACAGAATGTCTCTGGGGGTCCTTTGCATGCCCCCAATGTGTTGGGGGTGTGTGTGGGTGCACTGGGTGGGTATCCATGATACCCCCCTACATGTCACTGTACCAGGCACTGTGCAGTGCCTGTCACACAGTGAAGGGACATGAAGGACATGCTTTCAAGGACATCGTGGCGGTGCTTCTGGCAGCAGCAACTGCCACAATGTTAACTGCTGTGATCCGACGGCTGCGGTTGGATTTCGACTGCGGAATATAGTAATTGGACTGGCCGTTTTCCCGCGGTCCTAGCGAGTGGTGTTTTCCAGCTACCATGGCAGTCGGAGTGATTTTGCGACCACCATCCTAATGGACCCCTGAGTGTGGGAAAACTGAATCAGTTAAATCCAGGCAAAGAGGAATACCATGATAGGGACACAAGTCTACCTCAGAAACGTGACCATCATTTGTACTCCTAGTTAGTGGACATTTTTTTAAATTTAAGAGTGGACATGAATGCAAAAATACAGTGGCATATGTACAAGGAAATGGCAAAGCATGGTGGTGCATCAGATTTTGCAGCGCTGTGCTGCATCATTTAAAAAATTCAGAGATGCGCTGTATTTACAAGAATACAGTGCACCTCTGTGTTTTCCCTTGCTCTGGTGTCAAACATAGGTGCATATCGCTAACACAGACACCCTTGCGCCATAGTGCGACCGTCCCTGCTTTGCAGGGATGATTGTTTATATGCCGAAGGGTGCCCCTTCCTGTACATAAACAATCAATAATGACGATTTGCTACTTCTCTATGTACTGCATTCTACAACACACATAGAAGTAGCAAATCACCATTATCTAATGATTGTTTTTGAGCAGGAAGGGATTCCTTCCTGCATAAAAACAATCATTAGGGTGTTTTGCTCATTCTATGTGTGCTCCAGAATGCAGTACACATAGAAAGTGCACAAACAAGGAGAAATAAAAGTATGTCTCCTCGTTGCAGCAATCTAATGCCTGCGCTTCCATTGCATTAGTTTTTGGCGTTGCCTCAGATTTACGAATCCTTGTAAATCTTCACACAGATATCTACGTGAAAGGGTGCCATTTTTACAAAGCAGCGTTAAGCCTCGCAAAGGAGCTTATAGCTGCTTTCTAAATATGGAGTAGGACATTGAGCCACCAGAACATCGAACAAAGCAATATTCAGTGGTGAATCTCCTTTTACATATGCCCCACAGTTTCCATTTGTCGCTAGACTGCAATATAGATGAGCTGCTATTTCTGCCATGTTCTTCAAATTATAGTAAACAGGATCTAAAAACGCTAGACTTCTTCCTCTGGCACGTCATAAAGATATATTAGTCTTATCATATTATCATTTAGTTCAAAAACTCAAAGTATGTATTTATCCATAACGTGCCTTATTTCTATGTTAAACATAATACTATAAGAAAGGGAAGTCATTAAAATTAGAGCAATTTTTAGACCTTACATTTCTCTGTGTGAGTGGTTTTCATTTTAAAATCAGTTGACATGTGGGTTAATGTTTTGCATCTTTCTTATATTATTGAGTTTAGTGTGGTTGGTATCCCAATGAATTAAACCTGATAACTATAAAGGATTTAAGCAATATAGGATTTCATATAGCATAAGTAGCATCATGAAAATATATTTATTCTGAGCTCAGCAGGAACCTCTGTTGTCTGTGCAGATTACTTTCACGATTTTGGATTATCATTTGCTTCCAGTGCAGCTCGGTTTTGATAATGAATCAGAAACAGATGATATTGTGTCTATCATTTAGAATGAGGGCATCCATCTACTCCTTGCACTGATGTACCGAGAAGACACAGCAATCAGAGAGAAGGTACATTGAAGCATCTGTCAATCTCCTCCTGCCAGGCTTCAGAGGCAGAAAAAGTCATATGTGAGCAGAAAGCTGAGACAATTACAGATATATTGCAGAAATGGCTGCGTTTGATCACAATGGCATAGCAGATGTCCTAAATTCACTGATTGATTATTATAACTGCTATGCCTGGTTTTGCATGAAAGAGCTGGTGTGCACAGCTTGCCCAGAGTATGCTCATTATGTGAATGCTATTCTCCAAGGAACAATGAGGTACAAAATCTGCAACTGTTTTCATATTTTGCTTATTTGTCAGAATTTCCTAATTAGTTGCCATGGATAGCATTCTAATCCTGCTGTGTCAATTTATTGTTGCCCTTACTGAAAGCCTGGTGTGGCAATTGGTATACTTGAAGTTAAATAACCTTTTACACGGCAAGTCATAAATTCTCCAGGATCTGTAAATGAAATACAGTCAACCGCAAAATATGTTTCTGTGTTATTTCTTATAGTTGTGCAAACACGTTCCAAAAGAAGTGCATACATTTCTAATTGCCTAAATGGCCCCTACTGCTCAACTGCAATGTCTTGTTGTTTCCAGTATGACACATTATATTAATGCACCATATGTATTAGAACGTAGTGCATAGTACTAATAATTTAAATAGCTTTTTCTCACCCAGTGCGAGGCACACAGTTTTCTCATCTAATCTATCTTCTGTACAGATGGATTGTATATACATTGTCTATACATGCCATCTATGATGTTTCCAGTGATTTGAAAATAACGAAAGGGTTGTTCAAACATTCATGTCTATGCCATGGGTTGTTCTTGATCTAAAGACTGGAGGTTCTTGGCAGAGCATCACTATATTAAAAATGAACAGTCGCATGGTCAAACGAACAACAATCAATTAATCAGGTGTCTTGTAGAGCATGACTTTTCACCCGCAAGTGTCTCAAGGCGCTGGGGAGGGAAGTGCTGATCCATCAAAGGCACTGTGGTTCTGTCAAAAAGCAAGGTCTTGCGGTCCTTCTTGAATTGAGGCAGTGACGGTGATCGGGACGGACTGGAAACAGCAACCAGTCCTGGCAGGGTGCATCTCCACCGGCCCTGGGAACGGGAGGGGAGGGGGCTGTGAGCCGCTAAGCACTGCTCCCCCTTTTCTAACAGAGAGACGATTTTGCAACTCTGCTGCAAAACCTGCACCCTGTAAGAAAAGGAGCCCCCTGCGGCCACAAAACCGGCCCCCACCCCTCCGCCCACCGGGGAAATGCCTGGTGCCCACTACAGCCAGTCCGGCCCTGACGGTGATTGAGAGGCAGGGTGTTCCAGGTATTTGCTGCGAGGGAGAAGGATCTTGCTCCGGCCGTGGTCTTGCAGATGGTGGGATGGTGGACAGGGCCTTCTTGATGGAGCGGAGATCTCTGGTGGGTGTGTGGAAAGGTCTTTCGTTTCCATTTTGGTGTACCATAAGACACTTCATGCACGGACCCGTACTGGAGATAAATGCTTTTTGTGAGTAACAACTAAGAAGATTGGTGGTAATTGGGGCATAAGACTATAGCACAGTACGCTATTTGTCATTCATAGGCATTCATGAGATCAATGCACCCCTTAACAAATGATGTCAACACGATCCCGCCAGGGACTCCATTTTTCAAAAGTACAGGCACGATTCAGACTATGGAGAAATGGTGACATTGATTACTTGGTTGTTGAATACTGCATTAGCTACCATTCTGACTTACCCTTAAAACTAGGACAATTTGACCAATTTGATCATTGTGTTTCAGAACATCCCGAACCCTTTTAGAGAATCTCATGGTCCTATGAGGGTTAGTTCAGGTCTGTTCTGTGAATGATCTCACATGATTGGCGCCTAGGCCCCTCGCTGGCTTTTAACAATATCCAATTTCTAGTCAATGCGGCAAAGAATGGTCTATCCCAGTAGAAAATATGGCAGCCAGAGGCCTTACATTTACTGCACCCGTCGCTGCCTTCTTGGCCCATGAGATGCCGGTTATCAAGGGCAGTGGAAGGTGTACAACGTGGCTACCTCATCCCGACTTCTATGTGTACACGTTTTGCATTGAACTTGGAAGAAAAGATTTTTAATAAGTAGCCTGGGTTGGGAATAACATTGCAACATTTATCAGTGACTGATCAATGCGAACATTAGATGTACAGACATGCAGTAAAACTATAATACAGTTTAGAGAAAGATATGCAACATTTCTGTTTTTAAAAGGAGAAACACAACGTTGTGACGCTGCTCTGTGCAAATCAGAAACAGGGATATACGCCAAGACTGAAAGATAGGCTTATGGGAGGCAGTTTTAAAAAGAATCATTTTATCCAAAACTGAGAAAGTACGACCCCTTACAGAAACCAGAACAGTTGCTTCCACATGCCACAAATGTTCTTAGCTTGGAGATAATCCCTTTCACGTTAGAGGTGTGAGGGATCATGTATGTATATTGATACTTGTATAGCACACTACTCACCCGCAAGGGTCTCAAGGCGCTTGTATGAATACCGCTGTGGAACCCATCCTGGCTTTCCCTGTGAGGCGTCCACTCCTGGGCACCCCCAAGCTGGAGGCCAGGCATCCTTAGCGTTGTGGGGGCCGCTGTAGAGATTAAGCAAGCTATTGCCCAGAGTTGCAGAGTGGGACTCCATGATTGGAATAGGCACCGAGGCGAGAATTATCAGGTCCGTGGAATTTTGAGCCCAAGACCCGCCGAGGCGGGGAATTGAACCCTGGTGCTGGGCCAGACCTCTGCATCAGGATCTGCCGCTCTAACCATTGAGCCACACTTTGGTTATAAATCAACCAACATTGAATGATATGAAACGCACTAGGTGGCCTGCACAGCTATTAAACAATAAAATACAAATCTGAAAGCTAATTTTAGCAGTGGCAGTGTCCGAGTCTAATGTGCCAATGACCGGCAATATATGAGGCAGGGCCACCGTAGCTGCATTTCACTGTTTGGTGTTGTGGTGATGATAGTGGTGCTGTATTGTACATTTGAATGTTGTGCCCGGCGACACTTCCCTGCACACAAATCACACATCTCCACAGAATGCAGATAGATGCAGGTATACCCACTGCAAACCTTCAAAAAGTTGTATACTCTTGACTGCTCCCTAAATCTATTGGTAGAAGGAAACATGTTAGATCCCCGTGTCTCTCCCAGGATCTGTAAAATATGTTGTTTCCCACTGAAGATAGGCAGACAATGTGGCGAAATTGTCTATTTGCTAAACTCAATTCAATTATTGTACTAATGTGTGACCATAGAACCGTATTCACTCACCCAGCGCTGGCCTAACTATAAACAGTACGAGAAGCACATTTTACTTTTCTAAAATGAAACTTTAAAAAAAGTTAATTTCCTAAATGTATTTCAATCTCTATCCTGCCTAACACACTGTCCTTTGAAACGTCTGTACGCCTTTGTGTTCCGTCTGCGGAACAGACTAGTGGGAAGACGTTCTGTGTTGTGCCTTAGACATGCTAGCATTTGTTTTTGCCAAATATTGTAACCAAACATTGTATCCATACTTTTTTGAAATCTGAATTAGGAGTTTCTACTAGTCACACATCATTTGCATAGCGTGAAGCTGCCACTTGTGTGACCCTGGAGCACTCATTCTTGTCTGATTTTTTGCAGGCAGGAACATGCATAAGTAGTTGTCAGTTGTGTTGGTGACCAGGGCCGGCTTTAGCACAGGTAGCAATCTTTTTTTGAATCCCCTCCCATGACCCCTTTATCCATGAATACTCTTACTACCAGCCTCCATCAGTGTGCCTCGTCTCTTTATAGCCCCTTTCTCACATTCCTTGCATTTGTTTTAAAGCGGTGGGTGGAGTTGGTTTGACTAACACGGATGTATTTCTACCCATTCAACCCTTTTCTACAACGTTAGAAATGGATAATAAAAGACAGATGGAAAAATAAGTACTAACTTATACTATGCAGTTCGCAAACAGCTCTTTGATGACACTTCATAAATCACTGTGATATTTAGGACTGCAACTTATTAACTGCAATTAACAAAAAGATATCTGTGACAACAACAGCATCTTACTGATCTATCTACATAAAATTGAGTTGTGTGATCTGCATGGTACACGTTCTTTGCAGCAGGCACATTAACCCATTGTGCTACTTTAAGACAAGTCAAAATTGCTACCAGACAAAGTTCTAATCTCTCTCCAGAGTAATCTTGACATTTTTTTGTTGCCTGAAATCTGCTGAACACACAGGAAACTCTGCAGCAGGTTCTTGTAATTCCAAAGTTCTTTCTAATCATAGAGCCCCCCCCCAAGTAAGTGGCAGTGTGGCTGCACTGGTGGCACCACCCTAAAGCCGGCCCTGTTTGTGAATGTAGTGTGGCTTAGTCAGTGTAGTATATTTGTGAAGGTTCATTGTCCGGCATGAGATATTGAGCGGCTCTCCAAATGGACTACACTGATGCTGTCCTTAGTTCTGCACATATTTGGAATTGTGTGAGGGAAGAGTAGCGCATGCATCCATATCTTCCTTCAGTGCATTTTTCAAGGCCTCCCATATTTGCAATGGGCTGGTTCCAATCCCTGCTTACCTCAGAAAGGGTGGTGTTGATTATGTCAAAGCAACATTCAGGGGCCGATTCTGATGTTGGATGGTCAGGAACCGTGACTTACCGACCCACTGTCATCGGTTACAGCCCTGCAAGTACGATGCAACCGAAACCTGTTCGGTCGCAATCGTATGTCACACAATGGGAGCATGCATTTTGGGTGGAATGCATACCCGCATTGTGAAATGGAGGGGTGCAGTTCATCTCTGCCCCCTGTTGCCGGCACACCAAGGTGCCGGCCACCGGGTGCAGGGATCTACAGAGGAGTCCCATAGGTGCCCCCAGACTACCATTCAGCACCCTTACACCCATGGTGGCCAGACTGGGGGCCCCAAAGACAGTTTTCAACTGCGTTTTTATTCCGGAAACACGGGCACGAAAAGGCAGTGAAAAACTGCTATTGTACTCCCTCTGTAGTACAGAGGCGGCCGGGGGAGTACTAAAGGATTTCGGGACAGTTGACGGGCTCTCCGAGTCTGTCGCAAGCTATCCGGAATTCCGAGTCGGATTCCTTTCCTACCGAGCTTATCAGAATGGCTCGGTCGGAAAGGAATCCTGCTGGCACATTCTGATGCGGGGGTAACCCTCCGTCCTAAATCAGAATCGGCCCCTTAGTGTTTGGTTTCATAGATGTCTTCTACAGGCAGCACATTTTTTAAATCTGATACAGCAGCTAACTACAGGACACTTGAGGAGGAGGTGATCAGCTCAGTGGCTGCAAAATGAGTACTTCACAAAAGTCTCATACATGTTGCAGGCCAAGAGGTTCCAAAAAACCTGAGGGCACATCGGGCCAGAGAGATCAGTGCGAGAGCGTTCAGGTGAGTTTAGTGAGAAATGGTTAAACATAGATCGCAACGTTGAGTTTCTCATTGAATGAAGGAGACATACCAGTTTGATTGCACGGACAATCCCTTGTAGTTCTAAGATGCAAAACGAATTCTAATAACAGTAGGGCAAATACTGTGAGCTGCTCACCAGACGTGACACCCAGAGTGGACCTGCAGGTAGAGGGCGGCATGCTCTGTGCTGCCGATGTAGAAACGCTCTGGCAGCCTAATGAAGGGTTAGCTTACAATGTGCCAGGGTGTTTTTGAGTATGATGCTTTTCACATCTTTTGTAACTTAGCAGTACAGTATTAAATAGACTTGCTTTTCTTTGTAGAATCCGATATTTCTCTGAACTTCAATCATGAACCTGTCTTCTCACATTCGGGTTTAGAATGTGGACGTTTCCTCTTACCTCCTGAAAGAAGTGGCACCCTAACTGCACAAGCCTGACTTCAATGTGACACACATGCCTTATGCTTCTCTCACCTAGATGGAGCGACATCCTCCTTGAAACTATCCTGATGACTCTAAAAGGCTTCCTAAACACCACAGAATGATTTACCAAAGACCTGAAGAAGTTCTACCCCATTGCCCCAACTGTGAAGAAACTACATTGGCTCTTCAAAGCCCACATCACCATCAAGCCCAGCTACATTACTTACATGGCACGCCTGCATTCCAGGTTGAAAGGATCCTACCTCAGGTGGACAGCATGAAACCTGGAGGTTGGAATTGAAGAAATGCAAGAAGGAAGATAGCAGACCGAATGCATTCTTAATGCAGACATGGCAGACTTGGAACAAACCTCCGGTCACATTAAAATGGCTCCTACCTACCTGTAATTCTTAAAGAAATTTAAAGAAATGCTCCTCCCAGCCAATACAATATGAATCTATACTTCATTTGTTGAAATCACTAATGTAAAAGGCTAAATTTAGTTTGGTGATAATTTTAATATTTCAAACTGCACTATACATGTCATTCCTTTATATTTAAAAATTATCATCTCTTATCAAGGCAATGGCAGTGTAACCTTTAGTCCGACAGTGCTCTCTGCTGGTCATAATTCATGTTAAAGCCCATCAAATAATGAAAAAAAACATTCGATAGTAAGAATAAGGGCTAGATGTGCTAAGGTTTTACTGATCACAAACCCTCAAATTAGGTAAATCAGTGCGTTTGCAACAGGTGAAAAGTTGTTTTAAATATACTAAATTAATTCTGTGATGCAGAAACTTTTTCTGAATTGCCAAAAATGTTTAGAAATATGTACTGATTCAGTATAACAAATTGGTGCGCTATTTATCATTGGTTTGGGAGCTTAATTCTGGTCTCAAATCATTGATACATTGCTGACTCCCAAGTTGAGGTGGTAACACATGGGGAAATGGGAAGGGCCCACTTAGGATCCTTCCCCTTTGTGAATGGCGTGACAGCTTCAGGGGCAGAGGACAGCTGTCCAGGTGACCACTGCATATCTCAATAACGTTTTTCGAAATTGCAATCTTTTTATAATTGCACCTTTGTGCGTGCACTGGGTGGCATACACAACATTTTCACACGGCTGCCGCAATACTTGGTGGTCTTTCTGGGCTGTGACGGTTCCTAAAGGAAGACTGTCAAACCCGTAATAAAGCCCATAGTACATATCACACCATCGTGACAGACCTTGAAAGGGCATGAAAGAAAAAATGCAAGAAAAAAGAATACATTTTCAGACCTCATAGGAATTACAATGCTGCATTTTGCTGTATCAAGTAGACCAGCCGGTTTCAATTAAATTAGCATTTTGATTAATGAAGATTGTTGACATCGTGGACAGCACCAATGCCCACTTTCAGAGAAACAAAATAACCTCAATCAGTTGTTGCCGATATTGATGCACTTATACTTACCTTCATGTAAATCATATGGATCATTATACTACTATTAATAAAACAAGTAAAAGGAAATGCAACTGTGAAAATTAATATCATTGGTAAAAGGTCCAAGAAACAGAAACCGAAAACAATGAAAAACTAAAAAAATGCAACAATGGCAGCAAAAGCACTGTTATTGGCAAGGCTTTTATGATTTAAAGAGACAATACGCTGTACATGTATTTCTATTAAAAAACAATATATTTATAATGTGTACATAAAAATGTTTCATTGGCTTTATAAGAATTGCATTACATAATGTATGTGTTGCATCTTTTGGTTATTTACAATTGCGTTGAAAACAGTGCAAAAGCAATAAAGCAAGCAGAAAGCTTTTCTCAGCAATGAGAATACATTAAGCAACAGTATGTACATTTTGTATTAAACATTGGAGAATAATTGCAGCCCCCAAAAAAAAAGCCACAGGTGTGAAAAACCTCTTATCTACACAACCAGAAAAAGTTTTCCTTTATCAGGTTATAATCTAAATATTTTTCACTGTATTGGTATGTTCCATATAGGTACCCCAATATAGGCTCAGGTAGTCACCTAACCTTTCACCTATTTTCTATCCTACCATTGCACTACATAACGGTTCTTAGTACTGACCTTTTACCTAGTCACGGTAATGCCTAAAGATGACATGGGGCTTTCTCCAAAAAGCTTAAGCCTCATTCATTATGCATGAGGATTCTTGGAATCACAGCAGGACAACAGGCCTACCATCTCCTGCTTAATAACTATGTATCAGGGTCATTCCTTCCATCATCCTAGTCCGACATGACACAGCAAGGTATGGCCCCATTGAGTACCACTTTGGGAATTGTATGCACCATATCTTGCCAAGGTAGTCAGAGAAGAAAAGGACTTCCATGCCGACACACTGACTCAAGACGCTGAGGTTCCGGCCTGCAGACACTGTAGTCTGACATCCCTTGCGGGGTGTCCATTTCGAGACCAAGACAGGTTCTCACAGTCTCTAACTTCAGGTAATTGGGTTGACTTTATCCTAGAGGAATTCTTGACTTTCACACCCACATACATGCTAGGTACACTTAGCTACATCTAGTTGGGGTTGCATCATAGAAGTATGCATTCTACTGTCATGTATTTTATATACTTGCCTATATTAATGGTTTGAGCATGAACAGAGTAAAGGATGGTAGAGTTCTACCATAATTTTACTCTGTTCGTGCATATAATCATTTATATCTGTTACTCTCTAGTGTTTGTTACAGCACACCTATTTTAGACTAGAATGAGGCTGATTTAAGAAATTCTCATTGAAAAACTTCTCCACCGTTTATTCTGTGTATCTCTCTGAGACGAAGTGAGCACGAGTGACTGAGAGATAAGTAATATACTGTTTCCATGATCCATGGTGGGACAGGGTTGTTATGTTCGATAGTTGCCAAGAACTATTCTCTCCCTGGTAAGAGGGGTTTCTAGTGGCACTGTGAGCTAGCTGGTATACAGGCTAACATACCTGGTAGGGGTGTCTAGACTAAGTCTGACACCAATCCTATAATATATGTTGTCTAAACGGGCAGATCCTATATGGGTTTATAGGTTCTACACAACACTATTGTACTTCTCCATGTAATACATATCAATTTGATTAAGAGATATCATTCAGTTGAATGCCCTAGTTACTTACGGGTAATCTTCATTACTCTGGGGCCAAGTATTCCTTTACTGACATTATATATTGAGATGAGTCCTCACCCAAGAGACAGACAATCCTCTTCCCATCTTATAAAGAGATTAAATAGATAAAAAGATGTTGTAGGTCCTCCTCTTACTATTCCCATAATTCACAAGGCACCCTGTGTTCTGTTAGCAGTAGCTAATCCTTGGGAGAGGCCAAAAATAGATCTTGGAGAAAGGATGGAAAAAAACGACCACAACATAGAAGACTTGCACTCATAATATTGAAAATCTATAGTAAATATTTAGGATTTTCTACCTCGTCTATCCTTCTTCTCACAGTACTTACATAAGCAAGCTATAGAAAGAAGTACCCTGGCCTCAGCCTTCACAAGTAGATCACTAAGTAGAAATGTTTATGTAGAAATCCAAGTTCCACACCCACAAATCAAGAAATAGACCACTGGCAATCGTGCCACAGTGGGGGAAGCACATCAAGGTCATTTGTCCTTAATGAGCCTGCTGAATATACACAAATTCTTATAGATTCAATGCAGAATATTGACCAACCCATGAAGTACCCCCCAAAAAATAACTTCTAAACACAGTGACAGTTCTTATTTAAGCAGTCTGTTTTCATTCTTTGACTGAGGTTAACCTTTCCTTTATCTCTATTAAAAGTGTGATGTTCCTAGAGCACACAGACAGCTGATATGATCCTGCCTGACATCCCTCTGGGATGACATCTTTTTCATTTATTTGAATGGGTGCAGCCATTATAAAATGTCCCTTAAAATAAAAACGTATTCTTTCCAAAGATGGAAGGTTAAGGGAGCTTGGTGGAACTGACGTATTTTACTTTTAAATAATTTTTACTCTCCATAGAGTTAATAAATTATGTAGAGAAACGCTGAGTGCAGAATTTTGTCACGTTGTACAATTTAATCAGACTGAAGGGACTATTCCAGACAGTTGGATTACGACTAATATTGTGTGTTTTAAAAAAAAGAATAAACCTGACGATGACATGGGTTATTATAAGCCCATCTCATTGATCAATACAGATGCCAAAGGGTTTGCTAAAATTCTATCTTGCCGCTCCCTTGATCTTGGTGTTAGTATTTCCACAGCAGCATGAGTTTGTTCCAGGTAGGGACACTACTGATCATATTAATACAGCAATGACTGTATTTAAAATTACTTTACGTGGAGAAGGCAGGGATTGCCTGTGTTTTTTTTTGCCTGCCTTCAGCATAGGGGAGGGTTTTGTTAAACTGATTCAGGCACTTTACAAGCGCCCTTGTGCACGCGTTGCATACGCTGGGAGTTATTCAGAATCTTTTCATATTCAGAGTGGGACTAGGCAGGGGTGTCCACCTTCACCCCTTCTTTTCGCTCTATATGTAGAGCCATATTTCCAGTCAATCAATCAATCAATAATCCTTTATTCTGTATTTAAAAAACACCATAAAAGTACAGAGATATACAGTTACAATCATAAAAATATGTTTCATAATTGATAAGCATCATATGGCATTGCAGGTTCAAATATAAGGAGAAGAGAATACATTAAAAAATTCAATCAATACCGCCCTCTTGTTTTCCGGAGCCTTAAAGGTACCTTGAGAAAATTCATCACACAAGTCAGCGTAAGCGGATCGTTAGCCCTTTGCAGAAATAAGAGGGCAACCGTAGCTTTTCAAAACTTGGCCTGTTTTATAATACCTACTAAAAATCTACGTCTTGGTAATGCATAACATCTACATAATAATACAAAATGAAGGGTGTCCTGCAGAGACCGATTGTCGCAGCCGCAGGCACCCTTCTGCTCAACTGTTGAGGTAAAACCTGGGGGGTCAGCCAGGAGATGGTGTAAAAGGTTGAGCCTAAAACGAGTAATTAAAAATCTCTCCTGTAAGTTGGATAAAAGAGCGAGATATTGTTCCATGCCTCCCACTGTTTGGGCCTGGCTATATGCGCGGACTGAAGGTTTACCTCCCTCCTGTACTGCCCTGCGCGAGGCTACCTGCTCCAAGAATAATTGCTTTACTCAGGCTTTGTCTTGGGGGACGATTACTGTAGGGTTTATAAAGAGATCCTCACAGCCAATTCTTTCATAGGAGTTTTTAACATACATTAACCATGGGATTCTCATTCCCTTGTCCCTGCCAAGACAGTCTCTGATAATTTGCCTTCTTAAGTCAGCCTCTACATTCGTCCAAATCTTTAACCAGGCCAAAAGGGGTCTAACCTTAACCAGGTCCTCAATATATGGCCTTCCCAGTTCCTCATGATTGATCAAGGCCGGAGTACTTTTTGGGAGTTGCTGTGTATTAACAAAACCCCAAACTTCTGACCCATAGGTCACTTTCGAGCAGCTTACAGAGCTATTCAAGTTCATAACTTGCTCTGGTGACCACCTCTCCAGCCTCCGACCATAATTCATTATGGCCGCGGTTGAGGCAACTAATGTGGAACATCGCTCTACAATTAAAGTTTTAAAATTTAAAAAACCATCAAATAACAGACTAAGATAAGAAAAGGTTTGTACCTGACCTATTCTGTGTGTGCCTATCCTGTATATGAACTTCTTACAGGATTTAGTTCCCGCCAACATAACAAAGGACTTAGAAAGATTGACCGATAGATCTAGCGTGTCCATAAACCTTACAAACCCATCTATCAGACACTGCAGTCCCTTGGGGGTACGAGCTAACAATACCACCTCGTCCGCGTACAGCAGCAGCGGAACCGATCTATTTCCTAATCTTGGGGAATCCACCTTTAGTTCACTTAGTGCATGGTCTAAATTATTTATGTATAGCGAGAACAAAAAAGGGGCCAGGATACATCCCTGTCTTACCCCACTATTACAGTGAAAGGATTCTGTAGTGACCCCCATCCAGATTAAATCGTACATTAGCAGAGGTGTTCCAGTGCAATGCTTTTAAAATATTTACTAGACCCTGCTGCACTCCTAGTCTTGACATCAGGGTCCATAACTTTTCTCTGTTTACGTGGTCAAAAGTTGCGGTAAGGTCCATAAACCCCAGGTATACCGCTTCATTACTTGCTATAGTGTACTTGGCCACTAACATATAAAGGTTCAAGCACTGGTCCGTCATGGATTCCCCTGTTCTAAATCCATACTGGACGTTGGTAATAATTTGATTATCCTCCGCCCCATCAGTAAGGCGCATTAGGATCACTCAGCCCAAAATTTTGTCCGTCACATCTATCAGTGAGATTGGGCGGTAGTACTGGGGGTTGACCCTATTGCCCTTCTTGAAAATTGGGACTATTGTAGCAGTCGACCATGAACGCGGTAGACCAGTTGCTACTGCTGCGTTAATCACCCTCGTAAGGATGGGGGCCCATAACTCCACATTGCTAAGAGAAAGGTCCGGTGGTATGTCATCTGGGCCCGGAGCTTTGTTACGTGATAGGCCCTGGACGGCCACTGTGATTGCCCCCAGAGAAAATTCTACGGAGGAAACCCACTGACCACCTTCCCCTGTAATGGAGTTATTCACTTCTGAGTGGTTGTACAAACCTTTAAAGTGATTGTACCATTGTTCCGGCAAGATTGTGGTACCCATTTCAGGGGTGTTATTGTCCTAAAAACACGATTTATTTATTGTATTCCAGAACAAAGTCATATCTCTTCTCTCTGTGGCCTCCCTTAGGTCTTCCCAGGCTTGTAGTTGAAGGGAGGTCTTCCTAGTTTTGAAAACCTTTTTATAGGCGCTCCTGCATTTGATGATTTTAGTCTTATCTCGAGGGTAACTTTTTAGACAGTATTTTAGTTCCCTCTAGGCTCGGCAACATTCTTTATCGAACCATCTCGGGGTGGAGTTTACCTTCCCAGGGGTGGAGGTCTTTAGCAGGCCATCTAACAGGTGGGCAACTACCTTGACTGCCCTCACCAATGGTGGCCCCTCCACCGAGAGGTCTAAACACCCCCCGATAAGTCCTTTCCCGGTTTCCATCAAAGATTTGGAGAAGGCCTCCCCGTTAAGTTTCGACCATCTCAAGCATCTTTCCTGGTCCGTTGGCTTCTCTATGCAGCCTGCCAACTCTCTCCTCCTGGATTTCCTCAGGGGCAAGTTCATTAACTCAAGGACTAAGGGATTGTGGTCACTAAAAGTGTTCCACTTGATCTCAACCATTATTATCCAATATTTAAATTGACTTGATACCATTATGAAGTCTATATACGATCTACATCCCCTGCCTTTAAAGGTTGGGGTCATGGCGCCATCTCTTCCAATGGTAACTCGGTCAATGGTGTGTTCTAGTGAATGGCTTTTTAACACATTGCCTATTTCCAAGCCTTCATTTGTGTGCTCGAAGTGCAGTCCTTCCTCAATTGGGCAGCTAGACCATTCTACATTGGGGGGTAATAGAGTCCGACATAGATGGCAGTTAAAATTGCCGACTAATATTACAAACGGGGCTGCGGCCCCGTTCCTCCTTGCTAACTCAGTACTTAAGTTGTTGTCTACTTCCTGGGTTATTGATTAATTCCCCTTATTTGCGACAGCATTGTACAGGTTGATCAGTATCATATTCAACCAGTTTCTGGCAAACTCGAGAGCCTGAATATTGTTGGAGGACCAGTTTAAGTCAGTCCACACTCCCTCCATGTGCAGATCTATATATATGAAAAGTCCACCCATGGCTCTCCCTGATTTCTGGGCAGGCACAGAGAAACACTTATACCCAGCTAAGTAAAAGGGACTATAATCTACTGCCCAGGTCTCCTGTAGACAGATTATCTGTAACCTAGTAATATATTGCCTCCATTCAGGGTTGTCAAACTTAGCTGACAAACCGGCTATGTTCCATGATACTAACTGGAGTCCCCCTAGTTGGGTATTTATTCTATGGGCTGACAAAGTGGATTGGTCTGCCTCCCGTATCTCTTCCCTCTCTGGAAGCATGGGCAAAGACCCATGTTGGGGTCCTAAAGCACTGATGAGGTCATGGGGGCTCTCATTAAAGGTCTCCATTATTGGAGAGGAATACCAGGAGTCGTCTGGTGCACCGACTGCAAACCCTCACCCAAACCAGGAGCTACCCTAGTGGACTCAGTCAGTGCAAGGTTGGATGAAAGGGAATAGGTCTGTTGAATGGAGGTAGAGCCTCCCCCTTCCTCTGGACCCTTTTTGGGGTAAACTTTAATGGGCACTATTCAATCCAGTTCCTCCAGGGACATCAAGGGTTCAAAGTTGTTTCTTAAACTTAATGCCCCTGGATGGCCTGAAGACGCACCCTGCATTAGAGGACGTGGCCCCCTCCCAACAGCAAGGCTATCCCTACTTCCTGAGTGCACTGGACCATGATTAAAGCTCGGAGTTCCTCTCCAATACAAATAGCCCGGGGGCAAGGGCATAATACTGCTCTGGTGGGTAACCAGACCACCCCCTAAAATGTGGTTGACTAATCCACAGTCTCTGAAATTGATCACCACACAGTTTCCCGCAATGTCTTTTTTCCTATTCCCCAGCCAGCTCACTTTCCGCACATGCAAAATTTCCCCATGTTTGTTTTCCGGGAGCGGCCTGTACTTATTTAGCCCGAACATGGTCTTATTACTTAATATTTCGGGGGATTCAATGTGTTCTGACTTCAGTTCTGGCACACCCGCAAGTATAACCACATATGGGGCTGCCTCGGGGGGTAGATTAATACTGGGTAGTTGGTTCAAGGACACCTTAGGAGATGCCCCTGTTGAGTGACCTAAAATTGGGGTTTCCAAGGTTGTTAGCTTATGGCTTGGAAGTTGTGTGTTGACCATTAGCGGGGCAATAGGTGCCTTCCCAATATTAAAATTAGTTCTCTGGGGGGCCACTAATTGAGACTTGTGTAGTGGTACTGACCGGGGCAGTAGTAATTTTACCTGTGCTCTGGTTATTTGTGTGGGGGGAGCTGCTAGTGCTTGGCTGATGCCTATTTGTGGAGTTTGGAGGATCCTTTGCGGTACAAATTTGTGCACTGGGGGATCGGCTATGCTCCTTTCCTTCCGAGGTCTCTCGAGCTTTGTTATTAGGTGCAGTGGAAGAAGATTGAATACCACCCTGAGCCCCCCCATGTCTTCTCTAGGGTTACTATCTTGTCCAACCTACTCACAATTAATTTCATTTGGTTGCTAACCACTTGCTCAAAGTACAATTGTAAATCTGCAATAAGTGGGGGCACCCAGGTAGGGGGGAACTTGTGGTTGCGTGACATACCCCGCTTTTTCCCCTCCCATGTTTGACAATATAGTCTGTGCTGGGGTCGATTTGTGCTTCCTAAAGCCTAGGTTTACTACATCTAACCCCCTTTTTGCTTTCTAATTTGAACCTTTTTCGCAACATTAATTGTCTGAGGGTCAGCAATGCTCATCCTCTGTGCGCATGAAATGTCCGTAGATGGCGAAACTGGTGGGCCCTGTGGAAAATCAGCCATAATGTTATTTTCAGGGATGTATGACTATGCAACGCATGCTTTTACCACGCATGCCTTTACAACGCAGTTTTTACAACGAAAACCTTTACAACGCATAGCGCTTTGGGGTGCTGGATAGTGAAAAGTTTAATTTACTATTCCAACTCCAGTCCCCGTGGACACTAGGGAAGGTGTTGGATAGTAAATTAAACTTATTCCCTATCCTAGAGCGCCCCCCAGCGCAATGCGTTGTAATGGTTTGCATTGTAAAAGTTGCGTCGTAAAGGCACTGCGTGGTAAAAGTTGCGTTGTAAAGGATGTTCCCCCATTTTCAGAGTCTTGAGTCATCGTACTCAGGTCGATATTTGGAGTTAATGACAGGCGTCTCTCAGTATGCTCTATTTCATTTGATACCACCCCAATCGCCCTTTGCAACACACGATCAATTGCACTGGGCTGTGCAGTGAGTGTTGGGAGTGCTTTCTTTTGTTTGTTCACCACACAGGAATTAGGGAGAATGTTATGACCTCTTTTGGCTGATCTGGTTTGCACAGTGCTGGCCATTGTGTTGCTTGCTTAAACTTGGTGCAAACTGTAATACGAATCCAGCTCCCCTGAGGTTCACTATTACTTGGTTAGATCAGCCCAAATTAATGAGAGTCTCGTATATCCTAACTCCACTCCACCAGGACTGAATAAATTACAACAATTAAAATGGTGGTTCCGCCTAATCACTCACAGTCCGGGCACCAACTCTAGTCTTGCCAAACGAGGTCCTTGCCAACAGGATTCAGCATTGCATCCGGATCAGTGCACGGAAAAGGGGGGAGGCCCAGCCCAGCCTCGGTCTGCCCCGGAAGGCCACAGACGGCCCGCCCTATGCCCGGGCTACGCCCGGCGACCGCTTGCGCGCGTCCCGCGACGTGGGAGCCATGTAAGGCTTTTAATCGCCTCCTGGCGCTAGCTCAGAGTGATTGCGGCGTACGCGCCGCAGGTGCTGCCAGGAGTTGTAGTCCCGGGTCCCGGCTATGGCGGCAGCAGCGTTGATGGACCACGGGACTCAGGGCAGTAGAGGCAAAGTTTCCGGCGAGGTTCAGCAGCAGGTAAGATATGCCCCCAGAGTGTAGAACTTTCCAGTCCCTTCTCCAGAATATGGATATCCAACTATGGGCATTAGAGAGCCGCCAACTCAAATTGAATGCATATGCAAATGACGTTGCAATTTTTTCTCCCAGCCCAGCAACAGGCATCACCCAGATATAGCAGGAAGCACATATTTTTGGTGAATTTTCAGGGCACAAACTGAATCTTAGTAAAACACATGTTCCTTTGAACTATACCCCCAGTGTTCCAATACAGGGGGCTACTATGCTACGCTGTTTCTAACATCGAAAAGTTAATCTATGATACTTTGCTAACAGCTACAGTTACCAAATTAAAATCTTGGAATAAGCTCCCACTCACTATAATTGGCTGAGTGAATATTATTAAGATGAATATTTTGGCCAAATTTCTTTATTTGTTTAGGGCAATTCCATTGAGGGTCCCTAAATACTTTTTCAAGCATATTATCAGCTTTATTGGGGGTATAGACGAGCTAAGCGTGCCAGCGACTTTTGAAATATTCCTATAGAATGTGAGTGGGGGGTCTCACTCCCGTATTCTAAGTTGTATTTTTGGTCCGCTTTTAATAGTCGCTTGTGTAGCCTATTGATATATGAGGAAACAAATAAAATACAGCTTGGCTATCAGCTTGCCTTGGGAGCAGAAGCCAGCCTTTCTTTTTATCGATTAGCTGATCCCAACTATTTCTAGAGGGTAGACTTCAAGGTACTCAAGGATATCATCTACACTTGGAGAGGGATCTTAACAGTAATTCTATTGTGATGACATAATATCGATTGGTTGGTCATTTGATCGCTTTAAGTATTCATAGCACTATTTGCACATCTCTCAATACGTCAATATGAGAATTTTATTGGTTAGTTATTTCTTTGCATCATGTGTTTATAACACTATTTACACACCTCTCAGTATGTTTGATATACAAATTTGTACAGCAATATATAAGGAAAAATGTTGTATTGTATGTAAAGTTTGTCTTTTTTAATCTGATGGTGTGTTTTTGTGGACTTCCGTAGGAGTTCCATAACAAAATTAATTAATTAATTGGAAAAATGAAATTGGGATCTGCTAGAAATATTCTATTGGGGTCAATAATAAGGAGACTCCTATATGGGTTAATCCTGCTTTTTCTTGTATTTCTCAATATCTAACATATAGTGCCAAGGCGGACTGTGGGATCACCAAAATGGGTCAAACGTTTTGATATTGATAATGTCCTGATCTACGGGCAGCTTATTAATTGCCCCATAACTCATTCTTTAAATATCTCCAGCTGAGGGACTAAATGCAGACGACTCACCAACATGTGGAGGGCATCGACAGTTCAGAGGTTTACCTATATTACTCTAAACCTGGTATTAAAGCTACTATAAGCATAATGTATCAACTATTTTCACAGGAAGCTATAGTTGACACCCCGCTATTAGCAGCAAAATGGAGTAGACTGCTTTCATCAGTGGTTCCAGCCGGAGACATTCAGGTGGCTTTGGACCTATTGGATCACTTGGTACACTCCATTAATCTTAAGCTGCAGCAGTGGCGTATACTGTACTTCTTGTATTACACTCTAGATGTAATTTTAAAGTGGGGTGCATCCCCCTCTGTAGACAGGATGGACAGAACAAAATGCCCTAAATGAAGGCTCCTGGCTGCAGTTGTCCTCCATATGTTTGTGCTTTGCCCCTTCTTATAAAAATTCTGGAAATGTGTGACTAATGTTATGTCGCTCAGCCTATGCTTTCCGGTACAATTATCGGTTAAAGAGAAAATGTTGGGTGTTAAAAATGAATAAGTAGGAGGTTTGCAGATGATTATGCTGGTAGCTGCCCAACTCTGCATAGCCCAAGCTTGGGTCTCAGAGGAAGCTTCTAAAGATGCAGAATGGGGTTACCTTCTCAAGCTAAATTTATGAATTAGAATTTGCCTTTGCAAAAGTAAGAGGCTCCCTCTCATTGTTAAAGTTTGATAGAGTCTGGAAGAATTTTAGATGGGTTGTTATTAATGCTGGTGGTGAATATTTGGATAAATCAAATGACATAAAACCATTAGGCAATCAAGCCTCTGCTATTTATTTTAATCTCTTAGGTCACATATTGAGGAATCTGTGTTCTGAAATCGGATTTATGGAGGGACTTAATTGACGTTATTTCCCCCATGTGTATGTATCCTTTTAATGTTTAATTTGGTGCAGTTTGCATCTGGTTATTTGCTTATCGATTTTGTACTATGACCTAGGAAAATCCTAATATTTTTATTTATAATTTTTACTGTATCCAAACCCTGTTTCATTTTGTAAATATGAGCGTTTAAACAAAATATTGGAAAAAACATATTGTGATACAAAAAGATTGTGCCAACAATATTGGGATATCCGAAATATCATTGACAGGAATATCGAAGATAAAAATATCATTTTAAGTGTTGTATTTAATATTGTTGTAAAAAATATTGTATGTAAAATCATTTGTAAGTGTTACTTTGAAGGAATTCTTTTGTGGTGTGCGTTATTCTGTATGTTTATTCAATTTTTTAAATGTGTGTTTTTAGCAAGATAATGTATTGTTAATGAAATTGTTGTCATATATGTTTATAGTTGTATTAAAAGTGATGGATTCCTATTTTTTTAGTAGCTGGATAAGGGTGAAGAGATTTTTAAATAGTGACTATTTTCAATTAAATGTAATGTTAATTATGTTAATGATATGTAAATTAATATTGCAACATTTGTAAATTTGTTACACTATTACATCATTATAAATATATTTTTAATAATTAAGATATTATTTATTGCAATACATTAAAATAAATATTTATTTGATTGTAAATAAAGTAAATACTGAAAAAGTTATTTAGAAATGTTACAAAATATAAAATACATGACATTATTTTTAAACATTTTACATAAAAATATAAATATTTTTTAAATGTCATAATTAAGATATTTATCATTTTTTTGTTGAAAAATATTATATAATTGCTCATTCTTTCATTACATTTATATGTTACTAATTAGTGTTAGATAATTTTTTATTTTATGAAGGATCATTTTAGATAATGTATTTATTTTTTATTTTATGTTTTAAAGATTAGGAATGCTAATTAATATTATAAATAATACAATAATTACTAACATTGTTAAACACCATTTAATATTTTATTGTTTAAATATGATAATTTATAGGTTAGAGTTTTGGTTAGCGTGTTCTTTAAACTAAATTTTAGTTTATTTTAGGTATCCAACATTTTGTGTTAGTATGGAGTAATCATTGTGTATATAAAAGTTATAGTTTGTAGCATATTGCATACAATGGTTTGGATTGGAGTGGGAATAGTAACTGTACCCCTTTAGTGTTCAACACTTTCCCCATATTGGTTTAATCTGGAGTGGGAATTGTAAATGTCATCCCTTTATTGTTAAACATCTTTCCCAAATTGGTATAGTGGAAACAGTAAATGCCCCTCCTTTAGAGTCTAAAACATTCCACAAATTGGTGAAGATTGGATTTAGAACAGTTAATGTCACCCCTTTTGTGTCCCATACCTTCCCCTATTTATTATAGGTTGGAGTGGGAAAAGTGAATGTCAACACTTTGCTGTCTAACTTCCCCCTCAAAATTCCCAAATTGGTCTAGATTGGAGTAGTAATAGTAAATGTCACCCCTTTAGTGTCCAACAACTTACATAAATTGGTATAAATTAGAGTGGGATTAGTAAATGTCACCTCAGTGGCCAACACCTTTCCCAAATTGGTATACATATGGGTGGGAAGAGTGAATATCACCCCTTTCGAATCCAAAACCTTTCTCAAATTGGTATAGATTGGAGTGGGAATAGTAAATGTCAAGCCCTTAGTGCCCACCACTTTCGCGAAATTGGTTTAGCTTGGAGTGGGAACAGAAAATGCCACTGCTTTAGAATCCAACACTTTCCACAAATTGGTAGAGATTGGAGTAGGAAGAGTAAATGTCACTCCATTTGTGTCCCATATCTTCCCCATAGTTGTTTAGTTTGGAGTGGGAAAAGTAAATATCACCCCTTTACTGTCTAACTTCTTCCTCCAAATTCCTAAATTGGTAAGAATTGGAGTGGGAATAGTAAATGTCACCCTTTTAGTGTCCAACACCTTCCTCAAATTGGTTTAGATTGGAGTGGGAAAAGTAAATGTCACCCCAGTGTCCAACACTTTCCTCAGGTTCTTATAGTTTGGAGTGGGAATAGTAAATGTCACCCCTTTAGTGTCCAAAACTTCCCCAAATGTGGTATAGTTTGGAGTGGAAACAGTAAATGCCACTCCCTTAGAATCCAAAACTTCTCACAAATTAGTATAGGTTGGAGTAGGAACAGTAAATGTCACCTCTTTAGTGTCCGACACCTTCCAAAATGTGTATAGGTTGGAGTGGGAAAAGTAAATGTCTCATCTTTACTGTGTAACTTCTTCCCCAAAACTGATATAGATTGGAGTGGGAATATTAAATGTCACCCCTTTAGTAACCAATACCTTCCTCATATTGGTATAGATTTGAGTGGGAATAGTAAATGTGACATATTTAATGGCCAACAATTTCTCAAATTTGGTCTAGATTGGAGTGGAAATAGTCAATGTCACCCTTTTAGAGTACAGCACCTTCCTCAAATTGGTATAGATTGGAGTGGGACTAGTAAATGTGACCCCTTTAGTCTCCAACACCTTATCCAAATTGGTGTGGATTGAAGTGGGAACAGTATATTAGTGTATATTGGAGTGAGAATAGTAAATGTAAAACCTCTAGTGTTCAACGCTTTGCTAAAAATGGTTTATGTTCCGGGACAGTTTCATCCACATGGACCATTATCTTAAGATGCCTAGGCTGATGGGGTCCCCAGTGAGACCTGATTTTGTTTCCACATACTTGTGATGGCACATGCACTGGAGGGAGATATAACTGTTATCACAGTATAAGGGAAACTCAAAAGGCAGGGAAAGGTGGGGGAAAAAGGTAGGGTGGTTTTTTGAGAAGTGGGATGTACATATCATCGCTACTGCATGACATCGTGTAAATTAAGCGAAACTAAAGTATGTAACTGATGCAAATACCAGACAAGCACGGCTATGCTCATTTAATATAACTAGCATGATGTGTGGCCTACCTGCACAGTATATGCTGTTTTGTTACAAAACAATAAAAAAAAGTTTAACAGGAAAATGGTTTCTGTTGGAGTGTCATTATTTAGTTTTATAATTTTGGTGTAAGATCCTTTGGTTTAGTTGTATTTGTATGCAGGAGAAACTGTTTGTGTAATTTATTTAGTATTGATCCTGATTAGCAAAATAATAAAAATAGGGAGTTTGTATTAAATAATATTGTTAATTACATATTTCTAAATAATAAAGACATGCAACACATTTCTGTAAATGTGTTTATGTTTTCAAAGTACATTATATTTTACATTGTTAAACACATATATTTCAAATAAAAAATGTATATATAGTACATATTTGCTATTACATAATATTAAAATGATGTATACCATATTTAAATTATATTGCATGTTGTTCCTTTTCACTTTTTTCTCATTGTTTACATTTTTTTTAACTTTTCCTCAATTGTTGTACATACAAATATAAGGTTTTTTATTAATAATTAAATAATTATATATATTTTATACCAACATTTAATTCATACTTTACAATTTTTTTTATGTTTCGATGTTTGCATGTTTAATACCATTTCTTAATACATGTGTTCAACATTTTTACAATTTATATTTTTTTTAACATCTATTTCTAACTGTAGATAGTCATTGTTTTAGTATCATTTAGCACACATTTTCTTTTTAACGCTACATTCTATTTTTGTCAATTTATGTCATTTTTAGTCTAGTTTCTGGGATCCAGGTCACGGTAAGGTGTTGCTGTTCATCTGACTAGATACATCCTTTTTAAAGGATTTATTTAAGGGTTATGAGGGTAAGGAGTCCTAGGGAGGAGGTCTAGAGGTTAGTTATAGTGTTGTTTGTGGGTTTTGTTTTACATTTAGTTGTATCAACAGCAGTAGTTTTTATCAATGTGTAGTTTGGAGCTTTCGTTCACTGTTTTAGGGCCTTATTACGAGTTTCTATGGTCAGTAGCGTGCGGTATGCCAAACATATTGCTTTCTCTACACTGCATCACCACCATGAGGGAATGGCGGTTCCCTGGCAGCTGCCACAGGGCAATGGCAGCTTGACCGCCATATCTGCAACAGGGTGGTTGGAAGACTGCCCCTGCAAGTTTGGCATTCCGTGGACCCCCAGATTCGTAATCAAGTCCTAAGTGCAGATTGTTGGAGGTGTCTTCATATGCTTTGAATAAAATCATAGATATTTCAAAGTCTATGATTATTGTTTGTGGTTAGTAGTTATTTGTTTTATGTTTAATGTAGTTTAAGAGTTTGTAGTAAGTGCTGGTTTGTTTATTTGACAGTAGGGCATATATAAAATATATTATTGTTTTTGATATTCACCATGTATGGTGTATGTCTGAGTGTATGGTTTGGGACAAGTTTTGAAGGTCTCATTCATCGTCCAGGTTTGACATTGGCTTCGTTATAGTAAATTATTTGCTTTTGGAGAATATTAGGATTTGTTTCTCACTGTTTAGGCTGTCATATAAAAGGAAAGGCTGCTCATTATGTGTCATTGTTAAATGTTCAGGCATTTCTATGTCTTGGGACTTTCTAGGGGCAGGAGGAGTATCACTGGTGGCAGATAGTTCATGCAATTCAATGTTTTAAAGTGAGTATATGTGGTCGTTTCCCTGTGATGTGCTTGGGGACTTTAGGCAGTTCGGGGCTAATTTTTTAGGGTGTTGGCGTAGGGCAGCACAGCAAATCACAGTGCTGTGCTGCCCTATGTCAAAGTTAAAGGGCAGGAATTCACTGCAGTTATACAATACGATGCATTCCTGACCTTTCCCACTGCGCGGGTGTGATGTCTACAGCCTAGCGTCAATGCAGGCACCCTTGCACCATGTTGCAAGGTTTCCTGTTTTGTCATCAGGATTGCTTTTGTGCAAGAAGGGGCACATTTCCTGCACAAAAACAATTCTGGGATGCTTTTTCCACTTTCTATGTGTGCTGCAGAGTGCAGAATGCAGCACACATTGAAATAGGAGACAAATAGAGATCTAAAGTTATTTCTCCACGTTAATTTAGTTAATTAATTGACGGACTTTATTTGGTTAGGGTTGTTTATACTTTGATTTTAGTTTTTGTTTGAATTTGTTTTTATCAGTTATGTCCTTCTATGGTAAATGCTAATTTAGGTTTCATTTATAATTTTCAATACATACTTTTTAATTTAAGGTAAGGATGATAGTGGAAACTTTAACAGACAAGCACCTAACCAAAATAGCCAAAACAGTAGTTATCCCTTTAACTTGAATATAGGGACTTGTGTGCACACCGATGAGCACCCACATCACAGTGCTAGTTCAAAATAGAACTCAACGTAATGCAATACAAAAGCACAGGTACATCACATAACAGACTCCAAAGTTGCATCAAAAACTTATTAAAATGATCACAGGAAATGACGTCCAATGTTTTTGATCTTTTTTATTCCAATGTGTAAGAAAGTACAGCGGACACGTTTCATCCCTCTTGGGACTTCTTCAGGGCTGTATATAACAAAAAACATATAGACATACAATTAAAACCTGACTAAAGATGCTCAGTCGAGCATATATAGCCTAAAATCATAGGAACAAACTAATCAAATTGTTGTACCTAATTACATATTTAACAAAATAAGCGCCATTGAGCCCAGCATATAGAAGATAGCCAAACATACATTTTACAATTTTTATTTCAATCAAAGATTTTCTTGTCTTTTTCAACAAATCAGAGGAAGTTAAAGTAGCATGAAGCAGTGAGGTTCAAGGAGGATTGTTGTTTAAGGAGAGAGTTGCAAAGAAAACTGTTAGAGGGAGAAAATAACAACCCCAGAGTTAAAATAAAGCGGAAAAAACTCGAAATTAGTACACATCTTACAGTGTAGAAAGGAGCCTACATAGTAACTGTGAGTCAAGAACAATAAAAACCCATAAACACCAGAAGATGTACATCAATATTACCAAGTCGATGGTGGCTAACTAAATACATACAATAGCACTCATTGGAATAGGGCATTGTAAGTTGCGCCCATACTGTGTCTATTGATCAGGCGTCTACTAATTGGAAAAAATGAACCTACCAAAATGATGTGTATCTTCCTAGATGTATCGGCAGCTTGTGTAGGAGCAAAGAAGTGGAAGTGTTTGCAGAACTGCACCCGGAGGTCCGAGTACGGCAGGGATGTATCTGCCCCAAAGCTAGGACATAAGATAAACAAGGTCTAAAATGTAAGGCAAGTCCATGTTATGCCCTGCAATTCCACCCTATATCCCAATATCACTAATACCAATAAGCACAGAAAGTCCATATTTTGTAGACTTACATGCTGGGGTAACCGTAATCCCTCTGAATTTTGTAGATATTAAAATGTTTGAAGGTAGACTGATCAGGATGTGGAGTAGGATAGGGACTGGGCCACCGGCTAAGGTATAAGAATTCTGTAAAGAAAGTTTTAGGAAAACAGAAACGGACTTAATGAGGGGTAAATATCCAAAGCCTCTATATACTGTGAGCGCAGGATTAATGTTAACCCCTCTATTCTCCTTTGCCATAGTGAGCCAAACTAATATCCAGTTAATCTACTTAACTCGGGTCCAGAAATTGGTGTTTTTACTATTGATTAACCGTGGCAATCATATAGCTTGAGCCCAGTCAAGTCTAAGGCTATCAGTCTATATTCAACCCCTAGGGGAACCGTGTGCGACTGCTATGGTTTACAAAAAAAAAATTATGCTTACCCCCGTCTGTCCCAATAATTGTGGTTCCTTGAGGTAGAGCAACTCCTACAAATCCGTGTTTTGCCTCTAGATACCAAAAGATTAAGCACAGTCGTATAAACATACTACCATATTAAGGATTAAAAGCGATTATCTAGTCTAGGTCTGTCAGTCTCTGTTCCACCCCTAGTGGGACCGTGTGCGGCTTCTGTGGCTTAAACAAAGTTGATGCTTACCCCCGTCTGTCCCAATGATTATGGTTCTGCGATGTAGGGCAAATCCTACACATCTGTGGTTTACCTCTAGGTCCTAGAAAAGTACAATTGCATCAACAAAATGCCATATTACGGAGTAAAGGCGATTATGGAGGAATAATTCAAATCTTATGCTCCATGCTTGTTATTACCTATAGTATAAGACGGTGCTCATAGCATCATTATATGTGTGGTAGTCTCTCTTCTCCTGTCAGCAACTGGCTCTATACGGAGAAAGACAGGCTATTTAGCTTAAACCTGTCAAAGTTGCTCAGAATCATCAATTACTACATGAACATATCCCAGAACAAATCCCCAGGAATTAGTCAGTGCGCGTTTCATCCCATCTAGCTATTTTCTCTATTCATGGTTTATATGATAAACAAGCACACTCGTCGTATACATTCTCCAATAATAAATTTCCCTATGTCCATATTCATGACACAGAAACTTAAGCATTTAAACTTTTTAATATAATATGTTTTATATATGTATTTATTAATATTTAAATTGATGTATAAATGTTTTGCAATTAATGGCAATACAGGTTTTTTTATATTGTTAGGAATGTTGTTATATATTTGTTTAGGTAAATTGTATATATTTTGGTGATATAATATTCTTATTTTTAATGTAACCTTGCATTAAGTTTGTATGTATATTTTATATAATTGTTTACATAAAAAATGTTTTATTTAATATTTAATAAGTATATTTTAATTAATTTGGTGATATTTTTAAAGGCAATATTTTTGAAAAAATATTCATTCATTCAAATCCTTTATTCGGTTTTCAAGTATTTGAAAAACCATAAAAGTACATTTACAAAATGTTAATGTTACCATAAAAATGCTTAAAAATGTTTCTATGGACAGGATAAAATTGATACAATTTCAACATTGTATAAAATACAGATAATATGTCATCACTAATAAAATCTGAGTCTAAAACATAAAATAGAGAGAGAAATAATCATAATCGAAATATAAGTTTCATAATTTACTCTAGGTTTGTCCTTTGTCTACAAACTTCAGAAATCTGACAACTTCTTTCGCAGTATGTTCTTCCTCTAAAATTGGCATCTTCGGAGATTCATAATTTTTAAGATGGGCATTATCCAACGCTTTCTTGGCTCAGTATTCAATTCAATTCAATTAAGCTTTATTCGATTTAAAATTGCAAAATCATAAAAGCATACATTCAAAGACAATTATTGACAGATAAAACTATACAATTTAAAATGAGATTTACAGGATAAAAAATAGTATATTACAGTTCATAAAAACCAAGAAAAACTATCGAGAAAACAGTCCACAGATTTCTTTTTACGCATTCGATGTCGTATTTCGGGAATGAATTACATACATGATTAGCTATTGTAATTTACAGTATTTACAGTTTCCCTGTACACTATTTACAATTTTACCAATCACTTTCCGATGTGGAGGAACTTGACTAGTATAATTGATTCTGTGTGATTGCATGCAGCTTATCGCAGCTTAATTGATATGTTTTTAAAAAGAATATAACACAAATATAAAATGTAAAAACAGAAAGGAAAAGACTGTATTATTTGGAGGAAATAATACCCCACAATTACGTGAACTAGTACACATTTTCATTACGTCTGTTCAATCTAGATTATTTCTGTGGCGAATAGTACACTTCAGAAAATTAATAACAATAAAAACCAACCGTTCACCCTCAAATAGTTGTAAAAAGAGAAATGCAGGTCTACATCTTCTAAACCCCATTAATTTTAATGATGGGATAAGCCATATCTTTCTAAACTCTCTGTAGAACTTACAAAAAAGGACAGTATGTAAAGTTGTCTGTGTGGAGATGTGATCACAAGGGCATAGAGGTAACTCTTTTGCCCAGTTATTTCTGTTCGGAAAAGCCACCAGACGATGAAAGAAGTTTAGTCTAAACTAAGCATGGGCGAATTTTGCGGATCTCGCGTTCGCGGATTTTGCGGATTTGCGAACTCGCAATCCGCAAAATCCGCGAATTCTCGCGAATTTGCAGATTTATTTTTTATGTTCGCACGGGTTTCTGCAAGTTCGCGAGGGTTTTGTACAATTTCGCAAATTGCGAAATTGTACAAAACGCTTGCGAACTTGCAGCAACCCGTGCGAACACAATAATATGAAGAGAAAGAAGCTCCTGGTCACAGGAACAGCACGGAGATTGCGCTCATGAAAGTCAAGGATGCAAAGGCCTCTACCCAGCATCACAGCTGGCTTTCCACTGTAGATTTGGGAAGAGGCACACCTGTCCAGCCTCGAAGACGCTCATGATTGTTTTTGGGCTGATGAATGAGTCACTGAATTTGAGCATCAACTAGTTCGAGCGACCATGTGTGTGTTACTATGCAATCGCCCCGAAGGGCGCAGGGGTCCCTTGAGTGAGCTGTCCATCATAGTGGGTGAATGGCGGGAAGACGGTGCAAACCGCGAGTGTGTGCGCGGGGCCAAAAGTGCGGGGCTTCCATGCGAGTTCACATGCCTCTTGTGTGCATAAAAGGTCAGAGAAAGATCAGTTCAGCAGATGAAGAGAAAAAGCTCCACAGGAAGGGTCACAGGAAGGGCATTTGTAAATATTTTAGGATGGCGCCGGCAAGCTGCCAGCGCCATCCTAAAATACTTACTAAATTAGCTTCAACAGGAAGCTCTAATAGATAAAATAAAGCAGTTGCGAGCACCTGCTTTATTTTATCTATTAGAGCTTCCTGTTGAAGCTAACTTAGTAACTATTTTAGGATGGAGCTGGCAGCTTGCCGGCGCCATCCTAAAATAGTTACAACAGGGCAGGCTTGAACTTTTGCCCCCGGAAAAATCCGCCGCTTGCGGATTTGCGGATTTTCGGTAAATTCGCAATCCGCGAACTCCCGCGAATTTACCGAAAATCCGCAAATCCGCGAGCGGCGGATTTTTCGCCCAAGCTTAGTCTAAACCTAACCAGAAGAAAGCACTCGTAGGTAGAGATGTTATACTGTCGTAATTGGCATGGCCGCGTTAGCGATTAGCTGAACCTACACGTTGTCCTCCTTTAACTTGGCTATATATGAAAACGCCATTTTGAATGTGCGGCGGCCATCTTAGACCATAAGCGGCCTCGTGGCCGGCGTGCCCTTTAGTCCGTTGTCCGTTCCACTGACCACTTCAGTCTGCCCAGCAACAGGCTATTTTTAGTACTGGTCAAGCTGCACATGCGCAGTCCCAACTGACCAGTAAGCCTTTAGGAATGTGCGCCAAACTGACCAGCGGAGTTGTGCCCCCTCCAATGAGCTGGCAGTATTCCAAAACATGAATATATATCTCCTTAAAATGTGTTCTAACTTGTGCCGCCTATCTTTTATTGCCCCAAAACTGTATATAAATCGGGGTCACACCGGTGTTCGGTGTGATACCTCTTGCATTACCGAAGGGTGCTGTTTGAGTGTACCACCACCCCATGGGGTCTTAATAAACTTGTTCTTTGCCTTTTACAGTTTCCGTGCCACCAGTTCTTGAGTGTAAGTGGGTTATCCTCGGAGCATGTAGGCCTTGGGAACCCTGATTACTTCAATACGTTAAGTAAGGCTGAATGGTCAGTGTGGATTGGATAACCAAACTATGTCTGACAGTTGCTTTCATAACCTCGCTCATGAGACGCAGTTCTTCAAGGTGGTTTAGGCAGTGAGTCTGAAGGGCTTTCCTAGAAATCTCACGAAATTGATATAGGATCGTAATAATATTTTTCCCATCCCAAATCAGATAGAAACCTTTTCACATAAGATAGCCATCTGGATTTATGGGCATTATCCAGGGCCAGGCAGTCTGAAATTATCGTTTGTGAAAATGCTGTTTTTTCTGATGACCAAATTCGATGCCACAGTTAGAGAGGTTGTATTTTTACTGTGTCAGCTATATGGGATAGTCCCATTTTAGTGTGACAAACAAAAGTGGCCGTACTTCTAGGGACGGCTAGTAAGTACCTCACAAAGGTATTTTCTACTCTCCGCAGCTCTTCTATGGGCACGTGACCCCAAACTCCCGCCCCATACAATGCCACTGTAAGGCATTTAGCTTTGTATATTTTCAAGAGTTCCAAAGGGGCACTTTTACCCAGTTTCCTTGCAAAATTTACTAGGGCTGTGGTGGTTCTGATGAAAAGAAGTTTCCTAGATTCAATTGCTGATTTCCAAGAGAGTTTGGGATCAACCATGATTCCTAAATAGGCATAATTTTGTGTGGTTGCTAGCTTTTCATCTTTCAGATAAATATCCCTTATTTTACGTTTGTTACCATGCCCAGCTTTCATGACAAATGTTTTCCCAATATTGATGTTTAAATCTAGGTTAGCCATGAAGGTGGAGTATGTATTCAGTGCCCTTTGGAGTTTGAGGGGGGTGCGGGCTAGTATAACCGCGTCGTTCGCGTAGAGTAACGCTGGGATCGGGCGGTTGTTTACTATAGGCAGGTCCTGGCTTCCCTTAATCATCTCCCTCTCCAACCCGTTGGTATAAAGTGTGAAGAGGAAGGGGGACAGGACACAGCCTTGCCTGACTTCCTTCTCCACTGGGAACGACGCGGTTAGTTCACCCCCTAAGCCAAACCTCACCCTTGCGGGGTATAGTTCCCCTCAAAAAAGTCACTAAATTCAATTCCACTCCCATCTCCAAAGAACAGGCCAGAGTTTTATTACGAGTTTCTATGGTCAGTAGCGTGTGGTATGCCAAACATATTGCTTTCTCTACACTGCATCACCACCATGAGGGAATGGCGGTTCCCTGGCAGCTGCCACAGGGCAATGGCAGCTTGACCGCCATATCTGCAACAGGGTGGTTGGAAGACTGCCCCTGCAAGTTTGGCATTCCGTGGACCCCCAGATTCGTAATCAAGTCCTAAGTGCAGATTGTTGGAGGTGTCTTCATATGCTTTGAATAAAATCATAGATATTTCAAAGTCTATGATTATTGTTTGTGGTTAGTAGTTATTTGTTTTATGTTTAATGTAGTTTAAGAGTTTGTAGTAAGTGCTGGTTTGTTTATTTGACAGTAGGGCATATATAAAATATATTATTGTTTTTGATATTCACCATGTATGGTGTATGTCTGAGTGTATGGTTTGGGACAAGTTTTGAAGGTCTCATTCATCGTCCAGGTTTGACATTGGCTTCGTTATAGTAAATTATTTGCTTTGGAGAATATTAGGATTTGTTTCTCACTGTTTAGGCTGTCATATAAAAGGAAAGGCTGCTCATTATGTGTCATTGTTAAATGTTCAGGCATTTCTCTGTCTTGGGACTTTCTAGGGGCAGGAGGAGTATCACTGGTGGCTTTTTAGTTCATGCAATTCAATGTTTTAAAGTGAGTATATGTGGTAGTTTCCCTGTGATGTGCTTGGGGACTTAAGGCAGTTCGGGGCTAATTTTTTAGGGTGTTGGCGTAGGGCAGCACAGCAAATCACAGTGCTGTGCTGCCCTATGTCAAAGTTAAAGGGCAGGAATTCACTGCAGTTATACAATACGATGCATTCCTGACCTTTCCCACTGCGCGGGTGTGATGTCTACAGCCTAGCCTCAATGCAGGCACCCTTGCACCATGTTGCAAGGTTTCCTGTTTTGTCATCAGGATTGCTTTTGTGCAAGAAGGGGCACATTTCCTGCACAAAAACAATTCTGGGATGCTTTTTCCACTTTCTATGTGTGCTGCAGAGTGCAGAATGCAGCACACATTGAAATAGGAGACAAATAGAGATCTAAAGTTATTTCTCCACGTTAATTTAGTTAATTAATTGACGGACTTTATTTGGTTAGGGTTGTTTATACTTTGATTTTAGTTTTTGTTTGAATTTGTTTTTATCAGTTATGTCCTTCTATGGTAAATGCTAATTTAGGTTTCATTTATAATTTTCAATACATACTTTTTAATTTAAGGCAAGGATGATAGTGGAAACTTTAACAGACAAGCACCTAACCAAAATAGCCAAAACAGTAGTTATCCCTTTAACTTGAATATAGGGACTTGTGTGCACACCGATGAGCACCCACATCACAGTGCTAGTTCAAAATAGAACTCAACGTAATGCAATACAAAAGCACAGGTACACCACATAACAGACTCCAAAGTTGCATCAAAAACTTATTGAAATGATCACAGGAAATGACGTCCAATGTTTTTGATCTTTTTTATTCCAATGTGTAAGAAAGTACAGCGGACGCGTTTCATCCCTCTTGGGACTTCTTAGGGCTGTATATAACAAAAAACATATAGACATACAATTAAAACCTGACTAAAGATGCTCAGCCGAGCATATATAGCCTAAAATCATAGGAACAAACTAATCAAATTGTTGTACCTAATTACATATTTATCAAAATAAGCGCCATTGAGCCCAGCATATAGAAGATAGCCAAACATACATTTTACAATTTTTATTTCAATCAAAGATTTTCTTGTGTTTTTCAACAAATCAGAGGAAGTTAAAGTAGCATGAAGCAGTGAGGTTCAAGGAGGATTGTTGTTTAAGGAGAGAGTTGCAAAGAAAACTGTTAGAGGGAGAAAATAACAACCCCAGAGTTAAAATAAAGCGGAAAAAACTCGAAATTAGTATACATCTTACAGTGTAGAAAGGAGCCTACATAGTAACTGTGAGTCAAGAACAATAAAAACCCATAAACATCAGTAGATGTACATCAATATTACCAAGTCGATGGTGGCTAACTAAATACATACTATAGCACTCATTGGAATAGGGATTTGTAAGTTGCGCCCATACTGTGTCTATTGATCAGGCGTCTACTAATTGGAAAAAATGAACCTACCAAAATGATGTGTATCTTCCTAGATGTATCGGCAGCTTGTGTAGGAGCAAAGAAGTGGAAGTGGTTGCAGAACTGCACCCGGAGGTCCGAGTACGGCAGGGATGTATCTGCCCCAAAGCTAGGACATAAGATAAACAAGGTCTAAAATGTAAGGCAAGTCCATGTTATGCCCTGCAATTCCACCCTATATCCCAGTATCACTAATACCAATAAGCACAGAAAGTCCATATTTTGTAGACTTACATGCTGGGGTAAGCGTAATCCCTCTGAATGTTTGAAGGTAGACTGATCAGGATGTGGAGTAGGATAGGGACTGGGCCACCGGCTAAGGTATAAGAATTCTGTAAAGAAAGTTTTAGGAAAACAGAAACGGACTTAATGAGGGGTAAATATCCAAAGCCTCTATATACTGTGAGCGCAGGATTAATGTTAACCCCTCTATTCTCCTTTGCCATAGTGAGCCAAACTAATATCCAGTTAATCTACTTAACTCGGGTCCAGAAATTGGTGTTTTTACTATTGATTAACCGTGGCAATCATATAGCTTGAGCCCAGTCAAGTCTAAGGCTATCAGTCTATATTCAACCCCTAGGGGAACCGTGTGCGACTGCTATGGTTTACAAAAAAAAAAATTATGCTTACCCCCGTCTGTCCCAATAATTGTGGTTCCTTGAGGTAGAGCAACTCCTACAAATCCGTGTTTTGCCTCTAGATACCAAAAGATTAAGCACAGTCGTATAAACATACTACCATATTAAGGATTAAAAGCGATTATCTAGTCTAGGTCTGTCAGTCTCTGTTCCACCCCTAGTGGGACCGTGTGCAGCTTCTGTGGCTTAAACAAAGTTGATGCTTACCCCCGTCTGTCCCAATGATTATGGTTCTGCGATGTAGGGCAAATCCTACACATCTGTGGTTTACCTCTAGGTCCTAGAAAAGTACAATTGCATCAACAAAATGCCATATTACGGAGTAAAGGCGATTATGGAGGAATAATTCAAATCTTATGCTCCATGCTTGTTATTACCTATAGTATAAGACGGTGCTCATAGCATCATTATATGTGTGGTAGTCTCTCTTCTCCTGTCAGCAACTGGCTCTATACGGAGAAAGACAGGCTATTTAGCTTAAACCTGTCAAAGTTGCTCAGAATCATCAATTACTACATGAACATATCCCAGAACAAATCCCCAGGAATTAGTCAGTGCGCGTTTCATCCCATCTAGCTATTTTCTCTATTCATGGTTTATATGATAAACAAGCACACTCGTCGTATACATTCTCCAATAATAAATTTCCCTATGTCCATATTCATGACACAGAAACTTAAGCATTTAAACTTTTTAATATAATATGTTTTATATATGTATTTATTAATATTTAAATTGATGTATAAATGTTTTGCAATTAATGGCAATACAGGTTTTTTTATATTGTTAGGAATGTTGTTATATATTTGTTTAGGTAAATTGTATATATTTTGGTGATATAATATTCTTATTTTTAATGTAACCTTGCATTAAGTTTGTATGTATATTTTATATAATTGTTTACATAAAAAATGTTTTATTTAATATTTAATAAGTATATTTTAATTAATTTGGTGATATTTTTAAAGGCAATATTTTTGAAAAAATATTCATTCATTCAAATCCTTTATTCGGTTTTCAAGTATTTGAAAAACCATAAAAGTACATTTACAAAATGTTAATGTTACCATAAAAATGCTTAAAAATGTTTCTATGGACAGGATAAAATTGATACAATTTCAACATTGTATAAAATACAGATAATATGTCATCACTAATAAAATCTGAGTCTAAAACATAAAATAGAGAGAGAAATAATCATAATCGAAATATAAGTTTCATAATTTACTCTAGGTTTGTCCTTTGTCTACAAACTTCAGAAATCTGACAACTTCTTTCGCAGTATGTTCTTCCTCTAAAATTGGCATCTTCGGAGATTCATAATTTTTAAGATGGGAATTATCCAACGCTTTCTTGGCTCAGTATTCAATTCAATTCAATTAAGCTTTATTCGATTTAAAATTGCAAAATCATAAAAGCATACATTCAAAGACAATTATTGAAAGATAAAACTATACAATTTAAAATGAGATTTACAGGATAAAATATAGTATATTACAGTTCATAAAAACCAAGAAAAACTATCGAGAAAACAGTCCACAGATTTCTTTTTACGCATTCGATGTCGTATTTCGGGAATGAATTACATACATGATTAGCTATTGTAATTTACAGTATTTACAGTTTCCCTGTACACTATTTACAATTTTACCAATCACTTTCCGATGTGGAGGAACTTGACTAGTATAATTGATTCTGTGTTATTGCATGCATCTTATCGCAGCTTAATTGATATGTTTTTAAAAAGAATATAACACAAATATAAAATGTAAAAACAGAAAGGAAAAGACTGTATTATTTGGAGGAAATAATACCCCACAATTACGTGAACTAGTACACATTTTCATTACGTCTGTTCAATCTAGATTATTTCTGTGGCGAATAGTACACTTCAGAAAATTAATAACAATAAAAACCAACCGTTCACCCTCAAATAGTTGTAAAAAGAGAAATGCAGGTCTACATCTTCTAAACCCCATTAATTTTAATGATGGGATAAGCCATATCTTTCTAAACTCTCTGTAGAACTTACAAAAAAGGACAGTATGTAAAGTTGTCTGTGTGGAGATGTGATCACAAGGGCATAGAGGTAACTCTTTTGCCCAGTTATTTCTGTTCGGAAAAGCCACCAGGCGATGAAAGAAGTTTAGTCTAAACTAAGCATGGGCGAATTTTGCGGATCTCGCGTTCGCGGATTTTGCGGATTTGGGAACTCGCAATCCGCAAAATCCGCAAATTCTCGTGAATTTGCGGATTTTTTTTTTATGTTCGCACGGGTTTCTGCAAGTTCGCGAGGGTTTTGTACAATTTCGCAAATTGCGAAATTGTACAAAACGCGTGCAAACTTGCAGCAACCCGTGCGAACACAATAATATGAAGAGAAAGAAGCTCCTGGTCACAGGAATAGCACGGGGATTGCGCTCATGAAAGTCAAGGATGCAAAGGCCTCTACCCAGCATCACAGCTGACTTTCCACGGTAGATTTGGGAAGAGGCACACCTGTCCAGCCTCGAAGACGCTCATGATTGTTTTTGGGCTGATGAATGAGTCACTGAATTTGAGCATCAACTAGTTCGAGCGACCATGTGTGTGTTACTATGCAATCGCCCCGAAGGGCGCAGGGGTCCCTTGAGTGAGCTGTCCATCATAGTGGGTGAATGGCGGGAAGACGGTGCAAACCGCGAGTGTGTGCGCGGGGCCAAAAGTGCGGGGCTTCCATGCGAGTTCACATGCCTCTTGTGTGCATAAAAGGTCAGAGAAAGATCAGTTCAGCAGATGAAGAGAAAAAGCTCCACAGGAAGGGTCACAGGAAGGGCATTTGTAAATATTTTAGGATGGCGCCGGCAAGCTGCCAGCGCCATCCTAAAATACTTACTAAATTAGCTTCAACAGGAAGCTCTAATAGATAAAATAAAGCAGTTGCGAGCACCTGCTTTATTTTATCTATTAGAGCTTCCTGTTGAAGCTAACTTAGTAACTATTTTAGGATGGCGCTGGCAGCTTGCCGGCGCCATCCTAAAATAGTTACAACAGGGCAGGCTTGAACTTTTGCCCCCGGAAAAATCCGCCGCTCGCGGATTTGCGGATTTTCGGTAAATTCGCGGGAGTTCGCGGATTGCGAATTTACCGAAAATCCGCGAGCGGATCGGATTTTCCGCCCATGCTTAGTCTAAACCTAACCAGAAGAAAGCACTCGTAGGTAGAGATGTTATACGTTAAGTAAGGCTGAATGGTCAGTGTGGATTGGATAACCAAACTATGTCTGACAGTTGCTTTCATAACCTCGCTCATGAGACGCAGTTCTTCAAGGTGGTTTAGGCAGTGAGTCTGAAGGGCTTTCCTAGAAATCTCACGAAATTGATATAGGATCGTAATAATATTTTTCCCATCCCAAATCAGATAGAAACCTTTTCACATAAGATAGCCATCTGGATTTATGGGCATTATCCAGGGCCAGGCAGTCTGAAATTATCGTTTGTGAAAATGCTGTTTTTTCTGATGACCAAATTCGATGCCACAGTTAGAGAGGTTGTATTTTTACTGTGTCAGCTATATGGGATAGTCCCATTTTAGTGTGACAAACAAAAGTGGCCGTACTTCTAGGGACGGCTAGTAAGTACCTCACAAAGGTATTTTCTACTCTCCGCAGCTCTTCTACGGGCACGTGACCCCAAACTCCCGCCCCATACAATGCCACTGTAAGGCATTTAGCTTTGTATATTTTCAAGAGTTCCAAAGGGGCACTTTCACCCAGTTTCCTTGCAAAATTTACTAGGGCTGTGGTGGTTCTGATGAAAAGAAGTTTCCTAGATTCAATTGCTGATTTCCAAGAGAGTTTGGGATCAACCATGATTCCTAAATAGGCATAATTTTGTGTGGTTGCTAGCTTTTCATCTTTCAGATAAATATCCCTTATTTTACGTTTGTTACCATGCCCAGCTTTCATGACAAATGTTTTCCCAATATTGATGTTTAAATCTAGGTTAGCCATGAAGGTGGAGTAAGTATTCAGTGCCCTTTGGAGTTTGAGGGCGGTGCGGGCTAGTATAACCGCGTCGTTCGCGTAGTTAACGCTGGGATCGGGCGGTTGTTTACTATAGGCAGGTCCTGGCTTCCCTTAATCATCTCCCTCTCCAACCCGTTGGTATAAAGTGTGAAGAGGAAGGGGGACAGGACACAGCCTTGCCTGACTTCCTTCTCCACTGGGAACGACGCGGTTAGTTCACCCCCTACGCCAAACCTCACCCTTGCGGGGTATAGTTCCCCTCAAAAAAGTCCCTAAATTCAATTCCACTCCCATCTCCAAAGAACAGGCCAGAGTTTGGCATGGGAAACACAGTCAAACATGGCCGATAGGTCCACGTACACCATATAAAGTGCTCCTGCCTTGGTGTTTACGTATTTATCTATCAGCATCAACAGATTTAGGGCTTGGTCAGTGGTTCCCAGCCCCTCACGAAACCCATACTGAAGGTCTGATAAGATACCACCGTTATCGGCCCAACCCTGCAAGCGTTCAAGAATCACCCTTCCTGTCACTTTGCCTAGGCAGTCTAACAGGGAAATAGGATGGTAACAGGTTACAGACCGCTGATCACCTTTTTTGAAGATGGGAACCAATATCAATTTGGACCAAGACTCCATGAGGCCTGTTGAACAGGAAGCATTCAAAACCCTTGTCAAAAGTGGAGTCCATAGATCCATATAAGCTTTGAAAAGATCTATTGGGACCCCGTCTGGGCCCGGAGCCTTCCCATTCTTGCTTGCTCTCATGGCCTGAGTAACATCACCGATAGTAAATGCTAAATGACGATCAGATATGGAAAGGGGGGGGATCATATGAGTTTGTTGCACCTTCATTTGGAACCACTGTATTATCAGAATTATTTTTAGAAAAATGCTCTACCCATTCCTTTTCATCAATTGCCACTTCAATTCTTGGCAAGTTATCTTTGTCATTCAAGAAGGGAGACTTAACTAATAGCCAGAAAGCAGCGCTGTTTTGTGGGTACTGCTTTCATGTAGTTGGTCCCAAAGTTGTTGCTTTAACTCAGATGTCCTATCCTTTAATGCAGAGTTATCTTGGCTCAGTAAAGAACTTACAAAACAGTATGCATTGTAGTTTGACTAGGGACAAATTGGTAAACATTTTGCCCAATCATTAGTTCGTGGGAAGGTGACAAAACGGTGGAAAATATTCATCCTAAACCTTGTTAATAATAGCCTCTCATAGCTGGTTAAATTAAAAGTTAGGTATGGTTGGATGGTCAGAGTTGTTTGAACTGTTAGCGTGTGTTGCACAGTTATTTTAGTAACCTCTTTACTCAACCGCAGCTGCTCTAGGTGTGTCATGCAGATTATTTTAAACGCTTTTCTTGATAGTTCTGCAATTGCTGTCGGTGTATAGCAATATTCTGCCATTCCCAGATCGAATAGGAAGTTTTTAATATAGGCAATCCACCCTATTTTATGAGCGTTTTCTAGCAAAAGACAATCCTGAATAAGATCTTTGCAAAAAATTGTTTTAGTGGCTGTCCATATGCGGTGCCATAAAGGAAGTGGTTGGATTTTAACTATGTGTGTCAAATATGACAGACCCAATTCTATATGGCACGAATAGGTTGCAGAACCCTGCGGTAAGGCAAGGAGGTATCTTAAAAACAAATTTTCCATGTTTTGGATGAAATCCACCTTTCCATAACGCCACACCCCGGCCCCGTAAATTGCTGTACTTATACATTTAGCCTGGTAAATATGAATAGGTTTAGTGGGGGGCCGTTTCCCTAGTCTTCGCGAAAAACGAACTAATGCAGCTGTTACCCTCATAAATAAAAATGTTCTGGTCTCGATTGCGTGTTTCCAAGTATGCTTGTTATCTATTACAATTCTTAAATAGGGATATGTCTTTGTGTTTCAAGCTTTGTGTTGTCTATGAAATTGCCTTTGATCTCTGTGTTTTGGGGCCTGATGTCATGACAAACGTTTTTTTAATGTTGATTTTCAAATCTAGATTGGCCATAAAAGTATGGTATTTTAGGAGAGCACGCTGCAATTCCAGGGGGGTACGGGCCAAAATCACTGCGTCATCGGCGTAGAGCAGGGCAGGTATAGGGCGCTTGTTGATTAATGGTAGGTCCTGGCACCCTTTCACCATGTCCTGTTCAAGGCCATTGGTGTAGAGTGTAAAAAGAAAGGGTGCCAGGACACAGCCCTGCCTTACTCCCCACTCTACACCGAAAGGTGCCGTTAATTGCCCCCCAAGGCCATACCTCACTCGTGCTTTTGCGCCGGAATATAATTCACGTAAAATGTTTACTAAAAGTAATTCTACCCCCGTTGCCAGTAGAATGGACCATAGGTTGCTGTGGCTGACGCAGTCAAAAGCTGCTGATGGGTCAACATATGCCATATGCAGGGCCCCACCCTTAGCATGTACATATTTGCCTGTCAAAAGGGAAGTTGAGAACTTGTTCTGTGGTACCAAGACCATCTCGGAACCCAAATTGAAGGTCCGATAGGATCTTATTCTCATCAGCCCAGAGCTGGAGGCGTTCGAGGATGATTCGTCCGGCCACCTTTCACAAACAGTCCAGAAGCGATATTGGGCAGTAACAAGAGGGGGATTGTCGATCCCCCTTTTTAAAGATTGGGACCAAAATACTTTCGGACCATGAGTCTACCAACCCGTCCACACATAACGCTTCCAAGACTCGGGTTAAAATAGGGGTCCCCAGTTCCGGGTTGTACTTGTAAAAATCAACTGGGAACCCGTCAGGGCCTGGAGCCTTTCCACTCTTACTAGCAAGAAGAGCTAGCTCTACGTCCGCAAGTGTTATGTCAAGATCAATGGGAAAAGAGGTTGTCTTGGTTACCACATTTGTTCCATCCTTCTCATCTATCATTTGGTCATCTTCAGGTGGCAGACCAAATATCTGTGCAAAATGACCGACCCATGTTTGCTCATCAATAGCCACATCAATTTTAGGTTTGTCATTATTGTAAACTAAAAAGAGAGATTTGATTATTGCCCAGAAGGCAGTATTATCTTTTGTGACACAACTTTTGTGGAATTTGGCCCATAGTTTATTTTTCAGATCCTTTTTCCTTAGTTTTATTGCCTTTTTATACTCTATTCTAAGGTTTGCTTTTTGTCCCTTTTTATTCTGTGGAGTGCTATTTTCAATTTAGAATAGGCTTTGGTGCATGTATTATTAAACCAGCCTTTAGATTTAGAGGTCCTGTTTTTAAATTAACACAGAGGGGTTCTTTTAATGTTTTTGTTATAGTCGCAAAGTTATTCAGGACCTCCTCATGTCCAGTAGAAAGATCAAGAACTTTTTCGACTGCTGTTAACAAGTTTTTACTACTTTCATGGTGATCTCTGCTGGATCTACGTTAGCCCACTTTAACGTAAAACCATTTAATCTGTCGAGAGACAAGCCGCCTGCCAAGAATCCTCAGGGAGTTGCCTCTGTCTACTTGGTGTGGTAGCGATAGTGTAACACTATTGGGATGGTGATCGCTTAATGCTATATCGTGCGTTGAAAAATTGTGTATTCGAGAACAAAAGTCACTAGAAATAAAAATGAAGTCTATGGTACTGAATAATCCTCTACCATTAAAAGTACTGGTATGGGGATTTGGAGGGTAAATCACTTCATTGGCCAAACCCAATTCTAACCTGAATAGTATCTCATTCAGACAGTTCCCCGTCATTGTATGGGGAAAGTGAGTTAGTGGAATTATACCCACGTACGGATTGATTAAAGTCACCCCCCCCATATGATTACCAGGTCCTTGGTTACATTATTCCTTAGTTCCTGCAAGCATAGCTAAATTTCTTTTAGTACTCTGATTATTTCGTCCTGTTTAATATTATTATAAAAATTAACCAGCACAAAGGGGTTGCTTTTTTCCACCCTCAGCATTATGATTTGATAGTTTGCCTCTATTTTAACTTGGACAATTTTCTCAAATTCGACAAGATTGGAAATAAAAATCAACAACCTCCCCTAGCTCTCCCTGATGGTGAAGGAAGTGCTTGAGAAAGATAGGTTTTATAGCCCTCTAGGGGCCAGATGTAGATAATTCATATTTACCGACTCTTAAATACCGAATTTTACCGATTCGTATTTAAGAGTCAGTAAATATGAAGGGGGGAGATGTAGGTATTACAGATTCTGTAAAGACCGAACCGTTAAGATTCAGTATCTACCGATTCTGTAAATACCGATTCGGTAATGCCCATTGATTCCTATGGGCATTGAAGCCCATAGGAATCAATGGGCATTACCAAATTGGTATTTACTGATTCAGTAAATACTGATTCCAGCAAGGGTGCAGGGGGTGTCACTTTGACACCCTCTAGCACCCCAAATACAGGCATATGTGCCATGTGGCACACAGACATGCCCTAAGGGCATGTCTGTCTGTCACATGGCATAGGTGTGCATGCACACATGTGCATGCACACTAGGATTCAGTATTTTACCACCCAATTGGATTGGGTGGTAAAAAATCGAATCTGAAAGGCCTTTGGGACTCAGAAGAGTCCCACCTACATCTGGGTTTTACAGAATCGGTAAAATTACCCATTCGGTATTTTACAGAATCGGTAAATTTACCAATTCGGTAAATTTACCGAATCTGTAAAATGATGCCCCTACATCCCAATCACCAAATACTGGTCGGTAACGGCCGAATTCGGCCATTACCGATCGGTATTTGGGCTCCTACATCTGGCCCTTGATGTATTGCGCATGTGGCCCATGTCTCCTGTAGGCAGAGGACATTGAATTTTTGAATGAAATTAATTTAAATTTCATTAGTAAGTTTGGAACGCAAACCTACAATATTCCAGAAAAGTATACTAAGTAGAGATTTTTCTGAATGGCCTATTTTTGGAGGACTTTGGGCAGTGGACCCGGTATGTAAATTTAAAATTGGAAGTTCAGCGTTAACATTTTGATCTAGCGTTATAGATAGTTCCTGTACCTCCGAACAGTCAATGTAACTCTTCCAAACCGAGAGAGCGGGTTAAATCTATTAATAGTTGGTATCTCATAGTGTGGGTCCTGGCTCTTTATGTTATCAAGGTTAGGTAGGAGCATTTTGCAAAGAGTTCAGAAGGAGATAGAAAAAACCTAATGGAAGTATTGGTCTCGCCCCTTTCTAAGTGGTTGTTTCCCATTTGATCAACACGGGGGATCTGAAGGTAAGTACAATGCAATCTCCCCGGAGAATTTTCCCGCGATTTCCCTACCACTGGGCCCTACTAAACTCCCTGAGAAGATGGTCAGTTAAGCCTAATTTACCACCTAGCCAGTGTAACGACTTGTTTCTCAATGTTTTCCACCCTTCTAATTCTAAGGGAGGCTTTTTTGGAACGTTTGCCAACAAAATAATGTAAGGTGTGGCGGCAGGTGGTAGGTCGAGATGTTGACCGGGTCCTAATTTTGTCCAAAGTTGACTTTCGGGATTAATACGTGGATATGGATGTACCTTGGAGGAATGGGAAAAAGTGTTGACTCCCAAAGTATCTGAAATCCTCTTTGTGGGCCGATGCCCCTCACCCGAGGGATATGGGCATGGAATGGACATGGAATGGGATTTGGTGTCAAAATATTGGACGTCGTGGCAACTGTTGGTTGTGTTTTTATGTGCCCTTCATTCAAATTTTTGCCCACGGTTACCACTTCTTGTTTGCTGGTGACGGACTGACCTTCCTCTCCAAATTGCCTATAATTCGTGGATATAGTTTGTTCTATGTGAGTCAGTCTGGACTCCATTTGATCCAGCCTGAGTTGCATGTACATATCTAACCTTTCCACCAATATAGTGAGATTCTTAATATTGTTAGTAGGAACCTCCAGGTTTCTGCCATTTCCAATTTTAACATTTGTAGAGGTGTTTCATGGGCCCACTTTTCTTTTAGCATGTTGGGTGTGTTTCGTTTTAAGTTTACCGTAACTGCCTCGGTTACTGGTTGGCTTTTTTTTGCACTATTGGTTGTACTATTCTCAGGAACTGTGTTTTCAGCAGAAATCGGAGTTTTATGGTCCTTTTGGGGTGGTTGTAAAGCAGAGTCTCAGTCACTTAAAGTGACTCTATCTGGGATGTACTGGACACAGCCGGTTGGGGCGTTTTTTTGGGGTGGAGCTTGTCTTGGGCTCTCTGGAGCTTCTGAATGGTTGGACTCCAGATTAGATCATGAGGAACTTGCTTCAAGGGATTCCTCCACTGAGCTTATCTGTTTATCTAAAGCCCCCATTGCACCTGCTAGGTAACTTAATAGAGTTTGCTGGGAATCTGTTTTGATTTTCCGCCTTGCAATAGGTTTTGGACTAAGCAACTTCCTTTTCCCCATATTTGCCAAAATCACTGCAGTCCTTTACTACATATAATATGCAAAGATACAAATTTCAAGCCGCCCCCTGGATTATAAAAACAGCTCTTACATGCACTCTACAAATGATTGGTACATAGAGATCTTCGAGTGCAGGTGTATGTTCAGCAAATATAATTTAAAGCTTACTGATTGTATGTTCTTACTGGAACTGTGGGACTAAGGGAATGGGCCCAGCCCGGCCTCAGTTGGTCACAGATGGGCAAGGACAGGCCCGCCCTTGGCCTGGGCGAGCCCGCGCGCGTCTCGCGCCGCGGGAGTCCGCAGTGGAGATTATAGGCTTGACCCCCTCCTCCTCTCGCGAGACCACGCCGCGCTGCGTTCTGGGTGTTGTGGTTCGGCAGGCGGCGGTCCACATCGGGTGCGGGGGCAGGAGCTGAGGGGCAACAGGAGGTCTGCAGGGCACTTGGAGAGGGCACCGGAGCATTCCATGCAGCAAAAGTCTATGGCCAATGAAACAGGTAAGGGCGTCCCGCACAGTGGAAGCCCACCATGGAGTTTATAGGCCTGCCCCCCTCCTCCTCTTGCGAGACCTCGCTTCGCTGCCTTCTGGTTGTTGTGGTTCAGCAGCCGGCGGTCCATGTCGGGTGTGGGGGCAGGCCCTGAGGGCCAACAGGAGGACTACAGGGCACTTCGAGAGGGCAGCGGAGAACTCCAGGCAGCAAGAGTTGGTGGCCAAAGAAACAGGTAAGGGCGTCCCATGCCGCGGGAGCCTGCCGTGGAGTTTATAGGCCTGCCCCCCTCCTCCTATCACGAGACTGTGCTGCGCTGCCTTCTGGGTGTTGTGGTTCGGCAGCCGGCAGTCCACGTTGGGTGCGGGGGCAGGAGCTGAGGGCCAACAGGAGATCTGCAGGGCACTTCGAGAGGGCAGCAGAGAATTCCAGGCCGCAAGAGTCGGTGGCCAAAGAGACAGGTAAGGGCGTCCCGCGTTGCGGGAGCCTGCCGTGGAGTTTATAGGCCTGCCCCCTCCTCCTCTCACGACACCGCGCTGCCTTCTGGGTGTTGTGGTTTGGCAGCTGGCGGTCGCGTTGGGGGTGGGGGCAGGAGCTGAGGGGCAACAGGAGGTCTGCAGGGCACTTCGAGAGGGCAGCGGAGAAATACCATGCAGCAAGAGTCGGTGGCAAAAGAAACAGGTAGGGGCATCCCCTTGAATATGTTTGCCATATTTTATGTTTTTTTAAAGGTTACAATATTTTTGTTTTTGATGTTAATGTTTTCAATATAAATAGAAACCGATATCTATCAGAGAATTGATTCAAAAAATTGTGCGGTAGGTGTTCTTCACCAAGAGCATATATTCTATTTCTTTGACAAACTCTGATAAGAAAAAGCTGAAGCCAGCTATTCAAAATTATGTTGTGCAATCTAACATAGCTATAAAAATCAGGTTGAAGGCAGGTTTGCTATGTAATGCTTTAGCTAAGGCTGTTAGAATGTCAGAAACTCACTAACAATGATAGAGACATTTTCTTGTTTTTGCTGACCATCACATAACTGGTTTTATTTTGTATTCTGTGTGGTTATATACATGTTTTCTACACTAGAATGAGGCTTTTAAAGTAAGCATTTTTAAAAATACATGTCCTCATTTATTAGTGATATCCTTTAGTGTGTTACTCTTAAACAAAACATTGTTTGGTTTGCTATTGTGCCTTGAACTCATCTAACGGGACTGACAGTAACCTGAAAACATGGCCTTCACTAGATTACTTGTGTTAGGAATGCGTTCTAACCGGCTTTCTAATTAAATGTTAGTGCATTGAACTTGGTCCTTGTTTAAGAGGGTTATGGGTCCACCTTCAACCGCAACAATACAGTGCAACTTCACCAAAAAATAACCTCCCATATTTTAGCGAGAAGGAGCTTGTAGTATCCGGCTGGACACGTTCTAGTTGTTTTACTCTGTAACCCTACGCTGTACACCCACCCACCACTGGTGTCACGAGTCAGGTGACCCAGTCAATAAAGAGGGTGGAGTGCACGTGCTCTGGGACATTTTACCAGCCCACTATCCTGGTGTCCGTGTCTCCCTTCATTACTATAATGTGGGCCTAGGGCCCAACATTACACTGGCGACGAGGTGGCTGTGCCCCTGCATGCAACAGCCAATGAAGAAGGGGGAGAGAATGCTGCCCGCCTAGGGGCACCCCCTACAACAATCGGTGCCGGCCACCGAGAAGCCTGCGGGGCGTGTGTCATGCCCCGGGGCCATATGCACATGTTGAGGTGACCGGGAGTCCACCCCGCACCTCATGCGCCTGCACCGAACTGCCCCTCTGTGAGGAAGCACTGGGAGAGAAAGCAGACCGACCGGAGCCCACCCGCGTCGGCCACGACTGACCCCAACTGTGAGGCGACCATCGCAGAGCCCACCCGCGTGGAAGGAGAAGGCCCATCGGCCGAAGATGAGCCTGTGCAAGTGCAGCGGACAGAGACCGAAAGCGGAGCCCACCCGCAACGGTCACAGCAGAGTGAATGGCGGCTGCCAGTGAGCGCCGCTGAAGAGTGTGTGAAGGGGAGCCTACCCACTGTAACCTGAAAACCTTGCCCCCAACTGCACATTGTCATCACTGGAGCCGGCTGCTACGCCCCTGAAAGTGAAGCAAGGCCAGCGGAGCCCACCCGCAGCTTGCCAGCAGCGACCCCTGCCCCCGCCACACAGCGTGCGAGACAAAAGATTGTGGCGGTGGAGCGAGTGAGCCTCGCTAGGAAGCACCGAATGCCCAGGGAGCAAGTGACCCCAGCGGGATCCCACCCCGCGTCTGCTAGATAAAGTAATGGCTGTGGCTGCTCAGGACGGCCAGTGAAGAACCCTGGATGCTGGCGATCTATCCCCCACCCCGCACAGTGAGAATACTGCTAGCTGCTGCCACGGGTGGGTCGTGGGAGGCACAGGAAAAGGACCGGACAAAGCAGAGCGCCGTCAGCGCAACACCCCCGTGCAGCGGGTTACCAGAGAAGCTGCCGCGGGTGGGTGAAACAAAGAGGAGCGGCCCAAAGGTGCCTGCAAGTGGAAGCATGCCTTCGAGACACCAGCCCAGTGAGAATGGAGGCACGAAGAGGATGCGAGCCAGCAGCGGCCTAGCCCCGCGCGTGGAACGCTGCCAGGCGCTGGTAGCATTAAATGGAGCCCGCCCGCGACACCACAGCACACTGCCCCCAGACTGCCGAGACCCGTCTGCAGCGGGAGCCCACCCCGCGTCCAGGTAGCAAGATTGGAATCTCCAAGCAGTAGGGAGAGAGAAGGGAGACTGCGGTGGGAACATGCTCATGCTCCCGCGAGCCCCAACAGTAAACTAAAGGAACTTACTGGGCAGTCAGGAGAAGTCCCAGAAGCATTTTTGAGGCCTGCAACACAACGGAGCCAAGCGAGGTTCCAGAACAGGAACAATTTACAGCAGCACCATCTAGTGGCAATGTGAAGCAATCACAGCCAGAGCAATAATTCCAGTCACACAAACAAGCCTACGGCAACCCAAGAGATACTGCGTTGTGCCATGAGAATAAGGCAGGTGCACAGCAGCACAGTGACAAAACAGACTGCCATTATTTCCAGAAGAGTAGCAAAGCAAGGTTACCTGAGGTGCCAGCGGCACCAGGACATCGCAAGAACTCCACACGCACATCAGTACAGGGCAGCACTGCGCAGCAATGCGCCAAGAGAGAAAGTACTCCATGCACAAGGACGTGCAATGAAAGAGTGACGCAAGATCACTACGCAACCAGAGAAGGCGAAGCAACCAGGCACGGTTAACGGCCCAAGAAGACAAGAGCGCCACCGGCTGCACGCACGATAGCGTGCCCACCGGAGAAGGTCCAAGGAGCGGCGACGTAACCCTCCGGAGCCAGCAGAGCATACGAAGAGCGTAGACAAAAGCGTGCCAACGCAAAAGCACTGCAACTGAGCACATGGTGATCCCAAGGGTCACGGACAGCATGAAGACTCACAAAGAGAAAGCCGACCACCTAGTCTGGTCGCAAGGAGGTAAAGCCGACCACCCAGTCTGGTCGCAAGAAGGTAAAGCCGACCACCCAGTCTGGTCACAAGAAGGTAAAGCCGACCACCCAGTCTGGTCGCAAGGAGGTAAAGCCGACCACCCAGTCTGGTCACAAGGAGGTAAAGCCGACCACCCAGTCTGGTCGCCAGGAAGATGAAATCACAAAGAAAAGGATGACCACCCAGCCTGGTCACAAGGAGAATGAAGTCCCAAGGGAGATCGTCCATGAAGAAAGAAGGGTGACCACCCAGTCTGGTCACGAGGAAGACAAAGCCAGACAATCGCATAGAAAGAAAAGGAGAATCCGACCAGCAAGATGGTTGCCAGCGAGGAGAGACATGGCAGGAGGTCTGCTCAGAAGGAAGAAGACGTCCGTGAACTGAGTCACCAAGAGAGCGTCCGGAAGAGGACCGAAGAGACAGATGCAACACCTACAAGAATCAGAAGCAACAGGAAGCAAGAGAGAAGATCGCAATGACCGGTCCAGTCAGAATAGCAGAAGACAGTGTCTAAGAACAAGGACATGCCCAGAGGGAAACAGGTGGAGTGCACGCTGCTTTTGAGAAGCCAGGTCAGGAAGACAAAGACAGCAAGATGACCGGACTGTGTCACGAAAAGGAAGATAGAGAAGGAGTGGCACAACGCCGTGAAGGAAGGAGAAGAAAGGAGTCATGTGGCATGACGCCATCAAGAACAACAACATCCAGAAAGGTGAGGAGAGGTGTGACAAGTCTACACACCCACCAGAAGAAGAGGTGACACGCACCACAATACCGCGTACAGTGACCCACATGTCCAGGAGAACATTGATGGCACTAGGAACAGAACAGGCATCTACTTACAAGTCCCCCGACGAACGGTCGACTACAGGAGAGTACAGGCTGGACTATTGGTGACACCTACCTTTGGGATTGAGAGGAAGATTTGATGCTGAGAGTGCTCAGACGTCCAGCTGAAGGAGAGCTGACCACTCAACACCAGCCCATGGATATCCAAGGGGCAAAGGCCTCAGGGACACCGGTGGCAGAGGGTCCCGACAAGAGAGATGGATCCACCGCTGTCTATCCAGCACGTCCTGGGAAGAAGAGGAACTTGTGCGCAAAGGCAAGAGTCAACAGCCATCCTCCAGGTGGAGCTACGGACTGCGAGGTAGTAATCTCATCTCCTCCTCCATTCACACCCAGACTGTGGAAGTTGGAGCAACACTGCAGAGAACACCCAGCCCAGCTGAAACCCGAAGAAGAGGGCCTCCGAGACATCACGTAGCAGGAGAACACCAGCGAGAGGGGCATCTCAGTGAGAGGGATGTCCTTCGACCACTTCCTCCTTTGCCAAGCTGCCTACAGTGAGGAAACTGGATGGACTAGTAGAAGATAACATCCATCAAGGCTACCATCTGGTCATCCTGTTAGGCGTCACCCTAAAAGCAAGATCGCAATGGACTGAAGAACACACTGCCATGGCGCAAGTCCAGAAGAGCACGCCCACAAAAAACCAGGACTCCGAGCCCAAGAGAACGAACGTTTCAGCTGCAAGTTTCCACAGTCGTCATCTAGCAGGCAGCTGAAGAGCCTCCTTCTAAGTTTACAATACTGCATATTTATGTTTTTCCTCCCACAGGTTCGGACTTTGCTTTTCCTCAATTCTTAATAAAGTTTGGGAGGAATGTAATGTCCTGCTGGACACGTTCTAGTTGTTTTACTCTGTAACCCTACACTGTATACCCATCCACCACTGGTGTCACGAGTCAGGTGACCCATTCAATAAGGAGGGTGGAGCGCACGCGCTCTGGGCCATTTTACCAGCCCACTATCCTAGTGTCCGTGTCTCCCTTCATTACCATAATGCGGGCCTAGGGCCCAACATTACAGAGCTTTCTGGTGAACAAAGAAGGGGTCATCTCACATCATACAGAACGTTTAATTCAATGACAACATAAGTCACATGAAGGAGATGATGAGAATAAAAATGTGCATCTTAGACTTGCACCACATAGAATTGAAAACCTATATTGCTGTAAATCAGCCCTGGCACCAACCCACCATTCACCCAATGGAAGGCTCACATCAGTGGGAATAATGAATAGCAATGTAGATAAAGCATGGTGGGCAAAGCCACAAACTTTAACGAGAAAACACTTTGTAAGAGCTCCACCAAACACCACTAAAGTCATTAAGAAATTAGCATGGAAACACTATCAGAACAAACTTGAATAAAGAAGTCATTCTCACCACAGTAAGCCGAGATACAGTTGCTGAAGGAGCCACATTCAAAAATAGAAGATCATAAGAAATATGCCTAACATGTTACACCCAAAGAGTTCGACCTAATCACAGTCGCAGGTATTCTGATTGTCATTTACTGATGTGTCACTACCAAAACTCCCACCACAGGATACGTTGCAAAACTGGAACAAGTACTCTGAACTGAGCTACAGTACCTCGGATAAAATAAAATAAAATGTAATTATTTTGTAACCATCTGACATTACAAAGAAAATATGTACCTCACTGGCTATCCTGTGGCAAAAGCACCAAAATCAGTCTCTTTTCAGCATCGGAGATCGCCAGGGCCTGTCAAAGGGAAATATTAATACCTGAAATAGAGCTATTGCAAGCCCACTGTAGCGGTGTGAAATAGCACACAAAGCACCAGAAAGAAATAACTATACACATCCACCCCATGCACCAACTTGGCTCGAAACCAAGCCAGCCTGCCCAATATACCAATTTTATTCTCATGGTGGCAAAGAAAATGCCTGCATTATGTTTTTTAACAACACCAACCCTACCTAAAAACACAACTTCCATCTTGATCAATTAGGGCCAAAGCAGTCAGAAGACTCAACCCACAATTCCTAAAACACAGATGCTAAGTATTTTACGTACAGGCAACCAATGATGGCCTCAAAAATGCAACATCTCAGGATTCAGGTGACATAACCTTACCTAAAAGAAGACAACGGCGAAAGGATAAAATGCAAAATACAGCATACTGAGACCAGACCCCAGCACAAAGTCCTCACAACTGTGCCACCCGAATCATAAAATAAATACACCTCGGCTGCAAGAAAAGGTACAGCAGACTCCATCAATGAGGCAGTATCCCCTGGGTGTCAAGAAGAATACATCTGCAAACTGACTCGCCCTGAAGTTGATGACCACCAAACAAGCAAAGTGAAGAATTGCCCACAGTGACACACTTGAGGCTCTTTTGATAAAAGCCTCAAATCACTGAGAAGGATTTGCAATGTACTCTGAAGCTATTCAATCAAACAGTATGTTGTCTCAGGTCATAAAGACATAACAAAGCTGAAAGTGCAGCAGCTGAAGTAATTCAGTGTCTAGCGTACATGGACATCAGCGATGACCACTAGGCACTATTCCCCAAAGAAGAGGAAAATATGAAAAAATGAAGCCAAGGCCTTAGAAATGCCATTTATCACACAGCCAAAGCAGCAGCTACACCGACTATAGACACCCATGACTGGAAACTATGTCAAATATCATCTGAAACTGCCACAACTATATGGAAGTCTACCATCTGGACACTTATATAACAATGGAAGGTATTGATCATGTTGGATTAACTTGATAAAATCTATGCATAAAATGTAGTATCAATAATTTCAAGCAAGATCTTAAGTCTACTAACAGATCAATACTTTTGTGAACAATCGGAGCAAAGTTGGAAAGACAATACCATGTGTTTTGGACATGGGAGGACCATATTAGAGATATTAAAATCTTCATAGTCGCCAACATACTCTATACCATGAGCGTCACCTGGGTGCATTATAGTTTGTTTCTTCAAATCAATTGAGAAACTCATACAATGTTTTCTGAAAACGTACAAAGCCCAACATATCTCTTAACAATTACTGTCAGGTCAGGGGAAAAACAGCTATTGAATTTATGCATTCACATCAAATCATTCCTAATAACACAGGTTGCCATTTGGTTTCTAAGAGCAAAATGTAATTATCAATGAATGTATCTTCAATCTAAAGAACAAATAATTAAACTGTGGAAGCAACAAAATTCTCAAATTGACAAAAATACCCTAATAATTGTGTATAATTAATAGAAGACTGCACTTGCTTTTAGTATCAACTAATCTGCTTCTGAAAACTATTAAAATAAAGTTCTTGAAGATATTGAGACATTCATAACCTTTTTAATCTACATGTGGAGCAATCATCCTTCATACTAAGTAGGAAACTTTCTTTATAAACATTGGACACAAAACGAAATTAAAGAAATAGTACATATAGTAATGGATCAAACAACCACAGTATGGGCCTTATTAAGACTTTGGGGGTCCTCCTGCATTACCAACACTGCTACATCTGCAGGACAGCCAAAGCCATGGTGCACCCGCTGAATGGATTCAGAATCGAATCCAGGTGAAACAGGCGGTGCCTCAGTGGTCTCACGGTGGTAGGCTCATAGGAGAGCCTAACATGCATCCCACCATTATGACAACACAGACTGCACATTCCGTCTCGAAATGGCATGCATGCCACACCATACAATTGCCTCTCTGCCACCATTTTCATGGCAGGCTCACCGCCCTGAAAAGGGTAGTGAAAAGGCAACTTGTGGTATGTTCAGTCGTGCCGGTAGCGGAACGGCCAGCATATTCAAGCCGGGTGTAATCGCCAGCCCAGCAGGATCCTTGATCCCGGCAGAGCTGGTGGTTTTGTGGTCGTCCAACTGCCACACTTAGAATACTGGGGACGGACGCGCAGTGTGGCAGTGGTCTGACAGCCACCACGAGGTCGGCGGTCCTGAGGACTGCAGTAATGGCAATTCGGCCCTATGACTGATATACATAGAACATGGTCAAAGATTCTTGATAGCAGACCACAAAAGGAAAACATTGAGTGGTAGTAATTGCACATTCTGTGGTGTCGAATTTGTTAACTGGACAGTTTGTTTCTAATTTACGAATGCCAATAGAACATTAGATGGGCCAGACACAGCATGTGAAACATTACTAAGTCACAGGTAGATCTAGTAGGCTTCCCCATTATACAAGCAGCATAATAGGTTACAACAAATTAGAAAACTAAGAAAAATAAACATACTTGGCGTGAATGGGTACAATTTATTCAAAAGAACATCTCAGAAGTCCCATTCAGGACATAACAGATTAATTTGACCCGATTAAAGTGTGGTAGACATTACAATGCTGTCCCACAAAGGAATCAGCCCTGCACTGGAGATACATGTAACAGTCTTGGGCCTGGATATGCTGAACCAGTTTACCAAACCTTATCTCTCATATACCCTCTTTTGTTCCTACTATTATCTCACATCAACCAATGGAAACTCAAAGACAACCAATACCATAAGGTTTATGTTCCTCTATCTTCACTCCCTTACTTTCTCCCCCCCTCTTTCTCCCAACCTCCCAGATTTAACTTTTTCCCCTCTTCAATATTAGAAAATCTTCTCATTTTTTCAAATACACACAAACTGTCTTTTAGTAACATTTGCCTTGTGTGCCTTGTATTACTTTGTGCTCAACCTCACAGGACCTGGCTAGGCAGATTAGGCAGGACTGTTCCTATGAAAAGCAGAGTCATGACTCATGTGCATATGGCTGGGTCATGTTGAGCAAAAGAACAATGGATTAAACCCAGATCTTTGTGACTGGGTGTAAATGGATGCATTGTTCCGTTCATCATTTGTGCCTTTTGCATTTGTGTCCATTAGCAGGAAGGATATGCCCAGATGTGGGTCCTATGCTCTACATGCCACTGGAGCAAGCCAGCTGGGCCGATGAGGGGTAAATATTCTAAACCGGTCCTTAGATGCTTGTTTCCGGTCCAGGAGGGTGAACCTGGCCTGTCAGTTCCAGATGGACTGTTGCCATGTGGAGCGGGATCAAGACTGATTTACATATGACTGTGTTTACACTGGAATGGCATGGGGAGCAAAAAACAAATGGCTTTAGGCCCAGATCGCTGTACGGGGGTGAATGTTTTACATTGTTCGACATTCTGTCCATCAACTGTTCTTTTTGGTCTTTCTAAAAGTGGCATTTTTAAAATACTAATGTTAAATCCATCTTTACCAGTTAAGAGGATTTATCTTTGCCATTCCAAAAATATGAAAAATGATTTAGCTACTCTTTTCTAATCAGAAATTACAGTTTAAAAGACGTTAAAGGAATTGCCATGCTAGCCTATGAAAGGAGTATGCCTCACGGTAGTGAAAAATAAATGGACCTGTTTGGCTACCTAAGGCACACCTTAGTGGTGACATGTATAATAAAAGTGGAGTTGAAGGCTTGGCAGGTGTTTTTAACTGCAAAGCAAAAGTAGTGACAATGCTTTAAAAAAAAATTTACACTGTTTTTGCTAAAAACTATGGGGCAGATTTACAATGAAAGTGACTCAGTGCATTCCGCAAGCAATTTGGCTGTGCGGTACTGAGTCACTTTCAAAGCACATGATGCGACATATTTACAACAATTTGTCACATGTCTGTGCTTCCCCTTGCACTGGCGCACAAACTGCAGCCATGTGCTGGCGCAAGCACCCTTGCACCATGGTGCAAGGATGCTGGCGTCGTGGGGAGAGTGTATTTGTGGTTCCTGCACAAACAAAATCACTACATGCTTTTTCCTCTTTCAATGTGTGCTGAGAATGCAGCACGCATTGAAAGAGGAATGAACGAGGACAAATTGAAACATTTCTCCTCGTTGCACCTCCCTACGCCTCCCCTGGGGAGGCATAACATTGCGACGCATATCCAGATTTACGATTCCTCGTAAATCTGGAATTGTGTCTAGCTCCATGGGTGTTGTGTGAGAACACCCACAGCAACGCCCATGGAACACCCCTTCCATGTAAAGTGCTGCGTGTAAAGGGGTCATATTTATAAGGACAGGAAAAGTCACACAGGGATGCTTGTAAATATGGAGCAGTAAAATGTGCCACCAGTAAGTCACAATACGTGACCTTCTGGTGGCGCAGGGGGCTTGTAAATCTGCCCCTGAGGGTTTGTTCATAAGCCCCTTGCGCCACTGGTATGTCACTTTTTTTCAAAGGGGTTGTAAATAAGCCCCTGAGGGCCTCATTTAAAAGTCCATTGCATCACCTATGCGTCACTTTTTTAGACGCATTGACTGTGCAGTATGCCTGCCCATATTTACAAGGTCACATAAAGTCACCCTGCGTGACTTTTCATTGCCTTGTAAATATGGGCTCCTTTCACGAATTACTTTGTCTTGAAGGGGCAGTTCCATTGGTGTTGCTGTGGGTGTTCCCATGGAACGTGACACATTGCTAAATTTTCAAAGTGAAAGGTGTAGGAGCGGGGCAACAAGGATAAATACCTTTATTTCTAATCAATGTTTGCCCTTTCTTTATGTGCTGCATTCTGCAGCACAAATAGATGAGCAAAGCACAATGAATTCATGTTTTTGTTCTGAAAGGTGTCCCTTCCTGCACAACAACAATCATCCCTGCAATGCAGGCTACCTTGCACCATGGCGCAAGGGATCTGCGTTGGCTCATCGCTGCTTTTTAAGCACCAGTGCAGGAGAGAAGAGCAGAAATGCAAGTCAGGCTCCCAGGACCTGTATTTTTCCCAAATCTGTACATTTGTTTCCACATTTGGCACACCTCTGGGCTACATGTAAGTCCCTTGTAAAAGGAACCCATGGTACCAAGGGCCTTGTGACCAGAGATGGTCTCTGAGGGCTTCACCATGTATTATGCTACCCTCAGATACCCCTCACATTATCACCTACACCCTGCCATTGCAGGCTTCCTAAAATGAAAAGTCCTCATGGCACCCATGCTTGAGTGCCATGCCTACCAACACTGTCTGCGGCATTTGTAAGTCACCCCTTTAGCAGGTCTTACAGCCCTAAAGGCAGGGTGCACCATATCACAGGTGAGGCATAGCAATATGCCCCTACAGTGTCTGTGCCATTCAAAGACATTGTATGTGCAGTTAGGCCATCTTGACTTCAGGGCTGGGAGTTTGTCATTGCAATCTCCACAGCTCTCTGATGGCTTCACTGAAAACTGGGCAGTTTAGTACCACAATTCAAACCCACACTGATGTCAGTGTTGGGTTTAATGTAAAATCTACTCAGAGGGCATCTTAGAGAAGCCCCTGAAATATTACCAGCCCTGGTGTGGTTCCTGGATGGCTAACCTTCATCTGCCACCATCAAAAAGGTTTATGGACCCATGGGTAGAGAGCCCCTGCTCCCTGGACCTGAAACAAAGCACATCCTGGGCAGAGGTGTCTGGCCTCCTCCCCCAGAATGGGCAGGGTCCACGAAGGAGAAGCTTCAAAGGCTTGCCACCTGTGTTAGCTGCCCCCAGCCTCTCCTGTTATCAGCAACTGGCTCCCAGCGGTTCTGACCCCCACTTTGGGTGGAAGAATCAGCAGGAAAATCTAGAAAGAAAGGGAGGTGTGCCACCTTTGCCAACCCCAGCCCTCAGGTTGGGGAGGAGAAGTGAAGCACATGTCTCAGTACCCTCCATCTTGAGGATGAGGAGACTCCTCAAATCAGGATGAGGCATATGCCCCCTCCTACTAGAAGGTGGCATAAGAGGAGTGTAGGCACTCAAAGAAAGAGAACAATTTGTCCTAACCTGCACACACCTGTAACACCCCTAAATCTAGTATTTAGGGGTACCCCTGGACCTTACTCTTTAGATTTGATGATCTACGAAGAAGGACTGAAGAGCTATGCAGCAGCGAATAAGCATGAGAACACATGTTTTGACCCCAGCCCTACCTGCCCATCTCCTGCTTTGAGACCCTGCTGCAGCAACTGGCGTGTCCTGAAGCCAGCCAACTCCAAGAACCCCGGGAGACCTGACTTCCCTTCCACCAAGGCTCTTGTCTCTCATTGACGCCGGTTTTGTCCAACAGCAACTGAAGCCAGGATCAAGCTGGAACCCAGAGTCCTCATCACTCTGCACCCGATGCCCATGGCCCAAGCCCAAATCCGAGTGGCCCAACACCCCAGCAAGGTCCCACCCGGTGATCCTGAACTGGAATCCAGTATTGGATGACCTCCTCCAACCTCCTCCTCAGCACCTGTAACCTCATCCTGAAGGGTCCCCCCGACCGCCACCAGAACTGGTGAGAAAAAGCAGACATGAAAAGACACCCCTGTACAGCAGCCCCTAGGCCTTGGGTGCCAAACCAATGGTGTCTTATTGTCCAGCTACTCTCCACCTTTACCTTCCAGCCATTGTTTCCCTTCATCCAGTCTTCTGGTCCAAGTCTACATGCTTTTTCCTCATCTGACGATCTCCATTGGTTCCCATTGGGAGTCTGATGCCTACTTTGTCCTGCCAACCTTTGTGCCGCAGGAGGTGCTCTCTTGGTGCCACGTTGTGGCCCCCTTTTGCTAATCATTGATCCCTGGCCCAGAAACCGCAGGTACCTACCTGCAACCTGTGGTCTTCCGAGTACCCCCTGTCTCCATAGCTTTACATTGGGCACCCTACCTCTCCTTTGACCTCTGCATCCAGCTGCCCTAGTGCCGCTGAGGGTGCACCCTTTGTGCCTTTATGACCGTTGCCCCATGTAAGTGCCACAAACTTGGGTCTGAATTTCTAAGTCAAGTACGTATCTGTAAGTTACTTACCTGTCTTTGCTCCCGTGGGATTGCATTGCATTATCTCAACCTGCATTAAAAGTGTGTTTTCGTGTTAACCATAGCGTGCAAGAGCTAAATACACTGTACTTACCTTCTTTGAGTATTGCTTGCAAGTAATCACTGTGTATACAGAAAAAGTATTGCCTTCTGAACTGTAGTTAACAATAACAGCATTACAAGTATTTGAACTGTGTTGCTACTGCTTGGTTCTAGAAAATAAACTAACAACAAAATTTTTTTTTTTCATGCAAACCAATTGGTCTGGATTTAGTCTGTGAGTGTGTGCTATCATTTGTTGCCCAACTGTGTTCAACAAATGCTTAACACTACCCTCTGATATGCTTGACTGCTCAGCCCAGCTACCATGAAATTGAGAGTAATGTTGTATCTACTTTATCCTCTTCAATACCTTTGGGCACTCACTGGACTCTGTGCACACTATACCTCCTTTTGGCATTGTATATATAGAGACAGCTTCCTACAGTTATGTTGTGTGCTTTAGAGCTGTCAACAACTGATGCTACATTTCCACCCAAAATAATGGGAGTTTCGGACTGTGGCTGGTTGGTACATCAGCCACTGTGCAAAATGAAGGCACGTCCCAAACCAGTTGAAGCGCAAAAACGAGGGCCCCCATTAGGATGGTGGGTGGACTTTGCCCGCCTGCCATCCTCTCAGAAAATGGGACCGCCCGCGAGCTGAGCGGTGGTCCCGCCATGCATATCATCATGCATTTATAACATTGTGGTGGGTGTTGTTTACACCAGCACCCGCCGCAATGTTATAAATGCATGGCATGCATTTGCATACACAAAGCGGCAGGCACCGCACAGGTATCCCCCACGTGTACCCCCCACCTCGCCTTCACCATGGGGGCCTGCAATGGGCCCCCAAAGTGAAGACCGCATGCTTTTCCGTGGCAGCATTGTCACCACGGAAAATCATCTGATGTGTCCATCCTAATATGGCTGACGGTGTCTGATAGATGCCGCCACCATATGAACCCTTTTCTGCCCCGGCCGCAAGGCGACTGGGGTGGAAAAGCGGTGGACGGTGTTTCCGTCCACCGCGGTCCCCCCGCCATAATAATATGGCGGGGGAAATGGTTGGCAGGCGGACAAGGATGTCGGGCGATCGCCACCGCCCGCATGGTGGTGGCGATCCGCCTGACATCCTAATGGGCCCCTAAATTGCAACTTGGACTTTGCTCCAAGCTCTTAGTGCCCAGTTCACAACAAGGGCCATAGTTCCCTGGGAAATAAACCACAATGGACTGACTAATGCTTTTGGATGCAGTAATAAACAAGAGACTCCGTCATCCAATCTCATCAACATATTGTCAGAATATAAAGTTAGAGGATTTATCAGAAACAACCAATATGCAATTTAAATATGATAAAACATACTCCATAGTCATCCTCCCAGTATAGTTCCTATTTTCATCAATCTCTACAATGCGCGTATGTCCTCAAGCACTAAATGTAACCCACGAGGTGTGTGGCAAATACTAAAGGACACTTATGCTTAAGTCTACACCTATTCACAGAGAGCTTGTTAATGAAGAAATTATAAACACAGACAAAATTGTATGACCTCAACCTTTGAATGATGGCTTTGGATGTCAGGTATCCCTCACTCAGCACTCTTCTTAGGAGTCGTATGACGAGAATGGCATTTTTCCCTATAGATAATGCATGCACATAGTTGATAATTTATGGCATTGGTGAAACTCACAAATTTGACCACAGAGAGCGCAATACCATCAGACTGTGCGCTGGTAGTGACAAATGTTCACCTCTTGGCTATACATATCCAAATTTATACATTGTTATATTTTTCTGGGACCTTTCCCGTATTCCCTAAAATCCCATATTATTGTGCTCTTGAAGTTCATTTGTTACTGCAGTATTCATGGGATTCTGACATGAGTATGATGGTCATGAAAAAATAGAATGTAACAAACACACACAATTACATGAACATTTTAAAAACAGAAACAATATACAAATAAATAAAATATGAGTTTGCAAAAAGGTAAACGTATATTTATGCAAACATATGCCTTGCTAACTATATTAGAATGTTATCCATTATATAAACATACTCCAAAGAAGACTCAAGTAGTAACATATATTGAAGTAGTACAATGAAAGGTCAAACTGAACTGCAAATACCTATTTCATGGCTGGTGAGCATGTGATGCAACTAGACTCTTCGATGATATGGCTGCATGGGCTTTGCCCATATAGCTCATTACTATGATACTTATTTTTTTATGACAGTAAAAAGTTACTTGATTGGTCCAAGATGCTGGCTGCATGAGCAGCAGCAGCAGAAGTAAAGGATTTCAGATTTGGGACCACATATTTCCACCTACCTTGCTCCAGTAAAGCAACAAATGAGAATTGGAGAATTCACATCTTCATCAATCTCCAAATTATGTAATAAGGATAATAACAGAGAGTGCAATACCATCAGCCCATATAAAGACTTTGCACTGATAGTGACAAATGTTCACCTCTTGTCTATGCATGTCCAAATTTAACAATTACAAGTATACATTGTTATATTTTTCTGGGAACGTTCCTGTATTCCCTAAAATCCCATATTATTGTGCTCTTGATGTTCATTTGTTACTGGGGTATTCATGGGATTCTGACATGAGTATGACTGTATCCCCTTTGCTGATCTCACCAAAAAATGTGGTCATTAAAAAGAGAATGTAACAAGCTAACACAATCACATGAACATTTTAAAACCAGAAACAATATACAAATATATAAAATATGAGTTTGTAAAAAGGTAAACGTATATTTATGCAAACATATGCCTTGCTAACTATATTAGAATGTTATCCACCATATAAATTGCCTCCCGCGTACGGCGCCTAGGTTAGTTAAACATTTTATGGCATTAGTCCACAACCTCCGCTCACGGTACCAGCGTATTGTGGTGATGGGGGACTTCAAACTGCACTGGGAGCAGACCACCAGAGATAGCCAGGCTAAACAGCTAGACAAAGTGATGATCTCTTTAGAATTCTGCCAACTAGTGGATGGGCCCACTTATGAGAAGGACAATACACTCAATTTGGTTTGGTCATCACATCTGCTCACCAGCCCTATAGTCATTAGTCCCTGCTGTTGGTCAGACCATTATGTAATTCATAGCCGTCTATCACTTACTAAACAAACAGTCAGTCCACCCATGGAGTGGAAAGTGTTGCGGAGTTGGAACAAGATCAGAGCTGACGACTGGTTACTATTCTCCATAAATCTACCACTCCAACAATAATAAAGGGAGATCTTGATGAAGAAAGCACCGCCCTGGCGATAAGGCTCAACAATGCTATTGATACAGTAGCTCCAGCCCGCAGGGAAAAAATAAGGGACAAGGGGAAGGGGGCTCCCTGGTTCAATGATGCTTTGAGAAACTTGAAACAAACGCTTCGCCAGTGCGAGAGAGCCTGGCAGAAAGCCTATAACCCAGGTGCCCGGTCAGACTATCACTCGATGTTTGCAGTGTATAAAAAGGCTATTCTGACTAGGAAATCCACAAAAGGAGATCTTCCGGATCCTAAAAGAGCTAAGACAAGAGAAGAAACAGAAGCCCTCCTTTTGTCAAGATGACCGATAAATTCCAGTCCTTTTTTCCAATGAAAGTCAATGATCTTGTAAGGGAAATTTATCTCATCCCCTTGTTCGCGTGCTCGGTAAAGGCAACACTCATACCCCCCACCGTCGATAATTTACTGACCGCGTTCCCCTTGCTCACTAATGATTCCCTGTCTCTCCTAATAGGAAGGGTAAAAGTCAGGATCGCCAGCCGACCCCTGTCCGCCAAGGATCTTTAAGGTGGCTTTCCTCAGGATTGAAGGCGAGGTTCTCTCACTGCTTAATCAATCCCTTGAAACAGGGTATGTCCCTGCCAACTTTAAGGAGGCCCATGTCATCCCGCTCCTAAAAAAACCTGGGACTGACACGAAGAATCTTAAAAACTTCAGGCCAGTTTCCCAGCTGTCATTTCTTGCCAAAGTACTTGAACAGCACGTGCTATACTCCCTCTCACACCACCTAGAGGATAACCACCTGTTACAATTTAATCAGGTAGGGTTCAGGGTTCACCATAGCATGGAACTTGTCATGTTGTCCGTACTGGATGACCTGAAGGCATACAAGAAAAATCCATGTGCCCTGGTTTTGCTGGACCTATCTGTGGCATTTGACACGTTCAATCATGACCAACTATTTTCATCGATCTCAGAGCTGGGAATCCAGGGTACGGTTCTTGCGTGGCTTACATCTTTTCTTAGTGGCCGGTCCCAGAGAGTTCAGTTATCTGATCATACGTCCGACCCCGGCATACTTTCAGTTCATACGTCTTTATTTCGATGTATTTCATCATAAAAGACATCATAAAACACTGGGGCATATTATCAAGGGGGTTTATCTCCGCTTTTTTGGCTTTAAAAGCCAAGAAAGCGGAGATAAAATTATCTCCCTATTACCTAGCTGTCGCTAACACCAGTTAGCGACAGCTAGTAGGAGATAGCAACCATCTTGGGCCCCACCATATCAGTGATATTTATCACTAATGACATGCAAAGTGGGCGTGCCAAGATGTTAGCGACTGAAAACAGTCGCTAACATCGCTATCTCCTATTACCAACTTTTGGATATATTCGCGCTAAGCGCGAATATCTCCAAAAGCTAACACCTGCCCTGAGCAGTTCTTAGCCATGTTATCCAATGGGAGGTGGATAACATGGCTAAGAGCATTAGCTCGGTAATGCATGAATATCGCTGACTTTTCAGCGATATTCATGCATTGCGGCGATTTTTATCGCATTTGCGATAAACCTTGGTAATACCAAGGTTTATTTGCGATAAAAATCGCCGCAGCTCAGCGGTAAATTTTTGCCTCTAACCAAGCAATAGCGATAATTATCGCTATTGCTTGGTAATATGCCCCACTGTGTTCTAACTAGTTACAGCGCATACCATAAGAAAGTACATAAAAACTTAGTTAACCATTAATACCAGAACACATCTATGAACACATCTCCTACCAGGAATAAATTACACATTAGAAAAAAACAGGAAAGTTAATTGTTTAAGATACATAAAACAGGATTAAATTGATGGTTAAAGACGTACCAAAAAATGCATTACTATTTAAAACAATCAGTTAATCGACTAACAGATGTCAGATGGGTGCCTAGCTCTAATAACCCAAGTCCAACCCAAAATTTTTGCTACAGCTATGGCCATGGGGACTGATGTAATTGTCCTAAGCAGCCATAGAGCCTCATGTCCCACCCGAGTTCTCAAGTTATTGCAAATTGGTTTTAGCCATTTTCTCCAGGGGGGCAAGGTGTGTGGGGCAGACAAAAAAGACATGGTCAATAGACTCTTTCTGATCTCTACACCACGAGCAGGTGTCCTTGGACTGACCCCGCCATTTATATGTAAAGGATCTTAGTGGTAACGACCCAACTCTAAACTGTTGGTAAAGCTTCCTGTCACTACTCTTAGTGATGACATCCCAGTAGTTTTCTAGCGAGGGGTCGAGCTTATGATTCAGAAACCTACCAGTCAGAGGAACTAAGTCAGACTGGGCAATAAGATGGTTCCTTTGGGCCGCCCAATAAAAATCCTTAAATGCCTTTTTAGGAGGGAATACATTATTTCCCGGGTCAACGCACAGAAGACTTAGGCCCATGTTCTCTAATATTGATTTAACAGTCTTACACCACGGGAGATTACCAGAAACCACTATGGATCTAAGATCTTGAATTTCCTTAGCAAAGGATGCGAGTTCCGGGGTTGACCATATCCTCCTCCACAGGGCAACAGTCCTAAATCGTGCAACTTCTTCAATAAATTGGCAACTTAGATCCAATAACAAAGGTTTCATAGGGGTAGATTGGGGCAAACCAACCAGGCGGCGCAGAAATTTATTTTGTACTCTAACCAATGGGGACAAATCCGAGTAACCCCAAAGGTCCGCACTGTACAATATTGCAGAGCTTATTTTTACATTATATATTTTAAGTGCCGGACCAATTCCTTTTGTTAGTGAGGTTCTCTGTTCCTTGATAAGACACCCAGTCAGATGGGCAAATTTCAGAGAGAGTACATCAATCTGAGCTTTCCATCTAAGCCTATTTTCAAGGACAACCCCCAGGTAGGTCAGCACTTCCACCTGCTCTAACCCAATGCCATTCATACTGACATGACCCACCAGCGGCCTATTTTTCGATAACACCATGAATTTGGTCTTGCTCACGTTAACCTGATACTTTTGGAAAGTATAAGAGTGTCATCTGCAAAGATGAGGAGTGGGAACTTTGAGCCGCCTAGAGCAGGGGCATCAGTTGGTGTGTCCGCAAAAAACTGCACAACTCTGTTGATAAATAATAAAAACAGGGTCGGTGCAAGTACGCACCCCTGGCCGACACCACGAGTAACTGGGAATCTCTGGGTAACCTGCCCCTGCCTACCCCATCTAACCTGCGCAAAGTTAGCCTCATGCAGTCTTATGACCAAATCCAATAGAACACTCGGCATGCCCATAGTTCCCAAGGCCTCCCATAACTTGGCTCTAGGGACAAGATAGAAAGCAGACTTTAAGTCTACAAACTCAGCATAAATATTTCCTCCACCCAGGTACACCACCTTCCAGTAAATAAGAATGAATCTAAACACCTGGTTGATCGTACTGACACAGGATCTAAAACCAGCCTGCATGCGGGATAAGATATTCTCAGCATCCATCCAGACCTGAATTTTAGCCAACACCATCCTAGATATAATTTTCTGGATTGCGTCTATTAAACTGATTGGGCGGTAATTCCCCGGGCCGAACGATCCTCCTTTTTAAATATAGGTAGTATTTCTGCCCCCAGCCAAGAGTCCGGAATCGGAGCCCCAGTCGCAATTGCGTTCGCAAGTGTGGTAATATACGGCACCCAAATCACAGATTCATATTTAAATAAGTCTGCCCGGATACAGTCCATGCCTGGGGCCTTACCAGCTTTTGTCAAACCCAGTGCAATCTCTGCATCTTTGGACTCAAAAACTGGAAGGGGATACAGCGACCTCGACAATGAGTAGCTCACCTCAGGGCCACAAGCAACTACTTTTTCAAGACCCCTAAACTGGGACTCAAAATATTCTACCCAGTCGTCCGCTGCAACATGATTTGAAGGAGTTTGTTATTCAGGGATACTTCCACATTTGACAATCTGCCAAAACTTAGTCTGATTTGTAGACAAGCTTGCCTCATAAAAGTCCTGCCAATGTCAAGCATCCCATTCTCTCTTAGCCTCTCTCTGGATCTTTTTGTACTCAAGTCTTGCCTTCCTGATATCTTCACTAACACGGTTTTTAATGCTTTGATCAGGGAGCTATGTGCCTACCGGCACAGTTTATCATACCATTTGTGCCCTGATTTCGCGGCCAAGATTTCCCCGGGCTTGGTGTTTTTGGAGAAAAGGGCTTTCAGAGTACCAAAGAGCTGCTCATGTAGTACACTTATATGCACCAAATTGTCCAAGGGATCGACCAGTGACTGAATGGAATGCAATGTATTTGAAACTGTGTGGGAAATCTTGTTCGAAACTGCGGGCTCTTCCACTACCCTACTCCACTACACCCTCCGCCTATCATTTGTTAAAATTGCCTCAGCTGTCGCACACTCTGTGGCTCTAGTGCTTACTGGGTTACTTTCAAGCTTCAAACTGAGGACCAAAGGATTATGATCACTCTGCGGATGGGCAAGAACCAAAGATGACCAGCACTCAGCTTTGATAAGGATATAATCGATTCGACTCGTTCTGATACCATTGTCGAATATGGCCCTATCAATTTTATCGAAGAGTGATCGGGCATTAACTGCTCTAAGCCCCCACTCGAGGCAGAATCCTAACCAGTGTAATGCGGCCTCTATCCCTTTCTTAATAGGATTTAATTCAAGAGAAGGCACATTCCAAAGCTTGTCTTCTTCTGTAAAGAAGTCCTCCATGCCACCTACATAGGGCTCAAAAGTCCAATTAAGATCCCCGGCGACAACTACAAACTTGTCCCTCCCTAAAGAACTAAGTAGAGAATCAAGCTCATTGATAATAATCACCTCCAGGGAGACCACGGGCATAAACATTAACAATAATAATTTCCTGGTGATTAGGCCTGGTGAGCTTTATCCCAACCATATCTGGGTTGTACACAATCACCTCTGTGGGCCTATAATTAAGAGACTGTCTTACCCAAATGGATAAGCCTCCTGATGCTCTGCCTATACTGGCCCTTATGGCGGGTTTATAAAAAGTAAGATACCCTAGGCGATGTATAGGGTCTGAGGCCCTTGTCTCCTGGAATATTAAAATATCTTGATTATCCACAAAATCAGCCCACTCGCCAATTGCTACCTTGCTTCTCAACCCTGCAATATTCCACGAAACTATTTTAAGGGGAGCACCCTGGCTGACCAGCTGGGATTGAACTAACACACTTAAGTTAGACCCTGGTGACCACTCATCCTCCTACGAGGATTCTCTACCCGGGGACTCACTCACTAGTGAGACCGGGGGAAAGCTTCTTATGTCAGCACTAACCCCCTGGCCCACCTGATCCTTCACTGTGATATTACAAGATACAGTGCTACCCCCAACGAAGGCTTTCTCCCCCTGGAAGCCTTCCTCTAATTGTAGGCTACCGGGTTGCTTGGACAAGCCATATCCACCAGATACATTAGGGAGTCAGTCCACCCCCTCTAAATCTGTAAGAGGACCAAACCTATTGGACACAGGAAGATAATGCACCACCCGATTAGAAACCTTTTCACCATAGGGTCCTCCTCGACAAGGTTTTAAATGGGGACTGTAAGGACCACGGTTAGTGCGTGGATAAAAGTAATCAAGGCCCAATGATTGAATGTCACCCTCTCTTCTAAACCTAGGTGCTCTTCGGATGTAATCTACCACCCAGGGATCCCTGAAGTTCACAACAATACAGTCCCCCTCTAAATTCTTGGTACTATGGCCCACCCAGCTCACCCTTCTAACTCCCAGTATCTCTGTGTTTGAAGAGGGAGGAAGAGTTCTATTCTTGTTTAGCCAGTAGATTACCTTGTTTTTCAACTCCCTATGTGATTCTAATTTCTCCATCCCTATTGCTCGTACACCCACCAATATGATTGTATATGGCGCGGACTCAGGGGGGAGATTTACACAAGGGTGATATTCTTTAGGGGCCTCCTTCTCCAGTGAAGATTGCCCAATCAACTTTCTACTAGCTTCCGGTACACGCGATGCAGTCTGCAGCCTAGGCACTGCCTCCGTCATTCTACCCCCAATCCTAGTAATACCTGGAGGATTTTTACCTACAGGATGCTCCTTCAAGCACATTTTTTCCGGCTGGCTATTTGACATGGCAACAGGGGCCTGTTGGGCCACCCTAGAGACATTACTAGATCCCGAACCCTCAGGAATAGTATCAGTAACCTTGGTACTATCCATACTTCTTGCCAGTTTATCCAATGTAAGTGAGTTTCCTACAACCTGTTTCTCGATCTGATCTAGTTTGGATTTGATCATCCAAGTTCTCTCCAGGAGTGGTAGCATCAGAGATTTCACCAAAATTAAAATTTTACCCAGAAACCTGCCATCATCAATAACACAGAGGGGGGATTGATTGATATGTTCTATTGGAGCCCTAGGTGGGCTAGGGGGCTGGACGACAGCTGATGGAGCCAAAGCATTGCTATTTTTCTTTAGTATTTTAGCCAAACCGCCCTTCAAACGACCAGCCCCTCTTTTCTTTTTGTTATACGTATTAGTAAGTGATGGCCCCTGGTTCTGGGCTGTGGGGATAAGCTATGTACCAAATGAGAATTAGATACTTCTGTATTACAACTACTAGAGACTGAACTGGTAGGAGATAAATTTACAATAGAACAACCCACATCATCAACAGCGGTGTCTAACGGCAAGGGACTAGCACCACGACCTGGTTGACTTGGAGGTGCGGGTGAGACCACGGTCCCAATTAGTCCTAAAGACGAGCGCTTCCCCGTTAGTAAATCCAGGGACAAACGCTTCTCGGTCAGGGCTATTTCCTTTTCAATAATTGTGGTGGCCCTATAAAAAAATTGATCCAAAGTACCAGTGACCACCCCTCCCGAGGAAGAAAGGGTTACATTCCTGTCCTTCCCAGACCGTAAAGACATGATAACTTATTCCTTAACACTTAAACACACGTAAAAAAGTCACGCAATATAAGTGGGATGCTGGACTAGGGTGGAAGAATACAAGAGTTCAAAGTGGAAATGCCGGTGAAAGGGGGGGGGGCCCAGCCCGGCCTTAGTCGACCTTGGACGGCCTTAGATGGCCCGCCCTTTTCCCGGGCTTCGCCCGGCGCTGCCAGCGTGCGTCCCGCGTGCGCGGAAGGGGGCGTACCTAAATAAGAAGGAGTGCGGGAAGAGAACACAGGTGCGGCAGGTCACTAAGCCGCAGGGCGCACTGCTCCTCGCAGTCCCGCAATACAGTAGTTGCCCAAAATCAGCGTTTGTCCCAGCAACCAAAGACGAAGTGTGTCCAGGGAAGTAAAGCAACCAAAGTTCAAATCCGGCAGAAAGTCCCGACTACGAGCGGCACCCGGCATACTTACATGCGGGGTACCACAGGGCTCGGCGTTGTCACCCCTCCTTTTAACACCTACCTCCAGCCCTTGATAGCTGCACTGAACCATAAGACTGCCAGATCTTTAACTATGCTGATGACACTCAAATTATCATCCAGATAGACAGCTTCCCGATTGCCCACGCAAATATCCAAAACATTCTAAAGTTTACGGTCAATTGGATGACAGACAATTTGCTTAAAATCAATCCGGATAAGACTGAGATACTGGCCGTCACTACAGACTCCAATCCCTGTGCGATCTTTTTTTGCCACAAGAGCGCCATACCTATCCGGAGCAGGCAATGCCCTTAAAAATTCTGGGAATCCAAATTGATGCCAAGCTTTCCATGACTCAGCATGTGTCGGCAGTGGTGGGAACAAGTGTCAGCCTGTTAAGACAGCTGCGGAAACTTGCCCCTCTGCTTACCTTTGCTACACTCAGACAGGCGGTATCAGCAATGATATTGTCGCGTCTGGACTATGGCAGTTCCCTGTATATTGGCCTCCCACGACAACTGCAGGTGATTATGTACGATCCCGCCAGATTAATCTTCAGAGTGCCCAGACAAGCCCATCCTACCCCTCTACTACGTCAGCTGCACTGGCTCCCGGTTAGGCAGAGAACTAAGTTTCAAGGCCTCTACATTGCACACAAACCTATTTATGGCCAAGCCCCGAGATATATCAAAGACCATTCAGCCAAATACATTCCTAGTAGGGTGCTTCGGTCTGCGGGAGCCAGCTTACTGGTTTGCCCTTGCTTCAGTCTGTCTTCCATCAGAGGTAGAGCCTATTCAACATCTATCTCCCAAATCTGGAATAACCTGCCCACGAATGTACATAAGGAACAGGCCCTCCTCCCATTTAGGAAGAAGTTGAAGACAGTTCTTTTTTCGGAAACCTGGGGTATCGTTGAACAGCTGACTTTTCCCCATTTGCTTGGATAGGCGCTCTCTCTGGTAGCTCTTAGAGACCTGCAGGTGATAAGGCACTTTACAAATAACAATTACAATACAATACAATACAAATGAAAAGTCAAAGTGAACTGCAAATACCTATTGCAAGAGTGGGGAGTATGTGATGCAACTAGACTCTTCGAAAATATGAATGCATGGGATTTGCCCATTTTGCTCATTACTATGATACTTATTTTTTTATGACAGTAAAAAGTTGCTAGATTGGTCCAAGATGCTGGCTGCATGAGCAGCAGCAGCAGATGTAAAGGATTTCAGACTTGGGACCACAAATCTCCACCTACCTGGGTCCAGTAAAGCAACAAATGAGAATTGGAGGATTCACATCTTCATCAAACTCCAAATTATGTAATAAGGATAATAACAGTTTAATGTTTTCTTCTTTTGCCATAGTAAGCATAGTCTTGGCTATCATAGCCCTCCCCTTCTTGTTTTAGCTTCACTTGCTGAGCTCCCACGCTTGTTAATTATGTGAAGAAAGTGGGGCTTAGAGAAAGTGCCTGAGTGAAGCTTTTGCAATATCTCTGCAAAGCACTTACTGTTTATAATGCAAAAGGGGTACATAAATGTACTTAGTAAAAGCTGTTTGATTTTACCCTGGGACATCGAGGAGAGACTCCACACAGTCACCCAGGAAAAAGCGGTGCAAAGAGGAAGCAAGTCAGCACACAATCGAGACAGACTATGGGGCCAAGTGAAAAAGGCATTTAAGAGTATGTTAAGTAGTACTACAAGAATACTTATAAATGCCTTTGTGAATTAGGTACAAACAAATGATACAGCATTTTCTGGGCCCACTCTCTTACCATAGGTCCTCTGATGAACCTTTTCAGCCGACTGTGAGGTGATGGGAGTTAACATTTACAGCAGTCAAAATCAATTTCAGTGCAACCCATTTGGCTACATAATGAGGACTAGGAATAAGTAGGCTAGGGTTAAGAAGGTTTATTGCAAATTCAAAATCAGGTGCAAAACTCTTAACACCATGCTATAAAGGTACACAATAACACAAGGCAAGCTCAACCTATAGAAGATATTGAGGAGGGCCAAT